>NC_135340.1:77778834-78403834 GCF_023851605.1 Tamandua tetradactyla
TGGAAGACAGTTTAGCATTTCCTCAGAAAGCTAAGTATAGAACTGCCATATGACCCCACAATCCCACTACTAGGTATATACTCAGAAGAATTGAAAACAGGGATGCTGCCAGATATTTGTACACCAATGTTCATAGCAGCATTATTAACAATTGTCTAAAGATGGAAGCAACCCAAATGACCATCAACCAATGAATGAATAAACAAACTGGCATATACATATAATGGAATATTAGTCAGCTCTAAAAAGGAATGAAGTCTTGATGCATGTGACAACATGGATGAACCATGAGGACATTATGTTGAGTGAAATAAGCCAGACATAAAAGGGCAAATAACGTATGGTTTCACTAAAAGAACTAATTACGAGCAAGTTCATGGAGTTAAAATCTAAAGTATATGTTAACAGGAGATAGAACGAGGGTAGAGAATGAACTGATGCTTACTCTGTGCAGAACTTTTAATGAGCTTTATTGTAAATGTTTGGACATGGATAGAGGTGATGCACATTACTGTCAGTGTAATTAAGAGCAATGACTGTGGTTGAAAGGTGAAGTTTAGGTCATGTATGTCACTAGAAGAAAAGCTAGAGGATAAAATATGGGACTGTATAACATATACAATATAAAAATATTTTCCATGAACTAGAACAAATGTATATCACTATTACAAAGTGTTAATAATGGGGTGGTATATGGGAGAAAATATTAATGCAAACTATGGATGATAGTTACCAGCAATATTGTAATTTTTTTCCTCAATTGTAACAAAAGTTTCATACCAAAGCTAAGTGTCAATAAGAGGGTGATATAAGGGGTGTGGGAGTTTTCTTTTTGGAGTAATGAAAATCTTCTCAATTTCTCAAATTGATTGTGGTGATGAATGCACAACTCTGTGATTATACCAAGAGTCATTGACTGCATGCTTTCAATGGATTGTAGTGTGTGAGAATAAAACAGTCTCAAAAAGACTCCAAAGATAAAGTAAGAATGTACAGTCTGTTGAGGAAGCTGTGGAGAAACAGGAAATAAGCACTCTCAAATACTATTAAGAGAATGGAAACTACTACAATTCTTTCATACTTATCAATATCTAACAAAATTACAAACACATTGAATCTTTGGTATAGCAATCCCACTTTTAGGAATTTACCCTGAATACACACCTCTAACAACACAAAAATATACATGCACAAATTTATTCATTACAGCATTGTTTGTAGTTTAAAACATTGGAAACAACCCTACATACCTACACAAAGGAGAGTGGCTGAATAAACGACAGCATATTCACACAATGGAGTACTATGCAGCTATAAGAAAGGAGGAGGAAGATCTCTATGAACTTCTATGGAATGATTTCCTAGTTTTGTCTACTAACAGAACCTAGAAGCAATGAAACCACAGTAACCCTTGATCTTGATTTCAAAGTTTTCAACCATATCTTGGATTCAAAATTTGTTTTCCAATAAAAGGACTCAGAACTCATTTAAGACATGTTAGACTTCGAGTCTGGGACAGAGACAGTACAAGTTGAGCCTAAAATAGCTACAGTGTCAAAAAAAGTTAGAAAGTGCTAAAAAAAACAGTAAAGGGGTAAAAGGAAAAAAATTAAAGTTTGTTAAATATAAAACAAAAATAAAATAGAATAAGACTAAATATATTTGTAAACACAAAAAATAAAAGTTATTGTGTTGGTTTGGAATGATTATGTACCCTAGAAAAGCCATGTCTTAATCCTGATCCACCTTGTGGAGGAAGCTGTTCCTTCTAATCCCTATTCAGTACTGTAGGTTGGAAATTTGATTAGATCATCTCCATGGAGATGTGACATGTGCCGTTGTGGGTATTAACCTTTGATTAGAGAGAGATGTGACTCCACCCATTTCAGGTGGGTCTTGATTAGTTTACGGGAATTCTTTAAAAGAGGAAAGGTTTTAGAGAATGCTTCAGAGCCACAAGAACCACAAGAGCCAACAGAGCCCAGGCAGTCAGAGACCTCTGAAGATGAAGAAGGAAAATGCTCCCAGGGGAGCTTCATGAAACAAGAGCCTGGAGAGAAAGCTAGTAGACATTGCCATGTTCACTGTGTGCCTTTCCAGTTGAGAGAGAAACCCTGAACATCATCAGCCTACTTGAATCAAGGTATCTTTCTCTGGATGCCTTAGATTGGGCATTTCTATAGACTTGCTTTAATTTGGACAATTTCATGACCTTAGAACTGTAAATGTGCAACTTAACAAATTCCCCCTTATAAAATCTGTTCTGTTTCTGCTGTATTGCATCCTGGCAACTAGCAAACTAGAATAGATTTTGGTACCAGAGAAGTGGGGTGCTGCTACAGTTTGCAAATACCAAACATGCTAGAATGGTTTTTTAAATGGATAAGGGGAAGATTTTGGAGGAGTTGTAAGGAGCTTGATAGAGAAAGCCTAGAATGCTTTGAAGAGACTGGTGGTAGAAATGTGGACTCTAAAGAGAATTCTGCTGATGCCCTAGATAGAAATGAGATGTGTGTTATTGCAAACTGGAAGGAAGGTGACCCTTGTTTTAAAATGGCAGATAATCTGACAAAATTGACTAGCAGCTTTGGCTGGAAGGCATATTAAAAGCCATGAACTTGGATGTTTAGCAGAAGAGATTTCCAAATTAAATGTGGAAAGGGCAGCCTGGTTTCTCCTCATAGCTTATAGTGAAACGCAACAGGAAAGAAATTAGCTGAGAACCGAACTCTTGGGTACAAAGAAATCAGAAACTGATGCTCTGGAAAATTCTGGGCTTTCAGGAAGGGAGACCCCAGGGAATAGTGCTCCACATGAGGATTTAACGAAATGTGGAACTAATCAGCCAATTCAGAGAAGGCCAGGATTGGAGATGGAGTTATCCAGGAAGGATCTGTGGAAGTTCCTTCTGTCTGATGGGCGTGATCCTTACCTACTACATAGAAAGCCAACAAGAGCGTTGCAGTATCTGTATAAATAGAACTGCTGCCAGTATGAACTGAGAGGAACACAAAAGGGATGCATTGGAGGAAAAATAACTTCAGAGGCAGAACTATGTAAGCTAAAATCTAAAGTCAAGAAACTTACGGCCAGGAGATTGGATTCACCCAAGCACTTAGAGGGTGAGTTTGCCTTGAAGGCAGAGGGTGGGCCTTCCACCTCTTTGTAGTGGAAGAGTTGTTCTACCTCAGGCCTTGGAGAGGGTAGAGCACATTCCTTGGGGGTTGGAGAGAACCTGGCTGCCACCCCACTGTTTGGAGGGGTTGAGAAGATGCCCTGGAGATGGCAGAGAGCCTGGATGTAGCCCTGATGCTTGGCGAGAGTGGAGCTGAGAAAAAGGTGGCCTCCCCAGTGTCCTTTCAAGGTTGCATTTGGAGAGTGGTGGACCGCTGTGTAGGCCCTTGGAAAGAGTGGGACTGCCACTTTCTAAAGCCCTGAGGATAAATGACTCTCAGACTTTGAAATTTAATAGAGTTTGTCCAGCAGGTTTTCAAAACTTCTTGAGTGCAGCGACTGCTGTGTTACTTCCAATTTATCCCTATGGAAATGGCAATATGTATTCTATGACTGTCCCTCCTTTGTATGTTGGCAGCAGATAACTTATTCTGAGTTTTACAGGCCCAGGGCCAGAGGAGAATTTTACGTTAGAGCAGACCATATCTGTAACAGTCTTTAATGAGACTTTGTACTGGTTTTAACCTTGTCTAGTATTTGTATTGTTACTGAAATGGTTTGAGGCTTTTGTGATATTTTGATGTGATTTATATTTTGTATATGTGAAAACATGTCATTTTTAGGGTCCAGAGGGCGGAATGTGCTGGTTTGAAATGATTACGCACCCCATAAAAGACATGTTTTAATCCTGATCCATCTTGTCTTTCACAACCTTAGAACTGTAAATGTGCAACTTAACAAATTCCCCCTTCTAAAAGCCTCTCTGTTTCTGGTATATCGCATTCTAGCAGCTAGCAAACTAGAACAGTCATTAACTAAAACAAACAAACAAATTTTTAACAGCAATATTCTGTTTTAAAAAAAATTATTTAAAGCAAAGTTGAATATAGAATTTGAATGTAAAGGAATTGGTAAACAAAACTTTAATGGAAATACTAATAAAATGGGAAAACAAGATTTATGACAAAACTTGTAAACACTGGAGCGTAGTTTAGGATATTAGCACTAGCTTCTATGACTGACAAATCCTCAAATCCTATTGGGCTAATATGCTAAGGCTTGTTACTTCCATAAGGTCTCATATGTTAGAAGGCCTTCCTCCATGTTGTACCTAAGTCATCTGGAGCATGTGGCCTCCAAGGTCACCATAGGGGAAAATGAAACAGAGGAGGCATCTCAGAAGTGACACAAGTCACTTCTCCTTACAGTCCATTCTCCAGAAGTAGTCAGGTGGCCCCAAGCTAACATTAAGGAAGGTTAGGAAATGTGGAGTACTAACTTTTTACCACAAAAAGGGAAAACCATAATGACAAAAAGAAGAATCTACCAAGAGCATATGGCAATCATGAATTTGTATCCCCAGTGAGGAAAGATACCTTGATTCAGGAAGGCCGATGATGTTCAGGGTTTCTTTCTCAACTGGAGAAGCACATGGCAAACATGATGATGTCTGCTAGCTTTCTCTCCAGGCTTCTTGTTTCATGACGCCCCCCCAGGGTCATTTTCCTTCTTCAACCTCAAAGGTCTCTAACTGCCTGGGCTCTGCTGGTTCTCGTGGTTGTTGTGGCTCTGAAGCTTTTTCCAAAACGTTTCCTCTTTTAAAGGATTCCAGTAAACTAATCAAGACCCACCTGGAATGGGTGGAGTTGCATCTCCCTCTAATCTAATCAAAGGTTGATAACCCACAATTTGGTGTGTCACATCTCCATGGAGATAATCTAGCCAAGTTTCCAACCTACAATACTGGACAGGGATTCAAAGGAATGGCTCCCTCTACAAGATTATTAATCTTGACATAATAATGACACATAGACCCCTGTGACTATAAATGGAGGATATGTATTCTTTTCATATACGCATAGAATAGTCATAAACTGACCACTTACTAGGGCATAAGAGTTGCTTCCAAAAATTCCAAAGTAGCTATGTCATAAGAACTCACTATATGATTACAATGCAATTTTAAAAACATGCAAAGATAAACATCATAAATTTGGAAAGTAAAAATCATATTTCTAGGTAACCAATGAGTCAATGAAATAAATCACAATGGAGATTATGGAACATTTGGAACTAAAGAACAAAGCACTATTTATCAATTTTATGAGAATCAGTGAAAATAGAAAATTACAGAGAAATTTATAGTCTCAGGTTGTACTAAATATTGAAAATAAATGAGTTAATCAATTCAAGATACAGGGAAAAGTAAAATAGGTTAAAGGCAAAGAAAATAGAAGGAAATAAATTTATAAGATAATATTAAAAGTAAGTGGAAAATATATTAATAATTTACAAAACTAAAAGCTGGTTTTGGAATGACGAACAGGAAAGGAAAACCTCAAGTAAAGCTACCCAAGAAAAGAATGTAAGAAGGCACCAAGAGGGCGGACAGTGGTGGCTCAGTGCAGAGTTCTCACCTGCTGGGCTGGAGACCCAGGTTCGAGTCCCAGTGCCTGCCCATGCCAAAAAAGAAAAGAAGGCACCAAGTAATATACTAGAAATGAAAAAAGGGGATGAACTACATCTATATAAGAGGATCCTACAAAAAACTGAATTCCTGCAAATTAAAAAACTTAGATGACATGGAAAATTACATGTATGTATATGGATGTTTGAATGTGTGTGTGTGTGTATACAAAAATGGCCCAGAAAACAAAAAACAGAAAATCTATACTAATATCAGATAAAACATATGATAATTCCCAAAATGTTATGAGGGACAAAGGTCACTGTATATGGATAAACTTATAAATTCAATAACAGGACAAAACAATTTTAAATATATATGTGCCTAATGCAGAGCCCAGAATATATGAAGGCAATATTGACAGACTGAAAGGAGAAATAGATAGTCCTACACTAATAGTATGAAACTTCAACATATCACTTTCAATAATGAATAGAACATCTAGCAAGGAAAAAGAAGACTTGAAAAATACTATAAATGAACGAGATCTAATAGAATATACAGAACCCTTCACACAACTACAAGAGAATACACATTCTTCTCTAGGGCACATGGATCATTCTGCAGATTGCCCATATTTTAAGTCATAAAACAGTCTCTATAAATTCAAAAATACTGAAATCACAAAATGTACCCTCTTTGACCACAATGGAATGAAGCTAAAAATCAATAACAGAGGGAAACTTGGAAAATTCACAAAAATGTAGAAATTAACACATTCTTATACAATCAATAAGTCAAAGAAGAAATCACAATGGAAATTAGGAAATACCATGTAGCAAATGAAAAGAAAGCATGACACACCAAAACTTATGGGATGAAACAAAGGCAGTGTTGAGAGAAAAATCATAGCTCCAAATGCTTACATTAAAAAAAAAAAAAAAGGTGGGCCATGCCTGGCTCACCAGCAGAGTTCTCACCTGCTGTGCCAGAAACCCAGGTTCAATTCCCAGTGCCTGCCCATGTGGAAAAAAAAAAATCTTATTTCAGAGACCTACCCTTACAACTCTACGATCTAGAAAAGAAGCACAAACTAAATTCAAAATGAGCAGAATGAAGAAAATAACAAAGATGAGAGGAGAGATAAATGTAATAGAGAATATAAAAACAAGACAGAGAATCAATGAAACCAAAACTTGGTTCTTTGAAAAGATCAATAAAATAGACAAAGCTTTTGCTAGATTGACAAAGATAAAGAAAGAGAAGTCACAAATAAATAAAATCAGAAATGAAAGGGTGGAGGACATTATCACTTACCCCATAGAAATAAAAAGGATTATAAGAGATGCTATGAAAAATTGTATGCCAACAAATTAGAGAATGTAGACAAAATAGACAAATTTTCAGAAACACATAAACTACATAAACTGACTCAAGAAGAAATAGAAGATCTCAACAGACCAATAAGAAATAAAGAGATCTAACCAGCAATCAAAAATGTCCCAACAAAGAAAAGTCCAGGACCAGATGCCTTCACTGGAGAATTTTACCAAAGATTTTAAAAATTAACATCAATCCTACCCAAATTCTTCCAAAAAACTGGAAATTCATTCTATGCCAACATCACCCTTATACCAAAGTCTGATAAAGACACCACAAGAAAGGAAAATTATAGACCAATATCCCTTATGAACATGGATACAAAAAAAAATCAATACAATAGGAGCAAAATACATCCAATAGCACACTGAAAAATTAGACACTATGAGCAAGTGGGATTTAGCACACAAATGGAAAAATAGTTCAACATAAAAATAAATCAATTAATGAAATACACAGCAGGATGAAGGAAAAAGAGGCACATGATTATCTCAATTAATGCAGAAAAGGCAACTGACAAAATCCAGGAGCCTTCTTGATAAAAGGACACTCAGAAAAATGAATAGTTGAAGGAAACTTCCTAGATATGATAAAGGGCACACATGAAAATCCCATATCTAACATCATACTCAATAGTGAAAGCTTACCCTCTAAGGATGAGGGAAAAGACCTAAATGCTCAGTGTCACCACTGTTATTCAACAACGAACTTTCTCTATTTGTAGATGACATAATCCTATTTATAGAAAATATGAGAAATCCACAACAAAGCTATTACAGCTAATAAAAAAATTCAGCATACTGGCAAAGTATAAGATCAATATGCAAAATGAAAATCCTGACTATTAATGAACAATTTGAAGAGGACATCAGGAAAAAATTCCAGTTAAAATAGCAACAAAAAGAATCAAATATCTAGGAATAAATTTAACCAAGGATGTAAAGAATTTGTGCACAGAAAACTACACAACATTGTAAGAATATATCAAAAGAGGCCTAAATAAATGGAAGGACAGTCCATGTTCATGAATTAAGTTCAAAACTAAATACTGTTAAGATGCTAATTCTACCAAAAGCAATTTACAGTTCAAAGAAATTCCTGTCAAAATCCCAACAACCGTCTTTGCAGAAATGGAAAGGCCAATTATCAAATCTAAATGGAAGGGTAGGGAGCCACGAACAGTCAAAAACATCTTGAAAAGAAGAACAAAGTTGGAGGATTCACACTTCACAATTTTAAAACTTCTGAAAAACCTAAAATAATCAAAACAGTATAGTACCAACACAAGGACAGACATATAGAAAAGTGGAATCAAAATGAAAACTAACCCTCACATCCACGGCCAACTGGTTTTTGACAAGGGTGACAAGTTCACTCAAGGAGAAAAAAACAATCTCTTCAGCAAATGATACTGGGAAAAACTGGATATCCACATGCAAAAGAATGAACCAAGTAAGGATATTGTAAGATATGGTTTATTTTAGACATTATCCATGATGCCCAATAGAAATAGAGAGCCCAAGGGTATAATGACTAAGAAGCAGAGTGGGAACTATGACACATTTATATGATGAAATATGGTGTGGCTATAAAGGAAGGATTTTGAGAGGTACCTAACTAACTGAATAAACCTTGTGGACAAGGTGTTGTACAAAATTACCCAGATACAAAAGAACAAATATGCTAAGGTTTCTTTCAGAAAATACATATAAGGAAATTGGAGCCTAGATTGTGAGCCCTTATAGCAGACTAAGCCCTTCAGACTAAGCCCTTATTCTTAGTCTGAAGTTGTAGGTATATTTCTAGATTCTGAGACACTGAGCTATATATATATCAGCTGGTATTTCCCTGGAACTTTGAGTAACTCTATGACACCAAGGCCCAGAAATGGAGTGCTGCAGTCCCGAAAGTTAGCATAACTATATACAATAACAGTTAAGGTAACCAAAAAAGAGATCAGGCCTCAATTAGCAATAAAAATGAAGCCAATATGGCCGGGACTAAGTAAATCAGAAAATAGAGTAAAAGATAATAGCACGCCTACTCTAGACTTTCACCTACTGTGTGAGATCAGAGGTAGAAAGGATTATAATGGCTAGAACCTAAAATTTCTGTAACATACAATCTAAACCAACCTGTCTGCATAGCTCATTTAAACAATCCAAATTCCTATGGTCCAGAACAAGAACAAGGCCTTGTAATCTGTACAGCTTAATATAATATTTATTTTGTCTGGAACCTAAATTTTCAGTAGCACATAGTCTAACTCAACCTGTCTGGATAGATCATTTAAACAATCCAAACACAGGGAGCCCAGAATAAGAATGAGGGCCTTTAATCCTGTATAGCTTAATGAAATGCCTGGATATATCCCAGATTATATTAAGCAGATAATCAAAAAGTATTGGCAAAGTCCCTTGAGGGATGGGAGAAACAATATGGGGCTATTAAACTTTACCACTGGGGAAAACCCTAATATTGTATCAAACGTTAGGGACACCCAAATCAATAGGCCTTGATCTTGAGGCTTGCTCTTGTGAAGCTTATGTCTGTAGCGGAGAGGCTTAGCCTAACTATATGTATACCTAAGATCACCTCTGGAGGACCTCTTTTGTTGTTCAGATGTGGCCTCTCTCTCTCTCTCTCTATACCCAACTCTGCAAGTGAAATCATTGCCTTCCCCTATACATGGGACATGACATCTAGGGATGAAAGTCTCCATGGTGGCATGGGAGATGACTCCCAGGAATGAGTCTGGCCCTGGCATTGTGGGATCAACAATGCCATCCTGCCTCGTATTTTGACTACCATAGCTCCACTTCTGCAAATCCATCCCATGGGCTGTCTGGCAGTGGATATCACAGCCTAGCAATGAGCAGTTACTTTAAGTTGTTTCATGTTCTTTGGTCTTCTAAACCCTATAATATTGCAGGCTATTCAAGGGCAGGGACTTGTAGGCATCACCTTCCTGTCATCCAACTCAGACTTGTATTCCTGCTGAATGATGTGTTTGTTTTGTGTTAAAGAAACGGCTAACTTATTAAGTTTTTTCAACCTAAAAGACTGAGAATCTTTGGAATGAGTCAAACTTCTGAAACTCAGAGTCAGCTGGGATGCTGCTTTGATTTCTACAGGGCCTGAAGAATAAATCAATGGGAAATTCCTCACTAACTTAACAAACTCATGAATAGGAAAACCTTACATCACTTAAGGGATGAGCCAGTGCTGGGTACAGAGCAAGCTTTGTTAGCCTACTGGTGGACGTTCCAAATCAGCCCTGCCGATCAACACCCAACTCATTAACCAGTGCAGTACCTTAATGAACTGCAACAATTTATAACCATCACAGCTTGCAAAATATTTTGACATACATTTTCTCATTTGATCCTTACAACATATCAGTGAGGAAAGGCCCATTATCTTCATCCCATAAACAGATAAAATTAGATCTCAATAATTTAAATGTATCATCCAAAGCCACACAAACTAGGTTAGCCCCTTACAGCTCCATTCGTCTACTGTGCCTGGTGCCCATCTCTCTGATCTACAGGTAATGAACGTCCTGTTACATAGTTTAGCTGATATTGCTTCCCCTATCCTCTCCAGATCCAGATCCTTTCTTTTGTTTTAACCAGTCTGTAGGAATTAGATATGATATTTGTAGTTATTCATTCATTTCCACATTTATTAAGAGCCTGCAATGCATCCAAAGTTAGTCCTTATAATAGAGGGCTGGAAGAATATGGATGAATTACAGAGGATTGATATTTCACTATTTTCCTCTTCCTCATTTTAACAGGCAACAAAACATCTGTCAAATCTATCTTCTCTCTACCCCTTCATTATCTCTCTCCTGGACCATTTCAGTAAGTTCCTAACTGGTCTCGATGCCTCTGATTCCACCATGCTCTTGGCTGTCTTTTCACAGCAGCTAAGGGCAATACCTCTTCTCTGCTTTAGCTCACCACATGTTCTTCATTCCTACAGGAAAAATAATAAAGCTGGAGGAAGGGCTTCTTCCAGGTCTATTTTCTCCTCTCCCACCCCAGCCCCCATTTCCCAACTCTTGTCATTCTGCCTGGCACTTCAGTAATGCTCTAGCCATAATGAACTACTCACAGGTCTTCAAACACAGTTGCCTGTGCTCATTCCCAGCCTTTGCATATACAGCTTTCTCTTCCTGGCATGCTCCTTCTTTTTTCTTGCCTAGCAAATTTCTATTCAGCCTTTACAACAAAACCAAATGTTTCTTTCTCTTGGAGTGCTTCTCTGACAGTCTTCCCTGCATCCCGCAGCCCTCAACTCTGTAAACCCTTGTCATATCATATTGTGAGCCTTCTATACATGTCTGTCTCTTGTTCTAGACTGTGGATTCCTATATAGCAGAGCAACTTTTAGTCACATCTTAGCACCTATTTCAGGGCCTGTCTGGACACAGAGTAGAGTCTCAGTAAATACTTTTTTTTTAAAATTGAATTAATTGAAATGGGAGACCAAATAATGTATTTAATCATATACTTACTCCTAGACTAAGAAGAAAAATCTTCTGGGGCCTTCATGTCTTAGCTTTCCTGAGCTGCTGTGACAAATACCACAAACTGGTTTGGACTGAATAACAGGAATTTATTGGCTCATGGTTTAGAGGCTAGAAGCCTTGCTTCCTCCCAGGGTTGACAGTGCTATAGCATATCTTGGGTTCCTTGCTTTCCTGTCACGTGTCAATGTCCTCTCCTTTTTCTTCCTGGTTCCCGCTGACTCCCAGCTTCCAGCTCCTCCCCCTGGCTCTCTTTCACCTAGGCTTCCAGTTTCTTTCCCTTTGTAAGGCCTCTAGGTATCTAAATTAAGACCTATTCCTCATTCAGATGGGCCACACCATAACTAAAAATAACATCTTTAAGATTTTCTGTTTACAATAATTTAACTCCCACAGGAATGCAGCTTAAGATCAAGAATATGTCTACATTGTCACAACCTACCATGTGTGGAGGAAGGATTGTGTGATTTCACACATCGTTTGTTTAAATATGTTAATCTTAAAACCATCTCATTGTGTCCAAGTTCATTACATGTTTGTGGAAAGGTGAATGTTCTGTTTGGTTTTGTGTGCAACAATTAAAAACAGTTTCTAAGTATCGATTATGGGCTCTGTTCTTATGGGTATACAGTAGCATCAGACATGTTCTCTACGTTTAAGGGGATAAGTCCTCCTCCCCTTGAGACTAGGATCTGAGCAGTTGGACAGGAGAATGCTGCAATCAGAGGTCCAAGTTTGGGAAAGAATTAACAGTAAAGAGGAGCCACTGGAGCCAAGAGGACAGACGAGCTGTCTGGGAGCGAAAAGGAAGAGCAAGAGCAAAGTCTTAAGTCTTGAGTCTTGGCCTTCCCCAGGGCTGCACAGAGGAGGAGGAGCAACCATCTACAGTGGAAATGAAGCAGGGAGGTCAAGGACAAAGAAGACACAATGAACAAAGAAGTCACATTCAACAATAAGACAAATGCCCAAAGGGCAGTCTGGATGGACTGTCATTGAGAGGTGGGAGTCATTTCTGTAGCTCCTTTTATGGATCAGTAAGTGGGGTTTTTTTGTTTTTTTTTTTCATTCTTGTATTTCAATCACTGATTGACAACAAGGGTCCATGAGACTCGGTGAGGCCTTAAGCCAGAGCAGATCCGTTTCTCTCTGTGGAGAGGGGACAGGAGGAAGAATTCCCCATTCCTGTGCCTTCCTTACCAGGTCCCTGTGTGTTATTAAGCACTACCTCATCAGTATTCCAACCCCAGAGTCCCTCCAAATACCCAAGTAAACATTCATTTACATTTAGATTGTGCTTTTCTGGATTCAGATTCTTTCCGTGAAAATTCTAACAATGCAATTATCAGGAAAACCAATGTGTCATTTCTAAGCCTTTTGGACAGAGACCTTCTCCTCCACAGGAAACTCCTGAGTGTGAAGCAGCTCCAGAACTGTCTGGATTGATTTGGTTGGCATCCCAGCACACTTAAAACAAAACTTCAAAATGTATGCTTTCCAATAGGCTAAGATAAAGGTTGAGGAAGCAAGTGATCAAATCATTCCTTTCATTATAATGTTTAGAGATGGAGGGGTGGTCAAGGAAAACTTTAGAAAGGAAAAAGTCTTGGAAGAACCACTTGAGTTAGTGGAAAGAGCTCTGCTCTGGAAGCACAGAGTGGCTTCAAATCCCAATTCAGTGGCTTCTTGGCTTTCTGAGCTTCAGTTTCTTCATCTATAAAACTGAGTTGGCATGTACTTTATGTGACTGTTCTGATGATTAAATGAAGTAATGTATGTAAATATACCTGGCATAAAGCAGAAATTTAGCAAGTTCTAGCCATTAGTTTTTGAGGGATGGTGTGCCAGCTTGAACCTATTATATACACCAGAAATGCCATGCTTTAATCCTGATCCAATTTTGTGGGAGCTGCTGTTTCCTTTAATCCTGATTCAGTTTTGCAGGGTGGAAACTTTTAATTAGATTATCTCCATGGAGATGTGATGCGTTTAGTTGTGGGTATGCCTTTTGATTAGATGGAGATGTGACTCCACCTATTCCAGATGGGTCTTGACTAGTTTAATGGAGTCCTTTAAAATAGGAAGCATTATGAAGAGAGCTCAGAATAGACCCAATGTAGACCTTTGGAGATGAAGACAGAAATAGCCTGGGTGCTAAGCAAGGTCTCACAGAAATAGCCAGAACCTGAAGAGAAGAAATCCCTGGCCCTGGCAGATCCTAAGATAAGAGGTAAAACCCAGAGCTTTTTCCCAGAGCAGCTAAATGAGTGCCCACAGACGCTTAGAGAGGAAACCACTGGCATCAGAAGCTGGAAGCAACGGAACTGGGAACAAGGACTAGCAGACACCAATCACATGACTTCTTAGCTGACAGAGGTGTTCCAGAGCCATCAACCTTATTTCTGATCACTTCCTTTGGAAAAATAGAATTGAACATTACATGTTCCTGCTGGGGTGAGATATTGCTTTTTTGTATCTATTGCCATTTGTCAGTTAATCACCTAAATGTTTGATGACTGCTAGAATGGGGCTGGAGCTAAAGATTGAAAGAGAGGGAATTCATGGGCTCACTTGCCATGTGGAGACCACCAGAGAGTTGGAATGTGCTTTCAAAGCAGTATATTAAAAAATTTAAACTAGTCCACAGTGTTGAGTTCCAGGGTGAGCTGAGGGCATATGTCAGCACCTTGTGCCTGCTTAGAATCAAGGGCTTTGTGGAAGGCTTCACAGAGCAGGAGCTGTTGAGACTGACCCTGAGGGGACAAGGATGAGAGTGCTCTAGGCAGAGGGGACAGTTGGGCAAAAGTCAGTGACAGAAGAGAGTCTGATGCTTTTGGAAAAGGCAGGTGATTGGGAAGACCAGAGCTGGGGGTATGAATGGTGGAGATGAAAGATGAGGACAACAGCGGGCTTTGTGCACCTGGTGGAGGCATTTGAGCATTATTTTGTATGTGATAGGGAGCATGAGATGGTTTTATATTAGGCATGTGTATTAGGATTCTCTAGGGAAACAGAACCAACAGGAGATATCTATAAATATGAAATTTTCATAAAAATTGTCCCATGTGACTGTGGGGATGCACAAGTCAAAATTCCATAGGGCAGGCTGAAATCTAGGAACTCTGATGAAAGTTTTCAGTGAATTCCCCAATGAACTCCCCTGGCTAAAGTAGAGATGGAAATTTTCTCTTCTGACTGCCAAAATCATCACTTCTTTTTTTAACGCCTTCAACTGATTGGGTGAGACTTTTACACTGTTGAAAGCAATCTCCTCAGTTGGTTCTAAGTGTAATCAGCCATAAATGCAATCAATTTACTGATGATTTAAGTCCATGGACTGCCCTCACACTAAGAGTGAGGCCAGTGCTTGCTTAACCAAACCACTGGACACCATCACCTAGACAAGTTGACACATGAACCTAAGCATCAGAGCATGATATGACTAAATTTGTATTGTAGGAGTGTGCTCTGGCTAAGGGATTTGGGCTGCATGTGAGGAGACAGGACGAAGAAAGCCTGTATCATCCCCCAAAGATGCAATGAGTTCCTGATTAAATTGGTGACAGTGAAGAATTTAGAAGTGAGGCAGCTTCAGAGTATTCAAGAGAAGCAGCTCTGCATACTAATTGCTGGGCTGTGAGGATAAGTAGCAG
The DNA here is from genome assembly GCF_023851605.1 of Tamandua tetradactyla. Classification (NCBI taxonomy): domain Eukaryota; kingdom Metazoa; phylum Chordata; class Mammalia; order Pilosa; family Myrmecophagidae; genus Tamandua; species Tamandua tetradactyla. The sequence continues at coordinate 77,793,980 of NC_135340.1, forward strand.
GGAGAAGGAGTGTCCAGTCTCAGTCTTCTGGTTTGGGAGCCTGGGAGGATGATGTAGCCAGGCACTGAGAACTTTAAGTAGTGAGTTTAGGATTGAATATGCTGAAATTGAGAAGTCTGTGATTTATTCAAGAAGGATGAAGTTTGGGAGAAAGTTATGGATGGAAAGCAAAGGTTTGACAGTGTGCTGGTTTGAATCTGTTATGTACCCCAGAAAAGCCATGTTTTAATTCTGATCCAATCTTTGTTGGGAGTTACCATTTCTTTTAATTCTGATTCAACATTGCAGGGTGGAAACTTTTGATTAGATTACATCCATGGAAATGTGACATGCCCAATTGTGGGTGTGACCTTTTGATTAGATGGAGATATGACTCCACCCACTCCAGTGGGTCTTGATTAGTTTACTGGAGTCCTTTAAAATAGGAAACATTTTGGAGAGAGCTGACAGGCAGAGCCGATGTAGATGTTTGGAGATCTAGACAGAAATAGCCTGGGTGCTAAGCAAGGACTCACATAAATAGCCAGAACCTGAAGAGAAGAAATCTTTGACCCCAGTATATGCTAAGCTAAGAGATGAAATCCAGAGTTTTGTCCTGGATCAGCTAAGTGGATGCCCCAAAATGTTTCGCTTTTTAAACAACTCCAGTAAACTAATCAAGACCCACCTTGCGTGGGGAGTCACATCTCCTTCTATGCAAAAGTCGCACTCATGATTGGGTGTCTCACATTTCCATGGAAGTAATCTAATCAAAAGGTTTCCACCCTAAACAATAGGTCTGCCACCACTAGATTGGATTAGGAAAAGAACATGGCTTTTTCAGAATACGTAACAGTTTCAAACTAGCATAGGGATGGTGAATGGTGGAAAGCAAAAAGTAAGCATCATGGGAGGTGAAAACATATGAACCAAACCACAGAGGGCTGGGAAGTGAATGAGTTTGTTTGCTAGTTCAATGTTTTGAAAATCACTCATCCCAAGGAATCTTGGGGGTTCTTTCACCAAATTTGGACTAGGAGTTCAAGGGCTGAGTTTAGCGACAAGTGAAAAGAAGGAAAGTACTCTTTTGCTAAGCAAGAGATAAACACAGGGAATGGATCATGCCTGATCATACACCAAATCTACCTCCCCTGGGGTATCCCATGTACTTTCCCATCCCATTTACTAGCAGTCCAAACCAAGGCAAGGAAAGAAAATTAATAAAACAAAGAAAACACCAGGAAAAGAAACCATTTGTGCAAACACTCCGCTGTCTTTCTGCACATGAGTCAGAGTGCTCACACCTGAGCAGACCTTGGTGTCTTAGATTCCAGATCACAGCTTCAGCACATATGAAATGATAGGCTAATCTCTGTTGGATCACACATGGCTAAGGAATATCCTCTACAACAGATTTTAAAAACCCAAATGCCTTCAGTGGCCTTCAGTTAACATCTCTATAGCATATGGTGCTCCTATACGCCTTCACAGTCCCCCTTCTTGTCAGCCAACCCTTGCAGCTCTCTTTGATGGAGGGGAGAAGAATCCATCTTGTTGGATATTTTGGGAGTGTAGTAAATGAAGAAATTCACAGATAAGAACCTGGCTTAGCAGCATGAAAATCTGATTTTCGTTCACATTCAACTTTGGTGTGGCTCTAACTTGCACCATCTTAGGACCCACATTTCCTCATTATTAGAAGAAGGACATTACCCACCTACCTCATAACAAAAAGTGTAGGTAAGAGGTAAAAAGGGCTTATGTTTGTATAGCCCCCAAAGCATACTAAGATCCATTTTCTTTTACATCTTCACAACTTTGTTGAAAGAAAGGCTGAGAAAATGGCAGTTCCTCCCCTTGACAACTGAGGAATCTGAAATTCAGAGAATTTAAGTGACTTGTCAAGAGCGAGTCAGGAGTAGAACTGGCCCTAGTCCCAATGCCCATTCCACTCCAGCCCACTGCCAACTTTTGCTATAAAAATGTAATTGATTGTAAGTTATTCATAAAATATGGTGTTTCTTTTTATATAACTTTATTGTTTCCTTTTTTGACCAAAGTATTGTATATTCATCACAGAAAACTTAGAAAGAACAAATGAGTAAGAGGAAGGAAATTATGATTACCCATAGTCCCACTGAACTATAATGTTGCTTAAAGAAAAAAATAAAAAGACAAGACATCACCATACTAATCATTTAATATATAATCCTGAGATTACTGCAAAGATGAAAGCCTCCATGAGTTACATAGGGCAGCAACCAAAGATGGTGATTTGAGGAGAGTGGTTCTAATGAGTGATGGGGCAGCAGTTACAGGTAAAAGTGGAGTCAAAGTATTTCAATTTTAAGACATCTGTATGCTATTGGGAATGATCCAATAGAGAGGGAAATAGCTAATGTCCTTTGAGGGTAAGGAGAAAAGCCCTGGAGTGATACTTTCAAGGGGTAGTGCACAAGTAGAGGGATGAGACTACAGACCTCATCCTCTTTGTCAGGAAGAGAGCAGAGGAAATGAGAACAGAAAAGAAGGTGAAGAGTTTTGATGAGGAGGATCACGGAAGTTCTTTTCTAATGTGTTTTAAAAGTTGTTTTCAGTGAAATAGGAAGCAAGGTCTGAATGGATGGATATAGAAGGAAACTTGGGATATTTGAAAAGAAAAGAGAAGATAGAAAGTATAGTCTCAGACAATGGGGAAGAATGGATTGGGAAGATGTATTGTTGGTGGTGGACTTGATGCCCTCAACTTGGGTTTATGTTTTTCTCTGGCTCTAAAGCCAGAGGCTTGGAGTAGATGAAGAGTGGATTTAATCAGGCTCATGGTTAATCAAGCTAGAATGAAGAAGAATAGGTGGTGGGGAGTGTGCAAAGGAATTTAAGTGGTAAGAGGAGAAGGAAAGTCTTCAAGATTAAGGTAGGAGGGTCAACAGCTGATAAATGAAGCGCTATTGGTACTGGGGGTAGAAAGGACATGAGCTAGAAAGAAGCAGTAGTAGTCAGAGAGGGTCATGTTTGAAATTGAGATTGTTGGAAGAACTGTGGTTATTGGTAATGGTAAAGTTTAAGGTATGACGTTGGAAGTGAGTGGCTGAATTAGGGTAGGACAAAATCATTGGTGAGAGGCATTCAAGTAATGGAGATACCAACATAGTGGAAAGATCATGAATATATATAATTGTATTAGTTTCTGTTGCTTAAAAGTGTCTCACATAACCATGGGAACATAGAGTTCAAAATCTGTAGGGTAGGCTGGGAAGCTGACAATTCCTTTGGAGGGTCTGGATGAACTCCACAGGAGAGGCTCGCCGGCCAAAGCAGGAAGAACCTGTCTCTTCTGAATCCTCCTTAAAAGGCTTCCAGGGATTAGATTAAGCATCGCTCCTTGCAGAAGACACCCACCTTGGCTGATTAAAAATGGAATCACCTGTGGATGCAGCTGACATGACCATGATTTAATTCTATGAAATGTCCTCATAGGAACAGACAGGCCAGCACTTGCCCAACCAGACAAGCAGGTACCACCACTTGGTCAAGTTGACACATGAACCTGCCCATGACAGCCCACCCCTTGTCAACTTGGCAGCTATACACATCACCTTAAACCATACCTAATTTCTAAATAAAAAACAATAAAACACACATTTTTTTCTTTCACCTAACAATACTCAACTGTCCTGAGTATAACCAGAAACACATTAAATTTCTCTAGAATAGGGTGCAAGTCCTTGGGTAATATTCATTCTTAAACTTGATATCTTAAAACTTAAATAGTATAACATGACCAAAACAGCATTACAGTCCTTGTTTCTGTAACTGATCACGTGGTCTTAGTTCATATTTATCACTACCTTCTTTCACTACCCATTCCATGTTCCCTTTACCTTCAGTAAGCACTTCAGCTGGCCATGGTTCTTTGCCCGGTGGGGTGACCCAAACCTTCATTCATGAAGTTTCAGAGCCATTGGTAGTCCTGCCTGGATTGGGTTGTTGTAGTTTTCCATTGATTTTAATCACAGGACATGGTAGTACTAAAAGACATCCTAGGGGATCTCCTACATTCCAGGAAAACTCTTTTTTACCTCCATTGTGTAGTTGCAGTCCTATTTCCCCCTGAAAATATGCTGGCATATTGGGCACTCAGCAATGGCTGTAGCCAAGTCAGCCTTGGTGAGTGGCAATCCATATTGCATAGTGCATGCATAACCTCCACCCCTACCACCATAACCACTTTGTTCATGAGTCCATGGGGCAATGACAGGAATTGCTGGGGAAAGAGGCTGCTGGTACCCACAGAACGGGTCATCTTATCCACTTGATTATTAAAACCCTCCTCTGCTGAAGTCACCCTCTGGTGCACATTCACATGGGACACAAATATCTTCATGTTTTTAGTCCACTCAGAAAGGTCTACCCAGATACCTCTTTCCCAGATCTCTTTGTCACCAATTTTCCAATTATGGTCTTTCAAAATCCCTGAAAACATCCTGCCAAATCATTAGCAATAGCCCATGTGTTAGTATACAAATGCACCTCTGGCCAGTTCTCCTTCCAAACAAAATGAACCACCAGGTGCACTGCTTTAAGTTATGCCCACTGGGAGGATTTCCCCTCACCACTGTCCTTCAAGGACACCCCAGAAAGGGGCTGCAGTGCTGCAGCTGTCCACTTTCAGGTCCCACATGCATATTGTGCTGAACCATCTGTAAACCAGGCCCAAGTTTTCTCTTCCTCAGTCAATTCACTGTAAGGAACTCCCCAAGAGGCCATAGCTCTGATCTGGGAAAGAGAAGGTAATATGGCAGGAGTGGAGACAATGGACATTTGGGCCACTTCCTCATGTAACTTACTTGTGCTTCAGGACCTGCTCTGGCCCTATCTTGTATATACCATTTCCACTTTATGATAGAGTGCTGCTGTGCACACCCAACTTTATGGCTTGGTGGGTCAGACAACACCCAGCTCATGATAGGCAACTCAGGTCTCATGGTAACTTGGTGGCCCAAGGTTAAGCTTTTGATCTCTCTTAAGGCCCAGTAGCAGGCCAAAAGCTGTTTCTCAAAAGGAGAGTAGTTATCTGCAGCAGATGGTGAGGCTTTGCTCCAAAATCCTAAGGTTCTGCATTGTGATTCTTTTATAGGGGCCTGCCAAACACTCCAAACAACATCTCTATTTGCCACTGACACTTTCAACACCATTGAATCTGCTAGATCATATGGTCCAAGTGGCAGAGCAGCTTGTACAGCAGCCTGGACCTGTCTCAGAGCCTGCTCTTGTTCAGGTCCACACTCAAAATTAGCAGCTTTTTGGGTCACTCAATAAAATGGGCTGGAGTAGGATACCCAAATGATGAATATGTTGTCACCAAAATCCATAGAGACCAACTAGGCATTGTGCCTCTTTTTTTGGTGGTAGGAGGGGCCGGATGCAGCAACTTATCCTTCACCTTAGAAGGGACATCTCGACATACCCCACACCACTGGATACCTAGAAATTTCACTGAGGTGGGAGGCCCCTGTATTTTTGTGGGATTTATCTCCCATCCTCTGACACACAAATGCCTTACTGGTAAGTCTAGATTAGTTGCTACTTCTTACTCACTAGGAACAATCAACATGATATCATCAATATAATGGACCAGTGTGATGTCTTGTGGCAGGGAGAAATGATCAAGGTCCCTACAGACAAGATTATGACATAGGGCTGGAGAGTTGATATATCCCTGCATTAGGACAGTGAAAGTATATTGCTGACCTTGCCAGCTGAAAGCAAACAGTTACTAACAGCTATTGAGAAAAAAGCATTTGCCAGATCAATAGGTGCACACCAGGTGATGTACTGATTTACTCAAGCAATGATAACACATCTGGACAGCAGCTGTAATTAGAGTTACCACCTGGTTGAGCTTATGATAATCCACTGTCATCCTCCAAGACCCATCTGTTTACTGCAAAGGCCAAATAGGAGAGTCAAATGGGATGTGGTAGGAATCACCACCCCTTCATCTTTCAAGTCCTTAAGAGTGGCAGTAATCTCTGCAATCCCTCCAGGAATCTGGTATTGCTTCTGAATTACTATTTTGCTAGGTAGGGGCAATTCTAGTGGCTTCCACTTGGCCTTTCCCACCATATAGCCCTCACTACACAAATTAAAGAGCCAGTGTGGGGATTCTGCCAGTTGCTCAGTATGCCTATTCCAATTATACAGTCTGGAACTGGGGAAATAACTACAGAAGACCCACTGTGAGATGGACCTGAGCTAAAACTCCATCAATCCCCTGGCCTCCATAAGTCCCCACTCTGACTGGTGGAACAGAGTGACATTTTGGGAACCTGGAATTAATGTTACTTATGAACCAGTGTATGATAATCCCCCAAATATCTGATCATTTCCTTTTCCCCAATGCATAGCTACCCTGGTAAAAGGCTGTCAGTCTCCTTGGGGAAGGCTGACAGTATAAATTTTAAGTATAAATTTTAAATTAATTTATAATCTTTTAATAAAAGATTAACAGTATAAATTTGTGGCAGTGTAACAGGGTTCTCCCCCAAAGGGACCTGGCCTCCTCTTCATTCAAGGGGCTCTGGGTCTATAAACTGTCTCAAGTCTGAAAATTGATTAATGGGCTGTGACTCTGTCTTTTTGTAATTCAAGTTAGACTTCTGTTCACTTGACCGAGAACTCTTCTGTTTATACAGCTCAAATAAGAATTTAGTAGACTGCCCATCTATTGTATTCATAGTTACCCCATGATTTACTGGCCAATGCCACAGATCTCTATTAGTCAGATTATTCTGATTCATGCTTTGAGTTTGCCATGTATTATAATACCACGTCCACCCTGTCTTTGGCAATTAAGCACTGCCACCTAGCTTCTGCCAACTCGGGATCTGGTCATCCCCACTGTGTTTAAGGATTCCAGCTCAGTGACAGCTATTCCCACAGTAATATCTGACCTACAGAGAAGAGCAACTACAGAGCTCTTTAGGAATAATGGTGCTAGTCTCACAAATTTATTTCTCACTGTTCTGGTAAAAGGTGCATCCTCCGGACATTCCTGGGGTGTAAGAACAGCCTTTGCATGATAAATCCACTCAAACATTCCAATCTCTCTAAGCCTCTGAATCCCCTCAACTACATTATACCATGGCAGTTCTGGCATTTCAACCTCAGTTAATGTTGGCCACCTTTTGAACCATGTTTCAGCCAACCATCCAAACAAACTGTTAATGCCTTTTCTAACCCCTTGAGCTATAATATTGAATGCAGAATCTCTGCTTAGTGGTCCCAAATCAATAAATTCAGCCTGCTCCAGCCTTATATTCCTCCCACCATTATCCTACACCCTTAAAATCCATTGCCACCCATATTTCCCTGATTTCTGTCTATATAAATCAGAAAACACACAGAGCTCTTTTGGAGTATTATTGTACCTCCTCATGTGTGATTCTTTGTACCTCACCTTTAGGGGTCTGTTGGGACTTTAGTCTAGTTATAGTTCTGGAAGAAATGAGGGGTAGTGGGGATGGGTCATGAAAAGAATTAGAAATATCTTCCAAGCCATTTGCTTCAGGGCTTTTCTTATGGAGTTTCACATGGTGAAACAGGATTAATCACTCTAGGGCTAATCCCTTCAGGAGGAGGTTGGGTGACCAATTCCTCAAGGCAGGCTGAAGGTGAGGCAGCTATGTCCTAAGGGCAGACTATTACAGCGTTATCTAGGGAAGACTCAGCATGGCCTAGGGTTTCAATCTCGCCCCCGACATCATTATCCATTCAAATGTCACCATCCCATTTTTCAGGATCCCACTCCTTTCCAATCAATGCCCTCACTTTAACAGCAGACACCATGCAAGATTGAGACTTCAGTTTACATTGTAAAGTCGCTACTCTAACAATAAGATTCTGAGTCTGTTTTCAGAGATCTTAAGTCTACGGCTACAGGAAATAAGATTTTCCTTCAGGATACTCACAGAAACTTCTACATCTGTCAGACAGCACTTAAGCTTCTCATTTGAAGCCTTACGCCCATCCCTTTCACTCATTAATATTCCATTGTATCTAACAACAACCAGCCAACATCTCTATACCTCCTATTTCCACAAAACTCCGTAAAGGTGTCAAAAACATTATCCCCCAGAGCCTGGCTTCATACAAGCGAAGCATTAGAAGAATTGAATGGTGATATTTTGACTATCTCTTTTGCCAACTCACTCCATGGATTGGCAGTGTCATTCTGATTATGTGAATCAGAGCCCTTAGTGCCTTTGAGTCCTGTCAAAGTAGAAAACCATTCATAAAAACCCATTTTTAAGATTTTGTTTCTTAAGAACCACTCCTGGTACCAAGTTGTATTAGTTAGGGTTCTCTAGAGAAACAGAATCAACAGGAGACACTCGCAAATGTAAAATTTATAAAAGTGTCTCATGTAACCATGGGAACATAGAGTCCAAAATCTGTAGGGCAGGCCATGAAGCTGACAATTCCAATGGAGGGTCTGGATGAACTTCTGGCCGAAGCAGGAAGAGCCTGTCTCTTCTGAATCCTCCTTAAAAGGCTTCCAGTGATTAGATTAAGCATCACTCATTACAGAAGACACTCCCCTTGGCTGATTACAGCTGGAATCAGCTGTGGATGCAGCTGACGTGATCATGATTTAAATCTATGAATTGTCCTCATAGCAACAGACAGGCCAGCACTTGCCCACCTAGACAAACAGGTACCACCACTTGGCCAAGTTGACACATGAACCTGACCATGACAATAATGAGTTATCAAGAACTAAGATAGAAGTAGTATTGAAAAGAGTAAAGGGAGACAAAGCTAAAATTGTGAAGAAATGTGGTTGGTGACCCAAAGATAGGTAGATGACTTCCCACTAAGCCAGACAGTGATATAAGAAACATCACTGGGTACTGGATCTTGGGACTCTGACAATCCACAGCACTTACAATGTAGTGTTTCTTAATTTGAAATTCTTCAAGGATATAGATTCTTTCAATGGATAAAAAGATAAATAAACAGGCAAAGCACATAAAATCTCAAAAATACATACATTTCCAACCTCCTCTCCTAGAGAATTCTATTTAAAAAAATATATAGACATTGGAATAAAATATTATAGAACTTCCTCTAAAGAGTACTGAATTTTGTCCCCATAGGCCTTTACATTACTATTGGATCATGCCGAACTAGTGGAAACTTGGTTTTACACATTGTTGAAGCAGGTCTGTTTCAGTGTCCCAGAATGTGGTCTTTACTTTAAGGTGTGGCCTTGTTGGAATTTCAATAAAAAGCCCAAGGTAGTTACCACACCCTTCTAACTTGGCAGGAATGGAACTTCAAACTCAGTATTCTTGCCACAGAACAGCTGCTGAAAACTCTGCTGACTCAGTTCTTTGGCTCTCATGTTCCCTCTGGGCTCCTGGAATCTCACCCTGCACATACACAATTCAGGAGTCATCCAAGGATTTGAGGGAAATTTATTCACAGATTTGCTAGTCCTCAGTTTTCTTTCTGTTTTATCTGCCTCCATTACTAGTCCCTCTGGCAACCCTGACAGTCGGTAAGAGGATGGCTTTCTGTTTGCGCTCCCCCTGTGCAGACTGGGAGACCCCTCAAGGGAAAAGCCTTAGGATATGGGCCTCACAATGCTGATCCTAGATTTCATTGCTCAAATCCATTCCGGTTTCTGCCTGCTATCTGTTGCTTTTCAGTGCCTTCAAACAGTTGTTTCATCCATTGCCCATAGTTTATATCAGCAGGAGGGTTCAATAAAAGCCAGTTCATCATGACTAGAAACTGAAGCTCTCAAATGATCCTGTTAAAATACATGTCATTTACTGTTTCTCTTCAACTCAAATCTCTGCAGACAGCCATCCCACCCAGAATCACAGCCAAAGTCCTTGCAATGGCTCTACACAGTCTGACTCCTGGTAGGAGCAAAGATGGTCCAGAAGGGCTGGTTCTTAGCTGAGACTTGGAGGGTGAACACAATGACAAAATAGCAGGAGTGTTCCAGGAACACCACCCGCAAAGGTGTAAGGGCTTAAGATTTGTGAGTTCAAGGAGAGACAACTATCTCTCAGTAGGCTGGACAAAAGACTGATAGCAACAGATAAGGGTGCAATATCCTTAACTAAGTACTGGCTGAAATGCTACTCACCTGGAGGATCTGGTATATAATGGCTTTGAGTGGTACATAGAACCAGTTCATTGAAAGGCTCCATGCATGCCAAAAAGTTGAGATTATAATCTCTAAAAGATGGGAAATCATTGAAAGTTTCTCATCAAATATACCTGAGGAGAAGAAAGTGTGTCTCCATGGTCAAATGCATTTCAAAACCACATGTTCCTTGGTAGCCTAAGCAAGGAGTTTTCCAACATTCCAGAAAAATTGAACTTTCCCTCAAACCATTAATAAACATTAAAATTGAGGTCTAGCACATACCAGGTTCTAAATAAATGCTATATATATATATATATAGATGTCACCCCCAACTTAAAATAATTCCAATATTGGTATCTCTTTGTTTTAAAGGTCTTATTTATATGTTCTTAAAGTCCCTTTCTAAACTCTAATTCCATTCAGAAAGCCTTTGGATTCAGCAAGCCTTCGTTCACCAAATTTATAGGAAGGACAATCTTGAGCCATCTGGTGCCTATTTAATTTTTAACCACCTCTCCCTTGAAATATTTCTTTCTTCATTCTTATTTTGTCCTAAAAACTTGGCTATGAGCTAACTGCACCATCTGTGACTTCCAGTAAATACAACTGTTGCTAATGAAATTACCCAGTTTCATCATTTTGATTTAAATGCCCTGCCTGTTTTTCCTCTGACCTTTTGTTGCTTGCCATCAAACTCAAGCTTTTGTGAATTTAGATACATACGTCCATGTAGGTCAGTCTTGAGGAATAAATCTTCTCTGTGAAGCACAAGAACCTCCGCCAAGCCGGCTCAGCAGGCTGACATGTGAGGTGGGGGCCAGGGCTGCACAAAGAAATATCGATGGCATTTGTGCCCATCCGCTCAATGTGCGCAGGGCCCCAGGGCAGACCCCTGCCATGTGACCAAGTGGCCATTCTGTCTGGCTCTCCAGCCTCCCATTTGTTAGGATGCTGATGATATTAATGAGTTGGGGTGTTGGAGCCCATTCCTTGGCCTTTGGTGTTGGTTCCTCCCTGCACAGGATTATTTGACCTGATTGAAGGAAAGGAAAGTTCAGAGATTCCAAACTTTGCAGAAGTGAGGAGAAGGCCTTACAGAAAAGGAGAGGCTTTGGAAGAAGCCACATTCCTCACTGCCAGAGACAACTTTTCCATGTAGATAGCACACAGTTCTTTATAACTGGCCTCATCGAGGGAACGAAATAAATATCCCTTCATTGAATTTGCATTACTATTGTTTATTATGTTGTATAATTAAAGAGTTAGAGGTTATTATCAGTAATAACAGCAGCTCAAACTTATTGAGCCTTTACTTGTACCAGGCTAACAACCTTAGATAATCAGTTCATTCAATTCTATGGTGGAGTACTATTATTTTCACATTATAACTGAGGAGGTAAGGCTTAACTAGGTTAAGTAACTTGCCCAGGTCCCACGGATTCTAACTCATGCTCATAATCTCCAGTCTTTATTGCTCTGCATTTACTGATGCTCTATTGTGTGCCAAACACTCTGCTGGGAACTTGGGGTGGGTGGTAGGGGCGCAAATATGAAAGAGGTGTAGTCCTTGCCCCCTGCCTGAAGGAGCAAGAGACATGAGTATAAGCACACTAACTGAGTGAGGATACTGCAGCTTAGCAGAAATATCCTGAGGTCACAGAGAAAAGGGAGTCTGTCTGGGAGAGCCAGGGAAGGGTATGCAGCAGAGGAGACATTAATATTGGGGTTTGATGAAGGAAGGGGGGTTTGCCAATCAGGAGTAGGAGATGAAGGGAAGCCTAGGCAGAAGGAACCAAGTGTCCAAAGGAAGGGAAGTGTGGAAAGGAGGCAAAGGGTAAAGGAACTAACGCCTGAGCAGGAACGGGCAGAAGTGGGTAGAGGATTGGGAGTCATTGCTCTTGCTCAGGCAGAGGTGGGTGGGAACAGAAGTGGAGGGTAACCTCAGAATTTTACACCAAATCTTCTTTTGTCACTGGGTCTCCACAAACGACCTGGGCGGGCACTCAGCTTTCATTGTATGGCCTTAAGAAATTGCCTGCTACCAAAGGAGATTAATTCCTCCAGGCAGAGAGGAGATAGCAATGGGCCCTACAGGGATTAAGTTGTAGCCACCAAATGGTCCAAAGACTGCCATTCTTGCCAATCTCTGCATCCCTATCTTTCTGCAAAGATCTGGCACTATGTGCCATGTCCTACTTTACTCCAAACACATCTCTCAGGATCTCTCAAAATTCTGGTTCACGTGATCAGGAAGGTGATCTGCAAGCAAAAACTGTTTTTATTTCTACCAAGGACAAAGATATGATCAATCTCTACATGGAACTGTCAATGCAGTATGACTTGAGTGAAGGCAAAACTCCACAACCCAGAATGCACCGCACCTATTTTGCCTTCATTATCCACATTGCTTTCTTCTTAACAAGGCTCTACAGGCTGATGCTAAAAGGAAAATGCTAGAGGGGTGGGCTGATACCAAAAACAAGTTAATTGATCAGCTCATCTCCTCCAAAGGCCCAGAGGAGGGACAGATGGGGCAAGAAAAATTCACTGTCTTGGAGCAGGGATCAGCAAAATTCTGTAATGGGCCAGATAGTACAATTTAGGTTTCGTGGGCCATCCAGTCTCTCCTACCTACTAAATTCTTCTGTTGTAGCACAAAACCAGCTATAGACAACAGGTGAATGAATGAATGTGACTATGCTCCAATAAAACTGTATTTATAAAACAGCTGGTGCAAGTTGGATTTGGCCCATGGGTTCTACTTTGCTGATCCTTAGAGGGTCCTGCTAAAAAGGTCAGTGCGCACCTCTAAAGAGAAATCAGATGCCACTTTGAAAAGGGTGGCAGGATGCTAAACATGAGCTCTGCTTAATTAGTACTGTTGTGGTCATCCCCAAGCCTGTTAAGGTTTCAGGGAATTCTCATGGCAATAATTCCTTTTTCTGATCCCCACAAAAACAGTCTCACATGATCTCTTCTTTATTCCTCACCTTCACCCTCTCTATCTAATGTGGCACTAAGGGCTATTGTTTCCTCCATTGAAATCTCTAAACCAAAGCTCAAGAGGTTAAGAAACCTACCCATAATTAGTATGTGACAAAGCCAGGATTTAAACCAAGTTTGACTGACACTGAAAACAGATGAATATTTTCACAGAATCTTTACCTTCCAAGAGCCCCTGGGAATGTGTTTGGTATAAAGCAGGATGTGGGACACAGTATCGGACCTTTACAGAAAGATATGGCATATCTGGAAACTCTCCCCCTGCCCCCACCCCGGACCCTTGCCATAAAAAGGGACACCATCTGTGGACTCTGAGAGATAGAGAGGAGAGAGATGATAGAGATGGATGATTGACAGAGATAGAGAAATAGGGAAAGTGCGAAAATGGGGGGCAGGTGATCTTGGACATGACATACAATTGGTTGTGGATGCTAGGAATGCAAGTATAGAGTCTAACAATAACATATAAACGGATGAATGGATGAGTCAGAAGTCCAGCTTTTAAGCCAATGTATAAGTTGGTTTTTTTTTTTTTTTGGTATGCTGTATGGTGGGGGTCACATTTCATTCTTTTTCCATGGTAATATCCCCTTACTGCAAAAACATTTGTTGAATTTTCATTTGTTGGTTTTTCGTTTGTTTGCTTGTTTGGGGAGTGCATGGGCTGGGAATCGAACTTGGGTCTCCCACACGGCAGGTGAGATTCTCTACTGAACAACCCTTGCACCCCCCCTCCCAAAGGTATAAGTTTTGAAAGAACTTTATCAGAAAGTGAAATTTTTACATTAAAAAATAAAACCTCTAGGTCTGAAACAAGTGTATGTGAGTCAGCAGGGGGAAAAGATAAATTATTATTTCATAATATCATAGCCTTAAGAAGTTATTCATAGCTTATACCTTTAAAAATTATTTGAGGGCGGGCCACGGTGGCTCAGCAGGCAAAGATGCTTGCCTGCCATGCCAGAGGACCTGGGTTCGATTCCCGGTGCCTGCCCATGTAAAAAAAAAAATTATTTGAGGTGGTTTATATATATATATATATATATATTTGAATGCTTAAAACAAGGATAAGAGTTAAACTAATAAAAAAGAAAAAGAAGAGAGATGCTTGAACCACAAAGCTATAAATTTCAAAATCATGTGAGCTCATCAGGTTTAAAGTGATGCTGCAAAACTCTAAAGTTGCAGTTCTCAAAAATTGGGATGCCCAAGAATGACCCATAAAGCTTATCAGGAAGCCTGCAGCCCAGGAATCCACATTTTCAATACACACGCCAGGTAATTTACAATCAATGGCCCACAATTTCATCACCATGATCATTTTTAGAATATTTGCATCACTCCAGAAAAAGAAATAAAAAGAAAAACTCATACATCCCACATCCCTTACCCCTCTGTCTCATTAACCACCAGTATTTCAATCTTCCCAATTTTTTACCCTTTATACCCACCCCTATTATTTATTTTTATCCTTTTTTTACTAATCTGTCCATACCCTGGATAAAAGGAGCACCAGACACAAGGTTTTCACAGTCACATGGTCACACTGTAAAAGCTATATAGTTATGCAGTTATCTTTAAGAATCAAAGCTACTGGAACATAACTCAACAGTTTCAGGTACTCCAGCCACTTCAGTAAACTCCAATACACCATAACCTGAAAAGGGATATCTATATAATGCATAAGAATAACCTCCAGGATAACCTCTTGACTCTGTTTGAAATCTAAGCCACTGAAACTATTTGGTCTCATTTCTCTCTTCCCCTTTTGATCAAGAAGGCTTTCTCAATCCCATGATGCTGGGTCCTGCCTCATCCCAGGTGTTCTGTCCCATGCTGCCAGGGAGATTTACACCCCTAGGAGTGCACGTAGAGGGAAGGGCAGTGAGTTTACCTGCCAGGTTGGTTTAAAGAGAGAGGCCATATCTGAGCAACAAAAGAGGTTCTCTATGGGTGACTCTTAGGCATAATTATAAGTAGGCTTAGCTTCTCCTTTGCAGGTATAAGCTTCATAGGGGCAAACCCCAAGGTCAAAGAGTCAGCCTATTGAATTAGTTGTCCCCACTACTTCTGGGAATATCAGGAATTCTCCAGATGGGGAAATTGAATGTTTCCTTTTTTCTTCCCGGTCCCCCAAGGGGGTTCTCAAATACTTTTTATACTCCGCCTAAATCATTCTACTACAGGTAATTTTGATACAAGAGATTTAGCGATCACTCAGGATAAATACTGATATTCAAGAAATTCATGGTATGCTTTTTGAACAACACAATGTTTATCCTCTTAGGAAGCAATGTAAGAAAAGAAATGTTCTTTGAGTGACTTTTCAAAAAGCTCAATCCTCAGTAAAAAAATTAAGGATAGAGTATTATATCACTGCCCTGAGAGGATGTTTCCACTATAAACTTATGAAGTTCAGAACAGATTTGTAGCTTTGTGGTCATCCCACAGTCTTCAGAGATGGATCTTAGAGACCCCAGAAGAACCTACGGTTGTCTTCAGAGTTTCACATCACCCCTAGGAAAGTGGCTTAGTGTGACATCTCTCCACAGAATAAGATCACTCTCTTCCCACCTGGAATGTCACAGACCTAAGAATCACATGTTCCCTTCCCTTCTACTCTTTACCTCCTACCATAGCCCACAATAAATCTCATTCTGCTAAACCCCACTCTACTCTCTGAATGTCTACTGCTCTGCGCTGTCTGCTGGCACCTAGAACCCCATTCTCCACCTCCTCTGTGTCCAAGGGACAGCACCTGGATTACATAAACAGCTCTCTTCCCTGCCAGCTCCTGGCTCCCTTTCTGCAGGGCCACAGGGTGGCACAGGCTTCATTCATTGTTCTGCCAAAGGCCCCAGCTCCCAGTCTACCCTGAAAGACTATCCTCTCCACTTCCAGGAATCATGTTCTTCTGTGCCTTGTCAAGTCCAGGAGGCAACAGTTTCCCACTGATGTTAGCCCTGGGGAAGGCACTTCCCTTGATGGTGGTCTTTTCCTTTGCTCATGCCTTGGTAGTCTCCCTCCTCAATTACCCAGCACCCAGAGCCAAGCTGGGGAAGAGATGGAGCCTGGGAAGAGATGGAGTCTAAGCTACCAAGATAAATAAAAGGACTTAGAAGTCAGACTCACTTCACAGAGGTCCAATGCAACCTCATGTGTGTAGGAGAGGTAGCAATGCTGTTACTGTAAAAAGGGAGCAACTGTAAAACATCATTAGCAAAGTTTCATGCCACAGCTTTTGCAACTTTCTCCTCTTCTGCCTGCCCAGACTGAAAATGAGTAGCGACAATGAAAGCATGCTAAACTTTGTTTTTAAAAGGGTTCAAAAGTAAATACCTAAAGGTGTAATGAATTCTGAATGTAAAACCAGTTGTTACCTGTAAAACTAACAATAATTGTTATTATCCTTATATTTGAACACCTTATCAAGTGCTCTTACATGCATTTTTTCATTTGATGTGTTCTCCACATCAAATTTGGGAAGAAAATGGTATCGTTTCCTTTTATAAGTAGAGAATGAGGCCCTGAGAATTTAAAGGACTTGCTCACAGGCTCTTATAAGAAGTGCAAGCAGATGTTCAGAACTCTGCCCATTGTATAAGCCTAGCTCATGGGAGGAGCATACTGCAGTGCCAGGCCAGTCAATAGATTTCACACTGTAGTCAATTCCCATTGGTTGATAGTGGGGCCAAGAGTTCTGTGTTGAGAAGGATTCTGAAGCTGGGTTTGGATTCAAGAGGGTACTGTATCTTGATTAACAATGACTGGTAAAGTATAAAACAAAGAAACATTAGGAAGTCTCCCACATATCTTCTATCCTTCTATCCTTGGTATAGTGTTTTGAGAGCACAGGCTTGGAGGATTCATAGACCTAGCTGTGCTGGTTTGAAATTATTATGTACCCCAGAAAAGCCATGTTTTCTTCCCTAATCCAATCACATGGGGGCAGATTATTGTTTGGGGTGGAAACTTTTAATTGGATTTTTCCATGGAGATGTGACACACCCAATGTGGGTGTGACTTTTTGATTAGATGGAGATTTGACTCTACCCATTCAAGGTGGGTCTTGTTAGTCTACTGGAGTCCTTTAAAAGGGGAGGCATGTTGGAGAAAGCTTAGATGCTTGGAGAATTGTTGCTTCAGAGCTGACTGAGATCAGATATTTGGAGATAGATGCTTGGAGTGACAACAGAGAGCAAACTCTAGACCTGGATGTTTGGAGGTAGAGGGCCCAGCAGATGCCACCATGTGTTTTCTTCCCATGAGATACTAAGTAAGCCAGAACCCAGAGTTGTGTCATAGAGGAGTTAAGTGAAGTCACACAGATGCTTAGAGAGGTGACTACTGGCATGAGAAGCCAGAAGCAACGGAACCAGGACCAAGGACCAGCAGATGCCAGCCCCATGCCTTCCCATGTGACAGACCTCAGCCTTTCTTGAATCAAGCTTTCTTTCTCTGGGTGCCTTAGTTTGGACATTTTTATGGTCTTAGAACTGTAAACTTGTAACTTAATAAATTCCCTTCTTAAAAGTCATTATATTTCCAGTATATTGCATTCAGCAGCATTTAGCAAACAAATACACTAGGTTAGGACCTGACCCCACCTCTCAACTCAGCCTTCTAAGCTTTAGTCTCGCCTTCCTTGAAAAGGCCACAATTCAACTGTCTCATGGGGTTTCTTTACTTTCCCAACCTAGATTTATTTTCACATGAAAAGAAGCCACCATCTTCATCTAAGAAGATGAACCATGCAGAGAAAAGTATTTATGGCATCCATTCTAGACTTAACAATTCAGTCAAGAAAATAGCAAAGTACAGTAAGGGAAGGACTGTGCTTCAAATCAGGAATCCTGGAGTCTGGCCCAGTATTGCTTTCATAATTTTTTCTAGAGCTATGGAGATTACTGGGAAGAGTTTTCATCACTAAAGTAAGTCAAAGAAAATGCAATCCACTGAAATATTCTGATCACGGAGTATTTATTAGACACAGGCAGGCATGGTTGGTAGCACTTAAGAATTAGCAAGGAACTCTCCAGTGCAATTTATCAGCCTTCTTTAAAAAGATGTTCTATTTGTCAGTCTTGATAAATCCTGTATGAGCTGTGTCATCATAAGGAATCCAGTTAATTTCTCTAAATATGAGTTTCTTAATTTATAAAATTAGATAATTGAAATAAAAGTTTTAAAAATAATAATTTTTATTGAGAAAAGGATTATGAGAACAATTTTTATTGATTTCCCAATTTTCTATAGTGGTATATAGTCTTTAAAATAATAGTAGTCATACACTAATTGAACATCTGTTTGAAAAGTTAGTCTTGCCCTTAGAATCAACTTATTTTTCTCTTATTTGTCCATTGTCTTTGATTTCCTTTTACTTGTTTTAAATGTTGTAAGTTTCTATTTTGTAAGCAGCTTCATTTTCTTTGTAGAATGAAGTGTGTTTGCACTCTGTGTGCGCTTTGTTCATGATAATTATTGAGGTATGTCAGAAAATGCACCATCCTGAAATATACTCTCCTCATGCCTCAAATCCCACCTTTCTTTCAATCCTTTGATTTGTCTTCTCTTTTCCCTTACAAATGCTCTAGTAGGGGCAACGGTTTAGGTCCAAATCTTGGTGCAGATGAGTTGATACAGATTTTCTAGAAGTGACAAGACCCTGTGCAGGGATATGATTCTGAGGGCCTGTTACAGGGAAGCTGCTAAGTTCCCCAGAACCTGGAGAGCTGGTACCAACTGAAAGCTAGAATACAGAAAGACATTCCTCTCAAATCCCTCTTCCTTAAAGCAAAGTTCTTAAAATTAGGTAAGTGTTAACCATTAAAACGGTTCAGTGCTTAAACTTTGCATTATATACATAATCAAAATTTGAAAAAATCTTTATAAGTAAAATCATTACTACCTGGTCAGAAAGAATGCAAATTGAACTCGGGTCTATGATTTTTAATCCTGATCCTTAGCACATTGATAGTTTTGTGTTCTCTTACTCCTTATGTCTGGAAAGATGTGTTTCATAGTGCCTCTAGTCTCATGTATATTTACAACACTCTTTTGATTGTTAAAAATGTCATCTGAGGTCTAACAATAAATAAATGAGTGTGTATGAGTATATACACACATATATATATACATACACATATACACATACATATAAAAATATACATATAAAATGCATATCTCACAGCCCACATATCTTGTTTAAGCAGCATTTTCAGGAAGATTTACAACACTTTGCTTTACAAAAGAAATTTTAAAAAGAGAGAAAATAAAACGAAGCAGTGACTGTTCCCTGGTGCAATTACTGTGTCAAATACTCCCCTAGGGAAAGGAATTTGCTCTTATTGTGGAATAAATTAATATAGAAACCAGACTCCTGCGGTAACTTTTCTTTATCCCCAGGCAGTATTTTCCCACTACTTGCTCTCAAAATTCACTTTTGGCGATACACATATGGGAGGTTGGAAATAGCTAGAAATTATATGCTTGAATTTTAAATATATTCCCATTTCCATAAAAGTTAGCAACTCCCCAAAATATGAGGGAGCGCACAATCCTTTAGAGATTGCCTGCCCCAGAAATGGACTGCTTGTCTTCTTCCGCAGGAAGTGAAAGAGTTTCCACAAGCAGTCCTTTCAACCTCTACTAATCAGGATTTCTGTCCCAGCTGCTGCCACTTGCCCAGAAAATGTGGAAGGACAAGGTCCATTGCACTGCAAGAAAAATGCAGAAATGGCCAAGCTTAGTTAGTCCTTTTTCCAAACCCCACAACTCAGTATTCACTGGGTGCCTTCACTACCCAAACTGCTAACACAAGCCCTGTGTGATTCCTAATTAGGCGTTAGCTGTTCAATTAATACCCCATTAGCCTCATACTCTATTAACTTTAAACCAATGGATTAATTTCCTTTCACTTCAGCCATATTATGAAAGGATATAACAATAGCTGATAATTCATGTCAGCTGAAACTCACGCTAAGCTAATCTTAAATAAACAACCTAAGAGCAGTATATGTAAAATTGATTAGGGTAGGTCTTAACCAAATTCCAGAGCAAAGAAAGGCCTTTAAAAGGAGGTTATTCAGGGGGGAAATAAGGAATATATGGTGCAAACAAATATTAGGCATGGAAATGAAGCTATATTCTTTGTTAACCTTCATGATGTGAGATTTTTTGCCTTGCTGATGTATTAGTTCAAGTCATTTTGTAGCTCTCTCATGGGCAGAAATGTCTGTCCTTAAGTGAAAAAAGTACATCAAAACATAGCAACAGCTGTCATTTACTGAATCCTTACTTTGTGCCAGGCTTCAATCTAAGTGCTTCATACGTTTTAACTAATTTAATCCACATAGCCCTGACAGGCAGTTATCATTACTATCTCCATTTGACAGAAAAGAAAACTGAGGCATAAAGACCATAGGCATCCTATATTATGCAAAGAATCGAGACCAAGCAGTCCCTCCAGGTAGCTCTGTGACCTGCACAATGGAACACTGTCTATTAGAAGGATTTTTAAATGCCAACATATTTAATAATGATTACTATTATCTCCCATTTATTGAGCATTTTTCTGCTCCTTTGTTAAGTATGTGTGCATGTGTGTGTGCATGAAAGCATAGTGTATCCACATGATTTCATTTGTAGAACGATGCTAACTCTTGCACACACAAATGAAACAATAGTGGCAGGATAATGAACTGGTTAAAACAGACTCTGTGGAGTTAGACTCTCTCGGATCAAATCTTAGCTCTGCACCACTAGCTGTGTGACCTCACACAAATTACTTGGCCTCTCAGCCTTATCTATAAAATGAAGATGATAATAGCACCTACTTGATGGGATGGTTGTGAGGATAGAAGGAGATAATCTGAAGAAAGTGCTTAGAACAGGGCCTGGTGCATAGTAGAAATTAAATAAGTGTAATTATTTTCCTCTGTTGACAAAGGAAAGATTATTGCAGTCAATAGGTAGACAGACCTGCATGACTGCTCCACTAAAAATATAACTGGTTGGATTGTGAGTTTACACTGATAAGCGTTAAGAGACAGGAGACTTTTCTTTTTATGGGGTTAAGTTTGATTTGGTAGGACTTCTCAAAGAGCACATTTTTTCACTCTGTCCCTGGTATTCTCTATAAATCACATGAACTAAAGGTGACAAATTCAATGAAGGATGGGGAAAGGTCACAGAAAAACAGAGAGGAATACAAAAAGCGTTTTCTAATTCTAAGAGATTCAAAATCATTTTCCCTAAAATGAATATTGAGGCATTGTGTTCTTTTCTATTAATTTTTGTTATAAATAATACATTCTCATTGTAAAGGATTTAGAAAGCAAATAAAGGTACAAAAATAACCTCCATAGTCTTACCACTATTAACTTGTGTTCAGGCAGTAAGCATTGGCCTGGCCATAGCAACTGAGGTTAGAAGGCATTCATTCTCTTTGGTTTGTGCCCTGCTGCAACAATTGTTCAATGTTCTGAACATGACTCCTATAATTGTTTGTGCTTCATTCTTGTGTGTTTATTTTTAATAACATTAGAAATATGTTGAATATGAGTTCATTCAGATGTTTAAACTATTTTTATCATTTATATAATGAATTTTTCATATCGTTAGACATTCTCTGAAGACATCATTTTGAAATCATCTACCAGTAATGCGATAGAACAGATACAGCATGATTTATTTAACCATTCTCCTACTGTCCAATGTTCATGTGGTTTCCAATATTTTGTTATTATAAATATCTTTGCACACAAAACCTTAAGTAGTTAATGTGTTGCAATTTGAAGCACAAATTTACTTACATGGCAAAACAACATTTCAATTTTAGAACCAGCTGTCATTTCTCTAAATCATTGAATTATTTGGTATGTTTGTGGGGAGTCTACCACTAGAAATGAAATTAACATCAACTTTACATTTACCATTAAATATATATGTGTAAAAAGTCCTATAGTGGTATATTGCTATACAATTATATCACTATTATTATTTGTAGTAATAGTAGTTGTAATATCAGCTGCTGCTATTGCAAACTCTCTAGTTCCTGTCTTGACTTTCAGGCTTTTAGGACTTTTAAGTTTTCATAACAGACTTATTCCTCACATAAAGAACATTATTACACAGCTTTATCTACCTTCAAATACCCTTTATTACCTATTCTTGTCCTGACCCTCAGAGATCCCATTACTGCAAAACCCCAGATTGTGGCATAACAAGGACTTGAACACATCTCATTAAAGACCTGGTCTGGTAAGAGAATAAAAGAAAGTAAATGGTCTGTATTTTGCTGCCCAGCATACATTACCCCTCTTGATGAACAGCAGTACCCTGAATTTCCATCCCATTAACATCAGTGTGGCTTGTTCCCTGAATTTCCATCCCATTAACATAGAGGGGTGGGTCCCGTGAAGGCTACAGCCACTCATAATACACTCACCCCAGCCATAGTGATCGGTTCAGGATGGCATACATCTCAAAGTGAGTCTAAGAGACCCAGTATTTTTCCAGGAATGCCAGAAGGGGCCATCACTTTTCCTCTGGATTTGTTGGTATGAAGGTCTAGAACTACTGGCATCCTCCTGATACCATAAGTGGAGGGGGGGAGGGAGCCTAGAATTACCTAGAAACCATTATGTGTATCCTGAGCACTATACAAGGTCAAGAAGAGATGGAAGGAAACCAGGCCAAACTTGTAGTCCTATAAAGATGGCAGACTAAAGATAACCTGAAAACCCTCTTATTTTCCAAACTCACATAGAGAGAAAAAAAATAGAGAAAGATAGATGATAGATAGACAGACAGATAGATATAGATAGAAATACAAAGAAAGTCAAATTAGAAGTTACCATACTTATTCTCAATCCTATGAAATCAACTAGGCCAAACATAGTAGAGTAGTAGAAAATGGGTAAAGATCCCTGTATTAATTTGTTAAAACTGCCAGAATGCAATAAACCAGAAATGGTACAGCTTTTATAAGGGGGATTCATTAAGTAGCAACTCTATAGTTCTAAATCTATAAAATGTCCAAACTAAGGCATCCAAGGAAAGACACCTTGATTCAAAAAAGGCCAATGGGTCAGGAACACCTCTGTCAACTGGTAAGGCACATGGCTGGCATCTGCTAGCAACTTTGGCTTCTCCTTTCAAAAAAGCTCTCCCAGGGACACTTCCTTTCTTCATCTCCTAAGGTCTCTGACTATATGAGCTCTGTCTTCCCTGCAGCTTTTTCCAAAATGGTTCCCTCTTAAAGGGCTCCAGTAAGCACCTACCTTCAATAGGTGGAGACACAACTCCTCGGAAAGCACTGGTGCTGGTTTGAAAGGATTTATGTACCCTAGAAAAGCCATATTTTAATCCTAATCAATCTTGTGAGGGCAGCAGTTTCTTCTAATCCCTATTCAGTACTACAGGTTGGAAACTTGATTAGGTTATCTCCACAGGGATATGACTCAATCAATTGTGGGTATTAAACTTGATTAGATGGAGATGCATCTCCACCCATTCTACATGGGTCTTGATTAGTTTACTGGAATCCTATAAAATAGGAGACATTTCTGAGAGAGTTCCTTTTGAGAACAAGGAGAGAGACAGAGAAACACGACAAGAATGAGAGAACCACAGAGTCCACTAGCCAGCGACCTTTGGAGATGAAGAAGGAAAAGGCCTCCTGGAGAGAAAGCTAGCAGATGCTGCCATGTTTGCCATGTGCTCTTCTAGCTGAGAAAGAAACACTGAATGTTATCAGTCTTCTTGACACAAGGTATCTTTCCCTGGATACCTTAGATTGGACATTTCTATAGACTTGTTTTAATTTGGACAATTTCATGACCTTAGAACTGTAAACTAGCAACTTATTAAATTACCCTTTTAAAAAGCTATTCCATTTCTGATATGTTGCATTCCAGCAGCTAGTAAACTAGAATAGCACCTAATAAAAAAATTCCTACCCATAATTAGGTAGGTCACATCTCCATGGAAACAACTTAATCAAAAGATCTCACCCTATAATATTGAATGAGGATTAAAGAACATGGCTTTTCTGGCATACACAACAGTTTCAAATCAGCACAATCCCCAAAGGTGAGCTCAAATCCCCCTGGTCAAGCCACCTCGGGAATAACGATTTAGTTAATGGTCATCATGTATGTGAACCCCATCCCTGTCTTTCTCAATGGTCAAAGGGAAGCCTCAGGTCATGGGGAAGAGTAACCACTACTACAGATGGAATTGAAGATGGGTTTGTAGAAAAGAAGGTTGTTGGCCATTGCAGACGAAAACCATTCTTTTACCCTGATAAGAAGACATCTGTTTAGTTACCAAATGACATAATTTTTAGTACTTTCAAGCAAGTGGATTTTATGCTGACTCTCATGTCTTATCTTTGCCATATGTTAATGAGATTGACAGTACATGAGATAATCAATTCTTTTCAGCAGCTTGTATCCTAAATGTTATGTTGGTCATCTTAATTATAAGCTTAAATATCAGCCTGGTGATGGATTCCCCTTTTAACTTTTCTCTCTTATAAAGAGCAACATTGGGAAATCAAAATCCAACCCACATAGATTTTTCAATACTTAGTGAAAGTTAGTAATGGCACAGTTGTAGCTGAGCTGGCATTTAAACACATAATCTGCTGACCTTGAATTCCAAAGCAATTTCTTGTCCCTTAAAAATCTGGAACATATGAAAAATTATATTAGCATCAATTATTTTAATGATTTTTGTTAAAATTTATCTTTCTCAATTTTGGTGCATTGGTATTATAGCCCAGGATTCCTTTTAGTCTCATGTCTCTTCATTACTATTCATTGAAAGTATCTGCTACTTCAATAAACCCAGAATAACTTTTTATTACATATTCATAAGTATTACTTTTAAAGGTTTGCAGCCACTTCCAACTTCATTGAAAATAATAATTTGTGCTTCAGAGTAATGTAAGTGACATCTCAGAATGGGCTAAAGTAATGAATCAGGATGGACTTCAAATCACCTTAGCAAGGACCTCTGCTTCCCAACTCTGAAACAGAACATCTCCTTGTCCCTGCAGAATCAACAGTGCTGTTGACTGTTCTTTATCCCCAGAATAAAGAACACAGATGACGGCTTCAGTTCAAAGCAGAAATCTGGGGTCCTTGGCCAGGTTTTGGGAATTTTACCAATCCCCTGAAGCAGTATGCAAGATTTTGTGTGTATTCATGGAGGGGGGGCAGGGATAAATTATTTTAGCGAGAAAGTCTATAAGTAACACCAGATTCTCAAAGGAGACTGTCATGAGGATGATGATGATGATCCTTTTAGCCTATGAATTAATTGTAGTCTAAGAAATGAAATTTTATATGGATTTGCTTCAAAGAGTCATGGGATGAAGACTGGGGGGTGGGTGGTAAATGGAAATATAATTGGCTGTGAATTAATAATTATTGAAGTTCCTTTGAGTAGATAGAGTATATAGGCCCATGAGGCCTGGTCGGGAAAGTCTTTCAGAACCAATTGGTGCATCTCAAGTCAACAAGAGACCATTTTAAAAAGTGCTGCTACTAAGGACATGATCAGAAAAATGCTGCAATAGTTTTAACATATCATGCATAGCAACAGCCAACTGCAGCCTAAAGGTGACTCATACACAAATGATCCCAGGCACTCAAGGCTTTCCGTTCCCACTTCACTCAAGAAGTAGGCAGTCACACAAGTCAGACTCAGAAACCCTGGCACCAAAGGTGACCCAGATTTGGCCTCTGCTCAAGTCAATACCCCATAGTGACCTAGGACGCTCTCAAGACAGGACTGAGCTGTCTATTTGGAGGCCCACCAAAGAAACCACCTAGCTCCCCCTGAGAATGTAAGGCTGGGGTCAAAACCACCCAAAGCTCCACTCTGGAAACTGGCCTAGATGCAGCCTTTGCTCTGGCCTGCCTGGGCACTATTTCTCACAACTCACCTTCCAACCTTGTCCCCATCCATCACCAGCCTCTCTCTTTCTGGGTTGGTTTCTGGTCTACAGTCTTCATCTTTCTAACCTGGTCACTTCTTCAGTTAGCCTTCATGTGGGCATTTATTGATTCAGGTGGCAAATTTATAACAGATACTCAAAGACCCTGATTAGAAGCTAGGCAGTTACAAAGAAAACGGCACAGTCCTCTGTCACCGACAAGCTCATGGAACAGACCTTGGATACCTGAATATTTAGCTTTAAGAGCATCAGGCCAAGCCCTGAAGTAGCCCACTGTGCCTGACAATATTAAGATAATATCTGCCTAAGGGTCTTTACTACTAGGAGGACATTTTCATGCTTTCTGAATTATACTCCTAATTTAATTCACACTACCAAGCAGGCTGGTCAGAAACCAACTTTCCTATCCTGCCCCAAGAACTATGTAATGTCTCCATAAATAACCACTCCAATGCTTCTGAAATACATCACTTGAAAAAAAAAGTCAAGATGCCTAAAAAATTTAAGAGGAATATAAACTGGCAGGGAATTCAAACCCTACTGTATTTTACACCCACCACTGAATGACTTTGAGAGAACTGTATTTTGTTAACACCTGCTAAGTGCCTAGCCCTGTGTTTTGTACTCTACACTTCTCATTTAATCTTAGCAACAATTTGGTGAAATACTCATTTCTCTGAGGACATGGAAAAACTAAAACTTCCACAGAATAATTGTTACATTAGTCACATTTGATTTCCACATTCTGTGTCTCTTCTTTCTATGTCTTCTCCATCTTATTTCTTCTTTTCTTTTTTTTTTTTTTTTAGGTACAAAAACTCTTATGCTTTCTCCCTCCTCCCACATCAAAATCAACTTTAAGGAAAGACTTTTAACAATCACGTACACTTCAATATGCATTTTCATTCTCTGTGAGACTTCTCCCAAGCCTTTTAAAACTCTAACTTTCAATGGAAAACAAATTGATTCCTTACTAAAAAGTTCCAGATGTGGCAGTTAATAGCTGAAATTATAACTTAGAAATAGCCAAAACATCTTCCCAGAATCTTATTTGATCCATGGAGTGATTTAAAGGAAAGGGTATTCGACAAATAAGAAAAGGAAAACCAATTAAAAGCCAAAATCTCACTACCTGGTTCTCTCCTTCATCTGGTCTCCTTTATCCATTGGTATAAGCTGCTTTCTTTCCTTTTTTTTTTTTTAAAGTTTTATTCACATACCATATAATCCATCCTGAGTGTACAATCAATGGTTCTTGGTGAAATCACACAAATTATGCATTCACCATTTCTTCCAACATTTACATTTCTTCCAAAGAAAAAAAATACCATGCCCCTTAAATCCCCCTATTAGTGACTCAGCTTTGGAACAGTGCCTTTGTTACAATTAATGAAAGAATATGACAATTCTGTTAACATTGACCTGAGTTTACATTAATTCTATTTTTCCCATGTAACACCCTGTTATTAACACCTTGCAATAGTTGTGTACATTTGTTCTAATTCATGTAAGAACTTTCTTACATTTATACGATTAACCACCTTCATTGTCCACTCTTGGTTTCACTAAGTTATACAGTCCGAGTTTTTATCCTCTAACTTTCCCTCTGGTGACCTACACAACGCTAGCCTTCCTCTTCCAACCACAGTCATACTTGGCTTTGATAATTACTCTGACAGTATTGTACTGCCGTCACACAGTATTGTGCTATCCATTCCTGAAACTTTACAATCAACTTGAACATTCTGTACTCCTTAAGCATCAATTGTACAATCTCTGCCCACTGTCTATCTCCTGATAACCTATGATTTTGAATGTAACCCTCAAAGTTTGCTTATTATACTTAGTTCATATTAGTGAGGCCCTACAATATTTGTCCTTCTGTTTCTGGCTTATTACACTCAATATAATGTTCTCAAGGTTCATCCACATCTCTGCATGCCTCATGACTTCATTCCTTTCTGCAGCCGCAAAATAGTCCATCATATATACACACCCACATTTTGCCCTTCTGCTCGTCAGCTGATGGACCCTTGGACCACCTCCATCCATTGGCAATCATGAATAATGCCGCCACAAACATCAGTGTGTAAATGTTTATTTATATCCCTGCTTTCAGTTCTTTCAATCCCCTAGTAATGGGATTGCTAGGTCATACAGCAATTGTATACAAGGAACTGCCACACCTTCCAGAAGAGTTCCTCAATTCTACTTCCCTATCAACAGTAAATAAGTATACATCTTTCTCCACATCTTCTCCAGCACTTGTAGTTTTCTGTTTATTTTTTCAAACAGTTTTATTCACACACCATACAATCCATCCCAACTGTACAATAAATGGTTCCTGGTTTAATTACATACTTATGCATTCACCACTATAATCTATATACGAACATTCCCATTTCTTGCCTTCTTGTTTTACTAGGTCTCCAGCATGATCTCTACAGGATAATTATTTCTACAATTTCACCTAAACTAAGTTCCCAGCATAGTGATTGTCTCCCAGGAGCACATTCACTTAAAGGTGTGCATCAAACTTCTCAAATAGGACTTGGAGACAATATGTAGTCTAAGAAAATCTGCTCAATATTATATTTTATATTTGGACAATGAAAACACAGCTATTATTTTCATAGCACAGAAACTAAATTCCAAAAAAAAAAATGCATTAGTTGGTGAAGATACACAGAAGTCATCGATTTTTGATGGGGATGCTGGAGGTGAGGGGATGGTAATAAGGTACGTATCAAAATCTCAACAATGAGGAAAGAGAATTTTGAAGGAAAGTTGAGAACCACTCGCTTGGTACCTCTCAGTGCTCAATTTACATAACGAATGAGTAAATAAATAAATCTGCCTAATTTCCAATCATCCTCTTGGTAATAGTTCCTCTATAGCCCTTTAACTAAACCTTATGCAACCCCAGAGGATCTAGCACTGGTGATCTTAATCACAGGTAGGCATTGACTCATTAGAGCTCATCCTGTACAATTGTTTAAGATCACAGAGGATATTTGAGCTTCTGTTGGAGCCATTACCCTACACATAGAGAAAGCTGAACTGCTGTGCCTAATCTCAAGATCCATATCCAATGCAGCCAGTGCAATCTACCATGCTGTGTTGGAGACCTGAAGGGCTGACTTGAATTTTTATGACCCAGGTGCACTGGAGCCATGACAACAGTATACAAACTAGGTTCCCTCTACAGCTCAGCAGCTTCAAGCTTGCATACTTAGATAGTAAATTGATGTGTTTCTCTGTGAAGTCTCTGTTTTAATCTCTTCCAACTGGGCCCTGATGAAACACCTTTCCACCAGCAACCTAGCCACGAGTTCCCCAGCAGTGGCAATGTCAGGAAAGAACATTTAGTGACACCTAGGCATCTGGGTCATTTCTCACAACCAGCTTAGGGGGGCCTCCTTCTCTAGCGACTCCATAGAAATACCAGGAGGGCCAATTTCTGTTCAGAAGGTTGTGCTAGTTTGAAACTGTTATGTACCCCCAGAAAAGCCATTTTCTTTCAATCCTGACCTATGTCAGGAAAAATTCTCTTTCCCCTCATTGTTGAGATATTGATACATACCTTATTACCAAAGAGTGCAACCTTTGATTAGATTGTCTCCATGGAGATTGATCTACTCAACTGTGAGTGTGGCCTTTTGATTAGATGGAGATGTGACTCCGCCCATTCAAGGTGGGTCCTGATTAGTTTACTGCAGTCCTTAAAAGGCGGAAACATTTTGAAGAAAGCAGTTGCTTCAGAATCTACATGGACTCAGATATTTGTAAATGCAGAAGCCCCAGGTATGCCAAGAGCTGAGAGAGCCGACAGAAGCTAACAGGAACCAGAGCTGAGCAGATGTTGCCATGTGCCTTTCCATGAGATAGTAAGATAAGGGATGAAACCCAGTGTTTTCGTATGAAAACTGAAAGAAAAATAGAGGATAAAGACTGAGACAGTATAATTTAGGAATGCCTAGAGTGGTCAGTGATGGTCATTAAATGTACAAATGAAAAAAACATTTTTGAATGACGGAGAACAAATGAATGTAAATAGCGCACAGTGTTGAAAATAGATGATATATGGGAAAAGGTACAGTCAAGGCAAGCTAGGGTCTATAGTGAACAGTAACACTGTAATATGCCTCCACTGAATGTAACAAAGGCATTATGCCAAAATTAAATGTCAACAGGCAGTGAAATGGGAAAGGGGTAGGGATTCTTTGTGGAAGAAAAGGAAATGTCTTCAGATAGATTATGGTGGTGAAAGCATGTCTATACACTTAGGTTGGATTGTATGATGTGTGACTAAAACTGTTTAAAAATGAACAGAGAGAAATAAGTGCTAAAGGGAACATGGAAAAAGAGATCTACCTATTCACTGCGAGTAGGGAAAATGAGAGGTACAGCCTTAGGAAGGGCAGTGTGGTGGTCCCGCAGGAGACTAGGGATGGGGGTGCCATATGATCTTGAAAACCCGTTATTCAGTATATACCTGGAGGAACTGAGTGTGGAGACACAACACGAATGGACATCTGCACGCTGGTGTCTATGGTGGAAGTGTTCACAATCCTCAACGGGATGGACGTGGCCTCAGGGTACAACAAGTGAGGAATGGAAGGGGGAACTGTGGCGTATACATACAAAGGACTACTGACCAGCCGCAAGAAGGAATGAAGTTGTGAGCATGCAACTAGATGAATAAACATATGTTGAATGAAATGGCAGAAACAAAAAGACAAATATTATCATGCCTCACTCATATGGACTAACTATAATATACAAACTTGGAGAACTGAAGTCGAGAGCAAGGGTTATCAGGTTGGGGTCTATTGTAAAGGGTCCTAGATTATAAGCTCTTACAGCAGTCACATATATTCATGATCTGTAACTGTTATTTCTAAATTCTGAGATACAGAGCTGTTTGTTTATAACCTGGTTGTTCTCAGAAACTCCAGGTATTTATGTGACATCTAAGACTCAGAATTAGAGCCCTGAAACTATGAAAGTCAGCAGTATCCCATACAGGAACTCTTTAAAAAGTTGAAAAAGGGATCTGAGTTTGAATAGAGATATGATTGAAGCTGATCTGGATAGTACTAGGTTAAATCAGAATACAGGGTAAGGGATGATATTGTCCATATTTTAAAACGTCAACTTCTGTGTGAGACCAAAGGGAGAGATGTTTATTTGGAGCAAAATTTATAGTTTGGGTAGTGAATTTCCTAATTTCACTTGTATGTTGACCAAAAGGGGAAAGAGAGAAATGAGGAAAAAATAAAGTGTCAGTGGTGAGAAATTTCAAACAGAGCCAAGGGCTTATCTTTGAGGTTATTCTTTTGCAGTGTATAGATAACCCTTTAGTTTATGCTGTATTGGAGTAGCTAGAGGGAATTACCTGAAACTGTTGAACTGTGCTCCTGTAGTCTTTTTTCTTGAAGACAGTTATATAAAGATATAGCTTTTTCAATGTGACTGTGTGATTGTGAAAACCTTATGTCTGATGCTCCTTTTATCTAGGGTACGGACAGATGAGTAAAAAATATGG
The DNA here is from genome assembly GCF_023851605.1 of Tamandua tetradactyla. Taxonomy (NCBI): domain Eukaryota; kingdom Metazoa; phylum Chordata; class Mammalia; order Pilosa; family Myrmecophagidae; genus Tamandua; species Tamandua tetradactyla. The sequence continues at coordinate 77,825,642 of NC_135340.1, forward strand.
CTAAAAAATAAACAAATAATGGGGGGACAAAGGTTAAATTAAATTGGAGAGATTGAAATATTGGTGGTTAATGAGAGGGAGGGGTAAGGGATATGGAGTGTATGAGATTTTCCTTTTTTATTTCTTTTTCTGGAGTGATGCAAATGTTCTAAAAAATGATCATGGTGATGAATACATAACTATGTGATGATATTGTGAGCCACTGATTGTACACCATGTATGAAATGTTCATATGTTAAGAATGTTTGTATGTTTGTATATTAAGATTTATCAATAAAAATAGTGAAAAAAGAAAACAAAGTCAGTGTTTTGCCCTGGAGTAGCTAAGGCAGGACCCACAGAAGCTTAGAGAGGAAGCCACTGGAATCAGAAGCTGGAAGCAACAGAACCCAGAACAAGGACTAGCAGATGTCAGCCACACACCTTCCCATGTGACAGAGGAAACCTGGACACCATCCAGCCCTTTCTTTGGAATCAAGTTCTCTTTTCTGGATGCCTTAGTTTGTACATTTTTAAGGCCTTAGAATGTAAGCTTGTAGCTTAATAAATCCCCTTTATAAAAGCTAACCCATGTCTTCTATCTTGCATTCCAGCAGGTTTAGCAAATTCAAACAGATGGGGTGAATGGCCAAGGGGCTCACCTGGAAGCACAACTGGGGTTAATTCTTTCTGGGTTTTGTTTTGTTTTCCTGGGAATCCAGAGGCAGAGCTGGATGAAGGGATGTGATCTGCAAACAGCCAGATTGGTTGTTCACCCACTGCCTAGGAGGGGACTGATCTGTTATAGACAACCAGGTGGGGTAGATTGCCACCTTCTATGGCAGGTTGAGAACAAGGAGCCTAGAGAAGGCAAGGCCCAAGAGATTGCATTTCCAACAGCTCCCAAGTGATGCTTCTGCTGCCATTCAGTAGACTGTACTTGAAGTGGTGAGGCAATATAACATACCAAATCATACAGACGGCTTACCCCTAAGCAGTGGGGAATGGAGAGGGGAGAGGGCAGCAGGAGAAAAGTAGGAACATACATTTTATATTTTACGCTGCATGTCTATATTTTTCTGATTGTGTCCTATCTTCATAACTGAAAAAAAGTCAAATGTATAATCTTTTTTAAAAAAGAAAAGAAAAGAAACAGAACAAGCTCTGAGTTTTTTCTCATTACGAAGTCAGTGTTCTCTCAGTTCCTGACCAGGGTATGGCTAGGGAGTTCTGGGACATTGCCACCTGATACTCAAGCACCTGGGAACTAGGAGGGTTTTTATGAGCAGAAGAATTTACCACACTTGTGAATAGATGATACTTAGAGCTGTGCCTCAAAATTCATGAAGCATGGGTGGCCACAGGCCAAGTGGGCCCAAAGCCATGGGATAACCATGGTATAATTCCCTGGATGGACACAGATTTAGGTAGGGGCCAGTTAACATGCACAATTTAACTGGCAAATAATTTAAAACATTATTTATATTTAAAAACATGGATGTTTTAAGTAGCAGAATGCAAAAACTAAACACATTTTTCATTTAAAATAGATGTTTAAAAGAAAATCTTTCTTTGTACTCCAGGCACCCCTCTCTCCTGTGATTTAGGGCATCTTAGTAGAAAAGTTGGGAAAATATTGACTTCCATGAAGCACTGTGTGGCTCAGACTAATGATCCCACAGCTATCTTTGGAGATACAGACACAGAAAACTGTCTCAGCAACAGTAGCATTCCCCTAAAACTGAAACAGCCATTTAGTCATCTATGGTCAGTTTGATGTTCCTACTTAGTGACACTATTCAGCCCTACTAGCTTATATTTCCAATTATACTAAACATCACCATCCACTTGTCCCACAAATATGACCTGGCTACAATTAAATTCATTTTCAAAAAGTCCTTGGCTCTATACCTGACCCTTTCCAAACTTGCTCCACTTCTCACATTCAGCTTACCTCCTTTTATCTCTAGGGAAGCTAAGCATTTCTCCCCCAGCTTTTATTCTCCTTTGTCTACAAGATCCAGTCTCTAAATACTGTCATTTTGGATTCCTCTCCCCACCTTGGTTCAGCACTCATCTTCTCTCACCTGGACTATGCAATGGCTTCCAAGCCGTCTTGTCTCAATCTTTTCCCATCTCGATATTCCCACCACACAGCAGCTCTGGAATGATCTTCCTAAAACATGAACTCGGTCATGTTAGCTCTGGTTTAATAGCTTTAGCTGACTCCCACCCTTCCTTCTGGATCAAATCCAAACATCTAAGCCAAGATTTATAAAAGGCCTGTTATAATGTGGCCACCTTCTTGCCTCATACCCTAACCACTTTCCACAGTACCCTTCTCGTTTGTCATTCTCTGGCCATACCTTGTCCCAGGGCTGCTACTTTGCACGTGGCATTCCTTCTGCTAGAATGACTTTTGCACCTTCTCCATATGACTAAATGCACTGTCCTCCAAAGCCCAGTTTAATTGTCACATGCTTTACGAAACATGTTGCAAGCATGTGACACTACTCATTTCCAGTAGCAGGGGTGGGGACCGAGGGAACAGATAGATTTCTGGCAAGAATTCAAGATAAGAAAATTGGATAAGTCTCCAAATCCCTAAAAAAAAACCAAGTTTTCAAAATTTCAAAATGCTGTGAAAGAATTCCCAAGACATGAAAGTATAAAAGAAGTAGAAGTTTAAGTGATATGATAGAATTGCCTTGCTAGTACACATCAGATCTCCAATACTTGTGTCAACACAATCCAGTGCCGTGTTGAATTGGAATATAAATATTTCTGGTACATGTCATGTCTCCCTAAACAAATTGTAAGTTCCTTGTGGGCATAAACTATGTTTTTATGTTAACTTTCTGGGTCTAATTCTGTCCTTTTAAAAATGAGAATTCCAATAAATACTTCATGACCAAAGATTGGCTGTATACATGTGTGTCTATATACGCTAGCTAATTTTTTTTCTCTTACACTTTGCCTACAGCTTTCATTTAAAATATGGAAAGAGATTGGGATGGATCTGAGTATCTAGGGGTGTGTTGGAGTTCTCTGTGTAGGGGTTGTATCATTTTTGTAATTCAAAATATCCTATAAATTTTAAAGTATTACAAAATAAAAAGTTTTTTAAAATGGCAAGACCTGGAACCATTAGGGTTTGCAAACAAAACAGGAATAATAGGGCTGTATCATTCTTACATGGGTTTTGCTTTTGGTCCTGCCGGAGGCAGGGGGATGGCTTAGTTAACTCCTCCAGCAACCTTCCGGCCCTGTGGTTTCACTTTGCATTTTCCCCATGTGAGAGACCATGTTGGTGACTACATAACTGAAGACTGAAGCTCCACTGGGGATTGGATCTGGCATCTAGAAACCGTACTGGTGAATCTAAGGTATGTTAATGTAGATAATTTTCACCTTATAAATAGCATTCCATAATGTGTTTCTTGCCTGAGGGCATCTTTTGGTTGGAGTGCAGTACAATCAGGACCCGGTTTACAACTTAAAAAGGAAAACAGAATATGAGGAGTATAAAATGTTATGTAGCTTTTTCGTTCATAGGCTCATGTTCATTGAAAGAGCTAGTGGTATGTCCGGGGAAAGCGGGGTTGTAAAGGAGAAATTCTGAGGTTACTTAAGCACTCTGTAGGTTCTTCGTTATGAAACTGGTATGGTTTCAAAATCAAAAGCTAATTAGTCCAAGTACTCTCACCTGAGATAAAAGGTCTACCTGTGCCATTTTTGTTGACATTGAATCTTCAGCAATCGGCAGATAAAATTTGTTAATGACACCTAGAAAAGGAATAAAGTAGAAAAAAATATGTAACTAGATTGCCCTGTTCCTAACATAGACACAAACAAAAATAGAAATTGGACTTTAAGAGCTAATTATTTCCACACTGCTTATCTTTCTAAGTACGTATAGCATGTATCTACATTGTCTTCTCTAACAAGTGTCCAGATTACATAAGAAGTTTCCATACAGATAGTCCCTAATGTGTGCTGAGATTTTTCTTTAGAGGTACAGAACTTGCTAGAGAAGTTTCACACCCAGGAGTTTATCTACAGTATGTTTGTGGGTGTTCAGCACCCTTGGAGAGTCCTCTTGAGCTAACTCAGGCAGACATCTGTCTTGGCATTACCCAGTTACCAAATCCAGAAGTACTTAGCAGAAAATAGCGAACGTTTCCTATACTTATAATTTGCAGTTCATTTCATACTTACTAGAGAAATCAAATAGCATGTGAAATACATGGACTTCTTTTTGAAATATGACTAGGGAGGCAGAATAGTACAGTGTTTGAAAGTTCAGTTTCTAGAATCAGACCATGTTGATGTGAATACAAACACCACCATTTAGAGAGAGTATGGCCTCGAACATCTCTAAGGCTCAGTCTCCTTGTCTGTAAAATGGGATCATAATAGTATCAGCTTCATAGGGAGCTTGAGAGAATTACAAGGGAAAATGTAATCAAAGTGCTTGAACATGATAAGCATTTAAGCATTCACTAAATATTAATTATTATTTGATTTTTTACTAGAGAATTTGTAGGTTTACAAAAACAATCATGTAGGAAATATAAGGTTCTCATATACCTTTGCTCACACACATAGTTTTCCCTATTATTAACATGCTGCATTAGTATATTTTAAATGGCTAAGATTTGTGGTTCCTAGAGGCTAACCTCCAAAACAACAAAAAAATACCTTTTCAATCTTAACTTTGAAGTGGATTTACAAATGATTAACAAGCCTCAATAAGAAGGGTCCAATAGAAAAACAATGCTGCATCTATAATTAATTCACATATTTTGATAATTAATTTTCTCTAAACTGCATGCTTCTAAATAAGCTGTAAGTGTATATACATTTATTTCTATAAACTGTGTGTGCTTACAGAAATATATGTGCAAAAAAATGTGCAAATGTGATTATATTTGTCTCACATGGTCACTGTGAGAGAAAGTGGAGTTGCATTATCTTCCTCACTGAAGTTGGGTGATTAGGTTTGCAACCCTGTCAAGACACAATGGTGAACAGGAATAGGCCAGACTGCAAAGCAGGTGACCTGAATGCACTGTTAGTCAAAAGACCTTGATCAAATCACTTCATTATCTTGGGCCTTGATCCCCTCATGTTTAAAATGAAAAGACTCAACTAGATGGTTCCATTACCCTGTCATTACTCGAGTATTATGTTTCTACCCACTAAATTCAAGGAAATATCAAAATGCTTGTAGAACAAGGTGTTCTGAATAACTTAATGTTCTATGTACTTGACAAATTATATAAGTCTCATAGATGAGTTACAAATGTTCAAAGAAGAAATATTATTCATCAACAGTGGTTTGGTCTTAGAATCAAAACTATACTGTGACCCAGAAGAGAAAAGAGAGTTTCCACATCTACTTCAGTCAGCCAGCTTCTCCTTTTAAATTCATCAGAATTTTCACTGGAGTTCCAACTTGCAGCCTGCCCCACAGAATTTGGACTTATGCATCCCCATAGTCATGATTTCCAGGAAAATGGAGTAATAGGGAGAGAGTTGCAGAGCACACTCCTCTCCCAATAGCAATGAGTAGATCTGAATAGGCAGAAATTATCTGAATCATGTTTTCTGGGGCTCCAGTGACCAAGGGAATTCTGTGTAGCATCCAAGGAAGGGCAGGGCAAAGAGACTGAGAAACCACAGTGAGAGACTGTGAGTTATTCTGTCCAGGGCTCCATCCCCTACCCTGGATGCAGGCAGCCTCAGAAGTCTGATTCCTGCTTAACGGACTACTACAAACTGAGATGGATATGGGAGTCCTCTACCCTGAGTACAGAGGGGGACACAGCCCAGTAATGATCCAGCTATTGGTTGGTGAATTTAAACCACTGGATCACACTGTTCCAGCCTTACCAGTCAGGCACCACAACTTGGTTTAACTACAAAAGAGGTGGAACAGGCAAAGAACCCAAAATAGCCTGCCCTCAGCAGGGGTGAGAATAGGTTGCTGATCAGTGTCATCTGCTGGGCAGGTAGGGAAAGCACAATTTTGGGGAAACAGCAAAAAGAGGTTTGGCAAAGAACACCATCTGCTTGGAAGGCCAGGAAAGTACAACCTTGAGAAATGGAAGGAAAAAAGAAAGGCTTTTTGGAATTTTTCCTGATCCACTCTCCAGGACCCTCTGTATTTGGTCTATGTCCTCCATGTGGATACCTAGCCCTATTTTGACTGGAAAATACTGATGGAAACAACAAAGAAGAAACTTAACACAAACCAAATCAACAATAAATTCCTCAGTAAAAGAAAGAAACCAACCTTCTGAATAAACCCATCAAGATAATCAGATGCCCAGATTTCAGCAAAAAAAAAATTATAAGTGATATTAAGAAACAAGAAGATATGGCCAGTCAAAGGAAAAAAGTAAAGAGATGGGGGAGATAGAGAATTTGGAACAAATACTTAAAGATGTCCAAACAAATCTCCTGAATCAATTCAAGAAGATGGATAAAGAGATAAAATATATTAAGACAACACTAGGTATCATAAAGAAGAATTTGAAAGCATACACAGAAAAATAACAGAACTTATAGGAATGAAAGACACAATAGATGAAATAAAAAATACACGAGAAATCTACAAAAGCAGATTTGAAGAGGCAGAAAAAAGGATCAGTGAGCTAGAAGACAGAGCATCCAAATGTGAGCAGACAAAAGAAAAGACAGAGAAAAGAATGGAAAAATTTGAGCAGTGTCTCAGGGAATTGGCAATGTGAAGTCAACAAACACGTGTCATGGATGTCCCAGAAGGAGAAGAGAAGGGAAAATAGCCAAAAAGAATATTTGAGGAAATAATGTCTGAAAATTTCCAAACTCTTATAAAAGACATAAACAGGCATATCCAAGACACGCAACATACTCCAAACAAAATAAATCTGAATAGGATCACTCCAAGACACATCTAATCAGACTGTCAAATGCCAAAGATAAAGAGAGAATTTTGAAAGCAGTAAGAGAAAAGTGATTTACTACACATAAGGGATACCAAATAAGACTAAGCCTTGATTTCTCATAAAAAACCATGGCAGTGAGAAAGCAGTAGTACAATATACTTAAGATATTGAAAGAGAAGAATTGCTAGCCAAGAATTCTTTATCTGGCAAAGCTGTCCTTCAAAAATGATGGAATGTTTTAAATATTTGTAGATAAATACAAGTTGAAAAAGTTCATTAACAAGAGAGTTACCCTGCAAGAAATACTAAAGGGTGTTATGCAGACTGAAAAGACAAGAAAGAGAGGCTTGAAGGAGCATATAGAAAAGACAATTATACAAGAAAGAGAGGCTTGGAGGAGCAAGAAAAGATTATCACAGAGTGATTCGATCAGTGAGTGGAAAAGTATTTGCAAAGTCCCCTTCGGGGAATGGTGAGAACAGGGAGAAATTCAACTTCCCCAAGTTGAATTCCTGATATTCTCACAAGCAGTGTGGACAACTAAAGCTATACGCTGAGCCCCCCAGTCTTGGGGTTTGTTCATATGAAACTTAACCCCACAAAGGATAGGTCAAGTCTACTTAAAATTTAGGCCTAAGAGTCACCCCCAAGAGAGCCTCTTTTGTTGCTCAGATGTGGCCCCTCTCTCCAGCCAACACAACGAGCAGTCTCACTACCCTACTCCTCTCTACGTGGGACATGACTCCCAGGGGTGTGGACCTTCCTGGCAATGTGAGACAGAAATCCTAGAATGAGCTGAGACTCAGCACCAAGGGATTGAGAAAAACCCTAGAATGAGCTGAGACTCAGCATCAAGGGATTGAGAAAACCTTCTCAACCAAAAGGGGGAAGAGTGAAATGAGACAATGTGTCAATGGCTGAAAGATTCCAAACAGAGTTGAGAGGTTATCCTGGAGGTTATTCTTATGCACTGAGTAGACATCACCTTGTTATTCAAGATGTAATGGAGAGGCTAGAGGGAACTGGCTGAAAATATAGAGCTCTGTTTCAGCAGCCATGTTTCTTGATGATCATTGAATAATGATATAGCTTTCACAGTTGGACTGTGTGATTGTGAAAACCTTGTGCCTAATGCTTTTATCTACCTTGTCAAGAAACGAGTAGAACATATGGAATAAAAATAAATAATAGGGGAAACAAATGTTAAATTTAGTTTGAAATGCTAGTGATCAATGAAAGCGAGGGGTAAGGGATATGGTATGTACAATCTTTTTTCTGTTTTCATTTTATTTCTTTTTCTGTTGTCCTTTTATTTCTTTTTCTGAATTGATGCAAATGTTCTAAGAAATTATGAATATGCAACTAATGATGATATTGTGAATTACTGATTATATATGTAGAATGGAAGATCACATGTTAATGTTTTAGTTCATTTGTTGTTAAATTTTTTAAATTAATAAATAATAAATTTTTAAAAAGGACATTATTGAAACATAAGAAAAAACTGGAATAGAGAATACAAGCTTCCTATCAACATTAAATTTCTTGAACTCGAGAACTGCACTTAGTGAAGGTCCTTGTTCGTAAGGAATATACATATTCAAGGAGTACAACGTCTGCAACCTGCTCTTAATGTTCAGAAAATAGACACGTGATAGAATGATACAGCAAAGGTGGCAAAATGTTAAATTTGTTGGTTCTGGGTAACTGTGGGAGGGCAGTGGGTATGTTGGAGTTCTCTGTATAGGGTTTGTATTATCTTTACAACTGTCTTATAAGTTTGAATTAATTTTAAATAAAAAAGTTGTTTAAGCTGTAAAAAAAAGGAAAATATTATCAGTTAGTGTAACTAAAGGGTAAAAAGAAACAAAAAAGATATTACATAAAAAAACAAAGGATAAAAATAGTTGACATAAGTACTGCTTTTACAGTAATAACACTGAATGTTAATGGATTAAACTCCCCAATCAAAAGACACAGATTGGCAGAATGAACTTAAAATATGATCCATCTAGATGCTGCACACAAGAGACTCATGTTAGACCCAAAGATACAAATAGACTGAAAGTGAAGGACTGAGAAAAGATATTCCACGCAAGCAGTAACCAAAAGGACAGCTAAAGTAGCTATACCAGTATCAGACAAAATAAACTTTCAATGAAAATATGTTATGAGACAAAGGACATTATATATTAATAAAAGAAGCAATTCTCCAAGAAGAAATAATCATAAATATTTATGCAACTAATCAAGTTGCCCCATATTACATGAAGCAAATACTGGCTAAAATGAAGCCAGTAAAATGAGCAATAGACATCTGTACAATAATAGCTGGAGACTTCAATAAACCACACTCATTAATAGATAGAACATCTAACCAGAGGCTCAATAAGGAATTGGAGAACCTAAATTATATGATAAATGAACTAGATCTAACAGACATATATAGAACATTCCCCCACCCCCACCCCAAATAGCAGGATTTACATTCCTCTCAAGTACTCGATTTATTCTCCAGGATAGACTACATTTGGATCACAAAACAGGTCTTAATAAATTTAAAAATACGTAAATTGTACAATGCACGTTCTGTGATCATAATGGAATGAAAATGGAAATCAATAACAGGTGGAGAATGGGAAAATTCGCAAGTATATGGAGGTTAAACAACACACTCTTAAATAATCAGTGGGTCAAAGAAGAAATTTCAAGAGAAATCAGTAAATATCTCAAGACAAATGAAAACGAGAACACAACACAGCAAAACTTCAGTAAAGGCAGTGTTGAAAGGGAAATTTACAGCCTTAAATATCTATATTAAAAAGGAAGAAAAAGCTAAAGCCAAAGACTTAACTGAACAACCGCTGAAACAAAAGAAAGAATAGTAAACTAATCCCAAAGCAAAAGGAAAGAAATAACAAGGACTAGAGCAAAAATAAATGAAATGGAGAACGATAAAGAGAAACAATAAAACCAAAGAGTTGGTTCTTTGAGAAGAGCAATAAAATTCACAAACCATAGGCTAAATTGACAAAGAAAAAAATAGAGAAAATGCAAATAAATAAAATTAGAAATGAGAAGGGGACATTACCATTGAATCCATAGAAATAAAACAGATCATGAGAGGATACTATGAACAACTGTATGCCAATAAATGAGACAACTTAGAGGAAATAGTCAATTTCCTAGAAAAACATCAGCAAATCACACTGATTCAAAAGGAAATAGAGGGCCTCAACACACCAATCAATCATTAAAAACCTTCCAACAAAGAAAAGCCCAGAACCAGATGGCTTCACAGGTGAATTCTTCCAAATATACCAAAAAGAATTAATGCCAATCCTGCTCAAACTCTTCCAAAAAACCGAAAAGCAGGGAACACTACCTAACTCATTCTAGAAAGCCAATATCACCCTAATACCAAAGCCTATAAAGATACTACAAGAAAAGTACAGACCAATCTTTCTAGTGAATATAGATGCAAAAAATCCTCAACAAAATTCTTGCAAATGCAAACAGCACATTAAAAGGAGTATATACCATGATCAAATGGGTTTTATCCAAGGTACACAAGGGTGGCTCAACACAAGAAAATCAATTAATGTAATATACTACATTAACAAATTGAGGGGGGAAATCGCATGACAATCTCAATTGACGCAGGAAAGGCATTTGACAAACTCCAGCATCCTTCCTTGATAAAAACACTTCAAAAGATGGGATCGAAGGACGCTCCCTCATGATAAAAGGCATATATAAAAAACTCACACCCCTGTTTTGTGACCCAAATGTGGTCTATCCTGGAGAATAAATCAAGTACTTGAGAAGAATGTAAATCCTACTATTTGGGGTAGAGATGGGGGAATGTTCTAGCTAGCATCATACTCAATGATGAGAGACTGAAAGCTTTCCCTTTAAGATTGGAAACAAGACAAGGATGCCCACTTGTTGAATAACAGTTATTCAACATTGTACTAGAAAAATCTGTGACAAAGCTACTAGAGCTAATACATGATTTGGCAAAGTGGTGAGATTTGAGCGGTGGCTCAGGGAATTAACAACATGAAGTAAACAAACACATATGTCATGGATGCTCCAGAAGGAGAAGAGAAGGGAAAAGAGCCAAAAAGAACATTGTACTAGAAAAATCTATGACAAAGCTACTAGAGCTAATATGTGATTTGGCAAAGTGGTGAGATATAAGATCAACACACAAATATCAGTAGTGTTTCTATGCACTAGTAATGAGCTACGTGAGGAGAAAATCAAGAAAAATTCCATTTACAATAACAACTAAACAATCAAATATCTAGGAATAAACTTAACCAAGGATGTAAAGGACCTATATTCAGAAACCAACAAAACATGATTGCTAAAAGAAATCAAAGAAAGCCTAAATAAGTGTAAGGATATTTCCTGTTCATGGATTGGAAGGCTAAATGTCATTTAGATGTCAATTCTACCCAACTTGATTTAGATATTCAATGCAATCCCAATCAAAATTCCAATAGCATACTTTGCAGAAATGGAAAACTCAATTATCAAATGCATTTGGAAGGGTAAAGAGCCCAAAATAGCCAAAAAATCTCAAAAAAGGAGAATGAAGTTGGGGGACTCACATTTCCTGGCTTTAAAGTATATTATAAAGCTACAGTGGTCAAAATGGTATGGTACTGACACAAAAGTAAACATTTTGATCAATGTAATGGAATTGAGAGTTCACAAATGGGATTGAGAGTTCACAATTAGATCTTCACATCTACGGGCAATTTATTTATGTCGATACTGCCATATCCACTCAACTGGAACAGAACATTCTCTTCAACAAATGGTGCTGGGAAAACTGGATACCCGTATCCAAAAGGATGAAAGAGAACCTCTTCTCTCATACCTTATAGAAATATTAGCTCAAAATGGATCAAAGACCTAAATATAGGAGCCAGAAACATAAAACTGAAGAAAATGTAGCAACGCATCTTCAAGATCTTGTGGTAGGTAGTGGTTTTTAAGACTTTACATCCCAAACACAAGTAATGAAAGAAAAAATAAATGGACCTCCTCAAAACTGAATACTTTTGTGCTTCAAAGAACTTTGTCAAGAAGGTTTAAATTCAGCCTGCTCAATGGTAGTAAATATCTGGAAACCACATATCTGATAAAGGTTAATATCCAGAATATATAAAGGAATCCTGCAACTCAAAAACAAAAGGCAAACAACTCAATTTAAAAATGGGCAAAAGACTTGAACAGACATCTTTCCAAAGAAGATACAAAAATGGCCCCCCAAAAATGCATGAAATGATGCTCAATGTCATGAGATATTAGGGAAATGCAAATCAAAGCAAAAATGAGATATTATTTCACACTTACTAAAATGGTCACTATTAAAAAAATAGAAAACTACAAGTTTTGGAGAGGATGTAAAGAAATAGGAACACTTATTCACTGCTAATAGGAATGTAAAATGGTACAAGTGCTGTAGAAGACAGTTTGGCGGTTCCTCAGAAAACTAAGTATAGAACTGCCATATGATCTGGCAATCCCATACTAGGTATATACCCAGAAGAACTGAATGCAGGGACATGAACAGATATTTACACAACAATGTTCATAAGGGCATTACTCGCAGTTGCCAAAAAGTGGAAGCAATCCAAGTGTCTATCAACCAATGGATAGATAAACAAAATGTGGTGTGTGTGTGTGTGTGTATATATATATATATATTATATATATATATATATATATATATATATATATATATATATATATATATAATGGGATATTATTCAACTGTAAGAAGGCATGGAATCTGATGCATGCAACAACACGGATTAAGCTGGAAGACATTATGTTGAGTAAGATAAGCTAGACACAAAAGAAACATGATATGGTCTCACTAATATGAACTAAATATAATGAGCAAACTCATGGGGTTATTACCTAGAATATAGGTCACCAGAACATAGAATGAGGAAAGAAATTGGGAAATGATGCTTAATTTGTGCAAAATTTTAAAATAAGGTTGATCATGAATCTTTGTAAATGGATAGAGGTTATGGTAGCACATTATCATGTGAGTAAATAATAGTGTTGAATCATGTGTGTAACTGTGGTTGAAAGGGGAAGTTTTGGATCATGTATTTCACTAGAAGGAAAACTAGAGGCTGGAACAAAGGACTGTACAACATGGTGTACCCTATTATGGATGATGAAGGTGGTTACAGTACAAATACAAGAATGCTCTTCCATGAGTTAGAACAAACATATGTCACAACTACAAGGTGTTAATGATAGGATTCTATATGGGGGTGAAAGACACCTAATGCAAACTCTGGACTACACGTAACAGCAATATCTTAATATTCTTCCATCAATTATAACAAAGATATCACACCAAAGCTAAGTGTCAATAACTGGAGGGTATAATGGGGCATGGGGTTTTTCTTTTTGGAGCTACGAAAATGTTCTAAAATTGACTATGGTGATATAAACACAACTCTGATTATACTAAGAGCCACTGATTGCACACTTTGGATGGCCTGTATGGGGTGTAAATAAAATTGTGTTGAGAAAAAAATTGTACTACTGATAGTGTACACTTGATTTTAATAACCCAGATGGTACATCAGGATCTTGTAGTCCAGAAAGTAGTCATTAGAGACACAAACCATAAAACAGTACTAGAAAGTATAAATAATTATATGAGTTCTGCAGTTGGGGGTAATAGGTTCTACATAAACTTAAGTTAACTGCACTTACATGTTGTGCTGGTTTGAAGCTTTTATTTACCCCAGAAAAGCCACATCCTTTAATCCTCATTCAATATTGCTGGGTGGGATATTTTTTATTGTTCCTATGAAGATGTGACCCACCCAAATGTGGGTGGTAACTTTTGATTAGATGGTTTTTATAGAGATCTGCCTCCACCCATTCAAGTTGCTTATTGGAGTCCTTTAGAAGGGAACCATTTTGGAAAAAGCTTCAGAGCCACCAGAACCAAGAGAGCCAACAGAATGGACAGAGTTGCAGGGAAGCCATTGAAGAAGGCTGGAGAGAAACCTAGCAGATGTCACCATGTGCCTTTCCAGCTGAGAAAGAAACCCTGAATATCATCAGCCTTCTTGAGCCAAGGTATCTTTCCCTAAATATCTTAGATTGGAAATTTTATAGCTGTGCCTTAACTTGGACTTTTCACAGCCTTAAAACTGTAAACTTGCAACTTCATAAATTCTCCTTTTTAAAAGTGTTCTGTTTCTAGTATATTGCATTGCAGCAGCTTGAAAACCAAAACATATGTTAATTTTAAAAATTTAAAGAGTATACCTTTTAAGAAAGATATGAGATGTAAATGCTTTCACCAAACTAGGAGTCAGAATTGTAAGCATACACCCTCATATCAACTAGTTCCATAACATCAGACAAACTAAGTAAGCCCCTCTGAATTTCCTTTTTCAACATATAAAATGAGAAACATAACTGGTCTACCCATCTCATAGTATTGATTTGAGAATCAAGAGGGATATTATGTGTGAAAACACATTGAATAATAAAACCACCACGCAAATACAAGGAACAATTATTCTGCCTGTCAAAAAAAAAATGGAATGTTCATTTACTCAGTTCAAGTGGAATTCAACATGCCAATTCTATAAGATGAAAGAGACCTGACAAATGGCTAGATTATTAGAATTTCCCATTCAGTTGTTTGCTGCCCTATCAATTCAGCCAAAGTCAATGTAAAGGCATTCCGTATGCTACATAAATTAAGCCCTTATTTAGATACTTAGTTGTTTTCTTCTACATTTTTAAAATTTTTTATTTTTAAAATTGTAGCAAAATAGACATAATATAAAAATCATATTAAGCATTTTAAGTGGATAATTCTTTGACATTAAGTACATTGACAATACTATGTAATTTTAACCACTTCTATTTCCAGACTATTTTCATCATCCCAAAGAGAAACTCATATTCTTTTAGTAATATTCCCCCTTCCCCCTTGCTGGTAACTACTATTCTGCTTTGTGTCTCTTTGAATTTGCTTATTCTAAGTATTTCATATAAGAGAAGTTATACAATATTTGTCCTTTTGTGTTTGGCTTATTTCACTCAACATGATATCTTCAGAGTTCATCCATGTTGTAGGATCTACTACCAGCACTTCAATTCTTTTTACAACTGAATAATATTCCATTGTATGGGTGTGCCACATTTTGTTTATCTATCCGTCTGTTGATGGACACTTGGGTTGTTTCCACCTTTTGGCTATTGTGAATGATGTTATGATGAATATTGGTGTACAAATATTTGTCTAAGTAACTGCTTCCAATTCTTTTGAATAAATAACTAGGAGTGGAATTGCCAGGCCATAGGGCAATTCTATGCTTACTTTTCTCAGGAACTACCAAACTGTTTCCCACAATAGCTGCACCATTTCACCTTTCCACCAGCAATGTATGAGGGTTCCTATTTCTCTACATCTTTTTCAACACTTGTTATTATCAGGTTTTTAAAATAATAGCCATCCCAGTAGCTGTGAAGTTGTAACTCATAGTTTTAATATGCATTTCTTTAATGGCTGATGATGTTGAGCATCTTTTCAAATACTTATTGGCTATCTGAATATCTCCTTTGGGGAAATGTCTGTTCAAATCCTTGGTCCTTTTTTTTTCGCATGGGCAGACATTGGAAATCGAACCTGGGTCTCCAGCATGGCATGCGAGAACTCTGCCACTGCACCACTGTCGCACTGCTCCTTGGTCCATTTTTTAATTGGGTTGTTTGCTCTTTTGTTATTGAGTTCAAGGAATTATTTTTATATTCTGGATATTCAAATTTTCTCTTTATTTAGTAATCTTCTGTTTGGATGTCCTATCAATTATTGAAAGTGGTGTATTGAACTCTTCAACTGCTATGTAAAAGTATCTATTTTTCACTTCAATTCTGTCAGTTTTTGCATCATATATTTTGGGGCTCTGTTGTGAAGTGAATATAAGTTTATAATCAAAATATCTTCTTGGTGAATTGAAACTTTTGTCAATATGTAATATCTTCTTTGTTTCTTGTAATCTTTTTTAACTTAAAGTCTATTTTGTCTTAACAATAGCCACTCTAGCTTTCTTTTGATTACTGTTTTCATGGAATATGTTTTTCCAGCCTTTTATTTTCAAACTCTTTGCACCTAAATTGAGTCATTTATAGTTTACATATAAATGTAAACTATATAGACAGATAATGCTTTTTCATCCAATCTACCAATCTCTGCCTTTTAATAGGGAAATTTGATCCATTAACATTTAAGGTAGGTAATAAGTAAGAATGAAGGATTTACTTCTGCCATGTAGCTATTTGTTTTCCATGTGCCTTGTATGATTGTGTTCTTCAATTACCACATTACTAACATTTTTTAAAATATTTAGTTGCTTTTTGATTCCCTTCTTTCCCTTCCTTTGTATTTTTTAGTTATTTTTTACCTGTTACCTTTGTAATTACCCTTAACATCTTAAATTAATAAGATCTATTACCCTAGTTCAACTAGTGTGCTGGTTTGAAAGGATGTATGTCCCCTAGAAAAGCCATAATCTAAATCCCATTTTGTAAAGGCAGAATAATCCCTATTCAATACTATATGTTTGAAACTGTAATCAGATCGTCTCCCTGGAGATATGATTTAATCAAGAGTAGTTGTTAAGCTGGATTAGGTGACAACATGTCTCCACCCATTTGGGTGAGTCTTGATGAGTTTCTAGAGTCCCATAAAAGAAGAAACATTTTGGAGAATAAGAAATTCAGAGAGAGCAGAGCAGAATGACATAGCCACAAGAAGCAGAGTCCACCAGCCAGTGACCTTTGGAGATGAAGAAGGAAAATGTCTCCTGGGGAGCTTCATGAAATAGGAAGCCAGGAGAAGAAGCTAGCAGATGACGCAGAATTTGCCTTGTGCCGTTCCAGATGAAAGAACCCTGACCATGTTCACCATGTACCTTTGCAGATGAGAGAGAATCTCTGACTGTGCTCACCATGTGCCTTCTCACTTAAGAGAGAAACCCTGAACTTCATTGGCCTTCTTGAACCAAGGTGTCTTTCCCTGGATGCGTTAGATTGGACATTTCTATAGATTTGTTCTAATCGGGACATTTTCTCAGCCTTAGAACTGTAAACTCGCAATTTATTAAATTCCTCTTTTAAAAAGTCATTCCATTCCTGGTATACTGCATTCTGGCAGCTAGGAAACTAGAACAACTAGTACCAACCTAATTTCAGTAGTATATAAACTTGCTACTCTTATATATATATATATATTAGTCCCTTAACTGTTATAGTGTTGTCTCAGATTACATTTTTGTGCACTATATGTCTCTTAACACAAATTTTAAGGTTTTTTTGTTTTTGTTTTTTTGTATGGGCAGGCACCAGGAATTTTAAGTATTTTTAATACATTTGCCAATAATACAGGATCTTATGTATACTTACGTAGTTACCCTTAATGATATTTTTTATTTCTTCTCATAGCTTTCACTTACTGTCTTCTGTTCTTCTATTTCAGGACTCCTTTTAGCATTTCTTGTATGGCAGATCTTCTTCTGGTAATGAACTCCTTCAGCTTTTGTTTATCTGTACATGTTTTAATTTCTCCATTTTTGAATGATAATTTTGTTAAATACAGAATTCTTAGTTGACAGTTTTTTCTTTAAGGATTTTAAATATGTCATGCCACTGTCTTCTGGCTTCCATGGTTTCAGATGAGAAATCTACTGTTAATCTTATTGGGGAGCTCTTGTATGTGAAAATTCACTTCTGTCTTGCTGCTTTAAAAATTCTATCTTTGGATTTTGACAATTTTGCTTAAAGGTTTCTATACATAGATCTCTGAGACTATTCTGTTAAGAGTTTATTGAACCTCCTGGGGGTGTACAACTCATGTCTTTCATCAGATTTGGGAAGTTTCAGTCATAATTTCTTCAGATACTTGTTCTGTACCTTTCCTTCTCTCTCATCCTTCTGAAACTCTAATGATAGGTATGTTGGTGTCCTTGATGGTGCCCCATTCATTTTTCTCCATTATTTTTTCTTTCCGCTCCTCACCCTGAATAATTTAAGTTCTCCTGTTCCTTTCTTTTTCCTGTCCAAATCTGCTGTCGAATTTATCTAGTGAGTTTTTATTTATTATTATTTTTTCATTTCAATTACTGTACTTCGCAGCTCCAAAATTTCTGTGTGGTTCATTTTTATAATTCCTATTCCATTATTCTATGCAGACAATGTTTTCTTAATTTCTTTTAGTTCTTTGATTATGGATTCCTTTAGATCACTAAACATATTTAATGCAGTTGATTTAAAGTCTTTCACAAATAGTTCTAATGTATGACCTACTCAGGGATTATTTCTAACACATTATTTTTTTCCTCTAAGTGGGAAATACTTTCCTATTTCTTTATATGTTTTGTAATTTTTTTGTTGAGAACTGGACACTCTGACTATTATCTCATTATAACTCTGGAAATCTAGTTCTCTCACTCCTCTAGGATTGGTAGCTTTTTTATCCTTCTTGCTGCTGTTGTTGGATGGAGCCATCAGTTTGTGACTTTTTCAGATGATTTTTTGCTCCAAAACAGGAAATGGGAGAGAAAAGAGACGTATATACATATTGGTACTGCCTCTTGAAGACTCCTTTGTGCTTTCGCTTAAGGAAGTTTGGGAAAATGACCATCCACAGAGCTGCCCCCACCCTCACCTACCAGTGATCTGAAGTAGCTGTTCAGAAGCTGGGATTAGTGATCAGACCACACTCCAGGGATGTTGGAGGACTAAGTCCTTACAGATCATCCTAGCACCAGCAAGCTTTCCCAGGAGCCTGAATTGCAGACCCCACTCACTGCTGAGTGCCAAGCAGCTGGAGGGCAGGGGATAATAACCACTTCCTGGAGTGTAAAATTCACCGATATTTACCACAAATTACCTGCTGCTTCTTTCACCTCTTCTCTGAATGCTGCAGTGTTCCATTAGACTCCAAAGTTTCAAAATAGTTGATTCAAGCAATTTCTGCCAGTTTAATAGTTGTTTTAGTAAAAGGACTAATTCTTGGAGATTCCTACTCCACTATCTTCCCATAATCCTCTCCAGTTAGTTGTAATTACACACCAAATGTTGATTTGCCGCAAAGCAAAAAAACAGGAATAGCAGTAAAACCTACACGCATAACACCCAGAAGAAAATGGAAAGGTAGTTAAGCATTCTCAACTAATAATCATCTATGAACAGTTGCATGCATTTGGCAGATTCTGGATCGTGATCTCATTTATTTCAGTAAAAACTTATTACAACTGTAGCTGAGTCTCCTCTTTCTGATTACCCTTGACTGTAAACTTTGATGCACAATTACTTCATTTTCTTGGTTTCAACTGCAAATGAGAAACAGTATATTAAATTTAAACATTCAATAAAAAGAAGGCAGAAAAAGAATACGCTGAGGGATTTTTTTGCCAAACCAGGAAACCAAAATGAAGTTATAAGGCCCAAAACCATTGAAACAGTTGCAACAATTAGAAAAGCCAATAGAATTTGACTATTAATGGTCTAGAATCCACAAGAGTACCTCCTTAGGAGCATAGGTTCCTTTTCCTTTTAAGTTCATATCCAATTTTTGTGATCATTGTTAAACACTTAACTGAATTGATTCAATTGACTGGCTATATTTTAACAGCTCAAAATCCCTCTTAAGTAGCAAGTTATTTAATTACCTCATTTTCAATTAGAACAGTCGCTGCTAACCTAGTATAAAGTAAGTCTCCTTAGACTCAAAAAAAGGAGAGAAAGGAGGCCAATGGGACTGAGCCTTCTGTTATACATCTCATTCTGTCAGAAGTTTCCATTTCAGGTCAGATCTATAAAATAATGTATTTTTGTGGTTAAATGTTAACTGGCAGTCAGGTGCTGAGAGTGCTGAATCAGCCCAGAAGAGGGGGTGGAAAGAAGAAGAAAGTTTGGTTTATAGGCTGAAGCTCACAAAGGAAACAGAACCTGGCGAGAATTATATATTGCTCAAGGCAGGCACAGGTGGATGGAACTGCAGGCCAGGTCAGAAAAAGAGAAAGATTTATGTTCTGTGCAAACAAAGGGGCAGAAGAAAAATCACCAATCCATTTGGACAGCACTGAAGTGAAGGAAACAGCTGTTCATACAGTGAAGGAATGGTCAGGTAAGACAGGCTGGAAATAGTAATCAGAAAGCCATCTGCTGACCTGGGATGGCACGCCCTCGGGGCACGGAACAAATCTCATCCTCCAGGAGGCCTTGCAGAGGGGCCATTACCAAGCAGGCAAGTAAACAATGCCAGGACGAGGCATTAAAGTTACATGAGCCTCATGCAAACAGTTGCCCAGCAAGTTTACTTCTGAATGTGAAGCCGAGTGGAAACACAGTGTTTTCTTATTTAAGGACTTGGTAAACCCACTCCACCAGGCCTCTCTGTGATGCAAGAATGTGGAGAGGTATTTCATCAAAGGTCAGTGTCCGTTCCCCATCACCTTATCCAGAGGCTCCCTGGCAGAGAGTGGAGACTTGCACTTGAGGCAGCTTCTTTCCTGAGGAGATTGCCAGAGGATCCTAAGAACTTGTAACCCACGTGGGGATGATGGGAGGTGGCCTTTGATCATGGATGATACCCTACTGGGCAACTGGACAGGCAAACCAGAAAGGGTACAGGGGGCAAGGGGGAAATACGAGCAGAAACTAGCAATAACCTTGCGTTAATGGGCAGCACACCCTGTTGAAATAAAGGTCTGCGTGAGTGGGACTTTGCCCTAAGGAGGTTGGCTGCAGCCTAGTCGTACCAATACTAAAGAGTGTCATTATATCCCTTGTACAAATGAGCCAAATTTCAGACAAAAGGTGGGAGAAAGAAAAGATTTATGC
Source organism: Tamandua tetradactyla (assembly GCF_023851605.1). Lineage (NCBI taxonomy): Eukaryota > Metazoa > Chordata > Mammalia > Pilosa > Myrmecophagidae > Tamandua > Tamandua tetradactyla. The sequence goes on from NC_135340.1 coordinate 77,846,467, forward strand.
CATAATACAAAATACGAAATGTGACCATACATCACCGAAGAACTTTATCACATGCCCATGAGGTAGACACTTCTCTCACCCTGTTTTACAGATGAGTGCTGTGCAAAGAGAGTGATGCATGATCACACAGCTAAGTGTTTGAACTGAGATTTGAACCAGGCATCTTAGGTCCTGCACCAGCATCTTAAACCACAAAACTCCTCCTTCATTTCAGGGACCAAAATAAGACCAAGAACATCGGCGAGAAAGAGGTTAATTTTTCAATCTGAGTTTCTCACAGCCTGTTCTCTCCTCCTACTCTCCATCCCCCAGCCCTCATACCTGCTGCTATCTGAGATGTCAGCTCCCTCATCTCTGTCCTTTCAGATCCTTTTCTTTCTTCATGGACCAGCACAAGATTCAAAGGTCTAGCTAGCTGCCTGCCAAATCTATTCCCTTATTTCTGGACCCATGGATATATTACATTTCCCAACTTCCCGTACATTTAGGGGTGGCCACGTGACTGTGTTCTAGCCAACGGAATGTGAATGGAAGTGACGTGGGCCGCTTCCCAGGCCTGTTCTCTGAAACTCCCCACATGCCAAGTCTCCTTCCAATTTGATACAGATCAGCATGGAGAGCTTGGAAGTCGCTGGTTGAAGAGAATGGAACCTTAAGATAGAAGGGTCCTCATCTCTTGTCACTGCTTAGAGGAGGGCCATCCACTAATCAGGAAGTCCCACCTGGGTCTTTTTGGAAGTGAGAAATAAACTTCCACTATGTCTGAATCATTGTTATTGGGGTTTGTTTTCTGTAGCATCCAGCATCAGCTTAATACAAATTTCCAACCGGATCTGACTCTACACTGGGCTTTGTGTCTTTAAGTCAGTCCCTGACTTTAGAGAATTCATGGAAAAAAATAGAAAGGAGACAGACACAAAAATATCACAGAGTATGAAAATTATTGTAGTAAAAGAATGTCTAGTATCCTATGGTAACACAAAAGAAAAAATGCAGTCAGGAAAAGCTATTAGAGATGTGGTGACAGTCGCAGAAGAGGTAATCCCAATTATTCCATCCCAGCCCTGAATTTTCCCCTCCATAGTTGCTAGCTTGCACCTCACTTTATGTTACATGGTAAAACCTGTACTAGAAAAGTCAATTATAGTGCCTACTACTCCCTGACCTTTTCCAGTGGATAACCTCCTTCTGCTGAGGGAAGAAGACCCCAGACCTTCACTGAGCACTTCTTTGTCCCTAATTAGGTCAAGAGTGGCCCAATCTCCAAAATGACTAGAGTCCCTTGGAGTCATCAGATGCCATGCTCTGCCCAATGGTAACTAACTAGGCCAAGCAGATGCCCCTCCAAAAGTTGAATGGGGGAACCCCCGAAAGAATTAGCTGGTTGGAGCAGGATTAAAAGGAAGAAGGAGGTCAAGGAGAACCAGAGACCCAGGGTCATAGCACAGCTCCCGAGTACAAGTCCAACCACTGGGGCAGCCAATGGACTCTGGCTAATTGAAGCAAAAGAAGGAATCTGTTAAAAAGATAATGGAAAGCTCACAGAAGTCCTCACAAGATATGAAGGCTTAGGGCTCTGCTGCCTGGAACAACATGCAAAATCCTTCTGTAGGGCTATCCCAAAAGGGTACCACCTCCTCTGCCATCAGCCACTAGATAAAGACGCTAATTCCATTAGCACTACTGTAGCAGATACACTCTGTTCACCTTCCATGTCTAGGCACCTCCTACCTTGTACCATGATCATTTCTGATGTGTCTGATCCCCCTAACTAGTACCATGAATTAATCTCTGCATGCCTCTCAGGGCCCAGTCATGAGCTTCAGGAATAGTAGCTAAGTGAGTCCATTAGTATCTGATGAATAAAAAAAAAAATTCCATTTAATATGACAGCTGCCCAAAGTAATAAAGCTGCAATGATAGCCACAATGTATTGGGTATTTACTAAGTGCCAGTAACTTCTTTAGTGCTTTATGTTCACTCATTTAACCTTCACGATAACCCCAGAAGGAAGGCATTCTCATCATTCCCATTTTGCAGAAAAGGAAGCTTGGACTTACAAAGGTAAGTAATTTGCCAAGTTTCATTCACCAAGTAAGCTGTAGAAACAGGGTTGAAGATGTGGATTATGTCTCCAAATGTAATGCTCATTGTACTATGAGATCATCTAAAATAGACCCGCCCCACCCCTCCCGCACTCATGTTAAATGCTACCAAGATAAGAAAAAACTCCCATAGTCCATTTCCTCCTCTATCCTTTCCTCCCTCCTCCCCAAAAAAGTTAATAATGGAAAGACACAATGACACATCCACCACAGATTACTGTGTCAGTCCATTCAGCTAATTTCAAAATAGATGATGCTAATTATTGGAGATAATGAAAACTTGCTCTTCAACCACAATCCAAGGGGAATAGTCCAATTGATTAACAGGGATTTCAACCCACACATTCAATTTCTTCAGCTCATTTTATAACGGATGGGAAAAAATTGGTTTGTAGATAGAGATTTTGAGAGCTACGTGTCTAAGTCACTGAAGGGAGCCACCTCATTAAGTCCTAGGCCTGGTAAAGCAGGCTCTCAAAACCAGAGGCAAAGCCAGCGGCAGGTAAACTCACTACAGGCATTGTTCTATGGAAGTTTACACTTTATCGGAGCATTCTGATTTCAGAGATTTTTTTTTTTTTGCTTTGTTTTTCTTTCTTTTTTAACCATTCCTTAGTCTTTTAAAAATGAAGCACTGAAACAGTTAAAAATAAATCTAGGATTTGCAGAACAGTAAGAATTTAATCATGGCAGCAAACTAAACCCGAGAGACAATTTTAGCCTCAAAGTTAAAATATGGTGTATCTGACTCTGAGTAAATTGACTTTTCACAGAATACTCTAACATAATGCATAATAGTCATGCACTCCAAGAGAAGCTCCTGGGTATTGGTCCAGAGCCCACAACCAGCAGGAAGATCATAGTTTATGTTGAATAAAATTACCCATTCTAAAGGTCTTCAGCTATCTTGAATATTTTATTAAAAACCTTTTTGTGGTGGAGACCAACTGGGACCTCTTTCTCCTAGGAGCAAGCTGTCAACAGTAGTAGAATTGGAAACCAGACAGACTCCAGCTTAATTAGCTCTCCCCCACTCCAACCTCACATTTCTGGTATCTTCTTCTCTGACCGAATCTTGATAAATAATAATACAGTGGGATTCATGTCCCCAAACCTTTCAAAACAGAAAAGCACAATTGTGGACAAGTAGAGGAAGAAAATAAAAACACAGCAACAGATTGCAGCACTCTACACAGAACATGAGCCGAATCTTACTAATAATGTAATCATAATAATGTAATCAGAAAGCTCGCAGCGGTGCCCAGGGGTGGGACTTGGCAAAGAGCTGGTTGCAATTCAGATCCACACATAAGTAGTTTCTGAATCTCTGCTTTGAGGCCAGCACTTTGCTGGGCAACGAAGGCAAAATGACCACATACGCCTGGATGTTATGAGAAATTTTCAATCGCAAATATCCTCTCCCCTCATTCCTGCAAACCCACTAGTTCTCATTAAAGCACATGTCTCCACAACTCTGGGTTCAGAAACTATGATCTCTGAAAGGACAGTGGATATAAGTAACTGCTTAGGAGGGATGTGTAATTTACTTAAGGTAGTGAAGGAGTAAAATCAAGGACAATGAGCACAGACTGTAGAGTGGGGAAATCATCATTCCTTATGCCACACCTACTTTTACAGAATGTTATTTTCTGTTTTGTGGTTTTAAAATTGTCTAAGTTCTTAAGGAGAGTAACTTCCCATTGCTCAAAGTGCAAAAGTTCATGTAGCCTTTTGTTTGCCTCACATTTTAAGGTAACTTTCTATTAATAGCATTATTTGTGTCGTAGCCTCACTTTGAGGACATCCCTTCAGTGAATGTACCCTTTGCAATAATTTTTACCATGTTGCATTTCACAAACAATTTAATATGAGCCTGGTTTCTTCTTACAAACTTGTCCATATCCAATTATCCCTTAGTTTCACAACACACATCTGTTATTTCAATGATAACAGATGTTAAACTGGAAGTGTAATAACTTGTGAGTTAACTATACTCCAAACTTTATAGTTACACATGTTCCAATAACTTAATTTCCTACCATTATCTCCTCAAATTGATTTAGCCGTTCAGAAGTTGGAGAAAATCAAATATTCGTTGTGTTTGTTTTGTGCATATGTACAAAAATCACATTGTGATTTATCTCTCCAGATATTAATCCTGTCTTCTTTGGAAAGATGGGGTAAAAATCATAACAGTATCAACTATCCCTCCTCTCTTTACTCATGAAGATAAATTTCATAGCCAATTCAGGATTATTATGCATGCATCTGTGTGCAAGCATTTTTTATAGATTCATAGGAACCCTATAAATCTCATCTGCATTACTAGCCATTTACTGTCTGAATAAATGGCCTTTCCTTTTATCTCAGGGGTACAAGCCTACCCCCTTTTGGCCACTTTATCTTTTGTTAGGGAAGTAAATCTGCTCCCAGACCAAATCAACTTTTTACTCTCAAGCTTCTCCTCAGTCCTTCTTTCCAAATCTACAGATTCCAAACCCTATGCTGAAATGTCTAGGTTATTATCAAACATCCGTCAATAAATGATAGGCCTGCATGGCAGGGAATGGGAGATGGCATGTTAAAGTCAGGGTTCTGTCTCAATCTTCTAGTACCTTCCACATTGAGTGGATTTATACAAAAGCACCGAGTCAAATACACTAGAGAGCTCTGTGTTTCTGGCTACTTGCAAACTACTTCAGGGAAGAAAGAGGCAGGGAAGGCCGGAGGACCTGGAAGGAAGAAGACTTCAGCTGGGCCTTGGAAAATGCATGGGATTTTGGCAGGTAGCGATACAGGGAGAGGACGTCCCCAACAGGATCAAAGCTCTGAGGGGTCCTGAGAAAGCTATGTGTGAAAGAGACTGGTGTGAGTAATCAGGGAGGCCTCTGGCATCTCCTCTGGCTGATCTGGTCCAAGTGAAGGACCACATTCCCTTTAATTTCTAATCTTTCCCTTTCATTTACCTCTGAATCAAATTTAAGTCAACACTGTGCTTCCATCAAACATACAGCTCCAAAAGTCCCCAGCTGGACAGGCCTGGGTGGGAGAGGAACTTTTAAGGAGAGGGGTTCGAGGACTTGATATCTGATTTTTGTTTGGACCCATGGACTCTACTGACTTCAGATAATTATCTCCATTATGAACTTGGCCCTCGCAGACCAACTTTCCATCTCTACCGAGCATCCTCTAGGAATCTCTCCTCTAAAACTCCCGTCCAGTGAGTACTCAAAGAATGCACTCTATCACCTAGCCTTCGATACATATTGCTATATTTATTTATATGTCAGAAGAAAAAGCTGCCCGAGGTAGCACAAAGTCAAATATTAAATCCTTCGTCTGAGGAAACAGTATCGTATCGCAGGTTTTGGAGCCATACTGCCTGGATTCAAATCCCAGCTAAGCAAGTCATTCAGGTTCTCTGTGCCTCAGTTTCTTTCATCTACAAAAGGGGTATGATGGTAGTACTATCCTCAGTGGGTTGTTGTAAGGAATACAGGAGATAAAACATGTAAGGTTCTTAGAACACTGCAAAGCATCCAGTGTTTTTATTGTCATAATCGGAGAATCATTTCCCTGCATTTTGCACTGGTATGAAAGAGTTAGAATCTTTGCAGCTCACTAAGAAAACCACATCTAACTCAATCATCTCCTTGTACCCTCAGTCTGATATTGCTCCTTGGACTTCACCGTGATATCCTGCTTGAATCGTCTTTCATCTGTGATGTGTTAGGTGACAACTTCTCTTTTGCAGATTTATTCCCTTTCACCATCTTTTGAATATTGCTCATTTCTTCAGAAAATAGTAACCCTATTCTGTAAGGGCAGAGCTGGATCCAATAAGCGTGCAATGAATGCTTGGCAAATTGAAATTTGACCATTATGTGTTTTCAGTAGTCTGCTCCTCTCATGTCATCATTAATGACTGGTCAGTTAACATTTTCTTTGCTTGTTATAAAATCCCCTCACTTGTTGTAAAATCATCATGGACTCTGATGGGTTTCATTCAGGTCTTGAGGACAATAGGCACTGTATGTTGTTACACGTATAATAAAATATTCGGTCTGAAAAAAAATCAGAAACAAGGGAAAACAATTATAAAATATGTTTATAATGAAAGTCTCCTGGAGATAGGAAGACTCCAGGACTATTAAGTTTAATTCTAAATTAGATGGTTTCAAACTCTGACTTGACTGCTCATGGAAAAAGCATGTGGTGGAGCACAGGTTCTGTTTGGACACACTCACCAAGACAGCTTGCTTAATCTTCATGACCCTGTCAAGAATGACTCATGGTTATTGGAAGAAAATCACAGGGTTTAGTACAAATGCCCAGAAAGTATCAGGGAGGGACTGGGGAATGGGGGTGTGGTCAATTGGGTGAGGTCAGTTCGAGGAAGCTTCATTCCTTAAAATAAGAATGAGGTGAGCCATGGTGGCTCAGCAGGTAAAAATGCTTGCCTGCCATGCCTGAGGACCCAGGTTCGATTCCTGGTGCCTGCCCATGTTAAAAAAAAGTAAGAATAAAGATAAGGTAAAGGAACCATATGGCTTCCTGCTGGGATCTGTGTTTAGAGGGAAGAAAACAAGGATTTGGCCATAAAGGAGACTGGAAACACGAGCTGGATTTGATTGTGAAAGGTGCCATTGCCCCATAGAGACTTTTGGACTGGCTAGGTCAACAATGGGGAGCCAGGGTAGGTTTGAGTATCTCTATTGTTTTTATAATTCTTAGAGGACTCTGATTTACTCTTTGGGAATTAGTTCCTCTGAATTTAGCAGGAAGGTGTAGATTCTTAACCCTTAGGAAAGATCAGTAAATAATCCTGTATGACCTTACAGGGATTTTGAATAAATTCTGGGGACAGTTCATATGAATTCCAAATGAGATTTCAGAAAGTCATGACCTGGGCAAAGTATACTTTCTTTGGATAGACCATATGTGTAGACCTTTTTGGTCTACACATATTACTCGATAAACCTCTCCTCTAACAAAACCCAGTTTTTTTTATTCTACTTCATCAACTCTTTGCCAGATCTGTCACACATAATGGATCCATTACCAACTTAAACCATTTTTGTCCACCTGTGGCAGAACCAGGGATATCCACCTTCACACCTAAGGCTCCTGTGTTCACTCATGCCCATTTCTGCTGCTTCTCCCAAAGAGTCAAACCTGGTCCCCAACCCCTGCCCTGTTTCATCATGAACTAGATTCTTTCTCCCATTTTCTGTTTGCTTAGATGGCAAAGTTCAATTTACTGTAGAATGAAGAGTCTGGGGAACACATTCTGAGCAGGCAGGGGATTCACAATTTGGTAGCATGGTTACAGAGCCAGCTTTCTTCAATTTAACTTGGGTTTCTTCAATTAAACCTGCATTTCTTTCAAGTTCACTATGTTCTCTCCATCTTAAAGAAAGAAAGTTTCTGCCTGGTTATGTATTCAGAGTCATTACCAGTTTCAGACCTCGGCCACCTTGAAGCTGGGTGCTCTCTTCTTCCAGGACCTTTGCCCAGAACCTGTCTAACACCGGCAGTATAAGTTATGGGCTGGACCGAAAAGACAAAAGTAGTCACAAGGGAGCCAGAAATCAAGGTCTTCTAAATGTTTGGTATGAGAGGAAGGCTACATAATGGTGAGTAGCATTAATGACTACCAAATCTTTGATCCCTGGCAAATCTAGAGATTACCCTGGTATAGGAAAACCACTCTCTCTGGGGATAAACAGTTTCATCTTTGCTCATCCCTGATTGATAATCTGTCTTTATCACTGGGAAGTCCCTCTCTGAAGCATCTACTCCTTGTTCTACCCCCTTATAGTACATTTTTTTCTCATCTTCCCCATAACAGACCTTCAACCATTTGAAGAAAATTATCATGCCCTCCCAGGTCCTCATTTTTACAAATTGAATGAAAATTTCAATTTGTAGTTCAAATTTTCAAGTGTCTGAAAATGAGTGATATTGAATGCAAGTTTGGAAAAGTACAATAATTTGGATTAGTTTGAGGAAAGAGAAACAAGCTGAAATGTGGGATCAGACGAAAATAAAATGTACAGCAAAGCAGGCTCCTATCTGAAACTGAGGACTGAAAACAAAATAACATATCTTTTCTACCTCTGACTTAAATTTATGTGAAAATCTCATTTCTCAGTTGCCAGCTCACTTCCAGCCTGATATAGAAAAAGATATTTCTGCAGGTACCTTCCTTGCCTTCTTGGGGTAGTACCAATGAAAGCATACAAAGATAGCTTGATATCCCTCCAATTCTGCTAATTGACTCATTTTATGGTTAGTAAGTGTTATTTGAGGCTAAATTACAGAGCTTAATTCGGACAGACTCTTAAAATTTACGACTAATGAATCTTTCTTTTTCAGAAGTGTTTCTTAATACAGTCAAGTCACTTAACTAAAAAGCCAGAAGAGAAGGCAAATATAATTTCCCTTCTCTCTTGGATGTGCTTGTGAATTGTGAGTTAATTGTATAACAAGGACGCCAGTTAACACCTGCCTGTGGATTTACGTACTTCCAGCCATATATCATCTCCTGCCTGATACAGACTTTGTTGAAACCAGAACGTTTTAACAGGACTGGAAGGTCAGTTCCATTTGTCAAAACAGGGACAGTCCTTTTGTCTTAGACAGTCTTATCTGGGTTGTAGAGTCGCTCAAGGACATCGCCTGCCTTCTGATCAGCAGCTCCTTGAGAAAGTTGAGCTGTGGGAACAGTGGGTCTTCTTACTCATTTAATTTCTAGCATCTGTTTTTGTCCTTATTTGTAGGCCAGAGTTTACAGGCTGATAAGACAAAGATACTCCTCCTTTGCAGTGACCTAAGTATAAAGTTCCGTGGCGGGATTTGCTAAATTAATTTCAATGGGTTTCTATGTGCACATTTCATCAAAGAGTGCAAGTAATGGGGTCTATCATCATCAGTAAAGGGAAATACTGGCTAATGCCTGGTATAGAATAGCAAATATCAAATTCATTGTTTTGGCAAGGATTTATCGAGTGCTTACTGTATGCCAGGCACTGGTAGACTCTGGGTGCAACGATGAACACACCAAGCCTCTTCTCTGCTTTCCGTAGTCTACATTCTGGTGAGGAAGTCAGGAATTAACCAAATAATCCCTTCAATAATAACATTCCTGGAGTACTAAGTGTCTGGCTATGTTTCAAATATTTTATGCATATTCATTAATTTAATCCTTGCAACAAGCCTTTAGTAATTACAATCCTCATGCCCACTTTACAGATGTGAAAGCTGAGTTACACAGATATTTTCAGTTCCTTGGCTACTTAAGCAAATATCATGCAATTTAAATGATGGAAATTTATTGGCTTGCAGTTTTGAAACTAGGAGAAGTCCAAAATCAGGGTGTTCACAGCCATAGGAATAGGCAAAGTATAAGAACATGTTTTTCTGGGGTACATACCTCCAAACCACCACAACAGAATTGAAAAAACTTACCCAAGAAGAAACTTACCCAACTCACCTATTAAAAAACTGTAGGATGCAGCTTGATTTCAGAAATATAGAGATAATGTGTATCTTAGAATGATGTGATAAGCCATTAAATGTAGTGTAACAACTGTAGAACAGGTACTCGGGGAAGCACAGAGAGAGTGGCAGTTACTTTCTACCACTGGGGAAAATGTGGCTTGAATGTCTTTAAAAAGGATTCTAGAAAAAAGCAAAAAAGGGTGGACGATGGTGGCTCAGCCGACAGAGTTCCTGCCTGCCATGCCAGGGACCCAGGTTCGATTCCCGGTGCCTGCTCATGCAAAAAAAAAAAAAAAAATATATATATATATATATATATATATATGATTCTGGGTCAACTGAGAGGCAGTGCAGCCCTAGAACCAAGCCTGCCTGCATTCTAATCCCAGTTTTGTCCTTACTGGCACGTCTCCTGACCTCACCCAGCTCAGGGCTCCTGCTGCCCTCTGCTCTCTACAGCCAGGATTCTCCCTGTAAGAAGCCAAACCACAAGAAACCCAAACCCAAAGGTGGCCATAGGGGAATGTCCTGTTTATATTTCTATTGTTTAAGTAGAATCCTCTGTTCTAACAAAAATCTCATGCCTTCAACAAAAACACTGATACCAGCAAGTGGATTATTTCCTCCAAGAAAAGTCTGAATTTACTCATTTACAATGACAGGTTTATTCAGTATTTTCCATAGTGACACTCAAGTTAAGGATCTCAACCCAACCTTCTTTGAGCCAAGAAGTGATCATTCCTGTCCAACCAACTATGCTTAACCTATCAATTTACAGATGGTTATTTTTCTTTTTCCCTCCATAGATCTCAGCAGCATTTGAACCACAAGAAATATGCACATTATGTGAAATCTTTGAACCAAGGGAAATGTGACTATAAAGCAGCTCTTCTCTTCAGTCTTGTTTGGACAAAGAGGGGAGGCATTTAGGGTACTTCTGTTGTGCTTTTCATTAGAATGCTGCCTGCCAGCATTCTCCCTAAAAATAGTTGCCACGCCAGTAGAGTCCTCACTCTGGCAAACAGACTGTTCTGCACCAAAATCATTTTTAGCTGGTTCTTAACTTGCAGGAATTTTAACTAAATTAGAAAGTTTGCCACTTTGTTCCTTGTAGAATTGAGGTTTTTAAAGCCAGAGCTTCTGAAACAGCGGTTCAGCTCAGTTTTAAAAAACAGGAAAATGTTGCCTTCACTTCTAGGCATAAAAACATTGAAGCTTAAGGGGGTTTGGAACAAATGGAACCTCGTACTTATTAATGCTTGAGTAGTCCATTTCTTCACAAGGCTATTTCCTTCACCATGTGCCTCTCTGCTAATGTTTTATCAGCGCTGGGTCACAGAATGATAAATGCTAGCCTGTATATATAGGTAAAGATGTTTTAAAAACACATTCTAGTGTTTCAAAGCACAGTTCCAATTTCTAAAGTGTTTTTTTATTTTTCTATACACAAGATGATTCTAGAACAAACAGTAGGCATGCCAAGTAAATAAACCATTCAAAATCTGCTCAGCCAGATCTGAAAAGGGTTTCCACAGCATCCATTACAAATCCCGCATCTTATTTTTTAGACTTCTCCTCTTAGCCTTTAATAGAGCCTTTGATTTCCAAATATCTCACATCAGCTTCTAGGCAGTTGTAAAGAGAAATTCTGTTTACATCTTTTGGTCTGATTTCTTATTTATTTTATAATTTTATGGTACTTTCCCTCGCATTATCTTACTTCAGCTTCACATACAGAAACGACAGGCTGGCATGCTCAAGAGCTCTCATGAACAGGGCTCTCCTCCTGTGCCCTGGTGTGGGGCCCACAATTTTTCTAAACAACTGCTATCATCATGATACTGCCCTGCTCAAAAGGTATCATTTCACTCCTAGCAATAAAATCAATTCTGATGAATATTATATCCATGACTTACTGTTCAAACATATTTGAACACATTAACATATTAAAACATTTACAAAACTAGAAATCAGAAAGAGGGGATTAAAAAGTCTGAATAGAAGTTTTAATATTTTGCTGCACTCTAATGAACTGCCTAGCATCCTCTGAAGTTCCTGGTCCTAAAACATCTAGTCCTAACAGATCAGTAGCATTAAAGGTCCTGCACAATCAAGTTCCAAACTTCCTTTCCAGATAATCTACCAATTTTTTCTCATTCAGATTGAACCAATGATTTCGTGGAGATCCCAAGTTGCCAAATGTGCTCCTGGTGAGCGCATGAGTATAGGCTCTCCCTTCTACTGTCTTTTATATCTCAGATAATCCACTTATTCTCCCTCAGCTTCCTCATGCATGGGATGAAAAACAACAAAACATCTATGCCAACATTCTTGTTGTGAGATCACACTGAAATTTGCATAGTATGATCATACTTGGTAAGATCGTAAAGCATGACACAGATTTTATTAATTTATTAATCCCCATGAAATACAGGTATGTCTAAAGTCCTAGATACAAATAAGAAAGACTCTACTTAAATTGCCTTACCAGTATAAAACATCATCTTCCATCAGCTCTTTCATTTAAACACCACTGTTTAATTGAAACAGTATTCCTTACTAGCTATTATCAGTCTCATTAACACATTAAAAATCCTGACCAAAAGAAGAATGAAATTCCCATCAACTGAGATGTGGAAGACTAGGGAATGAGCTAGTCTGGGGTGGTCAAACCACAAGCCCGGTTGTAGACATATCAGGTTTGACATGCTTATTCAGTATCTGCAGGACACTGACCAGGCAGTTGGACATATGATGAGTCGGGGGAGAGGTGTAACCTGAAGATGTACCCTAGGGAGTGAGGTTCTTCTCAACCTTCAAGGATCAGTTCAAATGAACTTCTCCTCAATCCCCACCACCACCACCGCCACCACCAACACCATGGCACAAAACTTCTTCATCTCCTGGATTTCATAACACTTTCTGTATATTTCCTTGAGCACCTACCCCTGCCCCTCATTTTGCTTATTTGTGTACAAGACTGTAAGATTCTTTGAGGACAAAGACTATGTTAGGATTTATCTTTGTGTTCTTTTGGTTTCTAGCACTATGCCTTATCGATATTTGATAAGGTACTCAATAATTTGATATTCATTTAATTAATCTCCCCTGACTACAATAGGTTCAGCAGAATTCATTGAAAGAAATAAATCCACAGTGTTTAACAAATGAATGAATGATTCATTGATCCCTGGAGTCACACTGAACAATCCAGACAGGCTGGGCACAGTGCAGAAATGCGTGACGCCTGCCACACCCAGGTGCCCAGCGTCCCTCAGATGCCTAAGCACTGCCCATCAGGCGACCCCCCCTTAGGACAACTTCCCCCAGCCCTGCGTGCTATAGTCTCTCATTCCCTTTCTTCCCCACACTGTGCCAGCCTAGCAGCTGTCACCTTAGAAGGCAAACTGCAAGGTGAGGATAAACCAATCAGACCAACTAGCCCGCGCTGGTGTGACCACGGAGCCCAGGGCCCTGCTATCAGCCCTGCCCACACCTCAGAGTTGCATTTTAATGAGGATCTTGAAAGACTCAGTGCCTCAGAGCACACATGATTATAGAGCAGGATGTGCCAGTACCTGGGTAGTTAGCTACCTGCCTTTACTGTGCCCTCAACAAGGTAGGCCTTCTCGTATCCACTCTGGACAGCAGCCCTGAGAAACGAATAAGAGAATGCAGCCAGTTGGGGACATGGAGAGTGAGCTTTACCCTGCAGAGCTGCTCTTCTAGCCAGGGGGCCCCAGCCCTAGCTCTGGTACCAGGCAGCCCTGTCACCACTGGCAGGTCTCTAACTTCCTGGATTCTGGGTAGCTACAAGAATAATGAGCGGCAGTTCCTAGATCCCTTCCAGTTCTAAGGTTCAAATAGAAACAAAATTTGATTTTCGAAGTTCCAAAATCTCTCTGTTCATGCACCAAGCTCTTCCCATTTTTTTACATTCAGTAACATCTTTATATAATATTGTTATAAACTTCGATTTCTTCATCTATAAAATGTTGATAATAATAATAATACTGCCTACCTCCTAAGGTTGTAGAATTTGCAAACCCCTTTGCAAATTCTGGTGTGTTGTACTAAATTAAGTTACTATTATTTATTAGTTTAATAACTAAGTTTAGTTACTATTATTTATTAGCTCTTATTATTTTAAGAATGTGTTTTCACCTCTCTTTCTTTGCTGGTAGGAATTAAAGATTGCTACTAATTCCAGTATGGGAATTTTAAGAGTCAGAAAACTTTTTGTTTGAGGTAAGTGTTCTAACAAAGGGGGAAAATGTAGGATCCCAAGATGATTCAAGGAAATCTCAAACTCCCCTTGTGATGCCAGGTCATCATAAGATCTCCAAAGGACAAGTGAATTGGACAGACCATATACCCTTAAGCATGGACAATTAGAGAAATTCTTTGATTCACCAATTCCACTGTTTTCTATGCAAGGTCTGTGCCAAGTATACATCCCAAGAAGGGTGTGGTAAGATAAATGGAAGCCTGAGCTTCTCATACTTATGAACAACTGTTCTTGTACAGGATTAGAAAACACTGAATTCTAATAGCAAATAAACATATTATATAAATAGATACTAGAAATTATATAAGACCATTTTTTATTTTATTTTATTTTATTTGGCATGGGCAGTCACCAGGAATTGAACCTGGATCTCTGGCATGGCAGATGAGAATTCTGCCACTGAGCCACTGTTGCACCACCCTCTAAGACCATTTTATTAAATTAAATGAACAATTCAATTTCTTTGCTCAACTGACAATAAATTTAAGCAGCACTGAAAACTGACAAAAAAAAAGAGTCCATTTTCAGAACTGGCAAAATGGCACTGATTCAATCAGATTATCTAAGGAGAAAGTTTAAATTTGGAGCAACTCTTTTATACAAACAGCTTTATTCGTCTTGAGAATTATAAAAAATACAAGCAAACCTAATCAAGTATGGCCAAGTCAGTGATTTTAGAGAATATTATAATAGTGTGTTTAATTGCAATTTGTCCACATACCCATGTTTCCCCACAACTTCTCTATCAGAGAAGAAAACCTGACATTGTATGAGAAACTATATACCGGGCCTAAAAAATGCCCAGTCTTATATCAGGGGCAAGTAAGAGGACTGAATTAGTCAGTCTTGCACAAAAGAGACTAAATCTTCGGTGAGACAACGTACATCTAGACAGTAAAAGGGGAAATTATACAAACTTTTCTGTTTCTGTAATCTTTGAGTCATGCTCTCTTCAACTCAGCTCTTATTTTATTCTTGCTTGCATTAATGTGGGAAGCTATATAACATGGTTAATTCTTCAGAGCCAGGTACTATAACATACTGAATCTTGAATCCCTCTACATGCTCAGGGTGACCTGGAGAAAATGGGGAGGGGGTTTCTGCTTCCTTAAAACTCTTTACTTCCACTAAGAAGAAAGAGCTAGCAATTGCCTAGAGAATCACAAATCACAAATAGAGGAATCTGAAAGAATGATCACAAAATTAACTGTTTGAAGTAGGATCTAAAAAAATTATACACCTCTCCCATACTTCACCCACAAAGGTTAAATTTTAAAACAAAATGAAACAAAGCAACGTACCACAATGTTCAGGACTGCACAGTAATCAATCAATGCCTCTGGGGCCTGAATCAAGATGTTTGGGCACGATAAAAGAATGAAATACAATGGTCTTGCCATCCTAAGTCAGCCACATCAATCAGTGCATCACACAAAAACCCATGCAGGGAAGAAATCAATGCTTCTAAATGGAAAAAAAATTCCAATATTCAATCTATTGAGAGCTGGTAGACTGCCTTTTTAAAAATTATTCCTCGAAAGAGTTTTCAAAGATTTCATACCAAACTAAAAACTTAAGCTTAAATGCCAACTTATGCTTCTGTAGTAAAATTTATTAGTATAATGGGAGTAATCACATATATTTCAGAATTAATCTCAAAATTTCAATTGCTTGCATATGCTTTTGATTTGTTTAAGAAGAATGGGGAAGAACAGCAATTGGATTTAGTTTGCCCCCAGCTATTTAAATACTATGTTGAACTCAATCAAAAACAGATAAGTGAGACTTCTTCTAAACATGACAGAGTACTTGGTACCAGACTAACCCTCCTGTTGTAAAAAACTCTAAAACTAGACGATATATAATGAATAAACTATTTTCAGACATCGGACTGTAGGCAGCATAGAATTATCATCCCTGAGAGAAGAAAAACACATGAAGCGAGGTCCACCACCACCCATCTTTTCTACTCAAAGTCATAGATTAATGTTCAGGGCTGATGAAGTGTATTTATTTGTGAGGAAGGTATTATAGAGGAGGCAGGTACACAGAGAAAGAGGCTCCAGAAATCCATGTAGAGATCTTCTTATGGCAGACAGCTAGCCTATACATGCTTAGCACAATATTTCACAAGACACTGAGTAGCTATGAGATAAATGGAGAGTCCAGAAATCATAAAGTGCTGCAAAACACAGGAATTTCTAACAGAGTTTAAAGAACTTGATAAATACTCCCACAATCTCTCAGCTGGGACTCTAGCCCACAGTAAGGCTCACTGAGATTTATCCTAATAAACTTTTTTTCCCCTTTTATTTATTTACTTTTAAACATTTTTTATTGTAAAATATAACATTTATGCAAAAAAAAAAAGCAATAAATTTCCAAGTACATTTTAACAAGTAGTTTTAGAACAGATTTCAAAGTTTGGAATTGGTTATAGTTCCACAATTTTAGGTTTTTTCTTTTAGCTGCTCCAAGACACTGGAGTCTAAAAGAAATATCAGTATAATAATTCAGCAGTTATACTCATTTGTTAAATCCTCTCTTCTCTGTTATAACGTCTCTTTCCCCTTTGATCTTTCTCCCAATCTTTAGGGATATTTGGTTCTACCCATTCTAACTTTTTCATGTTAAAAGGGGGTGTCCACATTATATGATGGGGGATAGAACTAGTTGATGTTCTTGGAGAAGCTGGCCCCTCTGGGTTTCAGAACGTAACTGGCCTAGGAACCATCCAGAGGTTATATATTTCTGGAAACTTAACACATGAAACTTTTATAGAATCTCAAATAGAGCCCTAGGTGTTCTAAGATTTACCCTAATAAACTTTTAATAAATAAAGCTCAAGGGATCAAATCTGACCAAAAACAAATTCACTACCTATCAAAACAAAGCTCAACCCTTTAAAGAAACACAATGAAATCCAATCCCTTAAACAAAGTCTAATACATAATTAGAAAACATAATTAGATGTATAACGAAGTAGAGAAATGTTATCCATAACCAGGAAAAATATCAACAGAAATATACCCAGAGGTGACAGGCACATTTAAATTAGCAATGACATCAGAAAATTTACACTAAATGTGTTTAGGATATAAAAAATGGGAAATAATGAGTAAACATAAGGGAATCTCAGTAAATAAATGGAAATAATGAGATTACAAAGATATTAGATACTGCAGAAGAAAAATGAATGTGAAGACAGAGTAATAGAAATGATCATCTCTGAAACTAGGAGAGAAAGGGGACTGAAAAAAAGATAATGAAGTCTTGGTGACACATGGGAAAATATCAGGCTAAAATACATACAAGTAGAGTTCCAAAAATAGAGGAGAGCAAATGTAGGGTAAAAAGAAATATTTGAAGAGTGGCTGAAATTTGTCTAAATTTAATGAAAAATACCAAACAACATATCCAGAAAGTTCAATGAACTTCTGTTTTACCACCAGGAAAAACACAAAGAACACCACACCAAAATACATTACAATCAAATCAGTGAAAGCTAAATAAAGGTAAAGAGACAGTCCTAAGAGCAGGGGGGGAAAAAAAGGACACATTGTCTACACGTGGGCAATAAAAATTACTACAAGCTTCCCAACAGAAATAGTGTAAACCATAAAACAAAGGAATGATTATCTTTAAAATGCTAAAATAAAACAACTTGCCAAATTAGAATGCTATATCCAATGAAAATAGCCTTCAAAAATGAAAGTGAGATAATTCAATGCCAACAGACCTACGGTAAATAATTATTAGGAAGTACTTTAGGTTAACAGAAAATTATACCATGTTGAAACTCAAATCTATATGAAAAATGAAAAGCAACATTACTGCAATTGTGTGGATAGATATAAAAGACTATTTAAATTTCTTAATTTATTTAAAATATAAATGTTGAAAAAATAATAGCATTGTGATTTATTAAAAATATAGTATGTTACAACCCAACAATAAAACCACAATCCAATTTTTAAAAGGGCAAAGGACCATATAGACATTTCTCTAAAGAAGATAAACAAATGTACTAATGGCCCATAAGCACATAAGAAGATGCTCAACATCACTGGTCATCAGGGATATGCAAATCAAAACTATAACAAGCTAGAACTTCACACCCTTTAGTATGGCTATTATTTTAAAATAATAATAATAATAAATATTGGTGAGAATGCAGAAAATATGAATCCTAATACTTTGCTACTGCCATTGTAATTGGTGCAGCTGCTATATAAATCAGTTCAGTGGTTTCTTAAAAAGTTGAACATAGAATTACTCAGTAATCCCATATCTAGGTATGGGATTTAAATTCTAGCCAGAAGAATTGAAAGCATGGACTCGAATAGATATTTGTATATTAATTATTTCTAGCAGAACTATTCGCAATAGCCAAAAGGTGAAAGCAACCCCAAAAATTCATCAACAGTTGAATGGATAAACAAAATGGGGCATATACAAATAATGGAATATCATTCATTCATAAAAAGGGATGAACTACTGATACATGCTACCACATAGGTAAACTTTGAAGACATCATACTGAGTGACCTAAGTCAGACAACAAAAAATGACAAATATTATATGATCTCACTTACATGAAATACTTAGATTAAGCAAATTGCCTAGAAATAAATAGTAGATTATAGTTTATAGGTATTGGGGTAAGTGGGAGGGAAGAGAGAGTTGTTGCTTAGCAGGCACAGGATGATAGGATGATGGTGATGGTAGCATACTATTGTGAATATAATTAATACTACCGAATTTATACTTGAAAGTGGTTAAAATGAGAAATTTTGAGTCATATATAAGTTATTACAAAAAAAGTTTACATATATGCGAAACACGACAACAGCCCAAAGGATGGCATGGAGTAAATGGGAGTATACTCTCATTAGTTTCTTACATTATAGGTAAAGTGATATAATATTAATTCATGGTAGAATGTGATCGGCTTACAATTTACTTTGTAATCCCAGGACAACCACAAAACGTAAAACCAAGAGTGATGTAAATACAAAGTTTAACAGAATACTAAAACATAGTCCAATGTAGTTAGAAAAAAATAAATAAAAGGAAAAAAATATGGGAAGAAGAAACCAAATAGGAAGATGATAGACTTAAAGCCAATCATGTCAATAATGCATTAACTATATGTACATTAAGTATTTCTTATGCAGTATTCGCAGCACTATTCACAATAGCCAAAAGGTGAACGCAACCCCCAAATTCATCAACAGATGTATCTAACTAATGTATCTAAATAAAAGGCAGAGAATGCCATACTAGATTTAAAAAAAAAAAGCAAGATTAACTATATGCTGTTTACAGCAAGTGTACTTTAAAAATAAAGATTCAGAAAAGTTGAAAGTAAAAGATGGAAAATATTACACCATGTAACATTATTCATGAATGGCTACTTATATTGAAAAAAATAGTCTTCAAAACAAGGAACAAAGATAAGGAGGGTCATTTCATAGGGATGGACGGATCTATTTAAGGAGCAGACCACGTAGCCCTAAATATATAAACATCCAATAACAGAGATTTAAAGTACATGAAGTAAAAAATGGACAGAATTGAAGAGAAAAGTAGAAAGTCATAGTGTCAGGTTTGAATACACCTCTCTCAGTAATCAACAGAATAAGTAAACAAAAATTTGCAAGAACAGAAATTTGGACATCACCATTAATAAACTTACCTAACTGACACATATACGACACTCTACTCAACAGCAGAATGCATATTCCTCATCAGTGAATGTGCAAATAATTCACTGAAGTAGACCATATGCTGTCATGAAACATAGCTTAATAAATTTAAGAAGACTGAAATCATACAAACTATAGTCTCGGACCACAATGACTTAAACTAAAAATCAGTAAGAGGATACGTGGAAAATTACCAAATATATGGAAATTAAGCCAAACAAGTCTAAATAATCCATGGGTCAAAGAAGAAACCGTGAAGGAAATTAGAAAAGTTTTGAAACTGACTGACATACAAAGTAAACATACAAAAATCAGTAGCGCTTCTATAAATTAGGAAAAGGAAATCAAGAGGGAAAATCCATTTACAACCAATTAAAAGAATCAGATCTCTAGGAATAAGTTTAACCAAGGATGTAAAGGACTTGTATACAGAAAACTACAAAACATCACTAAAAGAAATCAATATTTGATTTCAGAAGGATATTCCATGTTCATAGATTGGAATAAACAGAAGGATATTCCATGTTCATAGATTGGAAGACTAAATACTGTTAAGATATCAATTCTACCAAAGTGATTCGCAGATTCAATGCAATTCCAATCAAAATTCCAACAGCCTTCTTTGCAGAAATGGAAAATTCAATCATCAAATTTATAAGGACAGGTAAGGGAAACTAAACAGCTAAAAACTTCATGAAAAAGAGAAGTGAAGCTGGAGGACTCACATTTTCCAATTTTAAAACTTATTACAAAGCTACACTAGTCAAAACAGCATGGTACTGGCACAAGGACAGATATATAGATCAATGGAATAGAAATGAGAGTTCAGGAAAAGACCCTCACATCTATGACAAACTGATTTTCGACAATGGTGCCAAGCCTACTCAATGGGCAAAGAATAGTCTCTTCTACAAATGGTGATGGAAAAATTGGATATTCATATGTAAAAAATGAACCTTACACCATATCCAAAAATTAGCTCAAATTGAATCAAAGACCTAATTATAAGAACCAGGACTACAAAATTCCTAGAAGAAAGCATACAGAAGCTTCTTCAGAACTCTGTATAAGCAACAGTTTCTTAGCCAAAAGCATAAGCAACAGCAGGAATAATCAAAAGGGACTTCACCAAAATTTAAAAATTTTTGTGCCTCAAAGAACTTCTCAATGAAGGTAAAAGGAAAACCTACCGTATAAGAGGAAAGATTTGGAAACCACACATTTGATAAGGGTTTAATATCCAGAATATATAAAGAACTCCCATAATTCAACAACAAAAGACAAACAACCCAATTAATATGGGCAATACTCTTGAATAGACATTTCTTCAAAGACAAACAAAAGGCTAAAAAGCATATGAAAAGATGCTGAACATTATTAGCCATTAGGGAAATGCAAATCAAAACACAATGATACACCATTTCAAACCAACTAGAATGGATGCTATTAAAAAAAGAAAGAAAAATAACAAGTGTTGGAGAGGATGTAGAGAAATAGGAACATTTGTTCACTGTTGGTGGGAATGCAAAATGTTGCAGGGGCATTTTTCACAACAGCCAAAAGATGGTAGCAACCAAAGTGTCCATCAGTGGAAGAATGGATAAACAAAATGTGGTATATATATAAATAGAATATTATTCAGCTATGTAAAGCAATGGAGTTCTGATATACATTATAACATGATTGAAACTTGAAGACCTCATGTTGAATGTAAAAAGTCAGACACAAAAGAAAAATGTTGTGTGACCTCACTAATATGAAATGATTAGAATAAGCAAATTTATCAAGTTGGAAAAATACAGGTTACCAGGGGCTGGGTAGGGTAGAGAATGGGTGTTAATGCTTAATTGGTATGGAGTTTCTGTTTGGGGTGATGGAAATGTTTTGGTAATGGATGGTAGCACAAAAGTGTGAATGTAATTAACACACTGAACTAAATATTTGACTGTGGTTAAAGGGGGAAATTTGTGGTTGCATGTATGTTTCTAGAACAAAAGTTTTTTTAAAAAACCTTAGGACTTAACAAAACGTAACAAATGAACTCAAATGTAAACTACGGACTATTGTTAACAGTACAATTATAATAATATTTTTTCATCAATTGTAATAGTTACCACACTAATGCAAAATGCTAATAATGAGGGAGGAGTATAGTATTTTCCACATGATTTTTCTGTAAACTACAACTTATCTAATAAAAAATTATTTAAAAAAACTGACTGACAATGAAAATGCATCAGTTGAAAATTTGTGGTATATAGATAAATCAGCACTTAGAGGAAATTTATTGTTCTAACTGCTTATATAAGAAGGGGAATTAAAGTACAAAACCAATGCTCTGAAATTCCACTTACGAGACTAAGCAAAGAAGAGCAATTTACAATCAATAAATTGCAAAAATTGAAGAGTTTCCTGAGACTTTAAATATATTGTTAGAAAACTTACAAGTTGCAGTTACCTATATGAATCTGGATTCTCTTGATACTGTGCAGCATAAATTAAAAAATAGAAATAATTGCCTCCTAAAACTGATAAAAGATTGCAACTGTCATCATTTATTGGAAGTTAAATTTTCTGTTTTTTCAAGCACTTCCCTGCCTTCATTGATTAAATGTACAAGCACTGAAGTTATAAAATACATTTTACTACTAAAACACCTAACCATTTATCTGTTAGATGTGTGTTTCCAACATATTTCAACAATTCCAAAAATTTGGAAAACCATGATCCTAGAATGGGACAAAATTTTGCTCAAGCTGTGTTCATCTCCCACCCCACAAGTACACACAGTTCCTCACACAAACACAGAAACACACAACGAAGGTCAAGATTTCTACAAACAAAATGCACTCTTACCAGTCACTGACTCTGTCTTTTAAAATCACTCCTCTTTGTAGAATCAAATAGCTCTAAGTGTTTTCTCAAGCTGAACTGAACCAATCATTCCTTTCAGCCATGTCTTTGGCTCAACAGCTAAGAGCAAACACGCACCCCAGGGGCTTCAGAGTTCATGGGAATGACAATATTGTAAACAAACTACCTTCAAACCTGAGTGCACTGGTCTATAAAAGATTAATCATGTGCTTCCTACAGGAACTTCTAAGGTAGGAACTTTATAAAAACTACCAGGCTGTATGGGAGGATGAAAAATTAAAAGAAAAAGGACAGTCAAGTTGTATTATCAAAAACTGACATGAGATGGAGGTGTTGTACTTGACACAGACGAAGGTCACGGGATTGGATTTCCTTAGTGCATCTTAGTTAGGTCCCTTCCTCATCTCTGTCTAAATGCTGGCATGTGTGCCCTGGAAAATATCTCCTGTGGATTTAGACTTGAAATATGCCTGTTCGCTCTCAGAAGGACAGGGTCAAATATCTGGGAGGTAAATGCAGGCTCTTTCTTCACATGTCGCATAGCCACATCCCCCTTGCTGGAAAATAAACAGGTTGACTATCACTGTTCACCCTGTGAAGTATGGACACAGAGGAAGCATTTATCTTCCCAGCCGACCTTTAGCCAGGACGAAGCCCTATTCTTGCCTTGCATCAAAGTGACCTACTTAACACACGTTTCTTTGGGAGTCAGAGCTTTTTGCCTAACAGGAGAAAAGTGAGTTAAGACTGGAAGAGAAAGCTGAAAAATTAACTTGCGTGGTTACTCAGTTAGCATTTCCTGAGATCTGATGACACGCATTCTCTGCTTTACTTCTCTACTTGACAAAAAACACACGATCCCTAATAGCACTACTGAAGGTTGCTCACATGCAATAAGTGCCAAAAAACATACTTTTATATACTATTTTTAAAGTTTAAATTGGTGTTGGTCAGGCTGGCAGATAATAACAAAATAGCCATATTTGGGGGTAGATTTATAAAAGGCTTGCCACTGTCCTATCCCTCCCTTTTAAAATATCCTATTTATTAGGTTGTTCCCCTAATAATTTTCTTCAAGTAATTCTGCACAAATGCAACAGTTTCACCCCACAATATATGGACCATTGGCCATGAGATAACTTGAGTCAGACAAACTCCCTGTGAGTCTGGATATAGGAAATAGCTTGGGGGAACAGCACTATTGGACAGAAGCAGGGAGGGAAAATTCTATGAGCTATGGGGTAAGAGAGATACCAAGATGAAGGAATTCTAGAACCTCAAGTAAGGACCAGTACCAGAATCCTAACTATCCCATTATGGGAAGCTCCTTTATGGTGTTTTTCTAGGAACTCTGTCTAGACAAACATTCAGTTCAATTATATAACAGAAACAGTGCTGAGTATTGGGCATAAGTGAATGAAAAAGACATGGTGACCACATCAGTAAGCTTAGCCTGATGAGCAGGAAGGACTCATAAGTAGGCAAGATCATATACAATGCAGCCAACTCAAGGCATTCATGAGATGCCATGAAGCGCAAAAGTGGACCTGCCCAAACAGAAATCAGGAAAGCTTTCCCAAAATGACGGTATCCTTTAATAGAGACTGGAAGGATGGCTGTGGTGGCAAGTGATGAGTAAAGTAATTCCTAATAACAGTGAAGAGCTTTTGCATAACCCACACTGTGCATCACTAGTACTGCCTGCACACTGCAAGGAATTCTATAGGTTTCATTGCACCGGGTATTTATGGGAGGGTGATGGTAAGAGGCAGGTAGCAGATCACGAAGAGACGGGAATCTCAATCTTCTGCACAACGAATAAGTGGCATTGAACCGTTCTAAGCAGGAGATGCCAGGGTGAAGTGTGCATTTCAGATAGACTCATTCAGCAGCAGTGGAAGGGGCAACAAAGTGTCAGCAGGTGTTACAATAATCCAGTTAGGAAGTGACGGTGGCATAGATGAATGTGAAAACAGTGGGAAATCAAAGGTGAAGAGACACCTGGGAGTTTTAAAGGCGGGAGAATTGGCTGGGACTTGAATTGCTTGTTTGGGTTTGAGGGAAAGAAAGGAGTCAATTATGATACAGTTCCCAGAGTTTGGGAGCTGGTTGGAGGGTAGAACTAGTTCCTAATGGAGATATACTTGGAGAAGAAGCCATTTATTTTTCAGTTTTTTTAATTTAGGGGGTTGAAAAAATTTTATTGGAGGTCTGTTGAAGGATAATATACATTTAGCAAAATTCACCTGTTTTAGGTGTACAGTTCTAGGAGATTTTGCCAAACATCTGATAAGGAACATTATCCATCAAGATAAGGAATAGCCCCATCACGCATGAAGTTGCATCATGAAAGTCTGAAGGAATCCCTTCCCTCATACCAGACCACAGCAGCCAGTGATCTGATTTTTCCCTTATAGTTTTGCCTTTTCAGAATTTTACATAAATGGAATAATAAAGTATGTAGTCTTTTGTGTCTTTTTATTTTCACTTAGCAAAATGCTTCTGAGATTCATTTATGTTGTTGTTTGTATCAGCAATTTGTTCCATTTTATTGCTGTAATACGTAATATTACGTAACGTTACATATTACATTGTATGCCACAAGTTGTTTACCCACTCACTGACTGATGAACGTGTAGGATGTTTCTAGTTTCTGACTATTATGAATAGAGCTGCTATGAACATTTGAATATAAGTTTCTGTGTGAACATTTATATTCACTTCTCATGGCTAAAGATCAAGGAATGGGATTTGGGGTTATATGGAATTGCATACTTAAAATCTTAAGAAACTAAAATTATTCTCCACAGTACCTGTGGTGGTTAATTTCATGTATTAACATGACTAGATTATGGTATCCAGTTGTCTGGTCAAGCAAGCACTGGCCTGATTGTTACTGAGGATATTTTGTAGATGGATTAACATCCATAGTCAGTTGCTAGTACCTATGGCTGAGTGCATCTACAATCAATAAAGGAGACTGCCCTCAGTAGTGAGGACAGTCCTTATCCAATCATTTGGTTGTCCTAAAGCAGAATTGAGGTTTTCACCCGTGAGAAAGAAGAATTTCTGCCTCTTCTTCAGACAGACAGCTTCTTCCTGGAGAAAATAACTTCACCTGCATCAAAGTTTCTGGTTTGTGGTCTGCCCTATACAGAGTTTGGACATGTCAGATTTCAGAAACATGTTTTACAAAACTTCCAGGTCATACCTGCCCTATGGAATTCAGACTTGCCAATTCGCATGATTCTGTGGGCCAATTCCAATAATCCTGGCAATTTTATTTCTCTGGAGAACCCTAACTTATTCAGTGCTCTTATCACTCTGCATTCCCACCAGCAGTGTAAGAGAGTTCCAGTAGCACTTCATCTTTGTCAGTATTTGGTATTGTCAAATGTTTTCTAACTTAGGCCATTCTAACAGGTATGCAGTGGTATCTCACTGTGGTGTTTTTTTTTTTTTTTGGTTAGATCTTAACTTTCAAGGAAACCTGTCAATACACTACACAAGCTTAAGGAACAAACATTAGAGCCTAAATTCCAGTGATTACACATGAAAAGATCAAAATGTCCAGGATACAACAAAAGATTACAAAATATATGAACAACCAGGAAGTGATGGCCCAGGTAAAGGAGAAGATTAAAATATTAGAAACCATCCAAGAAGAGGATCAGACCTGGGACATTCCAGATAAACACTTTTTAAAAATGGTCCTAAATATGGGGCTTCCAGGAAGATGGCAGAGCCAGCTGGATGGAAGTCACCCCTGCTCCGTGGGACAAGACAGCGGGTGAGGAGAGAATGACCGGGACTGCAGACCGGAGGGGTGAGTAACTGAAGAGGACCTCCAGGTTGTTTGGGGTGGAAAGAGGCGGGGAGGTTGGGACAGGGAGAGCCGGGTGGGCCGAATGGCAGAGATCCCCACCAGGGGCGGGGATTGGTGCACTGGGAGGTGCAGGTTGGAGGCAATCGACCTCCCTCTGCTCCAGCCTGCCCCGACTGCTGAACCGGGAGGCCTCCCTCCCCAACCACAGTTGATAGCACCCACAGGGACAATGGAGGCAGGGCTGGACCTCGAAGACCTATGCCCCAGGCACTGGGAGTGGTCCCCTGAGAAGAGGCATACCATAGAGCCTGGTGCTGCCAGCCGCTTGCTTCCCCCCACCCCAGGTGCTGATTGTTTCCCCTGTTCTGTGTGCTGGGACCAACCATGCCGTGCACGCCAGGATGAGCTCCCTGCCATGCTCAGCATCTCTCCGGCTGGTCCCTGCAGGCGCAGGCCTGAGGGAGGAAGCGCCTCGGGAATGCCACCTGCTACAGGGAAGTGTTAAGCGCAGGCCAGTGACTGCAGCTGGGGAGAAGATAGGCTGGAGGGGAGGGGTACTCAGGAGCTCC
Organism: Tamandua tetradactyla; assembly: GCF_023851605.1. NCBI lineage: Eukaryota > Metazoa > Chordata > Mammalia > Pilosa > Myrmecophagidae > Tamandua > Tamandua tetradactyla. The sequence goes on from NC_135340.1 coordinate 77,873,340, forward strand.
ACTGCTGGTAAGAAGTAGAAAGTGCAGGCAGGCAGACTTCTATCTTCGTAGGCTTTTCTTCTCCTATGTTCTTTTGTCTCTTTTCCCTTCTTTTCTTCCTAATAAAGTTTATATATACATATATTCTTTATTAGTAGAGGTATTATTTTTATTTTTTATTTATGTTTTTATATGTTTACATTTTACTGATTTTTTAAATTTTTTATTGAGAAATATATATATAAAAAAGTAATAAATTTCTAAGTACATTTTAACAAGTAGCTATAAAACAGATTTTAAAGTTTGGTATGGGTTATCATTCTACAATTTTTCATTTTTTCGTCTGGAGATCAACAGAAATATCAATATAATGATTCAGCAGTCATACTCATTTGTTAAATCCTATCTTCTCTGACAGACTCCCTCTCTTTAAATATTTTTATTATTCTACTTCATTTATTTTTTTCTTTAATTTTCTTCCCTTTTGTGGCCACCAGTCTGAGTTAATCCCCAATATATCTTGGGGTATCTCCTTCTGACCTTGGGGCCTACTTCTGACTTTGGAAGTGTGTTTTAATGTTGTTGGATATTTTTCATAGTTTTATTACATTTTTATTTTATTCTCATTACTGTTTATTTAGAAATTTTTTGGGGGGTGCACAGGCCAGGAATACAGCCCGAGTCTTTGACGTGTCAGGCAGGTATTCTGTGACTGAAGTACCTGTGCACTCCAGCCTAGCTTCCAATAGACTGTCAACTAAAATTATAAACCCTACATGAGATCCAGGCCTTAGTTTGGTGGGGAATTACTGTTAAACCAAGTGCAAAAGGAAGCCCTCAATGCAAAACCAAGTAAATATAAAACTTTAGACAAGTGAAGGAAACCAGCTTGCAAAATAACCTTATTAAGATAATCAAAAGGAGGATGGGCCAAGATGGTGGCTTAGCAATGTGCGCATTTTAGTTCATCCTCCAGAACAACTACTAAATAACCAGAAACAGTACAGAACAGCTCCGGGAGTCACGTCAGTGACCGGACACACAGCATACCCCAGTCTGGACCAGCTGGACCAGCTGCGAGCCTCCCCAGAACCGTGAGTTCCCTGAGCCGCAGAGGCCAGCGCCCGGTGCCCCTCCCTGACAGACGACTTCCCAGAGGGAAGGGAAAGAGACCCTAAACCTGGTCAAGGAGGAGGTCACTCATTAGGCTCACAGAGAAAGAGGAAAGGGGAGGAAATGGAGGTTTTAGTGGTTGTGTTTCTACGGAGACTTGGTTGCCTCTAGATTCAGCTACAGGACTTCTCAGGCTGCAACTGCCCCAGGCATAGGCAGAAACAGACTGCTTTCAGGGCTGTCTCCTGCCTGTGCCTTCCCCAGGGGAGGGGTGAAGCCCAACTCAGGTAGAATCCCTCCCTCAAGGACTTCAGACCCCAGGGCTTGGCAATTTGAAGCCATTAAAACCAGCCTACAACCTTGCCTCTGTCTCCACCACACCCCCAGCAGGGAGAGTCTTCCAAACTTAAAGGTGCCGCAACATCTTTTGCTGGTGGGACCCACAGGCAGACAAGTGCCACATACTGGGCAGGATAAGAAAAACAGAGCCCAGAGATTTCACAGGAAAGTCTTTTAACCTGCTGGGTCTCACCCTCAGGGAAAACTGATGCAGGTGACTCCTTCCCCCTGATAGGAGGCCAGTTTAGTCTGGGGAAAACCTGGCTGGAGTCTATAATAACTATGTAGAACCTCCTAAGGGTGGGGAGGGAAAAAAGCACCTACAAGCAGGGAAAGATATAAGAAAACAAGAACTGAAAAATTATCCTCTGTTAAACAAAACCTAAGCCAGAGGTCCAGAAAAAGCTGAACTGAAGGTCAAAGAACACATAGACAACAAATTCATCTAGCAAGAAAACCCTAGGTAAGAGAAGTGAAAGCAATCAACAGAATAAACTAACTAAGGTAATTAAATGTCTAGATGCCAGCAAAAAATAACAAATCACACCAGGAAAATTGAAGACATGGCCCAGTCAAAGGAACAAACCAATAGTTCAAATGAGATACAAGAGCTGAAACAATTAATAGAGAATATACAAACAGACAGGGAAAACCTCATCAAAAACCAAATCAATGAATTGAGGGAGGATATGAAGAAGGCAAGGAAAGAACAAAAAGAAGAAATGGAAAGTCTGAAAAAACAAATCACAGAACTTATGGGAACGAAAGGAACAGTAGAAGAGATAAAAAAAAATAGAAACCTACAATGGTAGATTTCAAGAGACAGAGGTTAGGATTAGTGAACTGGAGGACAGAACATCTGAAATCCAACAAGAAACAGAAACTATAGGGAAAAAAAATGAAAAAATATGAGCAGGGACTCAGGGAATTGAATGACAATATGAAGCGCATGAATATACATGTTGTGGGTGTCCCTAAAGGAGAAGAGAAGGGAAAAGGAGGAGAAAAACTAATGGAAGAAATTATCACTGAAAATTCCCCAACTCTTATGAAAGACCTAAAATTACAGATCCAAGAAGTGCAGCATACCCCAAAGAGAATAGATCCAATAAACATTCTCCAAGACACTTACTAGTCAGAATGTCAGAGGTCAAAGAGAAAGAGAGGATCTTGAAAGCAGCAAGAGAAAAGCAATCCATCACACACAAGGGAAACCCAATAAGACTATGTGGAGATTTCTCAGCAGAAACCATGGAGATGAGAAGACAGTGGGATGATATATTTAAATTACTAAAAGAGAAAAACTGCCAACCAAGAATTCTATACCCAGCAAAATTGTCCTTCAAAAATGGGGGAGAAATTAAAATATTTTCAGACAAAAAATCACTGAGAGAATTTGTGACCAAGAGACCAGCTCTGCAAGAAATACTAAAGGGAGCACTAGAGACAGATACAAAAAGACAGAAGAGAGAAGTGTGGAGAAGAGTGTACAAAGAAGGAGAATTAGATATGACATATAAAATACAAAAGGAAAAATGGTGGAAGAAAGTACTATCCATACAGTAATAACACTAAATGTAAATGGATTGAACTCCCCAATCAAAAGACATAGACTGGCAGAATGGATTAAAAAACAGGATTCTTCTATATGCTGTCTACAGGAAACACATCTTAGACCCAAAGATAAACATAGGTTGAAAGTGAAAGGTTGGGAAAAGATACTTCATGCAAATAACAACCAGAAAAGAGCAGGAGTAGCTATACCAATATCCAACAAATTAGACTTCAAATATAAAACAGTTAAAAGAGACAAAGAAGGATACTATGTACTAATAAAAGGAACAATTCAGCGTGAAGACATAACAATCATAAATATTTATGCACCGAACCAGAATGCCCCAAAATACATGAGGCAAACACTGCAAACACTGAAAAGGGAAACAGACACATCTACCATAATAGTTGGAGACTTCAATTCCCCACTCTCATCAATGAACAGAACATCTAGACAGAGGATCAATAAAGAAACAGAGAATTTGAATATTACAATAAATGAGCTAGACTTAACAGATAATTATAGGACATTAAACCCCACAACAGCACGATACAACTTTTTCTCAAGTGCTCATGGATCATTCTCAAAGATAGACCATATGCTGGGTTACAAAGCAAGTCTCAACAAATTTAAAAAGATTGAAATCATACAAAACACTTTCTCAGATCATAAATGAATGAAGTCAGAAATCAAAAATAGGCAGAGCGCCAGAAAATTCACAAATATGTGCAGGCTCAACAACACACTCTTAAACAACCAGTGGGTCAAGGAAGAATTACAAGAGAAATCAGTAAATATCTCGAGGCAAATGAAAATGAAAACACAACATATCAAAACTTATGGGATGCAGCAAAGGCAGTGCTAAGAGGCAAATTTACTGCCCTAAATGCCTATATCAAAAAAGAAGGGAAAAAATTCAGGAATTAACTATCCATTTGGAAAAACTGGAGAAAGCACAGCAAAATGACCCCAAAGCAAATAAAAAGAAAGAAATAACAAAGATTAGAGCAGAAAGAAATGAAATTGAAACATGAAAACAATTGAGAAAATCATTAAAACCAGAAGTTGGTTCTATGAGAAAATCAACAAGATTGATGGGCCCTTAGCAAGACTGACAAAAAGAAGAAGAAAGAGGATGCAAATAAATAAGATCAGAAATGGAAGAGGAGACATAACCACTGACCCCACAGAAATAAAGGAGGTAATAACAGGATACTATGAACAACTTTATGCTAATAAATACAACAATGTAGATGAAATGGACAAGTTCCTAGAAAGGCATGAACAACCAACTTTGACTCAAGAAGAAATAGATGACCTCAACAAACCAATCACAAGTAAAGAAATTGAATCAGTCATTAAAACCCTTCCCAAAAAGAAAAGTCCAGGACCAGACAGCTTCACATGCAGATTCTACCAAACATTCCAGAAAGACTTAGTACCAATCCTGCTCAAACTCTTCAAAAAACTGAAGTGGAGGGAAAGCTACCTAATTCATTCTATGAAGCCAACATCACCCTCATACCAAAACCAGGCAAAGATATTACAAAAAAAGAAAACTACAGACCTATCTCTCTAATGAATATAGATGCAAAAATCCTCAACAAAATTCTAGCTAATCGAATCCAGCAACACATTAAAAGAATTATACATCATGACCAAGTAGGATTCATCCCAGGTATGCAAGGATGGTTCAACATAAGAAAATCAATTAATGTAACATACCATATCAACAAATCAAAGCAGAAAAATCACATAATCATCTCAATTGATGCAGAGACGGCATTTGACAAAATTCAACATCCTTTCCTGTTGAAAACACTTCAAAGGACAGGAATACAAGGGAATTTCCTTAAAATGATAAAGGTAATATATGAAAAACCCACAGTTAATATTGTCCTCAATGGGGAAAAACTGAAAACCTTCCCCATAAGATCAGGAACAAGGCAAGGATGTCCACTACTACCACTGTTATTCAACATTGTGTTGGAAGTTCTAGCCAGAGCAATTAGACAAGAAAAAGAAATGCAAGGCATCAAAATTGGAAAGGAAGAAGTAAAACTATCACTGTTTGCAGATGATATGATACTATATGTTGAAAACCCTGAAAAATCCACAGCAAAACTACTAGAGCTAATAAATGAGTACAGCAAAGTGGCAGGTTACAAGATCAATATTCAAAAATCTGTAGTGCTTCTATACACTAGTAATGAACAATCTGAGGGGGGAATCAAGAAACGAATTCCATTTACAATTGCAACTAAAAGACTAAAATACTTAGGAATGGCAGCTGCCGCCTAGTCAGCGGGCCTGGCCCGCGTTCCGAGAGCAAAGAAGACAAAACCTCAAGGAACTTTTACTAGAAAGAAAAGCACGTTTTGTATACAAAGAGGAAGATCAGACCTTATCCAGAAACCAGAGAATGATGCCAACTGAACACCAGGTCCAAGAACAGACGAAAGTTCTGAAACTTAAAACAAAAATGGCTGATAAAGAAAATGCCAAGAGATCTACAGAGAGCAAAAATAATACAACCATGGGAAAAAATTATATTCCTTTAAAACCTAATGGATCAACCAATTCAACTATAGCAGTCGGTACATATAATTTTGAGGAGAATCAAACTACTCAGTTGTTTCCAATTAAAGATGATCCCCCAGATCAACATATGACATTTACTCAGGCATTTTACTTTAAAAAAAATAGTAAAAAAAAACAGATGACTACAGAGAAACCTAAGGAAAATGCTGCTAACATTCCCAAGAAACCTGTGCTGCTGGGATCTTATCGTGGCCAAATTGTTCAGTCTAAGGTTAATTCATTTAGAAAACCTCAACTAGTCATAGATGGGAGTTCTGCAACAACCAAGAAACTTTCAACTACTATCTCTGAAGCCACAGAGCCTCAGCCTATAAATACCAGCAGTATAATAGTGAAAAGTAATAGGGTCTCAAACGTAACTGCCACAAAATTTGCAAGCACTGGGTGTCAGGACAGACAACTTGTGCGACCTCCTATTAGAAGTCACCAAAATAATGGCCTGGACAAGGTGAAACAGGGCATCCACAGACCTGACAATGTTACAGTCCAGAAAGGGCCTACTGGAAAGGGAGTACTACAATTAAACACAGATTTATCTAGGGTCCAAATAAATTCTCAAGGCACAAAAAGAAATGAGACATTGTCAAGAAACCTGGCTTCTAAAGTTACAACCAGGCCTGCTTTATCTTCTAACACCAAACTGACTGAACAGTCCAAAACCACTGACCAGCAAAGACGTACTGCAGCCAAAGCAACTTTCCATAGATCGGCTCAGCCCAAAGAAACTGCAGAAGAGAGAAAAATCCGTCTGACCGAGTGGAAGGCTGGCAAAGGAAGAGTGCTGAAAAGGCCTCCTAGCTCCATACTTAGCCAGCTAGAACCTGAAAGACAAAATGAAAAACCAGTTGGGTCTTTCTGGACTACCATGGCAGAAGAAGATGAACAGAGACTATTTACTGAAAAAGTAAACAAGACGTTTTGTGAATGCTTGAACCTGATTAATGAGAAATGCCCAAAAGAAGAAATATTGGCTACACTGAATGATCTGGTTGAAAATATTCCAGATGCGAAAAAGCTTGTTAAATATTGGATATGCCTTGCACGTCTTGAACCAATCACAAGTCCTATTGAAAATATTATCACAATCTATGAGAAAGCCATTCTGGCAGGGGCTCAGCCTATTGAAGAGATGCGACATGCAATTGTAGATATTCTAACACTGAAGAGTCAAGAAGTTAATTTTGGAGAAAATACTGAGGCTTGTGCAGCCATGGAACAAATACAGGAAGTAAACACTGAAAATACAGGTGTTAATGTGGAGCCAGAAAAACTGGAAATAGAAAACAAACCACAAAGAAATGTGATATTTCAAGACTGTGAAAAAGAACGAGAGGACAAAATGAAAGAGCCCATCAGTGATACTAAAACCCCCAATAATGAAACTAGAGCAAGTTGCTTAATTAAATATAATGTTTCTACTACACCATACTTGCAAAGTATAAAAAAGAAGATGCAGTTTGATGAAACAAATTCTGCATTTAAAGAGCTGAAGTTTCTAACACCAGTGAGACGTTCTCGGCGTCTTCAAGAGAAAAACTCCAAATTGCCAGATATGTTAAAAGACCATTATCCTTGTGTGTCTTCATTGGAACAGTTAACAGAATTGGGAAGTGAAACGGATGCTTTCGTATGCCGTCCTAATGCTGCGCTCTGCCGCATGTGCTCCGAGACTGAGACAGCAGAAGAGAACTAAAATTCTTATAAGGAATGGGTTTTAATGTAAATAAGAAGGTACTTTGTGGTAAGAGAAAGATGGTAGGTAAACTTAGTGGATATTAGAAACTTTAAAGTTAGTCTGAGTTGCGTTTTTAGTTAAAATTTTAACTTCCATGACTTCCTTTGATGTCATTTGTCGACTATTAGAATGAGTTAATATATTAGTAACAAATTTCATTCTAGTTTTGGTAGCATTTCTAAAATACTAGTAGTTAAACTTGTTTTTTTCTGTCTGATAGTAAAGCTTTACTGTTAAATCATGTCCTCTGAAACCTGACCACCGTTATCGAGTAAACATTTCTCTTCCTCTCACACATGAATACCACCAATAAAATTGTTTTGTAAAGCCCTGAAGTAATATTTAAATGACATACAGAATTTACCAACACTAAGTTTTAAAAAGTGATTTTTCATTGTAAAAGATGAGTTTTATTTGACTGTGATTGAAGATAACATATTTCATCTTATTTATGATCTTTCTTTCCATTTATATAATAGCAGCTGTCTTAATTCTATTTACTGTCTTTTGTTTAGGAGAGTAGCACTTTTATCCTTTTTTAACTGTGTACCTAATATGCATCCAATAAATTAAAATACCTGTATGCTCTAATGACATCTATTTCAACAAATAGATTACAGAATGCGCATTTCATGGTGAATGTTTTTGAACCTCGAAATACATTGTAGTAAGATTTGGCTTGAGATTTTTAACACTTGGAACTAAGTGTGTGCCTAATGGTATATTTCTTTTTGAAAATGATTTTATCAATTTACTTAACCAAAAATTTACCTTTTTTTTTTCTTGTTAGCAGGGACAATAACTTCTTTAGTTTATTTCGTCATAGTTTTTATGGGTCCAAAATATATCTTTTTTAAAATTAGAGCAGTAGTAGGTTTACAGAAACATTACTCAGAAAGTACAAAGTTCCCATATACCACTTTTCACAGGTAGTTTTCCCTACTATTTTGCATTCATTTGATACCTTTGTTACAACTGATGAAACAATATTATAATTACGCTATTAGCTTTAGCCCACTGTTTACATTAGGGTTCACTATTTGCATTGTACAGTTCTATGAGGGGTGTGTGTGTATAATTTATACACAACTTAAAATTTCCCTTTTTATCCCTTTTAGAATTATAATTCAATGGTATTAATTACCTGCACAAAGTCATGCCTCCATCACCATTGTCCATTGCCAAAATTTTTCCATTGCCCCAAACCAAAGCTCTGTACCAATTAAACATTAACCCCCCACTCAAAAAAAAAAAAAATACTTAGGAATAAATTTAACCAAAGAGACAAAAGACCTATACAAAGAAAACTACAAAAAACTGTTAAAAGAAATCACAGAAGACCTAAATAGATGGAAGGGCATACCATGTTCATGGATTGGAAGACTAAATATAGTTGAGATGTCAATTCTACCTAAATTGATTTACAGATTCAACGCAATACCAATGAAAATCCCAACTTACTTTTCAGAAATAGAAAAACCGATAAGCAAATTTATCTGGAAGGGCAGGGTGCCCCGAATTGCTAAAAGTATCTTGAGGGAAAAAAACGAAGCTGAAGGTCTCATGCTGCCTGACTTTAAGGCATATTATGAAGCCACAGTGGTCAAAACAGCATGGTACTGGCATAAAGATAGATATATTGACCAATGGAATCGAATAGAGTGTTCAGATATAGAACCTCTCATCTATGGACATTTGATCTTTGATAAGGCAGTCAAGCCAACTTATTTGGGACAGAACAGTCTCTTCAATAAATGGTGCCTAGAGAACTTGATATCCACATGAAAAGAATGAAAGAGGACCCTTATCTCACACCCTATACAAAAGTTAACTCAAAATGGATCAAAGATCTAAACAATAGGTCTAAGACCATAAAACAGTTAGAGGAAAGTGTAGAGAAATACCTTATAAACCTTATAATTGGAGGCAGTTTTATAGACCTTACATCAAAAGCAAGAGCACTGAAGAAAGAAAGAAAGAAATGGGAACTCCTTAAAATTAAACACTTTTGCACATCAAAGAACTTCATCAAGAAAGTAAAAAGACAGCCTACACAATGGGAGACAATATTTGGAAACGACATATCAGATAAAGGTCTAGTATCCAGAATTTATAAAGAGATTGCTCAACTCAACAACAACAAGACAGTCAATCCAATTACAAAATGGGAAAAAGACTTGAACAGACACTTCTCAGAAGAGGAAATACAAATGGCCAAAAGGCACATGCAGAGATGCTCAACGTCCCTGGTCATTAGAGAAATGCAAATCAAAACCACAATGAGATATCATCTCACACCCACCAGAATGGCCATTATCAACAAAACAGAAAATGACAAGTGCTGGAGAGAATGTGGAGAAAGAGGCATACTTATTCACTGTTGGTGGGAATGTCAAATGATGCAACCACTGTGGAAGGCAGTTTGGCGGTTCCTCAAAAAGCTGAATATAGAATTGCCATATGACCCAGCAATACCATTGCTAGGTATCTACTCAGAGGACATAAGGGCAAAGACACAAACGGACATTTGCACACCAATGTTTATAGCAGCATTATTTACATTTGCAAGGAGAGGGAAATAGCCAAAATGTCCATCAACAGACGAGTGGCTAAACAAACTGTGGTATATACATATAATGGAATATTATGCAGCTTTAAGAAAGAATAAACTTACGAAGTATGTAACAAAATGGATGGACCTTGAGAACATTATGCTGAGTGAGACTAGCCTAAAACTAAAGGACAAATACTGTATGGTCATTGATATGAACTGACATTAGTGAATAAACTTGGAATATTTCGTTGGTAACAGAGACAATCAGGAGATAGAAATAGGGTAAGATATTGGGTAATTGGAGCTGAAAGGATACAGACTGTGCAACAGGACTGGATACAAAAACTCAGAAATGGACAGCACAATACTACCTAACTGTAATACAATTCTGTTAAAACACTGAATGAAGCTGCATGTGAGAATGATAGAGGGAGGAGGGCTGGGGACATAAATGAAATCAGAAAGAAAGATAGATGTTAAAGATTGAGATGGTATAATCTAGGAATGCCTAGAGTGTATAATAATAGTGAAATGTACAAGGTACAATTTTTAAAATGTTTTTGCATGAGGAAGAACAAAGGAATGTCATTATTGCAGGGTACTGAAAATAAATGGTAATTAATATTTTAAAATGTCACCTTCTGTGTGAGACTAAAGCAAAAAATGTTTATTTGTTACAAAATTTATATTTTGATTAGTGCATTTCCTAATATAACTTATGTAGATAGTTTGATTGAATGCCATAAGTACTTGGAATCTCAGGTAGGACATGAGATTTTGCTGGTTTGTCCAGAGTGATGCCCTGATGAATCCCAGAGTGATTCCATCAGTGAGTGGAAAAGTATTTGCAAAGCCCCTTTAGGGGAGTGGTGAGAATGGGGAGAAATTCAACTTCCCCAAGTTGAATTCTTGATATTCTCATAAGCAGTGTGGACAACTAAAGCTATAGGCTGAGCCCCCAGTCTTGAGGTTTGTTCATATGAAATTTAACCCCATAAAGGATAGGTCAAGTCTACTTAAAATTTAGGCCTAAGAGTCACCCCCAAGAGAGCCTCTTTTGTTGCTCAGATGTGGCCTCTCTCTCCAGTCAACACAGTAGCAGTCTCACCACCCTACCCCTTTCTATGTGGGACATGACTCCCAGGGGTATGGACCTTCCTGGCAACATGGGACAGAGATCTTGGAATGAATGGAGACTCAGCATCAAGGGATTGAGAAAAACCCTAGAATGAGCTGAGACTTAGCATCAAGGGATTGAGAAAACCTTCTCGACCAAAAGGGGGAAGAGTGAAATGAGACTAAGTGTCAATGGCTGAGAGATTCCAAACAGAGTTGAGAGGTTATCCTGGAGGTTATTCTTATGCGTCAAGTAGATATCATCTTGTTATTCAAGATGTAATGGAGAGGCTGGAGGGAACTGCCTGAAAATGTAGAGCTGTGTTCCAGTAGCCATGTTTCTTGAGGATGATTGAATAATGATACAGCTGTCACAACGTGACTGTGTGATTGTGAAAACCTTGTGTCTGATGCTCTTTTTATCTACCGTGTCAACAAAGGAGTAGAACATATGGAATAAAAATAAATAATAGGGGGAATAAATGCTAAAATAAATTTAGTTTGAAATGCTAGTGATCAATGAAAGTGAGGGGTAAGGGGTATGGTAGGTATAATCTTTTTTTTCTTTCCTATGTTCATTTTATTTCTTTTTCTATTGTCTTTTTATTTCTTTTTCTGAATTAATGCAAATGTTCTAAGAAATGATGAATATGCAACTAAGTGATGATATTGTGAATTACTGATTATGTATGTTGTTTTATTTTGTTTCATTTTTTAATTAATAAATAAATTTATAAAAAAGATAATCAAAAGCCCTAAACACAACAGAAAATTACAAAGCACATGAAGATCCAAGCAGAAACAGCTCAGTCAAATGGCCAAATCAAAACATCAAAGGAGACATGGAATATGGTCCACTCAAGGATATTTATAAAGAAATAAAGGATACCAGGAAGACATTAGAAGAGTATAAAGAAGAATTCAAAAAATTAAATAGGAAAATGGCAGATCTCAGAGATGAAAGCTATGTAAACCAAATTAGAAATATACTGGAGACACACAATAGCAGATTCAAAGAGGAAATAAGAGTAGACAGAATCATTGAACTGAAGTGTACAAAAGTTGAAATGGCAGGAAAGATGGATAAAATGGAATTGGGTTTTAGGTAAATGATGGACAACAAGAGGTACTCAACTATAAGAATCTTTGGTGTCCCAGAAGGAGGAGAGTAAAGGGCTCGGAGTGTTATTGAAGGTATAATTGAGGAAAACTTTCAATCCTTATAAAACATATACACAAATTAAAGAGGTCCAGTGAACTTCAGATAGAATAAATCCAAATAGGCCTACTCTAAGACACAAACTAATCAAATTGTCAGATGTTAAAGAGAAATAGAAAGTCCTGAAAGCAACACAAGGAAAGTAATCTACTATGTACAAGGGAAAACATGTAAGATTGAGTCTGGACTACTCAACAGGCATCAAAGAAGCAAGAAGACAGTAGTATGACATATTTAGAATCCTGACTGAGAAAGGCTTCCAGCCAAGAGTTATTTATCCAGCCAAGCTGCCCCTCAAAATTGAGGGAGAGATTAAAATCTTAAAAGACTAAGAGAAGTAGTCAACAGGAAACATGCCCTACAAGAAATACTAAAGGGAGTCCTGTCAGCTAAAAAAACAAAACAGGAGGAGGTTGGAGGAGGGCACAGAATTGAAGACTACAATAACAGTGATTTAAGGGATAAAAAGACAGAAAGGGGAAAGAATATATAGAACTGAAAAATAAAAACTAAAGGATAAGATGGTAGAAATCAGAACTGCTTTTACAGTAATAAGTTTGAACGCTCCAATTAAAAGATACAAAATTGGCAGGATGAATCAACAAATGTAATCCATCTATAGGCTGTTTACAATAAATGCATCTCAGACCCAAGGACACAATTCAATTGAAAGTGAAAGGATGGGAAAAAGATGTCCTATGTAAGTTGTAACCAAAAGAAAGCAGGAGTAGCTATACTAATATCAGATAAAATACACTTTAAATGTAAAGAAGTCATAAGAGGCAAAAAGAAGGTCACTACATATTAATAAAATGGAAAATTCACCAAGAGGAAATAACAATCAGATATGTTTATGCTCCCAATCAAGGACCTCCAAAGTACCTGAGGCAAACATTGGCAAAACTTAAGGAAGCTATAGACATTTAAATAATACTGGGAGACTTCAATATATCACTCTTTTATATAACAATAAGACAGAGGATAAACAGAGAACTTAAACAATTTGATAAATGAATTAGACCTAACAAACAAATATAGATAATTATACCCCAAAATATCAGGATATACATTCTTACTCAGTGAACATGGAACATTCACCAGGATAGATCATATGCTGGGACACAAACTGAGTCTTCATAAATTTAGTAAGACTAAAATTATCCAAAGCACTTTCTCTGAACACAATGGGGTGAAACTGGAAGTCAATAATCACCAAAGAACCAGAGCTTTCACAAATATATGGAGATTAAACAACACGCTCTTAAATAATCAGTGGGTCAAGGAAGAAATGGCTAGGGAAATCAGTAAATATCTGGAGATGAATGATAATGAGACTACAACATATCAGAACTTATAGGATACAGCAAAGGCAGGGCTGAGAGGGAAATGTATTGCTCTAAAAGCCTGTACTAAAAACAAGAATGAGCAAACTTGAGGTATTCACTGCTTACCTGGAATTTAGAGAAAGAATAGCAAACTACACCCTAAGCAAGTAAAGTAAAAGAAGTAACAATGATTCAAGCAAAAATAAACAAACTGGAGAAAAATAGAACAATAGAAAGAATCAACAAAACCAAAAGTTGGTTCTTTGAGAAAATCAATAAAAATGATGGACCTCTTGAAAGACAAACAAAGAAAAAAGATAAACAAAGAAAATCAGAAATAGAGGAGGGTAATAACCATGGATCCTGAAGAAATTTTAAAAATTGTAAAAGAATACTATGAACAATTATAAGCCAACAAAATAGACAAGTTAGATAAAATGGATAAGTTTCTAGAAACACACAAACTACCTAAATTGACTCCAGAAGAAATAGAAGGTCTCAACAAATCAACTACAAATAAAGAGATTCAATTAGTCATCAAAAATATTCCCACAAAAAAAAAAACCCAGCACCAGATGGCTTCACAGGGAAATTTTATCAAATATTCCAAAATGAACTAACACCAATCCTGTTCAAACTCTTCCCAAAAAATAAGGCAAGAGGAATGCTACTTTATTCATTTTATGACACTAACATCACTCTAATACCAAACCCAGATAAAGATGCTACAAGAAAGGAAAATAACGGGCCAATTTCCCTAACGAACACAGATGCAAAAATTCTCGACAAAATACTAGGGAATCAAATTCAATGACACCTTAAAAGAATTATATACCATGACCAAGTGGGGTTTATATCAGGAATGCGAGGATGGTTCAACACAAGAAAATCAATCAACATAATACAGCACTTTAACAAATCAAGAGAAATCACATGATCATACCAATTGATGCTGTAAAAGCATTTAACACAATTCAACATCTTTTCCTGATAGAAACACTTCAAAGGTAGGAATCAAAGGAAATTTTCTCAGTATCATTAAGGGCATATATGAAAAGCCCATAGCCAGCAATCCCATTGTCACCACTATTATTCAACATTGTATCTTAATTGTAGCAATTAGACAGAAAGAAGACATAAAATGCATCCAGTTGGAAAGGAAGAAGTAAAACTTACATTATTTGCAGATAATATGATTCAACACTTAGAAAACCCTGAGAAAGGAAGGATGTCGAGAGGCATGCAATGAACTGAATAAACCTTAGGGACAATGAGTTGTACAAAATAACCCAGAAATTAAAGAACAAATATGCCAAGGTTTCTTTCAGAAAATATGTACAGGAAAATTGCAGCCTCGATAAGCCCCTATAGAAGCCACACTTAGCCTGAAGTTGTATATGTATTTCTGGTTGCTGAGATGCTGAATTGTGTTTATCAGCTAGTATTTCCCTGGGACTTTGAATAACTCTGTGACACTTGAGATAGGACCCTGAGACCCAGAGATGGAGTGCTGCATCCCTAAAGATTAGTATAGCTATATAAAATAAGAATTAAAGTAGCCAAAGGGAAATCGGGCCTCATTAGAGTAAAAAATGAAGCCAATCTGAATGGGTCTAAAGTAAATCAGAATAAAGGATAAAAGATGATAATGTATGTACTCTAGACCTCCAGCTACTGTATGGGCTCAAAGGCAAAAAGGTTTATGTCTAAAATCTAAATTTTCTGTAACATTAATCTAAATCAACCTGTCTAGATAACTCATTTGAATGACCCAGACTTCTGGGGTCCAGAGTGGGGATGAGGCCTAGTAATTCTGTTTCTTGATATAATGCCAGGACACATCTTAGAGTGTGGTGGGCTGATAATTGGGAGGTGTTGATGGAGTCCCTTGAGGGTCAGAAGGAAATATATATATATTCATATATATATTGAGCTTTCCCATCAGGGAAGCCCGGGTACCCTCTCTAACGTAGGGGACTCACAGGATATTGGGTCAGGCCCTTGATCTTGAGACTGTCCTTATGAAAATTGTTTCTGTGGAGGAAAAGCTAAGACTGCCCATGGTGAGGCCTGGGAGTTCTTTCCAGGTAACCTCTTTGTTGCCCAGATGTGGCATCTCTCTCTCTCTAGGCCCACTTTTCCTTTCTTTTCAAGGAAAGTCATTTCCCTCCCCCTCTGCATGGGACCTGACATTTAGGGGTGAACATCTCCCTGGTGGTGTGAGTCATGGCTCCCAGTGATGAGTCTGGTCCTGGCACCATGGAATCAACAACTTCTTCTGGAGCAAGGGGAGGAAAAGAGGCATTAAAAGACACCTAATAAAATAAGGCATCAGTGGCCAAGAGAAATCAGGTATAGTCAAGATGCTACTCTGGAGGCAACTCTTACGCAAGCTGCAATTAGATAGTGCTGATTGCTATGGTTTGCTAAACCCCAACCACCATCACTCCTGTTGACTCCTGAGAACACCTCGGGATTGGACTGAGACTCTATAAAGGTTTCATGTACTAAGTTTGCTTTCCTGGAACATATAATTCTGGAGGGTTCCTAGATCAAATAAATCCTGAAACCCAAAAGGACCAGCCTCTCCAAGATTATCAATTAATTACACCCCTCTATCCTTTAGTGTTGACACCCCTTCTCAACATAAAAAGTCAGAACAGGTGTTGCCCAGGTATCCCTATGGATTGGGAGAGGGATCAGGGGAGAAGGAGGAGGTATAACAGAGAGAATAGAATTTGGCAAACAAGTAGGACTGCTGAATCACTATATTAATATTCCATCTAGCCTCCAGTGTTTAGGAGCAACTATATGGAAAAATCTGAGATCGTAGAATAGTAGCCATGACAAACTCTGGTGTTCTGTAACTACTTGTTGAAGTGTGCTTTGAAAATTATTGCTGTTTTCTTTCTTTGCTTTGTATATATATTATATTTTACAATTAAGACATGTTTTTAAAAATGGTCCTAAATATGCTCAAAGAGCTAAAGAAAAACACAGACAGAGGACCAAAGGAAATTAGAAAAACAATACATGAATACAAACAGAATATCAACAGAGAGACAGAGATATGAAAAGGAACCAAACAGCTGAAGACTGCAGTAACAGAAATTATAAATTCTCTACAGGAGTTCAACAGAAGATTGGAGCTTGCAGAAGAAAGAATCAGTAAACTGGAAGATAATTAAATTATCCAGTCTGAGAAGCAGAAAGAAGGATGAAATTTCCTCAGAGCCTGAGGAACCAATAGGATACTATCAAGTATACCAGTCTAATCATTGTGATAGTCCAAGAATGAAAAGGAAAAGAGAAAAGAGCAAAGAGAATATTCAAAGAAATAATAGCTGAAAATTTCCCAAGTTTAATGACAGACAAGATACACACACTCAATGAACTCTACACAGGATAAACCCAAACAGATCCACACTACAGCATATCATAATCAAACTTATAATCAAACTTTTGAATGCCAAAGATAAAGAAAGAATTCTGAATTCTTTGTGTCATGTACAAAGGAAAGTAGTAACATTACAAGCCAATTTCTCATCAGAAACCATGGAGGCAAGAAGACACTGAAATGACATATTTAAAGTGTTGAAAGAAAAAAAAACTGAGAGTTCTGTAGTTAAATAAAAGTCACATGAAGAAATAAAGATCCCCAGGCTTAATGCACTGGACGGCACAGCGGTGCCAGTGCCTGCTGCAGTGCAAGGTCCTGGCACTCAGCAAGCTGCACCAGGTGCTGCCACTGTACATCTTCATCCAGAAGCTGCATATCCAGTGCAACTATCATGACCATAACAGTGGCTGCACGGTTGAGCTATGCAAGCTGGCAGTGCATTTAGAGCACAGCAACTTTAGCCCTGGCCATTGCTGCTGCTGCAGAGGCTGCACCTGAGGGCTGAGCAGTGGCAGGAGGGATGTGTCCACACAGGGTGGCTGCAAGCCAGCACCCAGGGCTGGTGGAAATGAGGATGTAGGAAACCACTGGGAAGCTGCATAATTATGTGTGGGTAGGGACTCAGGCCACTTGCCCTCATCCAGAAACCACACAAGAAGTTGCTCCTGGCATAGCTCTAGGTGTTACAGGGCAAGGTACATCTCATGACCTACAGGCATCAGGAGAAGGTTATCCAGCACAAGACTCACATTTGAAACTTCACCAGGGACCTAGGCAGCAGCCATGGCTCAAGGGGAGAATATAAGCCATTAACAAGAATATAAGCCATTAACCATTGTGTTAGAAAGAGAAAATGACATATTGGGATTCATATTATGGGAGATTGACTAACTCAAAATAATCAAGAAGAAACATCAACTGAAGGAATTTATTTTTTTTAAAGTTTTTGAAAATGGACCATCTGGCAAAGCAGATGACTTAGAGATTCATAACAAAATCAGTAAGATGAAAGCAGAGCCTGGTCCAATCAAGAGGATGGAGGGAAATACTTCAGGCCTCCACCCTCCCACAGAAACTTTAAACCAGCAAGAACTAGCAGAAATATCTTCTCCAAGCTCCAGAAAACAGTTAAAGGACTACAGTCAAAGGAAAAGCACAGAATCAAGAAAAAGGCTACTTAAAAGCAGTAGAAGGGCAGGCCACAGTGGCTCAGCAGGCAGAGTTCTCACTTGCCATGCTGGAGATTCGGATTCGATTCCCGGTGCCTGCCCATGAGGAAAAAAAAAAAAAAGCAGTAGGAACTTGTGGCAACCTGGCTGGCCCTTCCTCTACCCCTAACCAGCTTAGCATAGAGCCAGCCCAAGCTTCCAGTGTGTGATCTTGGATCCAGGTTGTCACGTGAGGATATAACCCTTGTGCATATACTGGGATGTCTGGCCTAATCTCTCTTGTGATGGCCTGAGGAACTTCCTATTTCAGAGCTTGTATTAGGTGGCTCCCTGAGCTCTCCTACAGAATGCTGTGGGAAAGCAGTCAAGTCGTGCTGCTTGGAGCAAGAGACGGCGGACTGTAGAACATAGAGTGCAGTGCCTGGAATGAGCAAGAAAGCAATAGGATAACATACTTAAAGCACTGAAAGCAAAATACTGCCAACCAAGAAGTCTATAACTGACAACACTGTCTTCCAAAAATGAGGGTGATATTAAGACATTCCCAGAAAAACAAAAGCTGAGGAAGTTCATCACCACTAGAATGCCTTTACAGTAAATGTTAAATGGATTTCTGCAGGTTGAAAAGAAAGGACATCAGACAATAGATTGAATTCACGTGAAGAAATAAAGATCTTCAGTAGGGGTAAGGACGTGGGCAGATGCAAATGCCGATACTATTGTATTTTTGGTTTATAAGCTCACTTTTTATTTTTTATAGAATCTAAAAGGCAAATGCAAAAAAATGTAAAAAAAAAATCAGTATTTTTAGACTCCTAGTCTATATACATGTGATTTGTGACAAGAACTACATAAAGATGGGAAGACTGAGGGGATAGGAATATATTTGGACATACAATTGCAGTTGAACTGTTATCAAAGCAAACAAGTTTGTTACAGGTTTAGGATGTTAAATTTAAGTCCCATGGTAAATACAAAGAAATTATCAGAGAACATGCAAGCTCATAGAGACAAAAATTATAGTGTAGGTTGCCAGGGGTGAGAGGCAGGGGAAGAGAGACTGAATATAAAATGGTATAGGGTTTTTGTTTGTGGAGATGAGAATGTTTTAATCATGGAAGATGGTGAGGGTATCACAATACAGTGAATGTGATTAATTCCACTGAATGGTATGGGTGGAGTGGTTGAGATGGAAAAGTTTATGTTGTATATATGTTCTTGCAGTTAAAAAGAAGAAGAAAGAGCAACTAAAGAGATAATGACAATTAAAGGCAATAAATGATCCTGGACAGGATCTAACAAGGGAGGTGATGAGGTCCAAAAGAACATCAGGATATACCAAAAAAAAAAAAAAAAAAATGGAATACAGATAAGATTTATATCAACATTAAATTTCTTGAATTGGATAACTGCACTAAAGGTAGATACATAAGTGAATATCCTTGTTCTTAGGAAATACATATGGTAATATTAAGTGTTCAGGGAGCATGATGTATACAACCTACACTCAGGTGTTCAGAAAACAGATCGATAGACAGACAGATAGATGGATTGGTTGATAGATGGAGAGAGAGAATGATATGGTGGCATATGTGGCAGAGTATTAATAATGGTGGATCTGGGTATCTGGGGAGATGGGGTATGCTGGAATTCTCTAAATGGGGTTTGTAATCTTTTTGTAACTGTTTTATAAGTTTGAAAGTATTTCCAAATAAAAAGTTTAAGAAAAGATGTAGCTACTATAACAGAAATAGAAAATGTGTAGTAAAGCAACATGGCATGGGGAGGAAGAAAAGAGAAAGGCTTTAGGGCGTCTTCCTCTCCTATTCATCCCTCACTCCTCCCCATTCCGCTCTCTGTCCTTGCAGGGTGACCTTTATGACTATGTAAAAACTCTCCTTTGATCCCGGGCTTTTGGGTGGTTTCCCCAATAATGATCCTCAGGACAGGAGTGGATGGAGGGGGGATATGGCAGCATATTTATTCCCTGGCTGGGTCCCTTCCAGTGGGCACAACTTTGGGCAATTCTCTGTGCAAAACAGAATTCACATAACCTTTTATTATTTCACGGTGCTCTTTGGCAATTGGGTAAAGCTTATGGAAATCTTTTCAAAGCAATATTTTTTAATCCATAAAATAAAATACATAAGACAACAAAAGAAACCAATTATTCTGAAATATACATAAATGTTTGTATACAAATATATATACAGTTATATACATTGCATATATGTACCTATAATAGCAATATATGAGCTACTTTATCAGAACATTAAATAACAAAACAATATAATATAGACAAGTTGAGGTCAGATGTCTTTAGCCTGAATAAGAACATTAAACTCTGAGGTGAAGATTGCTACAGCAATAATGTGTCAAGAGGACACCCAATTAATTTTTATCTTTTATTTTAGTTATTACAAATGTTAAAATTCATATTCACAAAGATACAATTAACCTTTCCATAGCTCACTTCACAAAAGGAAGATGGGTTTCTCTAAAGGAATGCCAAGAATTTTCAAGACTATTTAAGTTAAAATCCAATTATCAAAAAGGAAACCAGCACTACCACAGAAACAGCAGAGGTAAATAATGGGGGGAGGGATGAGAGTTAAGAGGAGGTTTAGATTTCCTATTTGGCAAGGGTGTCTTTATAGATTTTCTTTCTCTTGGGAAAAAATGAAATTATCTAAAATTGAGAATGTCGATGGACTGTGGACTTTGGGCCCTCTACACGATGCCCATGAGTGCATGTGGCTGAAGGATGCACTGACGGAGAAGTAGACTGGTGAACGATGGTGTGTACTTATGAACGATAGTTGAGCTGCTACAAAAAGGAACAAAGTCATGAGGCATGCAGTGATGTGAATGAACATGTGGGACAACTGGTGAGACAAAATAACCCAGAAACAAAACAACAACAATGGTATGGTCACCTTTAGAAAATGCTTATAAGGAAACAGGGGTCAAGATTGTAAGCTTTTAGAGCAGACACATTAAGTTGGAGCAATGATTATTATTTCTGGATTTTGAGAGGCTGTTTTATGTATATAACCTGATATTTAGAGATAAGAAGCCAAACAAGTCAGGGTTAAAGTAATTCAGAACATAGGGGTAAGGAAAACAGTGTTTATATTTTAGAACCACACATACTCTTTGAGACCAATGGAAGAAAGGTTTATTTGGTCTGGAACTAAAATTTTCTGTAGTGCATAATCTAATTCAACCTATTTGTATGGCTCATTTGAACAACTGAAACACAGGGAGCACAGAATAAGAAAGAGGTCCTTTAATCCTGTATAGATTATTATAATGCCTGGATACATCCTAGAGTATATTAAGCAGATAATCAAAAAGTATCAGCAAAGTCCCCTGAAGGATGGGAGAAAGAATATGGAACTATTAAACTTTAACATCAGGGAATCCTCTGATATTTTGTCAAACTTTAGGGACACCCAAATCAATAGGCCATGCCCTCAATTATGAGGCTTACTCATAATTGTAAAGCTTATGTAGGTAGCAGAGAAGCTTAGATAACTATAGGCATGCCTAAGTGTTACTTCAGGAGGATCTCTTTTGTTGCTCAGATGTGGCCTCAGTCTCTCCAAGCCCAACTCTGCAAGTGAAATCATTGCCCTCCTCCCTACATGGAACAAGATATCCAGGGGTGAAAGTCTCCCTGGCGACGTGGGAGATGACTACCAGGGGTGAATCCAGACCTGGTACCATGGGATCAACAATTCCATCCTGACCAAAAGGGGAAAAAGAAGTGTAACTAATGAAGTAGCAGTGGCAGAGAGAGTTCAAATAGAGTCAAAGGCTACTCTGGAGGTTGCACTTTACACAAGCTTCAGGTAGACCTTACAATCTATCATAACCTGCCAACCTCCAACCAGGACCATTCGAGCCAATCCTAAAGAACACCTACAGCAATATATAAGATTCCACAAGGGTTCCATGCACTAGAGTAACTTTCCAGAAACCTACACCCTCCTGATGGGTCCCTGGTCCAGATAAGTGATGAAACCTAGCCCAGCCTCTCCAGAACATCAAATAGTTCCATCTCTCTACCCCATATTAGTGACAGACCCTTCCAATATGAAAAATTTAGAATTGCCATAGCCCAAAACCCCTACAGAGAGGGATGGAAAGATCAAAGGTGATAGTGGAGTTATATAGAGAAGATAAGATTTAACAAATGAATATGAATGTGAATCATTAAACTGATATCTCTTAGCCTCCAGTATTTTAGAGCAGCTAGAAGTGAAAACTAATATTATGGAATTGTAACCCATGTCAAACTCTGAAATATGTTCTACAACTAAGTGGTGCTGTGCTTTGAAATTTATAGTTTTGTATATATGTTATTTTTCACAAAGAAAGAAGGGAAAAAAGTCGATTGTGATGATAAAAAAATATTTAAACCCTCATAGCCTCCTCTATTCTGGAGCAGCTAGAAGGAAAAATATGTGAAGATCGTATCATAGTCCATGACAAACTCTGGGTTCTGTCCTGTAACTACTTGTTGAAGAGTGCTTTAAAAACTATTGCTTTTTTCGGGCCACGGTGGCTCAGTAGGCAAGAATGCTTGCCTGCCATGCCTGAGGACCCGGATTTGATTCCCGGTGCCTACCCATGTAGTAAATAAATAAATAAATAAATAAATAAATAAATAAATAAATAAATAAATAAATAAAACTATTGCTTTTTTCTTTCTTTGCTTTGTATATATGTTATACTATACAATAAAATTTTTTTTAATATGTATTTAAAAAATCCAATTATCAGTAAGTTTTTTGTTTTAAATGGACATGCTCCCCACCCCCACCTTTGGTCAGCCCACATCTTCAATATAGTATTTATCAGAAAGAAAGGGATTGTGGATCCATAATTCAATTTTAGTGACATCAAGATGGAGGTAAATTTTGAAAGACTTTTGAAGAGTTTATTTTCTATTTATCTTTTCAAAGAAACTGATAGAAAATTTCGTATCTTGGATACATCTTGGAAGAGCAAACTTCTCCAGCATTTGAAAATTTATAAAGATGTAGGCCTCTATTTTTATCTTCCATATCAGCAACTAAGCCAAAAAAGTTTTAAATTTTTCAGTACAATCCATAATGGTAACTTCAAGGCCCTGAAATGATCAATTTATCTCATTCATACGGTTAAAAATATCTTAAACGTAAGCCAACTCATGAATAAAATCCTCCCTTTCAAAAAGGTTCAAGAGTGGTTTTCTTTTCTTTGAGAGAAGGTAAAATTTTGTCCTTAGTTCATTAGCTGTAGGTAGCAGAACCTCTGAGTGGTAGAAAAGCTCTTCTTATTCCTTGCCCATTTTGTGATAATGTATTTTTAAATATTATAATTTAGAGACCTGCTTCTAATAAATTTGATAACTTACTGGTCAATAGACCAAACTTCTTTCAGAATTGTTGGAAGTGTCTCTGATGCCAATGCTTGTCTATGTAAAAAGTAATGAGTGACTCAAATACAAGAAACTTCCATTTACACAACAGTAACAGAAACAGATGCATCATCAATTATTGGAGTAGTGCCATGTGTGCAGAGTCAGAAGCTTTTCTTTCCAGGAATAAGTTTTACATGGGGAAAAAAACAAACAAACTCTTACCATTTCCAAGATACTGAAGGATTCTGTAGTTTCCAAAAGGGACTCACAAAATAAGAATGCTTCTGTAAAGGGATCAGCATGCACATAGGGAACAAAAGCAAGGAAGTGACTATAAAGAGAAGGGTTTGCGACTGCATCCTGCCATATACTGAAGGGGAAAAGAAAAGTTGCCACTTCCTCAATGACAGACCTTAAATTTTTTTCTAAAATAAATAAACAATTCCAGACTAGATCATACCATTTAACTAGGGTTCCACTTTCAGCATTTTCCTTCCACTCCAGTCCACACATCAGCCCAAACTTGTCTACTGCATATGATTTTATCACTGCCTCTCCAACAGCATGGGGCTTCTTTTGTTAAGCAAATACAAATTTGGAAGTGTCCTGAACAGAGAGTTCAGAATTCTCATTTTTATCCAGTTTTACAAATTTTTGTGCAAACTCTGAAAACTGCTAACCTACTACCACAAATTTATCAGAAACAAATTTAGATAGGGAATATTGAAAAGCAATGTAGATGACTTCCAGGAAGATGGCAGACTAGGATAGGCCAACTGCACCCCTGCTTCAATGAAGAGCTAGAGATGTGACAGAAAAATGACCAGAACAGTGATTCTAGGGTGCAAATGACCTGTGAGGGTCTTTGTATTAGTTAGGGTTCTCTAGAGAAACAGAACCAACAGGGAACACTTGCAAATATAAAATTTATGAAAGTGTCTCACGTGACCGTAGGAACGCAGAGTCCAAAATCCACAGGGCAGGCTGCGAAGCCGATGACTCCAATGGATGGCCTGAACGAACTCCACAGGAGAGGCTCACCAGCCAAAGCAGGAATGCCACCTGTCTCCTCTGAGTCCTCCTTAAAAGGCTTCCCATGATTGGATTTAGCATCACTAATTGCAGAAGACACTCCCCTTTGGCTGATTACAAATGGAATCAGCTGTGGATGTAGCTGACGTAATTATGACCTAATCCAATGAAATGTCCTCATTGCAACAGACAGGACAGCGCTTGCCCAATCAGATGAACAGGTACCACAACTTGGCCAAGTTGACACCTGTCCCTAACCATGACAGTCCACCCCTTGTCAACTTGGCACATATATATCACCTTAGACCATACTTAATTTCCAAATGAAAACAAATAAGCACGCATTTTTTCTTTTACCTGACAATACTCAACTGTCCTGCATATAACTGGAAACACATTAAATCTCTCCAGAATAGGGTGCAAATCCTTGGGCAACATTCATTCTTAAACTTGATATCTTACAACTTAAATAGTATAACACAAACAAAACAGCATTACAGTCCTCGTTTCTGTAACTGATCATGTGGTCGAAGTTCATATTTATCACTACCTTCTTCCACTACCCATTCCATGTTCCCTTTCCCCTCAGCAAGCACTTCAGCTGGCTGTGGTTCTTTGCCTGGTGGGGTGACCCAAACCTTCATTCCTGAAGTCTCAGAGCCATTAGTGGTCCTGCCTGGATTGTGTTGTTGCAGTTTTCCATTGATTTTAATCACAGGGCATGGTAGTACTAATAGACGCCCCAGGGGATCTCCTATATTCCAAGAAAACTCTTCTTTACCTCCATTATGTAGTTGCAGTCCTACTTCCTTCTGATAGTCAGGGTCAATTACCCCAGACAATAATGTAATCCCCTTCTTGGTGTGTTGATCCAGAGGCATAAGTAGCCCAAAGTGGCCAGGTGGCAATCTTAACTTCCAGTTCAGTGGTATCACTGTTGTTTCTCCTGGAGAAAGCACACCCCGTTTTGGAACTAAAACCTGTAGACCAGCAGAACTCAGGGTAGCAGGGACAGGAAGCAAAAATTTTCCTAGTGGATCACTAGGAGTAATAGTGAGTGGCACCACACCCATTTCCACCCCTTGGTTCCTGGACCCATGGATCCTGGCTATGGGAGAAACAGCACCATACAGTGGACGCTGATTCAGAGCATACACAGCTTCCTGGAGAACATTACCCCAGCCTTTCAAGTTTTTGCCACCTAGTTGGCATCGTAATTGAGTTTTCAAAAGGCCATTCCACTGTTCTATCAATCCAGCAGCTTCTGGATGATGGGGAACATGGTAAGACCAGAGAATTCCATGAGCATGTGCCCATTCCCGCACTTCATTTGCTGTGAAGTGTGTTCCTTGATCCGAAGCAATGCTATGTGGAATACCATGACGATGGATAAGGCATTCTGTAAGCCCACGGATAGTAGTTTTGGCAGAAGCATTGCGTGCAGGGAAAGCAAACCCATATCCAGAGTATGTGTCTATTCCAGTTAGAACAAATCGCTGCCCCTTCCATGAAGGGAGTGGTCCAATGTAATCAACCTGCCACCATGTAGCTGGCTGGTCACCTCGGGGAATGGTGCCATATCGGGGGCTGAGTGTGGGTCTCTACTGCTGGCAGATTGGGCACTCAGCAGTGGCTATAGCCAGGTCAGCCTTGGTGAGTGGAAGTCCATGTTGCTGAGCCCATGCATAACCTCCATCCCTACCACCATGACCACTTTGTTCATGAGCCCATTGGGCAATAACAGGAGTTGCTGGGGAAAGAGGCTGACTGGTATCCATAGAACGGGTCATCTTATCCACTTGATTATTAAAATCTTCCTCTGCTGAAGGCACCCTCTGGTGTGCATTCACATGGGACACAAATATCTTCATGTTTTTAGCCCACTCAGAAAGGTCTATCCACATACTTCTTCCCCAGACCTCTTTGTCACCAATTTTCCAATTATGGTCTTTCCAAGTCCCTGACCATCCAGCCAAACCATTAGCAACAGCCCATGAGTCAGTATACAAACGCACCTCTGGCCAGTTTTCCTTCCAAGCAAAATGAACAACCAGGTGCACTGCTCGAAGTTCTGCCCACTGGGAGGATTTCCCCTCACCACTGTCTTTCAAGGACACCCCAGAAAAGGGTTGTAATGCTGCAGCTGTCCACTTTCGGGTGGTACCTGCATATCGTGCTGAGCCATCTGTAAACCAGGCCCGAGTTTTCTCTTCCTCAGTCAATTCACTGTAAGGAACTCCCCAAGAGGCCATAGCTCTGGTCTGGGAAAGAGAAGGTAATGTGGCAGCAGGAGTGGAAACCATGGGCATTTGTGCCACTTCTTCATGTAACTTACTTGTGCCTTCAGGACCTGCTCTGGCTCTATCTCGTATATACCATTTCCACTTTACAATAGAGTGCTGCTGTGCACGCCCAACTTTATGGCTTGGTGGGTCAGACAACACCCAACTCATGATAGGCAACTCAGGTCTCATGGTAACTTGGTGGCCCATGGTTAAGCGTTCAGTCTCTACTAAGGCCCAGTAGCAGGCCAAAAGCTGTTCCTCAAAAGGAGAGTAGTTATCTGCAGCAGATGGTAAGGCTTTGCTCCAAAATCCTAAGGGTCTGCGTTGTGATTCTCCTATAGGGGCCTGCCAAAGGCTCCAGACAGCATCTCTATTTGCCACTGACACTTCCAGCACCATTGGATCTGCTGGATCATATGGCCCAAGTGGCAGAGCAGCTTGCACAGCAGCCTGGACCTGTCGCAGAGCCTCCTCTTCTTCAGGTCCCCACTCAAAATTAGCAGCTTTTCTGGTCACTCGATAAATGGGCCGGAGTAGCACACCCAAATGAGGAATTTGTCGCCAAAATCCAAAAAGACCCACTAGGCGTTGTGCCTCTTTTTTGGTTGTGGGAGGGGCCAGATGCAGCAATTTATCCTTCACCTTAGAAGGGCTATCTCGACATGCCCCACACCACTGGACACCTAGAAATTTTACTGAGGTGGAAGGCCCCTGTATTTTTGTTGGATTTATCTCCCATCCTCTGACACGCAAATGCCTTACCAGTAAATCTAGAGTAGTTGCTACTTCTTGCTCACTAGGTCCAATCAACATGATATCATCAATATAATGGACCAGTGTGATGTCTTGTGGGAGGGAGAAACGATCAAGGTCTCTGCGAACAAGATTATGACATAGGGCTGGAGAGTTGATATACCCCTGAGGTAGGACAGTGAAAGTATATTGCTGACCTTGCCAGCTGAAAGCAAACTGTTTCTGGTGGTCCTTACTAATAGCTATTGAGAAAAAAGCATTTGCCAGATCAATAGCTGCATACCAGGTACCAGGGGATGTATTGATTTGCTCAAGCAATGATACTACATCTGGAACAGCAGCTGCAATTGGGGTTACCACCTGGTTGAGTTTACGATAATCCACTGTCATTCTCCAAGACCCATCTGTTTTCTGCACAGGCCAAATAGGAGAGTTGTACGGGGATGTGGTGGGAATCACCACCCCTGTATCTTTCAAGTCCTTAAGAGTGGCAGTAATCTCTGCAATCCCTCCAGGAATACGGTATTGCTTTTGATTTACTATTTTGCTTGGTAGGGGCAGTTCTAGTGGCTTCCACTTGGCCTTTCCCACCATAATAGCCCTCACTGCACGAGTTAGAGAACCAACGTGGGGATTCTGCCAGTTGCTCAGTATGTCTATGCCAATTATACATTCCGGAACTGGGGAAATAACTACAGGATGGGTCCGGGGGCCCACTGGACCCACTGTGAGATGGACCT
Organism: Tamandua tetradactyla; assembly: GCF_023851605.1. NCBI lineage: Eukaryota > Metazoa > Chordata > Mammalia > Pilosa > Myrmecophagidae > Tamandua > Tamandua tetradactyla. Next base: position 77,901,665 of record NC_135340.1, read on the forward strand.
GAGCTAAAACTCCATTGATCACCTGGCCTCCATAAGCCCCCACTCTGACTGGTGGTCCAGAGTGACGTTTTGGATCCCTGGAATTAATGTCACTTCTGAACCAGTGTCTAATAATCCCCGAAATATCTGATCATTTCCTTTTCCCCAATGCACAGTTACCCTGGTAAAAGGCCATCGGTCTCCTTGGGGAAGACTTAGAGGAAGGTTAACAGTATAAATTTGTGGTAGTGTAACAGGTTTCTTCCCCATAGGGACCTGGCCTCCCCTTCATTCAAGGGGCTCAGGGTCTGTAAACTGTTTCAAGTCTGGAAATTGGTTAAGGGGCCGTGACTCTGTGTTTTTGTAATTCAGGTTAGACTTCTGTTCCCTTGACCTAGAACTCTTTTGTTTATACAGCTCCAACAAGAATTTAGTAGGCTGCCCTTCTATTGTATTTCTAGGCACCCCATGATTTACTAGCCAATGCCACAAATCTCTGCGTGTCATATAATTCTGATGCCTCCTTTGAGTTTGTTGTCTATTATAATACCCACGTCTACCCTGTCTTTGGTGATTAAGTGCTGCCACCTGGCTTCTGCCAACTCGGGATCCTGTCATCCCCATTGTGTTTAAGGATTCCAGCTCAGTGACAGCAGTTCCTACAGTAATATCTGACCTACAGAGAAGTGCAACCACAGAGCTCTTGAGGGATGATGGTGCTAGTCTCACAAACTTATTTCTCACTGTTCTGGTAAAAGGTGCATCCTCTGGACATTCCTGGGGTGTAAGAGCAGGCTTTGCATGATAAATCCACTCTAACATCCCAATCTCTCTAAGCCTCTGGATCCCCTCATCTACATTATACCAGGGCAGTTCTGGCATTTCAACCTCAGGTAATGTTGGCCACCTTTTGATCCATGTTTCAACCAACCACCCAAACAAGCTGTTAACACCTTTTCTAACTGCTCTAGCTATAACATTGAATGCAGAATCTCTGCTTAGTGGGCCCATATCAATAAATTCAGCCTGATCCAGCCTTATATTCCTCCCACCATTATCCCACACTCTTAAAATCCATTGCCACACATATTCCCCTGATTTCTGTCTATATAAATTGGAAAACTCACACAGTTCTTTTGGAGTATAACGTACCTCCTCATGTGTGATACTTTGTACCTCACCTTTAGGGGCCTGTTGGGACTTTAGTCTAGTTATAGGTCTAGAAGAAATGAGGGGTGGTGGGGGTGGGTCATGAAAAGAATTAGAAATATCTTCCAAGCCATTTGCTTCAGGGCTTTCATTTGCAGTTTCATCTGGTGAAACAGGATTAATAACTTTAGGGCTAATCCCTTCAGGAGGAGGTTGGGTGGCCAATTCCTCAAGGCAGGCTGGAGGTGGGGCGGCTATGTCCTCAGGGCAGACTATTACAGGGTTATCTAAAGAAGGCTCAGCATGGTCTAGGGTTTCAACCTCACCCCCAACATCATTATCAATCCATATGTCACCATCCCATTTTTCAGGGTCCCACTCCTTTCCAATCAATGCCCTCACTTTAACGGCAGACACCATGCAAGACTGAGATTTCAGTTTACGTTGTAAAGTTGCTACTCTAACAATAAGATTCTGAGTCTGATTTTCAGAGATCTCAAGTCTACGGCTACAGGAAATAAAATTTTCCTTCAGGATACTCATAGAAACCTCTACATCTTTCAGACGGCACTTAAGCTTCTTGTTTGAAGTCTTAAGCCCATCCCTTTCACCCTTTAATGTAGACAGTGTATCTAACAATAACCAACCAACATCTCTATAACTCTTATTCCTACAAAACTCTGTAAAAGTGTCAAAAACATTATCCCCCAGAGTCTGGCTTCGTACAAGCGAAGCATTAGGAGAATCGAATGATGATATTTTGACTATCTCCTTTGCCAACTCAGTCCATGGATTGGGAGTGTCATTCTGATTACGGGAATCAGAGTCCTTAGTGTCTCTGAGCCCAGTCAGAGTAGAAAACCATTCATAAAAACCCATTTTTAAGATTCTGTTCCTTAAGAACCACTCCTGGTACCAAGATGTATTAGTTAGGGTTCTCTAGAGAAACAGAACCAACAGGGAACACTTGCAAATATAAAATTTATGAAAGTGTCTCACGTGACCGTAGGAACGCAGAGTCCAAAATCCACAGGGCAGGCTGCGAAGCCGATGACTCCAATGGATGGCCTGGACGAACTCCACAGGAGAGGCTCACCAGCCAAAGCAGGAATGCCACCTGTCTCCTCTGAGTCCTCCTTAAAAGGCTTCCCATGATTGGATTTAGCATCACTAATTGCAGAAGACACTCCCCTTTGGCTGATTACAAATGGAATCAGCTGTGGATGTAGCTGACGTGATTATGACCTAATCCTATGAAATGTCCTCATTGCAACAGACAGGCCAGCGCTTGCCCAATCAGATGAACAGGTACCACAACTTGGCCAAGTTGACACCTGTCCCTAACCATGACAGTCTTGTACAACACATATGGAGGTCTTGGATAAAAAAGATGAGGAATTGAGATGCATAGAACCGGAGACTATCCAGCTATGCAACGAGCCTAATGTGCCCCTTTCTAAGTAGAGGCCCAGAGCCCTCAGGAGTGCATGGATAGGGAGACAGGGACTAGAATGTAAGCCAAGCCATGCTCCTTGAAAACACTGCATGCATGTACCTGCACCCTACCCCCCTGCACCCCAACCTCTCTGCCGCAAACCCCCTCCCCAATCCCCATGACCTCCACACTCCAGGTATGCAGTCATGCCCTGCCCATGCACTGCACCCCAGCATCCATGCCACATCCTCCTGCTGCTTGATCCTCACACACATCCCTGCACAGCCATCCCCACGGCCTGTATATCCCCACAGTCCCCCTCAACTCACCTCCCACTGTGTCCTGCTTTCATGTTCCCCACACTGTGCCCTGCCTCTGAATTCTGAGGCCTGCCCCCATGGCCCCCCATGCCACGCCCCACAACCCCACGCCCTATACCCCATGCTCCCAGGCACCAGCATAGCACTTCTGCCACATGCCTAGATCTGTGCTGTGCCCCACCACGACACTGTCACACCTCATCCCATGCTTAGCATCCTGCTCTATACCTGTCCTGAAAATAAACCCTTAGACTACTGAGGGAAATCAACTTCCACAGTAACCCTATCTAGACATTCACATGCCTTGATGGCAATGGAAAATCACAAAGCATAGGAAGATGTTGACAGATATAGTCCAACCTAACAACCAAATTAAAACACCAGAGTAGATGCTGACTTTGAAACAACTAATCAAAGATGTTCATACATCTCTACTAAATAAATTCAACAGGCTGGATAATGATGTAAAGGAGATGAAGAAGATATTAGAAGAGCATAAAAAATAATTTGAAAGAATAAAGAGAAAAATAGCATATATCACAGAGATGAAAGGTACTGTAAACTAAATTATATATATATATATATATATACACACACACACACACACACACACTAAAGACACACAACAAGAGATTTGAAGGAGCAGAAGAAAGAATAAGCAAACTAGAGAATAGGACAATCGGTTTCCGGTGTGCAAAAGAATAAATGGCAAAAATAAGATAGAAAAATTTGAATTGGATCTCAGGGAAATGATGAAAAATATGAAGCACACAAATATAAGAATCATCTGTGTTCCAGAAGGAAAAGAGAGGAGTAAAGTGCTAGGAAGATTAGTTGAGGAAATAATGGGAGAAAACTTCCCAACCCTTATAAAAGACATAAATATGCAAGTCAAAGTCCAACAAGCCCCAAACATAATAAATGCAAATAGGCCTGCTCCAAGACACACAGTAATCAGTCTGTCAAAGTTGAAGAGAAGCAGAAAATCCTGAAAGCAGCAAAGAAAAGCGAACCACCACATACAACAAAAACCACATAAGACTGAGTTTGGACTACTCAACAGGTATCATGGAGGTGAGAAGGCAGTGGTATGATTTATTTAAGATTCTGAAAGAGAAATAATTCCAGCCAAGAATTTTGTACCCAGCCAAGCTGTCCTTCAAAAGGAGGGAGAGAGGGAAAGGAAAGCATGAGGAATTGGTGCCACTGCCTCCACCACCAGTAGCTGTGACATGGGTCCCTCCACCCAGCCTCTCCTCCTTCCTGCCATTGGCTGCCAACCTCCTCGGGATCTATTCCAACAATCTGTTAAGACATGGTGGTGGATTACTATGAAGTTCTAGTCATGCAGAGACCTGCCTCACCTGAGGATGTTAAAAAGGCATATTGTAAATTGGCACTCAAGTGGCACCCTGATAAAAATCCTGAGAGTAAAGAAGAAACAGAGAGAAAATTCAAAAAAGTAGCTGAGGCATCTGAGGTGTTATCAGATGCTAAAAAACAGGACATCCGTGACAAATATGGCAAAGAAGGGTTAAATGGTGGTGGTGGAGGTGGAAGTCATTCTGACAGTCCATTTGAGTTTGGCTTTACATTCATAAACAGGTGATGTCTCCAGGGAAGTTTTCGGTGAAAGGGAACCATTTTCATTTGATTTCTTTGAAGACCTATTTGAGGGGTTTTTTGGAAATTGAAGAGGCCTCCGTGGAACCAGAAACAGGGGCACAGGATCTTTTTTTTTTTTCTGCCTTCAGTTGGTTTCCATCTTTTAGAGGTGGATTTTCTTCTTTTGATACAGGACTTACTTCATTTGGTTCACTGGGGTATAGGGGTCTTACTTCGTTTTCTTCAACATCCTTTGGTAGTAGTAGGAAGGACAACATCAAATCTATATCAATTTCTACTAGAATAGTTTATGGCAGAAAAATCACTATAAAGATGATTACTGAGAATGGCCAAGAAAGAGTAGAAATTGAAAAAGACGGCCAGTTAAAGTTCTTAACAATAAATAGTCAGTAGCAGCTGCTATGCTTGAATAACAAATAATCCAATGCATACATTTACCAGAAATGTTAAACTATAACAAGCACCATTTGAGGAATAACAGGAATATTTTTTGAAGATTTCAAATGAATTCTACTTTCAATATAACTGTACCTAATCTAAAGTATTTATACACAGCTCATCGACGTACCTATTTCTCATAAATTTTTGAAGTTATTATTGGGACAAGGTTAATAGGACCATTTTTTTCCTTTTTGACTTTAAAAATTGTTGTGAACTTCTGTATGCACTTTTCTTTTTCTTATTAAACTTAATCCAAGTGAACTGTGATCCTTTAGCAGTGTTAGGACAAAACTGTACACTAACACCAGTATGTATCTTGCTCTATTTGGTTTGAAATGTGAGCCAAGTAATTTGTCCACTATGAAGTTAACATTGCCAGGATGAACTTTCTACAAAAATAATTTCTTCTTTTTTTTCAGTATTTAATAGCAAAAGATACTAATCCATTAATGGTGACATTTCTGGTTTAATATAAATTAAGGATGTTCTCTAGTCATGCATGAATGCCGGCAACTTAGTAAGTTTTAAGAGTTGTTTAAATATATAATGTTAAGCTTAGGTTTATAAAAAATAAAGCTGATAAACTGGGTCTTTGCCATTTGCTTAAGAAAAAAAGAAGTATTAATGTATTTGGTGCATTCTTCCATGAAAAAAAAAAGTGAGGGAGAAATTAAAACTTTCACAGACAAACAGATGCTGAGAGAATGTATCAGAAGAGACAGGCCCTACAAGGAATACTAAAGGGAGTCCTGTCAGTTGAAAAAAAAAAGAGGGGGGTGGGGTGTGGTGTGAGGACAACTCAAGTGGTAGAATTCTTGCCTGCCACTCAGGAGACCCAGGTTCAATTCCCAGGCCATGCACTTCCCAAAACAAACAAACAAAAGAAACCAACAAAAAATTTTCACAAACTGGTGCTGCAGCACCAGGATAGTCACATGGAAAAAGAAAGAAATGTGACCCCGCCACAGAGTATACAAAAAAAAAAAAAAAAAAAAGACAGGAGAGGGAGGTCTGGAGAAGGGCACAGAATTGAAGAGTACCAGTAATAAGGGTAGCTTAAAGTATAAAAAGAAAATAAGGGGAAAGAATACATAGATCTGACAGAATGCAAAAGATAAGAGGGTAAATTCAATAAATGCCTTTACAGTAATAACTTTGAATGTTAACAGACTAAATTTACCAGTAAAGATATAGATTGGCACAATCTGCATGGATCAAGAAATATGATCCATCTATATGCTGCTTACAAAAGACTCATCTTAGAGTCAAGGATACAAATAGATTGAAACTGAAAAGATGGAAAAAGATGTTCCACGTAAGCTGAAACCAAAAGAAAGCAAAAGCAGCTATACTAATATCAGATAAAATAGACTTTCAATGTAAAGAAGTCATAAGAGACAAAGAAAGATATTACATGTTTAAAAAGGGACAATTCGCCATAAGGAAATAACAGTCATAAATGTTTATGCTCCCAATCAAGGAGTTCTAAAATACATGAGGCAGACACTGGCAAAATTGAAGGGAGCAATAGACGTTCCAACAATAATAGTGGGAGACTTCAAGACACAACTCTCCTCTATAGATAGAACACCAGACAGAGCATCAACAAGGAAATAGAGAACTTCAACAATCTGATAAATGAATTAGACCTAACAGACATATATAGATCATTACACCCCAAAACATTAGGACATATATTCTTCTCTCATTCTCCAGGATAGATCATATTCTGGGACACAAAACAGGTCACACTGGAATGAAGCTGGAGATTAATAACCACCAAAGAACGAGAACTTTTAAATATATGGAGATTAAATAACACACTCTTAAACAATGAGTGGGTCAAAGAATAATTGCTAGAGAAATCAGTAACTATCTGGAGATTAATAAAAATGACAACACTAAATATCAGAACCTACGGGATGCAGCAAAGGCAGTGCTGAAAGAGAAATTTATTGCCCTAAATGCTTACATTAACAGAGAACAAAGAGCAAAAATCAAGGACTCAACCACTCACCTGGAGGAACTAAAGAACAGCAAATGAACACCAAAGCAAATAGAAGGGAAATAAAAAGATTAAAGCAGAATTAAATGAGTTGAAGAACAAAAGAACAATTAAAAGAGTCAATAAAATCAAAAGTTGGTTCTTTGAGAAAATCAATAAAATTGATGAACCCCTAGCTAGGCTGACAAAGAGAAAAAAAGAGAAGATGCAAATAAACAAAATCAGAAATGAGAGGGGGGTTGTAACCATTGAAGACCCCATACAATACAGTAAGTCCCCAAGACACAGAGGTTGGCGCCCCTCCCTCATGGACACAGCAGGCTTGTTCCAGAAGGGAAAAGAAAACAGACTTTACTAGCAGCAAGGATTTAGCTCAACCAAGTTCTAATTACAGAATTAAACAACAATTTCTGACTAATGAAACTAGGCCCCAGCTCAGATAAACTTGGAATAAGCACTAAAGGTACTAGAAGTTTTTGCCCCAGCAGAAAGGGGGCAGGGAAGATGGAAAGAAAACAAAAAAACAACAGAGGCTTTTTGAGTTGGACAGCACAAAATACTGCAAAAGGGCTGGACCCCAGAAAAGAGGGCACATGGAGTCTGGAGATACATAGAGCCACATACCAACTTAAGCTCTTGATTGACAAACCTGGGGAGTGGGGAGGTCCCTCTCTGAAAAGGTTGTTTTTTTTCTGCTCTTTTTCTACTCCTTAACAACTCAAGGTAGAATTGGAAGCCTTCTCCGACTCCAGCAGTGCCCCAGGCAAGGGGAGAATTAAGCTTGTCTGAAAGAAAAAGTAACTAGTCAAGTGAAAGGAGTTAATTCGCTAAAGGATGTAGCTTCCCCAGGAGAAAGGTGGGGCCTAGCTCAAGTGGAAATGTGGAAATCCTCCTTCAAGGAATTCAGGACCCAGGAACTAGAAAACTAAAGCAATTAATGCCAACCAACAACCTCACCTCTGTCTCAACCACGCCCCTAACAGGGAAAATCTTCTGAAATGAAAGGCACCACATCACCTTACACTGGTGGGACAAGCACCACATGCTGGGCAGGATAGGAAAAGCACAGAGTCTAGGAAAGTCTGACAACCTGCTGGGTGTCACCCTCAGAGAAAACAAGTCCTGGCAACTGTTTCCTTCTGAGATGTGGGCCAGTCCAGTCTGGGAAAATCTCACCGGAGTCTATAATATCTGAGGAGACCCTCCTCAAAAAAAAAAGGCTCCACATAGGCAGGGCAAGAAAAAGAAAAACAAGAACTGAAAAATTCTGGTCAGTTAAACAGAACTATGCTAGAGGTCTAAAATAAGTTGAACTGAATGTCAAAGGAAAGATAGAGAACAAAGCCATCTAGGAAAAAAAAAAAAACCCTAGGTAAAAGAGTGAAAACAACCTCCAGAATAAACTAATTAAGGAAATCAAATGCCTAGACACCAGCAAAAAATAATGAGTCATACTAGGAAAATCAAAGATATGGCCAGTCAAAGGAACAAACCAACAACTCAACTGAGACACAGAAGTTGAAACAACTAATTCAGGATGTTTGAACAGACATAGAAAATCTCATCAAAAATCAAATCAATGAGTTGAGGGGAGATATAAAGAAGACATTGGGTGGACAAAAGAAGAAATTGAAAGTTTGAAAAAAACAAATCACAGAACTTAAGGGAATGAAAGACATTAGAAGAGATTTAAAAAAAACAATGGAAACTTACAACAATACATTTGAAGAGGCAGAAGAACGGATAAGTGAACTAGAGGGCTGGATATCTGAAATCCAACACACAAAATAAAATATAGGGAAAGGAATGGAAAAATATGATCAGGGTCTCAGGGAATTGAATGACAACATAAAACACATGAATATATGTGTTGTGGGTATCCCAGAAGGAGAAGAGAAGGGAAAAGGAGGAGAAAGACTAAAGGAGGAAATAATCACTGAAAATTTCCCATCTCTTATGAAAGACATAAAATTTCTGATCTAAGAAGTGCAGCATACCCCAAAGCAGAATAGATACAAATAGACATACTCCAAGACAACCAAATTGTCAGATGTCAAAGAGAAAGAATTTTCAAAGCAGCAAGTCATCACACACAAAATAAGTACAATAAGATTATGTGAGGATTTCTCATCAGAAAGCATGGAGGTGAGAAGGCAGTGGTATGGTATATTTAAGATTCTAAAAGAGAAAAGCTGCTAACCAAGAATTCTACATCCAGCAAAACTGTCCTTCAAAATGAGGGAGAGACCTATGCATTACCCAAAAACAAAACAAACAAGCAAACAAACAAAACAAGCGATGCTGCAATAAGGGAATACTCACATGGCAAAAGAATGAAATTTGGCCCCCGCCATTCCACGTACAAAAAAAAATGAGGGGGAGATTAAAATATTTTCAGACAAACAATCACTGCAAGAAATACTAAAGGGAGCACTACAGGCAGATAGGAAAAGGCAGGAGAGAGTGGCGTGAAGAAGAGTATAGAAATGAAGACTACCAGTAAAAGTAAAAAGAGAAAAAAAAGATATGAAATATAAAATACAAAAGACAATATGATAGGGCAGGCAATGGTGGCACAGTGGCAAGATTCTTGCCTGCCATACTAGAGACCCAGATTCAATTCCCGGTGCCTGCCCATGCAAAAAAAAAGACAATATGATAGAAGAAAGTGTTGCCTTTACAGTAAGAATACTAAATGTTAATGGATTAAACTCCCCAATCAGAAGCATAGACTGGCATAATAGATTAAAACACAGGATCCATTTTTACGGTGCCTGCAGGAGACTTATTTTAGACTCAAGGACAAAATAGGTTCAAAGTAAAGGTTGGGAAAATACATTTCATGAAAACAATCAGAAAAGAGCAGGAGTAGCTATACTAATATTCAACAAATTAGACTTCAAATGTAAAACAATTAAAAGAGATAAAGAATGACACCATGTGTTAATAAAAGGAAAAATTCAACAAGAAGGCATAACAATCATATATATGCACTAAGTCCCTGAGTACTCCAAAGTACATAAGGCAAACACTGACAACACTGAAGGAAGAAATAGACACTGCTACCATAATAGTTAGAGACTTCAATTCCCCATTCTCATCAATGGATACAACATCTAGACAGAGGATCAATAAAGAAACAGAGAATTTGAATAACACAATAAATGAACCAGATTTAACAGGCATTTACAGAACATTACACCTCATCACAGTAGGATACAGATTTTTCTCAAATGCTCATGGAACATTCTCAAGGATAGACCATATGCTGGGTCACAAAGTCTCAGTAAATTTAAAAAGATTGAAATCATATAAAACAGTTTCTCAGATCATAATGGAATGAAGCTGGAAATCAATAACAGGAAAAGGACGAGAAAATTCACAAATATATGGAGGCTAAACAATATATTCTTAAAAAACAAGTTGGTCAAAAAAGTAATTACAAGAGAAATCAGTAAATACCTCAAGGCAATTGAAAATGAAAATACAACATTTATGAAATACAGCATATGCAGTGCTAAGAAGAAAATTTATTGCCTTAAATGATTATATTAAAAAGAAGAAATTGAGGAATTAACTGTTCACTTGGAAGAACTAGCAAAAGAACAGCAAACTAACCCCAAAACAAGCAAAAGGAAAGAAATAACAAAGATTAGAGCAGAAATAAATGAAATAGAGAATGGGAAAAGAACTGAGAAAATCAACAAAATGAGAAGTTGGTTCTATGAGAAAATCAGTAAAATCAATGGACCCTTAGCTAGGTTGACCAAAAAACAGGGGGGGGGGGGGGGAGAGAAGATGCAAATAAATAAAATCAGAAATGGAAGAGGAGACATGACCACTGACCCCACAGAATTAAATGAGGTAACGAGAGGATACTATGAGCAATTGTATGCTAATAAACCAGACAATGTAGATGAAACGGACAACTTCTAGAAAGGCATGAATAACCAACATTGACTCGAGAAGAAATAGATGAATTCAGCAAACCAATTGCAAATAAAGAGACTGAATCAGTCATCAAGAAACTCCCGAAAAAGAAAAATCCAAGACCAGATGGCTTCACATATGAATTCTACCAAGCATTCAAGAAAAAATTAGTACCAATGCTGCTCAAACTCTTCACAAAAAAATGTAGAGGAAGGAAAGCTACCTAACTCATTCTATGAAGCCAACATCAAAGATATTGATACCAAAGCCAGGCAAAGATATTACAAGAAAAGAAAATTACAGACCAATCTCTCCAATGAATATAGATGCAAAAATCCTCAACAAAATACTTGCAAATTGAATCTAGTGGACATTAAAAGAATTATACAACATGACCAAGCGGGATTTATTCTGGGTATGCAAGAATGGTTCAACATAAGAAAATCAATTAATGTAATACACCATATCAATAAATCAAAGCAGAAAAATCTCATGATCATCTTGATTGATGCAGAAAAGACATTTGACAAAATTAACAACATTTCTTGATGAAAATACTTCGAAAGATAGGAATAGAAGTGAACTTCCTCAAAATGATTAAGGAAATATATGAAAAACCCACAGCTACCATCATCCTCAATAGGGAAAGACTGAAAGCTTTCCCTCTAAGATCAGAAACAAGACAAGGATGCCCACTGTCACCATTGTTATTCAACATTGTGCTGGAAGTTTTAGCCACAGCAACTAGACAAGAAAAAAAAAAAGAAATAAAAGGCATCCAAATTGGAAAGGAAGAAGTAAAACACTCACTGTTTGCAGATGATGTAATACCATATGTTGAAAATCCCAAAAAAATCTACAGCAAAGCTCCTAGAGCTAATAAATGAGTACAACAAAGTGGCAGGATAGAAGGTCAATACCCAAAAATCAGTAGCGTTTCTATACATTAGTAATAAGCAATCTGAGGAGGAAATCAAGAAAAAAATTCCATATACAAGAGCAATAAAAAGAGTCAAATATTTAGGAATAAATTTAACTGCAATAAGAGAGACCCATACACAGAAAACTATATGAAATTGCTAAAAGAAATCATAGAATATCTAAATAAATAGAAGGGCATACTGTGTTAATGGATTGGAAGACTAAATACAGTTAAGATGTCAATTCTACAAAATTAATTTATAGATTCAATGCAATACAATTATAATCCCAACAACTTACTTTGTAGAATAGAAAAACCAATAACCAAATTTATTTGGAAGGGAGGGGTGCCCTGAAGAGCTAAAAATATCTTGAGAAAGAAAAATGAAGTGGGAGGTCTCAGACTACCTGACTTAAAGCATATTATGAAGCTACAGTGGTCAAAACAGCATGGTACTGGTATAAAGACAGAGATACTACTCAAAGGAATCAAATAGAGGGTGCATCTATAGACCCTCATCTGTGGACAATTAATCCTTGATAAGGCAGTCAAGTCAACCCACCTGGGACAGGGCAGCCTCTTCAATAACAGTGCTTGGAGAACTGGCTATCATATGCAAAAGAATGAAAGAGGAGCCATATCTCACACTCTTTACAAAAATTAACTCAAAATGGATCAAAGACCTAAACATTAGAGCTAAGACCATAAAACTTTTAGAAGAAAATGAAGGAAAATATCTTATAAAACCTGTAAAAGGAGGCAGTCTCCTAGACCTTATACCCAAAGCACAAGCATTGAAGAAAAAAATAGACAAATGGGAACTCCTCAAAATTAAACACTTTTGTGCATCAAAAAACTTTGTCAAGAAAGTAAAAAGGCAGCTTACACAATGGGAGACAATATTTGGAAAACACATATCAGATACAGGTTTAGTATCAAGAATATATAAAGAAATTCCTCAAATGAACAACAAAAAGACATACAACCCAATTAAAAAATGTTCAAAAAACATGATCAGATACTTATCAGAAGAGGAAATACAAATGGCTAAAAGGCCCATGAAAAGATGCTCAACTTCACTTGCTATTAGGGAAATATAAATCAAAACCACAATGAGATATCAACTGACACCTACTAGAATGACAATTATAAAAAAAAAAAAACAGAAGACAACAAGTGCTGGAGAGGCTGTGGAGAAAGAGGCACATTTGTCCACTGTTGATGGGAATGTAAAATGGAACAATCACTCTGGAAGGCAGTACAGTGGTTCCTCAGGAAGCTAAATATAAAATTGCCATATGATCCAGCAATCCCATTACTAGGTATATATTTAGAGGACCTGAGGGCAAGGACACAAATAGATATTTGCACACCAATGTTTAAAGCAACATTATTTATGATTGCCAAGAAATGGAAACAGCCCAGATGTCCATCAACGAATGAGTGGGTAAACAAATTGTGGTACATACATATGATGAAATATTATGCAGCTATAAGACAGAATAAAGTCAAGAAGCATGTAACAACATGAATGAATCTTGGGGACATTATGCTGAGTGAAATTAGCCATAAACAAAAAGGCAAATACTGTATGGTCTCACTAATATGAACTAATATTAGTGAATTAACTTTAATTGGAGAATTAAAGTTAAGAACACAGGTTATGATGAGATACGCACAGTGCAGAGATTGGGCAATTGGTGCTGAAAATACAAATGGTGCAACAAGACTGATTGCAAAAATTCAGAAAATCCAAAATACTACCTGATTGTAGCACAATAATATAAGTACTGCATGAAGCTGAACATGGATATGATAGAGGGAGAAGGGCTGGGGGGCACGTATGCAACCAGAAGGAAAGATAGAGGAAAAGGACTGAGATGGTATAATTTAGGAATGCCTAGGGTGGACAATGATGACAAACGTACAAATAAGAAAAGTTTTTGCATGAGAGAGAACAAATGAATGTTAATAGTGCAGGGTATTGAAAATAGATGGTATATGAGAAAAAGTACAATGAAAGCAAGTTAGAGTCTATAGTCAACAGTAACTTTGTAATATGCGTCCACTGAAAGTAACAAAGACTTTATGCCAAAACTCAATGTGAACAAGTGGGGAGCATGGGAAAGGAGTATAGATTCTTTGTATGGAAGAAAAGGAAATGTCTTCAGCTAGATTATGGTGGCAAAGGCATAGCTATACACTTAGGTTGGATTGTATGATGTGTGAATAGAACTATTTAAAAATGAACAGAGAGAAATAAGTGCTAGAGAAAATAAGGAGAAAGAGATGTACCTATTCACTGTCAGGAGGGAAACTGAGAGGTGCAGCCCATTGGAGGGCAGGATGGTGGTTTCAGAGGAGGCTAGGGGTGAGGTTGCCATAAGATCCTGAAACCCCATTGCTCAGTATATACCTGGAGGAGCTGAGTGTGGGGACACAAATGGACATTTGCACGCTGGTGTCTATGGCGGCAGTGTTTACAATCCACAATGGATGGAGGTAGCCTAAGGGTACAATGACTGAGGCATGGAAGAGAGAACTATGGTGGATACATACAACAGACTACTGAGCAGCTGCAAGAAGGAATGAAGTTGTGAGGCATGCAACTGGGTGAACAAACCTTAAGGACTTAAGTTTGAATAAAATGGCAGAGACAAAAAGACAAATATTATCATGCCTCACTCATATGGACTAACTATAATATAAAAACTCAGTGAACTGAAGTCAAGAGCATGGGTTATCAGATTGGGGCCTATCATCAAGGGTCCAAGATTGTAAGTTTTTACAGCAGTCATATATATTCATAAGTCGTAACTGTAATTTCTAAATTCTGAAATACTAAGCTATTTGTTTATAATCTGGCCATTCCCAGAAATTTCAGGTATTTATATGACACCTGAGATTCTGAGTTGAAGCGCTGAAACTGTGAAAGTCAGCACTACCCCATTCAGCAACTGCTAGAAAAGTCAAGAAAAGTGATTACACTTCAACTAGAGATATGAATGAAGCTGATTTGGATAGGACTAAGGTAGAGCAGAATACAGGATAAAGGATGATGGTCCATATTTTAAAACTTCAACTTCTGTGTGAGACCAAAGGGAGAGATGTTTATCTGAAGTAAAATGTGTATATATATATATATATATATATATATATATATATATATATATACATACATACATTAGATAATGTGCTACAAATTAGATAATGTGCTACAAATATATATATATATAAAATATATATTAATTTTAATATATATTTAATATATTAATTAAATATATATTAATAATATAAATATATATTAAATTTATATATTTATATATATTTATATATATATATTTGTAGCACATTATCTAATTTAAATTGTATGGTCAGTTTATTTGAAAATCATAAATACATGAAATCTTGAATAGGGCATAAGATCTTGTTGGTTTGTACAGGTTAGTGTGATACTTTTCTATATCCCAGAGTAATTTGGACAGAGAAAAAAAAGTATTTGCAAAGTCCCCTTGGGGGACTAGGGAAAAGAGGAAATTTTGAACTTCCTCATTTGGAGAATTCCTGCTATTTTCACAAGCGGTGGGGACAACCAATTCAATAGGCTGAGCCCTCAGTCTTGGGGGTTACCCCTATGAAACGTATTCCTGCAAATGAGAAACTAAACCTACTTATAATTATGCCTGAGAGTCACCCCCAGAGAACCTCTTTTGTTGCTTAACGTGGCCTCTCTGTGAGCCAATTCAGCAGATAAATCACTGTCCTCCCCTCTATATGGGACATGACTCTCAGGGGCGTAAATCTCTCTGGCATCGTGGGACAGGACTCCGGGATGAGTTGGGACCAGGTATCCTGGGATTGAGAAAGCCTTCTTGATCAAATGGGGGAAAAGTGAAATGAGGCAAAATAAAGTTTCAGTGGCTGAGATATTTCAGAATTGAGAGGTTATCCTACAGGTCATTCTTACACATTTTATAGATATTCCTTTTTAGTTTATGGTGTATTAGATTGCCTAGCAGGAAGTACCTAAAATTGTTGGGCTGTGTTCCAGTAGCCTTTATTCTTTATTGATTTATTTATTTTAATATATCTATTGTAAAAACTTCATACAGACATATATTCATGACATATAAACATTCCATACATTGTGTACAATCAATGGCTCACAATATCATCACAGAGTTGTATATTCATCACCATGATCATTTTTTGATTATTTGTATCACTCCAGAAAAAGAAATTTAAAAAAAAGAAAAAAACTCATACATACTGTAACCCTCACCCCTCCCTCTCATTGACATTACTGTTTCCATCTGCCCAATTCATTTTACCCTTGTCCCCTCTATTATTTATTTATTTTCATCCATATTTTTTTACTCATCTGTCCATAACCTGGATATAAGGAGCATCAGAAAAAAGGTTCTTACAATTACACAGTCACATTGTAAATCTTTATACAATTGTCTTCAAGAATTTAGACTCCAGTAGCCTTGAATATTGAAGATAACTCATAACTATATAGCTTTTACAATGTGACCATGTGGATGTGAAAACCTTGTGTCTGATGCTCCTTTTATCCAGGGTATGGACAGATGAGTAAAAAAAATAAGGATAAAAATAAGTAATAAGGGATGGATAAAGTATAAAAAGTGGGTAGACTGAAATACTAGTGGTCAATGATGTATGATGTATGGGGATGTTTGAGTTTTTTCTTTTTTCTTTTTATTTCATTTTCTGGAGTGACATGAATGTTCTAAAAATGATCATGGTGATGAATACACAACTGTGTGATGATATTTTGAGCCAAATGATTGTATACTGTGGATGGATTGTATGTGTGTGAAGATTTCTCAATAAAAATATTTTTTAAAAAGATGTCAATTCTAACCAAATTGATCTATGGATTCAACACAATGCCAGTCAAAATTCCAACAGCCTACTTTGAAGACTTGGAAAAGCTAGTTATCAAATTCATTTGGAAAGGAAAGAAACCTCGAATAGCTAAAAATATCCTAAAAAAGAATAATTAAGTGGGAGGGTTAACACTTCTTGATTTTGAATCTTATTATAAAGCCACAGTGGTCAAAACAGCATGGTACTGGCACAAAGACAGAAGTGTTGACCAATGGAATTGCATCGAGAGTGCAGAAACAGACCACCAAATCTAAGGTCAACTGATCTTCAACAAGGCCTCTGAATCCACTGAACTGGAACAAAATAGTCTTTTCAATAAATGGGCATGGGAAAATTGGACCTCAATAGCCAAAAGAATGAAAATGGACCCTTACCTTACACCCTGAACAAAAATTAACTCAAAGTGGATCAAAGACCTAAATAGAAAAACCAGTATCATAAAACTCCTAGACAAAAATATAGGGAAACATCTCCAAGACCTGGTAATTGCAGGTAGGTTCCTAAATTTTACACCCAAAGCATAAGAAACAAAAGAACATATAAATAAATGGGAATTCTTCAAAATCAAATGCTTTGTGCTTCAAAAGACTTTGTCAAAAAAGTAAAGAGGAGCCAACTCAATGAGAGAAAATATTTGGAAATCACCGATCAGATAAAGGTTTGATATCCTGTATACACAAAGAAATCATACAACTCAAAAACAAAAGGACAAACTATCCAATTTTAAAATGGGCTGAAGATATGAATAGACATTTTTAAGAGAAAGTACATGGCTCAAAAACACATAAAGAGATGCTCATTTTCATTAGCTATAAAGGAAATGTTGAACAAGACTACAAAGAGATACCACCTCACACCTGTAAGAATGGCTGCTATTAAACAAACAGGAAACTGCAAATGTTGGAGATAATGTGGAGAAATTGGGACACATATACTGCTGGTGGGAATGTACATAATGGTACAGCCACTATTGAAGACAGTCTGGCAGTTCCTCAGAACACTAAATACCGAGTTGCCCTATAACCCAGCAATACCAGTACGCAGTATATGCCCAGAAGAGCTGAAAGCAGTGACACAAACAGACATTTGCACACCAATGTTCATAGCAGCATTATTCACAATTGCCAAATGATGGAAACAATCAAGGTACACATCAACAGACGAGTGGACAAACAAAATGTGGTATATACATATGACAGAATATCATGCAGCATTAAGACAAAATGATGTCCTGAAGCACATGACAATAGGGATGAACCTTGAGGATATAACGCTGAGTGAAATAAGTCAGACACAAAGTACAGGTACTGTATGATTTTACTTTTATGACTTTGGTAAAGGTAAACTCAGAGCCTTATAATACAGAATAGAGGGTACCTAGAGATACCCAGATGGTAGAGATGGGTGAATGGTTAGCTAATGAGGTTGAACTTAAATGTAAGGGAATGGATAGAAGTGAAGGCACTTCAATATCAATGGATATTGAAGGTGATTATGATTGAAAGGGGTTGAATAGAGCCATGTATCCCTCCAATTAACACTACAAATATAAATAAGTTCTTGCATGAACCACTTCAAAGGTAGGAATCTTGTACAAAGAGTTTATAATATTGGGGTATATAGAGAATACTACTATTACATGCTATGGGCAATGTTTAACAGGAAGATATAAACAATCCCACAGCAATTTCAGAGGTAAATAATTTGGGTGGGGGAGGGCAAGAGCTAAGAGGAAGTTTGGATTTTCTATTCGGTGAGGGTATGCTTATTGGTTATTTTTCTCTTGGGTGCAATGAACATTATCTAAAATTGAGAGTATTGATGATTACTAAGTGAGGGTAATATGAGACATGAACTGTTGACTTTGGACATTATACATGATGCCCAATCGATGGAGGTGGCTGAAGGATACAATGACTGAAAAGTAGAATGGTGAACTGTGGTGTATACATATGATTGAATATTACACTTCTACAAAAACGAACAAAGTCATGAGGCATGCAACGTTTTGCAACATAATCTGTGGGACATTATGTGATGCAAAATAAGCCAGACACACACAAAAAAAGCCAATATTGTATGGTCTCATTGAGAAAATACTTATAAGAAAACTGGGGCCTAGATTGTAAGCTCTTATAACAGTCACATTTATTCCAGAGCTGTAATTCCTATTTCTACATTTTGAGATGCTGTGCTATATATGTATAACTGGTATTTCCCTGGAACTTTGGATACCTGTGGGTATCCACAGACACAGAATAGGAGCTCTGAAGTTCTGAGAGTCAGCATTGCCACATACAACAACTGTTAAAGAAACTGAAAAAGAGATCAGGCTTTAATTAGAGATAAAAAAAAAAAAGAAGCCAATTGGATTGGGACTAAGGTAAATTAGAACACAGGGGTAAGGAGGACATTGTCTGTATTTTAGAACTTCGCCTAGTCTATGAGATCAAAGGAAGAAAGGTTTATTTTGACCAAAACCTAAATTTTCTATAACACATAATCAAACTCAATCTGTCTGAAAAGAATATTTAAACAACCCAAAACATAAGGAACCCAGAATGGGAATGAGGTTTTATAATCCTGTATAGCTTAATGTAAGGCCTAGATATATCCCAGGGTCTATTGAGCAGATAATTAAAAAGTACTGGCAAAATTCCTTGAGGGATGGAAGAAAAAATATGGAATTATTAAACTTTACCACTGAAGAAACCTCTGATACTGTCCCAAACATTAGGTATACCAGAGTCAACAGGCCAAACCCTTGATCTTAAGCCTTACTCTTGTAAAGCTTATTTATGTAGCAGGGAAGCTAAACTTACCTGTAGCATGCCTAAGAGTTTCTTCCAAAAGGACCTCTTTTGTTGCTTAGATGTGGCCTCTCTCTCTCTCTCTCTCTAAGCCCAACTCTGCAAGTAAAAATCATTACCCTCCCCGCTGTGTGGGACA
Source organism: Tamandua tetradactyla (assembly GCF_023851605.1). Lineage (NCBI taxonomy): Eukaryota > Metazoa > Chordata > Mammalia > Pilosa > Myrmecophagidae > Tamandua > Tamandua tetradactyla. The sequence continues at coordinate 77,921,335 of NC_135340.1, forward strand.
TGACATCCAGAGGTAAAAGTTTCCCTGGCAATGCGGGATGTGACTCCAAGGGATGAGCCCTGACCTGGTACCATGGTATCGACAAGATCTTCCTGACCAAAAGGGGGAAAAGAAGTGTGACAAATGAGGTATCAGTGGCTGAGAGAGTTCAAATGCAGTCAAGAGACTCCTCTAGAGGTTATTCTTACATAAGCTTCAGCTAGATATTGCTATTTTTCATGGTTTACCAAAACCATTCCTGCTGACCCTAAAGAGCACCAAAGGCTTTATCAGAGATTCTACAAAAGTTTCATACACTATGATTACTTTCCAGAAACCTACAACCTCAAGATGGGTTCCTAGGCCAGATGAGTCATGAAACCCAGAGGGGCCAGCCTCTCCAAGAACATCAATTGTCAATAATATTATTAACAGCCTCTTTCAACATGAAAAAAGTTAGAATGGGCATAGCCCAAATATCCCTAATGACTTGGAGAAAGATCAAAGGAGAAGGTGGAATTATAACAGAGAAGATAGGATTTAATAAATGAGTATGACTGCTGAATTATATTGATATTTCTTTTAATCTCCTGTGTCTTGGAGCAGCTAGAAGGAAAAAAAAGCTAAAATTGTGGAATTGTAATCCAAACCAAACTCTGAAATCTGTTCTATAACTAATAGTTTCTGTGTGCTTTGACATTTATTGCTTTTTTTGTATATATGTTATTTTTCACAAAAAAATGGTTAAAATGGTAAAAAAGAAATGCAATGTAGATGTCTGGATTATGAAAGTGAGAACAAGTGACTACCGTTAGACATAAAGTTGCTCAAGGATATGTATACGGGAAGCCAATAATCACATCACTTCTAGCAATAGGTCTAAGTACAGCTCTATTATTTCAAAGTAGCGATACACAGATGATATTTCAAGATATCCACAACAACTGTACTGTGTTATTGAAGATTGTATGATTTCTCTTCATGACAAGTCAAAGATACTACTAATACCACAGTGGTTTATTATCTACATTCATATTTGAAGGAAATGCTAAATTTCAGTTAGAGGTTAATGAAAGTATGAAGTGATTTTTTTCCCCATCTAACTTCACAGATTCTCTGAAATCTATCCATATCCACCAGGTTAAGAACAAGCAACCTGTAGAAAGAGGACTGGCCTGTGGTTAAACTCTATATCATGGACAATATGTAGGTTGGCTGATAAGAAATAAATTAGGTTATGAATAGGGACCTGGGGTTAGAAGTAAGGGGAAAACCTGTCAGAACATGAAACTATCCTGCTCCATTTAAATGTCCACTAAAGGTATCCACAGCTCTCAAATAACCAGGTGGACAAGATGATATATTCCACAAATGTCAGGCAGCCACATTTCCTAGGCACCTTGTGCTTGCCTAATGGGCTCACGTACAAAGTGGTCATAGTCACAAGGATGATGGCTCTTTATATTCTGAACAACATGATTTCACCCTAACCAAGACTCATTTGGCTACATTCAATGTTAAGTGTCCAAATTGCCATCAGCAAAAACCAATAATGAGTGGCATCAGTCTCCAAGAGGAACAAACCTGGCTACCAGGTAAGAGTTAATATACTGGATCCCTTCCATTATGATGTGAACAGTGCTTTTCCTTCACAAGATAGATACATATATCAGGTATACATTTGCTATCCTACCCAAACTGCTTCTGCCAGAGACATTATTAATGGATTTACAGAACACCTTATTCATTACTATGGTATCCATACCATATTACCTCCAACCAGAGGACACATTTTACAGTGAGAGAGGGCCAGCCAATGGGCTCACACTGAGGAATTAATTGGACTTACCATACTCAGCAACAGGTAACTCAATACAACAGTGGAACAGTCTACTGAAAGTTTAGTCTCTCCATCTGGTGATGTTAGATGACATCACCAGATGGAGAGACACTATGTGAGTTTAGGCTATTCTCATTCAGGATGTAGAACAAGTCTTGAACCAGTTGTCTTTATATGGTATCATCTATCACATAATCAGGATAATTGAGGAGTGGGGTTTGGAGTTATAGTAATTCCTAATAACTCATAAAGAATTTTGCTTCCCATCCCCAATGCTCAATGAATTTGTAAGTAATGGCTCCAGTGAAATGGAAGTTGAGATTGTCCCCTGGCCATTTTGGATTCCTCATACCACTAAACAAAAAGGAAGGAAGTTAAGGGGGTCATTCTACCATATGTGTGCATGATCTAAATTACCAGGTAGAAAACAGGTTGCTGATACCCAATAGAAACATGAGATACTATATTTGGAACCCAAAATATCCATTGGAGTGACTTTTACTACTCCCTTGCCAATGGCCTTTACCAATGGAACTCAATAAAGTCAATACCAGCAAGGCTTCAGATCTTTCAGAATAAAGATTTCAGTTACCTCAGCCATAAAGAAGGCAGATAAAGAATCTCATCCAATCTAGGGGCTTGCAAAGGGTAAGGAGAACATGGAATGGGTAGTGGAAGAAAATAGCTCTGATTATTAACCTGGGTCTCATGACTAGCTACAGAAGTAAGGACTATAAAGGGTATGTTTTTAAGTTATTTATTTTCTCCCCTGTACCCCATTACCTTATATAAAGAACATCAGTGGTAGCTAGTGGGTAGGTTTCCCATATGAGTAAAACGGAATTAATATGACCCAGCAGAGAAATAGTGGCTGATGGAAATTTGGGCATTTGCTGTTAGAGAATATGAACTGTTCACATAAACAAAAGACAAGAGTAGACAGTGTGAGACAACAGGCATGGACTGCTGAATATTTCCCATTTTCCCCTCCAAATCCATTCTCTTTCCTTCTCTAGCATGCCCTTCTCTCTGCCCCTAGGCTGACCCTTTTGGATCACAACTAGGCTCCCAAACCCTCCAGCTTCTGGTAGGGTGTGGCAAATCGGGAGTCCCAGCAGGAGATGGGAGGAAAGGAAGAGAGGGCATACAGAGTATTTATTTGATCAGCTGGGCCTGACTTTTCTTAAGGCAGTCATTTTTGCATGGCTATCTTCCTGGGTTTGGATTCTGGTGACTCCTCCCTCTTCCTCATCTCTTTGGGCTTAAGGGTGCTGACAGGTCTACATCCTGTCCATTTCTTAGAATATATAGTACCTCTACTGTTTCTATGGCTAACTATTAAACCCTTCTTGGATTACCCTAATGCATCATCTGTTTCCTTTCAGACCCTGATGGATATGGAAAGTCCCTAAGGGAATGAATGCTAAACTGAGGATCTTGCAGGACACATGGAAGTTCACCAGAAGAAGGAGGAGAAGGTACACGACAGAGAAAACCATCTATTTAATCAGCATGTCAAGTCTTATAGGAGTGAAAGAGAGCCTGATGTGTTCTAGGAACCACAAGGTTATATGGAGCAGGAATATGATGGAAGATGAAACTGGAAAATGCAAAGATTACAAAGAGCTTTGAGTGCCATACCTACTGAGGGTCGTGGACATCATCTTATGTGGGCAGGAAATAGAATCCAAAACTGTTCACTTATTCTTGTCACAGGGATTTATTACCTTTCATTTTTGAAACGAGTATCTTATTGTAAATAAATCTACATCATGATTTATTGGGTAGAAGTAATAGGGAAATGATATCCCTTCCAAATTTGGCTCAGAAAAAAAGTCTCATCCTGTCAGATGCCAAGATAGTACAGGGAATTACCTCAGTCTACTTCATTCTGGACCAAAAGAACAATTTCCCTTCTTTTATTTTCCTTTCTCCACTGAACAGCTGAAAAGGCCCCTGAGAGAATTCTGACTCTCTCGACTTGGCAGGGTCTATAGACGGGTGCATTTTTGCTTTATTTAGAAATACCTGTGGGAAATGGTGGGCATCGGGAAGGCATGTATGGCAAAATCTGGGACTTTTGACACAGAGTCTTTTCTTTGAGCAGAGTGTCAGCCCCTATGATCCTTGGGATTCCTCTGATAGGTTGTTGAATATCTCCAATAAGAGCTTGCTTCAAAGCCCCTTGGCTTGTTTTTGAAAGAATTCCTGGGCTTATGTGTCTCAAGTTCCCTTTGTTCTTTCCATGCCAAGCATTTTCTGGACTTCTGACTGTCATCAGTATCCTTCAAAGTATGTGGATTATTTAGGAGGCAAACGGTCCACATTATCAGCAGTCATGATTGTGCTAACTGAATATTTTCTTCCCTTGTAAAATATTGTCTTTTTCCAAATAAATAAATGACTATCTGCATTCCATTACCTGAGGCAAATTTATAGAATCAGAGCCCTCCATATTACTCACATTATTAATTAGCACAATTTTTGTCCTTGAGATGCTGGACTACAGGATCAGTGTGGCTTCTACAGACATTGGAAGCCAAAACTCTAATCTCTAATGTGTCTTCTGCCTCCTTTACTGATGAGTGGACTTCAGCGAATGAATGGCCCTGTTCCTCAGCTGTCCAAGGACTTGATTTAATTTCAGTCTTAATCTTCATTGGAAGTCTCTGTCTTCATTGGAAGTCTCCACACATACTGTTTGCTCCATTATTATGGATTGCATTTCCTCTCTGCTGCAATGTCTCATGCTTGTCCTTCCTTGGGCTCTAGTGGCTATAGACATTTGCATTAATTTTCATTTCTCCCGGTGTTTTATAAAAAGTCCTCTTTGCCACTTATCCTGTAAATAGAAAACCATTTAGCTCAACCAAAAAGCTGAACTCCATATCCTTCCAAGAACTAAAATGTGTCTTTCTGTAACTATTATCTCCCCTCTTCTCACAGCCTCTAAGGAACCACTTCAGGGGCCAAGTAGAGACTGCTTCTACCTAGGTTGCTTACACCTATCTGAAGTTTTCTTAGTTGCCATTCTAAAGTACACCTCCAAAAAGGGCATACACACACATACAGTCCATATGCATCTGAGTAAAGTCATCCAGTGATAAAGGAATGGTTAAGTAAACTATGAAACTCATTAAATAGAAGAGTATGCAGTCTTAATAGCATATATATATATACTATGTATATATATATATATATATATATATATATATATATATACACGTGTGTGTGTGGTTTGAAAGGAAGTATGCCCCCCAGAAAAGCCATGTTTTAATCAAAATATCATTTCTTAAAGGTAGAATAATCTCTATTCAATACTGTATGTTTGAAACTATAATCAGATCATCTCCCTGGATGATGTGATTTAGTCAAGAGTGGTTGTTAAACTGGATTAAGGGACGACATGTCTCCAACCATTTGGGTGGGTCTTGATTGGTTTATTGGGGTCCTATAAAAGAGGAAACATTTTAGAGAAAGAGATTCAGAGAGAGCAGAGGAGAACGACATAGCCATGAGAAGCAGAGTTCACCAGCCAGTGACCTCTGGAGATGAAGAAGGAAAATGCCTCCCAGGGAGCTTCATGAAACAGGAAGCCAGGAGAAGAAACTAGCAGATGACTCTGTGTTCATCATGTGCCCTTCCAGATGAGAGAGGAACCCTGACCATGTTCACCATGTGCCTTTCCAGATGAGAAAGAAACCCTGAACTTCATCGGCCTTCTTGAACCAAGGTATCTTTCCCTGGATGCCTTTGACTGGACATTTCTATAGACTTGTTGTAATTGGGACATTTTCTCGACCTTAGAACTGTAAATTAGCAACTTATTAAATTCCCCTTTTTAAAAGCCATTCCATTTCTGGTATATTGCATTCCGGCAGCTAGCAAACTAGAACAATATATATTTTAGAATAGAATATATTTGGAATATCCCTATTCCATGTATATATATTTGGAATAGGAATAGGATATATATATATACACACATATAAATCACATTGAACACTTCGGGGAAATATGTATGTTATGTTGTTAGCAGGAAACAGAATTATATAGCAACACATTATGTTTTGCAAAGCATGAACTTACATCTCTATGCATAAGAAAAAGATGTGAAATAGATATACCACAATATTTTCAATGGGTTGAATGGATGCTATAAAGAATTTTCACCATGAAAAATAAATAAATTTTTCTTATTTATTTCAAAGAAAAAGCGTTTATTTTTAGAACATAAAATAGCATTCCCTTTTTTAAAAAAAGTAAAAGCAAATGTCATCTTTTTTCATCATTGGGTGTCCCAAATAATGACACTCATATCAAGGTAGAGGGAAAACAGAGAGAGGGCTGTAATCTGGGACCATGGTGTAGATGAGCAGAAATTTAGGAAGAGTGTCTGGAGTCAGGAGAACACTAAGGGCTCAGTTTAACCACTGAGTCTGTCTCTTTTGCAGATGTACCATGATTATGATAAAACTATCAGTCAAGGGAACTTGGAGGTTGCTGGTCTCACTATTCTGCAGAGAACAATGGGATGCGACTGTGAAGAAAACTGTCCCTTCCAGGCAGCTGACCCAGAGAGAGAGGAAAAGAATGGGAAAGATTTCTTCACTATAAAGTTACTGTTTTTCCCTCTGTTATTAATAAATATTTGGGGCAGGGGATATTTTGAAACTACACAAATATCCCAGGTCTCCTTTTACTTTCATCTATGAATTTTAGCATCCCACAATGGATAATGCTCATAGCAATCACTATTGTGGTATTCTAATGACAAGTTTCTATTTCCCTTATTCCTTCTACATTTTTTAATGGGAATTCTTCTATATGGAGAATTATACCTTCTCCCACATTAAAATTATTTTGTATTGTTTTTCACATTTGTGTGGACTCATGGCTATTTATTTTATTCTTTGGATTACAGTCCAATACTATTGTACTTTATTTTGTTGCTCAAATTGTTGTAACATTGACCATTAGGAGTTCTTTCAAGTTGGCTTCTGTGCCCTTTTGATGTGTCCCCATTCTTTTCTTTTTCTTTTTTTTAAAGCACTTCCTTACTTTCTGGCACTGCAAGATGCTCCAGGTTTACCTTATCTTTTTCCACCCCATTCCTGGAATTAACCTCTTCTTCAAGGAACCCTGGTTTCTTTTAATGGAGAATGGTATTTAGAAATAAGATTTAAGTACTAGGTTGCTTACTGCTCCTGGGACCAGCTCAGTAGACGGAGGTAAAAAGGATATGTGGGTACATTAACCCGTGTATGCGAACATATTTCTATATCTATCTATCTGTTTATATAGACTAAAAGTTCCTACTGATTCTTCGACTCTGAGCCAGCACTACAGGGGTCATTCTCCTCTTTCTCCTTTCCTTATTTGCAACTTCTTCCTCTGACAATGAGAAACCTGGCTCTCATTATTAACATATACTAACTTATTTGCTCAACCCTAGTATACATATAATGTCATTTCAGAATTGTTAACCCAGAGCCCTGTGAGAAAAGCGTCTGTGTGCAGTTCTTTTCTTCTTTAGCCTTACAGAAAACAAAATAGTGGTTGCCAGAATTGGGATAGTGGACTGACTACAAAGAGTCAGCATGAAGGCAATTCCAAGTGATAAAACTGGTCTATATGGAACTGCTAGTGTGGGTACATAATTCTACGTATTTGTTAAAACTCACAGAACTGTACACCAGCCGCTCAAAACACAGATATTCCTAAAGTATTTAAGGTCAGTGCTTTTATTCCCCACTCCCTCCAGTGTAGTTAAGTCAGTGGTTATCAATGGGGGTGATTTGGCCCCCAGGGCACCTCTGTCAATATCTGGAGACATTTTTTCCTTTTTTGTATGCTGTATGGCAGGGTCACATTTCATTCTTTTTTCCATGTGGTTATCAATGAAGTGATTTGGCCCCCAGGGCACCTCTGTCAATATCTAGAGACATTTTTTCCTTTTTTGTATGCTGTATGGCAGGGTCACATTTCATTATTTTTTCCATGTGAGTATCCCATTATTGCAGCACCATTTGCTGAATTTTTGTTTGTTTGTTTGGGAAGTACATGGACCAGGAATTGAACCCGGGTCTCCCACATGGCAGGTGAGAATTCTACCACTGAACTACCCTTGCAGCCCCCAAATCCGGAGATGTTTTATAAAGGTTATCACTACTGGGGAGGGAAAACTGGCATCTAGTGGGCAGAGCCCAGGGATGCTGCTAAACATCCTATAATGCACAGCCCAATCGCCAACAACTAAGGATTATCTGGCCCAAAATACCCATAGTGCCAAGGCTGAGAAACCCTGGGTTATGTGAACGTTTTGTAATACACTTAGATCCATTAGTCTGCATTTTATCTTGGGGTCTCACCACATCCTGGTTGATTTTCTTTTTTAATTTACATACAGCAAACTTAACTTTCTGTAGTGTAGAGTTTTGTGGGTTTTGACAAGTGCATATGGACATATCCACCATTACAGTCCTATATAGAACAGTTCAACACCCCAAAATTCCCTTATCCTGACCCTTTGAACCCCTCCCCTCATTCCTATTCCCTGGCAACTACTGTTTTCTTTTCCATCCCTATAGTTTTGCCTTTTCCAGAACGTTACATAAATGTAATAATAGAATATGGAGACTTTGGGGTCTGGTTTCTTTCCCTTAGCGAAATGCAATTAAAATTCATTCATGTGGTTGCATGAATCAATAGGTGCTTCTTTTTAATGCTGAGTAATATTGCATTGTATGAATGTAGCATAGTTTATTTATTCACTGGTTGATGGACATCTGTATTGCTTCCAGTTTTTTGGTGATTGGGAATAAGGCTACTACAATACTACTATGTAAATATCCAAGTACAGGTTTTAGTGTAAACATAAATTTTCACTTATCTTGGGTAAATACCTAGGAGTGGGATGGCTGGAGCATATGGTAATGGTATGTTTGATGCTACATAAAACTGCCAAACAGTTTTTCAAAGTAGCTGTACCAGTTTGCATTCCCACCAGTAACAGAGTTCTAGTTGCTCCACCAGCGCTTCATATTGGCAGTTTGCTTCTATCTGCGATTCTAATAGATTGTAGTTTCAGTTGGTACCTCCCTAATGATTAAAGATGTCGAGCATCTTTCATTGTGCTTACTTGCATCCATACATCGGGTTCCTTGCTGTAGATGGTTTAGAGAAGTTTTTTTTTTCCTGCTCCTGCTCAGTATTGGTAATGAATTGTAAATTTTTAAGATTGTGTAACATTTGGGAAATCAATTTTCTTTTTGATATGAGTTACAAGATTTCTATGCCTTTTATGTTTCCTCCGGAATAGTTAATTGTATATACTTTTTGAATCAATGACATTATTAACCATTTTACCATCAATGTCCCTTTTAGCAATGTTTTATGAGTTCTATTCTTTTTGTTGATGTCAATATTTCACATCAGCAAAAAATTTAAATCTTTTTCCACTGCGGTCATATAACTCATTCTACTTCAATAATTGGATTAGCAAAAATTCCAAATGCCTACACAGTATTTATTTTCAAAATATATATCTCTTTTCCTATAGAATTGATGTTTTTAGTATAATATGAAATTTTTGTTACAATTCTGATGTCAAGAAGTGAATATATTTTATTGATTTAATCACCTACATGAGTGCTTCTATTTCATAGCCTATTAAACTTCATCTGAATTTTTCCCAGTGCTTTAATAAATAAAGACGACAAAAGGTTCTTTTCTCATAGGTCCAAATCAGGAAACTGTAGCTTCTTACTTGTGTTACTGGTATGTTCCAAATCATTTCAAATTGCAATTAAACTGGCTTATTCCCAATCAACTTGCCTTTAGCAGAATCCCAAAAATGTTCATGCTCACTTCTTGCCTCAAACGTGAAGGAAAGTGGGAAGGAGGAGACACTGGACTGGTAAGACACTGTTTCCTTAACTGGTTATAGTTAAAATATCTTACTTTTGCAGATTTTACAAAAATATATGAGCACATTGGTAGGACCTCTCCAAGGTACTTGGGTGCAAATGATGACCCTGAAACTTAAACTTTACTAGCTTCTAAACAACCCTCTTCTCCTGAGAGAAAAGAGACGGCCACATAAAATCTGGACTCTCAGGGGGCTTGTGGTTTATGAAGACAATAAAGCTGTGCTCAGAGGTGTCTCAAAGGACAGCAATAGCCAGAATATTTAGGCCAAAATGCTGTATAATCCTAATACACCGCCAGGAAATGAGACACCCATTATATCTTTATCTCTAAATGACTGTCTTCCTCACAGCCCCTCAGATGGCAGCCTCCTCATACTATCCCCAAAGTGGCTCTGGAGATCCACGGCAAGGCTGACATCTGAATTTCTCTCTGGTGTTTCATTTGACACAGGAATGGGGAGTAGAGTAAGAGCCTGAAAGAAGGGAAAGTATATCAAAAATATCATCATCCTAAATACTATGATTTGAAGTCATTTTTCACTGACAAGACAGAAAAAAATAGTAGTCAAGCCACTGAAGGCAATGTTTACTCTTCCAGGGAATAAAACATATTGGACAGCTTCTGACAAGACTGTCAAAAGTGTGCTCTGCAATTTAACTATTAATAATCAAAACAACAAATAAAGCTTTGAATTAATCCAGCATCTTTTATCTCTGCATATCAAAGAGTGTTGCCAAGGCCCTGATAACACGTCTCTGAAACTCTAAGTGGCAGGGATTGTCATTCCTCAGTGACAGATGAAAGAACAGAGAAGTTAAGAAACTCTCATCCAGTGCCTCAGCCAAGGACCCAGGAGGGGAGAGCAGCCTCTCTCCATGATATTTACCCCCCTTCCCCAAGGGCTTCTGTAGAGTACTTCCTCTAAGGGACTTGGGTATACGGAGTGCCTGACTGGGAATGACACAGGGCATCTACAGCTGACATTGGGTCTCTGGCAATAAAATCCATCCACTCAGATAACTCTGGGTCTATGAAGGTCAGTCAGCAAGACACCTTTTAAAGGTCAGCTATTCATGGAACCCTAAAGGATGTGCTCTCGGAAGGTATCAGCCCCTACAGAGCCTACCTCTGAGGAGTTCACAACATATGGATGCTCAAAGGAAAGATACACAAATACCCCCCTCAAATCCTGTGCTCCAACCACAGCGAGCTGCCTGCAGCTTCCCATATGCAAAAGCCATGGACTTCTATGCCTTTGTCCATAGTGTTCCTCTCCTCCTGTCCCCCTTCACAGCACCATTGAAGCATCATCACCTGCTCAATTAAGTCTCTCTGACCGCACATACCTTTCCTTCCTTTCTGTACATTCTAGATTCTTATACAGATTCCTGTCACAGGCCCTGTGACTTTGTTGCATGTATTGACTTACAACTCTATCTTCCTTACCAAACGCTAAGCTCTCTGTCTCAGGGAATGTATCATATATTTATCTTTGTATGTACAAAGCCCCACCAATATCAAGCTCAAACCAGGTGTTCATATTCAGTAAGCAGAAAGGGAAAGAAGGAAAGGGAACTAGTGTTTACTGAACAGTTACCACTTGCTAGGAAGTGTGCTAGGCATATTCCAACTCAGCACTTAATGTGCATTTCTACACATTAGAGAACTCATGTCTCTTTTCAATTTCAGAATCTTCTCACCTTTATCCTTTTGAATACTTTCCAGTATTCATTCCCTTGATTCTCTACTTTCTGGAAGTCTTATTAGACACATGTTTCCATCCTTAAGTCTACCCTCCATGGCTCAACTTTTCTTTCATATTTTTCATCTCTTTATCTCTGTGCAACATTTAGGGCAAACTCCCAAGTATTCATTGGGATATGTCCAATTCATTGATTGGACATATCCAGGCCAGAGATGACCTTGTCTCCTGATTATAATTTTTTTCCAATTACTGTAATTTTCATCTCCAGTATCTCATCAGCTCATTTCATATACACCTGTTCTTGATTTCTATCTGCCTTTTTTATTTCATAATTTCTCACTCTTTTTAGGTACTATTTCTTCGTTTATATATCTTTGAACATCTTAACCATACTCATTTTAAAGTGGTTTTCAGATTGCTCTATTTTTTTTTAATTCAATGGGAGTGAGTTCTACTGATTTTTTTTTTTAGCTTATTGGCTGTCTTTCTTAGCATTAATTTTCCTCAGGTGCTTTGGAGCTTTCATTAGCAAGCTCACTTGGAGTAGTTTCTTTTTTTTATTATTAATTAATTTAAAAAGTTAACAACAAACAAAAATATTAACATATCATTCCATTCTACATATATAATCAGTAATTCTTAATATCATCACATAGTTGCATATTCATCATTTCTTAGAACATTTGCATCGATTTAGAAAAAGAAATAAAATGACAACAGAAAAAGAAATAAAATGATAATAGAGAAAAAAAAGTTATACATACCATACCCCTTGCTTTCATTTACCACTAGCATTTCAAACTAAATTTATTTTAACGTTTGTTCCCCCTATTATTTATTTTTATTCCATATGTTCTACTCTTTTGTTGATACGGTAGATAAAAGGAGCATCAGACACAAGGTTTTCACATTCACAGAGTCACATTGTGAAAGCTATATCATTGTTCAATCATCATCAAGAAACATGGCTACTGGAACACAGCTCTACATTTTCAGGCAGTTCCCTCCAGCCTCTCCACTACATCTTGAACAACAGGGTGATATCTACTTAATGCATAAGAATAACCTCCAGGATAACCTCTCGACTCTGTTTGGAATCTCTCAGCCATTGACACGTTGTCTCATTTCCCTCTTCCCCCTTTTGGTCGAGAAGGTTCTCTCAATCCCTTGATGTTAATTCTCAGCTCATTCTAGGGTTTTTCGCAGTCCTTTGATGCTGAGTCTCAGCTCATTCCAGGATCTCTGTCCCATGTTGCCAGGAAGGTCCACACCCCTGGGAGTCATGTCCCATGCAGAGAGAGGGAGGGTGGTGAGACTGCTCGTCATATTGGCTGGAGGGAGAGGCCATACCTGAGCAACAAAAGAGGCTCTCTTGGGGGTGACTCTTAGGCCTAAATTTTAAGTAGACTTGACCTATCCTTTGTGGGGTTAAGTTTCATATGAACAAACCCCAAGACTGGGGGCTCAGCCTGTAGCTTTGATTGTCCACACTGCTTGTGAGAATATCAAGAACTTGACTTGGGGAGGTTGAATTTCTCCCCGCTCTCACCATTCCCTGAAGGGGGCTTGCAAATACTTTTCCACTCACTGATCAAATCATGGAGTAGATAGTTTCTTATTCCCTCTGTACCTTTGTCTCTTCTCACACCTACCTGTTTTGGAATTCGGCAGTTTCCTTTCTTATAACCCCAGCTCAGAGTGAGGCCTTATACAGTGGCTCAGGTTTCTTGTTCCAGGACCATCTTGGAGATATCACAGATCTAGTCACTGGGCCAGCTGGTGGCTAGTTAAGGTGCTGGTGGTTTGATTTCCTCTGCTCCCTCCCTCCCAAGTAGATATTCAGCTGGATAACATGCTGCGGCTCCAAGCTGGGATGGAAATATCTTCCAGGCTCTTGTAAAGGGCGTCCAGGCCCAGTCATGAGCACAGAGCTCCTGGTCCCTCTCATTCCCTCACAGCAACATTTCAAGTTCCAGGGTCAAGCAGATCTATTAGTTCAACCACCACCTATTACCATGTGCTCCAGTTCTGTTTCTGGTCCATACAGATGCTAATCTTATTATTGAATGTGGCTATATCTAAATTATTTTTGAAGTATTTAATCTATCACTGAATGTGTTTGAAGTCAAGGAGTCAGGTAAAGTGTGAAATTCCAGCACTGTCTTGACCTAAAGTCCCAGTCTAGGCATTTTCACAGGATCCATCAGTCCTTTTATGAAGATCTCCAGCTGCCTAGAATGTTTCCTGACACCTACTAGCTCCGCTCTCTAAGCCCAGCTCCTGGGCCAATAAGAGAAAGACCTAGAAAACACACATAGCCCTGACCATCGGCTGGCGTCTGCAAACAGCATCTCCCATGCCTGTGCACCTCAGAATGGAGCTAGCATCTGACTCCCACAAGAATACTGGGGTGCAGCTCACCAGAAAGTAAGCTCCCACCACTTGAGACACTTTGTCCAAGTAGTTCTGGGTGGGGAGGTGAGGCTGGAGCCATGACTCAAGGCCCTAGTTCAAAGGCTCAGTCTCCTGATCCACTTAACTTGATTGTCTGGACTTATTTTTCCCCCCAAACCCTCTCAAAAAAATGGCCTACACTTCAGTCTCAGAGTATGCTTAGACCTTTCAGATCAAACCCCAAGGACGTGGATCCCATCTGCTCTGAATTTGTGTCTAATACTCTCAGAGTTAGTTCAGATTCCAAGCCTCTCATAAGCCCACACCACACCCCTCCAGGCCTGGTTCCACCTCACTGCCTTCTCTCTGGCAGGGGCTCTCATGCCAATCCATTTGGGACTGGATGACACAGGATTTGACATGCATTTTCTCATGAAATTCTTACCACAGTTTTATAGGGAAATAGTATTACCATTTTTATCTATCATAACTGTAACCCCAAACATTTACTGCCTGCTCAGTGTGCCAGGCTCTGTGCCAAGTACTTTGCCCATAAAATCTCACTGTACTCCTTACAACATCCCTATGAAGTGGCTACTATTATCAATCTCCATGCTTAAAGTGAGTGACATCATCAAGCCCATGCCCTTAGCTGAAAGCTACATTGCCAAATCTACCTTAGTTTTGATCCTGCTAGATCTCTTTGTAGCATTTAACACTATCACACCCAAGCCCTTAGCTGAATGTTATATTGCCAAATATGTCTTAGTTTTGACCTTGCAAGACTTCTTTGTAGCACTTGACACTATCACCAGAGCCTTCCTCCTGGGAAGTGCCAACTATTTCAACTTCCAGGAAATTGCCCTGATTGAATTTCCTTTCACCTTGGTGTCTCTCACAGGTTCTCCTCATCCCACTTATGAACGCTAGTGTTTCCTAGGGCTTGATTGTCAGCTGCCTTTCCTTAATATGCCACACACTCTCTCTCTCTTTACATAATTTCACATATACCTCTCTGTACTCAACTACCACCAACAGTTGATGACTGTCTATATTTGTTTGTTAAACTGCCAGAAAGCAATATACCAGAAATGGAAAAGCATTTAAAAAGGAAATTTAATAAGTGACATGTTTACAGTTCTGAGCCTTTGAAAATGTCCAAACAAAGACATCCAAGAAAAGATACCTTAATTCAAGAAAGGCTGAGTCTGGAACACCTCTGTCAGCTAGGAAGGTACGTGGTTGATGTCTGCTGGTCCTTGTTCCCAGTTCCATTGCTTCCAGCTTCTGATGCCAGTGATTTCCTCCCTAAGTGTCTGTGGGCCTTCACTTAGCTGCTCCAGGGCAAAACTCTGGGTTTCATTTCTTAGCTTAGCATCTGCTGGGGTCAGAGATTTCTTCTCTTCAGGTTCTAGCTATTTATGTGAGTCCCTGTTTAGAACACAGGCTATTTCTGTCTAGATCTCCAAACATCTACATCAGCTCTGCCTATCAGCTCTCCCCTAAATATTTCCTGTTTTAAAGGACTCCAGTAAACTAATCAAGACCAACCTGGAGTGGATAGAGTTAAATCTCCATCTACTCAAAAGGTCACACCCACAACTGGGCATGCCACATTTTCATGGAGACAACCTAATCAAAAGTTTCCACCCTACAGTGTTAAAAGAAATGGTCACTCCCACAACATTGGATCAGGATCAAACATGGCTTTTCTGGGGTACATAACAGATTCAAACCAGCACACTGTCAAACCTTTGCTTTCAGTCCATAACTTTCTCCCAAACTTCATCCTTCTTGAATAAATCGCAGACTTCTCAATTTCAGCATATTCAATCCTGAACTCACTACTTATAGTTCTCAGTGCCTGGCTACACCATCCTCCCAAGCTCCCAAACCATAAGACTGAGACTGGCTACTTCTTCTCCATGCTGCTTATCCTCACAGCCCAGCAATTAGCATGCACAGCTGCTTCTCTTGAATACTCTGAAGCTGCCTCACTTCTAAATTCTTCACTGTCACCAACTAAACTGGGAACTCATTGCATCTTTGGGGGATAATACAGGCCCCTGTGTGGGCTTTCTTCGTCCTTTCTCCTCACATGTAGCCCAAATCCCTTAGCCAGAGCACACTCCTACAATACAAATTTAGTCATATCATGCTGTGATGCCTAGGTTCATGTGTCAACTTGTCTAGCTGATGGTGTCCAGTGGTTTGGTTAAGCAAGCACTGGCCTCACTCCTACTGTGAGGGCAGTCCATGGACTTAAATCATCAGTCAACTGATTGTATTTATGGCTGATTACACTTAGAACCAACTGAGGAGATTGTCTTCAACAGTGTAAAATTCTCACCCAATCAGTTGAAGGCTTTAAAAAGAATGATGATTTCAGCAGTTGGAAGAGAGAATTTCCATCTCCACTTTAGCCAGCCAGCTTTTCCTGGGGAATTCATTGAAAAGTTTCATAGAGTTCCAAAGATTTCAGCCTGCCATATGGAATTTTGACTCATGCGTCCCCACAGTCACATGGGACAATTTTTATGAAAATTTCATATTTACAGATATCTCCTGTTGGTTCTGTTTCCCTAGAGAATCCTAATACACATGCCTAATATAAAACCATTCATGCTCCCTATCACGTACAAAATAATACTCAAATGCTTCCACCAGGTGCACAAAGCCAACTGTTATCCTCATCTTTCACCTCCACCATCCACACCCCCAGCTCTGGACTTCCCAATCACCTGCCTTTTCCAAAAGCATCAGACTCTCTTCTGTCACTGGCCTTTGCCAACTGTCCCCTCTGCCTAGAGCACTCTCATCCTTGTCCCCTCAGGGTCAGTCTCAACAGCTCCTGCTCTGTGAAGCCTTCCACAAAGCTCTTGATTCTAAGCAGGGACAAGGTGCTGACATATGCCCTCAGCTCACCCTGGAACACAACACTGAGGACTATTTTGAATTTTTTCCTAATATACTGCTCCCAAAGCATATTCCAACTATCCAAACTCTTCATATTACAAGTGAGTCCATGAATTTCCTCTCTTTCAATCTTTAGCTCCAGCCCATTCTAGCAGTCATCAAGCATTAGGTAATTAACTGACAACTGGTAATAGGTACAAAAAAGCAATATCTCACCCCAACAGGGACAAGTAATGTTCAATTCTATTTTTCCAAAGGAAGTTATCAGAACCTTGTGCATATATAAGAGATGGCTTTGACAGAGGTGCCAACAGCTCTAAAGTCAACAAGGATATTTAATGAAAGAATTAAGAGAAACAAAACTCAGCGATGGCCCTACACAGAAGGCTATGATGCTGAAATTTGCATTCAACCCCCATAGGGGAGCACATAGGAAACATGGATCTGTCATAACATACAGCAACCTCAGAATGACGTCACTGTTAAGTCTGCAGGTCTCAGGCTACATCCACCCATAAACCACCCATGCACATACACACAAAACTCACACTACATACACATAACACCCCACACACATACAACTGACACCCGATATATATATTTATATATATATACACACACACACATTCTATATACAAATCCCACACACCTACAACGTGCAGTGACAACACACACACAATCAACATACCCATCACACACACCATACCCACACACCCAAATACACCTCTCACACACACACACATGCACACACCCCACATGAAGCCAGTTCACAATCTTTGATTAATCAGTTCCAAAGCTCCTGCTATCATTTGTCTATGACTTAACAGTTCAAGTACAAATGTTAAAATATTACAGATGGAAAAGGCAATCAATAAAAGAAGTTCAAGTGACTAATGAATGTATTAAAAAAACTCAACCTCAGCAGTTTAAAGAAATACAAATCAATAGGAGATACTAATTTTCACTAGTAAAACTGGCAAAATTAAAAGTAATAAGGCTCCTCTCCAGCTACGTAAGGTGAGCATGATGAAGTGAATACCCACATTCCAAGAAAGAAGAGACCTCTGTGGTTCTTCAATGGTCTTCCAAGAGTCAATTCATCTGTATCTTTAATAGTTCACGTATTATCAGAGCCTGATTAAATATGAAGTGAGGTATGTGGAGAGAAGGGGGAGGGAGTGTGGAGGGCTAGATTCCACATGGAAAAAACCATCTACATTTTATGAATATGAACAGAGCTGTGCTTCATCCCACCCTGCCATACTGTTAGGGGGAGGAGAGGTGGGGATAGGCACAGAAGAAGCCTGTCTGTATAGGCTTTATAGGTGAACAGAATTAGATGCTGGCATAGAGGAAAAAGTGCTGAGTGCATTAAGAAAAGAGAACATTATTTCCAACTGGGAGAGCAGGGGTGTGTAGCAGAGGCAGGCTCAGGTGTGGATAGAATTTTAGCACCCAAAGGTGTGGAAAGAAAGGTATTGTAGAAGAAAAGAAAAGATTGAGATCACAAACAAAAAAAAATTCAATATTCACTAGTTTAATTGCTGAGGTCCTTTACATTTTTCTGATTCTTGGTCTCCTATTAGTTCAGTGAGGGCCACTGCACTCAGGAAATGGATAGTTACATGCCTGTCACTGCCCTTACACTCCGTACTGGTAAACTTATTTAATCATCACAGCACCTTAAGAGTGAGTTTCCATAGCTCTGTTTTACAGATAAGGAACCTGAGGATCAAAGAAAGAAGAGACCAATCTTCCCAAGATCACAAAGGTAGTCAGTACTGGGAGGCTAGACCTGAACTGAAGTCCACAGGATGTCCATACTTCATCCATTCTTCCTTCTATTCCATGTTGCCTCACTTTTAGCTCAATTTCTTCTCAAAAACTCAAGTTCCCAAATTGATCTAAAGATTTAATGTAATCCCTATCAAAATCCCACAGGCTTTTTTGCAGAAAATAACAAAGTGATTTAAAATTTCATATGAAAATTCAAGGGACTCAAAATAGCAAAAAAGTAAACTTGAAAAAGAACAACAAAAAAAAACAAAGTTGAAAGGCTCACTTCTTGATTTCAAAACTTGCTACAAAACTACAGTAATCAAGACTGTAGGATTGGTATAAGAAGAGCTGCACATTTGTCAATGGGCAATAATTAAAAGTCCAGAAATAAACAAACACATTTATAGGCAGCTGATGGGCAATTGATATTTGACAAGGATGACAAGACCATTTGATGGGAAAGCATTTGTCTTTTCAACAAATGCTTCCGGGAAAACTGGGCATCTACATGCAAAAGAATAATGTTGCACCCCTATTTTATACCATATATAAAAGTCAACTCAAATGGATCAAAAAATTAAATTTAAGTGTTAAAACATAAAATTTTTAGATTAAAATCTAGGTGCTAATCTTTGTGACCTTAGGATTGGCAATGGTTTACTACATATGACACCTAAATCAAAGCAACCATAAATGAATAAATTGGACTTCATAAAAATTTTTTAATTTCATGCACTGAAGAACACTATCAAAAGTAAAAAGGCAAACCCTGAGGTGACATCATCAACATGGTGGCATAAAACATCTTACTGAAAACCTCTCTGTAGAGATTCAGCAAAAAAAAAGGACAAATCTCATTGATTAGTATTCTGGAGGAAAGTAAATACTACTGGAGAAGAATCCCATAAATGCTGAATCAGAGAAAAAAATATCAGGTAAGAACCTTTCATCCTGGACCACCTGGTCCTCTTCCTTCCCACTCACTAGTTCCCACACACCTCAGGAAGTGCCGAAAGACAGAGGACAGGATCCTTCCTACCTCCCACCAGGGACACAGACCATAAAATCTCTCACAGATAGATCCTTACTTACTTACCAGACATACAGAACTAAGTCCACAGGGATCCATGATAGGACTCAAGTCACTGAGGAATACAGAATATAAAAGGACACTAAGGAGGAGTTTCCAAATGGAGGATTAGGGATAGAATGGCAGAGTCTACTTCTTTCCCAAAAGCAGCAAGTAGCCAGGCATAAACTGTCTGAAACACTGTTAGGGGATCCAGGGCACAGAAGAGGACATTTCAATAGCCAGTGCAGGATGAAAGGACAGAGAAAATAGGGGCAGAGACTATAATTCTGGTCATGGTTCTTAGTGCCCGCCCACCCCCCACCCTTGAGGGAAGTATCAGTAGGAGACATGATCCTTGCCTTGGGGGAGGGCTGCAGAGAGGGCACCTGTGGGAGTCATCCACCCCAAGTACAGAAATGGGTACACAGTCTAACACTGAGTCATATATTGGTCAATGAAGTGAGATCCACAGTTTCTGCTGCACCTGGTTAGATGTTGACAGGCACCACTAGTTAAACAGCTTATGAGGATAAATAAGTAACCCTAGAAAAGCCATGTTTTAATCCTAATCAGTCTTGTGGGAGCAACAGTTTCTTCTAATCTCTATTCAGTACTATATGTTGGAAATTTTATTAGGTTATCTCCAAGGAGATGTGACTCAATCAATTGTGGATATTAAACTTGATTAAATGGAGACATGTCCCACCCATTCTACTTGAGTCATGATCAGTATACTGGGATTCTATAAAAGAAGAGATACTTTTGGAGAGAATGCCTTCTGAGAATGACAAGAAAGCCATAGCAGAATACTACAGAACCATGAATCAGTGAGTCTACCAGCCAGTGACTTTTGGAGATAAAGAAGGAAAATGCATCCCAGGGAGCTTCATGAAGCAAAATACCCAAAGAGAAAGCCAGCAGACACCACCATGTTCACCATGTACCCTTCCAGATGAGAGAGAAGTGCTGAACACCACCAGCTTTCTTGAACCAAGGTATCTTTCCCTGGATGCCTTAGATTGGACATTTCTATAGACTTGTTTTAATTATGACATTTTCTCAGCCTTAGAACTGTAAACTAGCAACTTATTAAATTCCACTTTTTAAAAGCCATTCTGTTCCTGTTATGTTGCATTCTGGCAGCTAGCAAACTAGAATACTGACCTTCAAAATAAACTCATCAAGGTAATGAGATGACTAGATATCAGCAAAAAATCATAAGGCATACTAAAACACAGAAAGATATGGGTCAAAGGAGCGAACTAAAAAGTCAGGGGAGACACAGAAACTGGAACAACTAATCAAAGAGGTTAAAACAAATCTAAGTCAATTCAAAGAGATAAAAGAAAATATACATAAAAAGATATAGGATATTAAGAAGACACTAGTAGAGCATAAAGAAGAATTTCAAAGAATACATAGAAAAATAACAGACATTATGAAATGAAAGATACTGTAGATAAAATTTAAAATATACTAGAGACAGATAACAGCAAATCTGAAGAGGCAGAAGAAAGGATCATGAGCTAGAAGACAGAGTAACTGGATTTGAAAAGACAGTAGAACAAATGGAGAAAAAAAGGAAAAAACTTGAGCACAGTCTCACAGAGAATGATTAATAACACAAAGTATATGAAACATATGCATCATGGATATTCAAGAAGGAGAAGAGAAGGGAAAGGGGCCAGAAAGAATATTGGAAGAAATAATGTCTAAAAAAATTCCCAACCCTTATAGAAGATATAAATATGCAAATTTGAGAAGCCCAATGTACTTCAAACAGAATAAATCCAAATACAGTCACTCCAACACCCATACTAATCAGACTGTCAGATGCCAAAGAGAAAGAGAAAATTCTGAATGCAGCAAGAGAAAAATGATTGATCACATAAAAGGGAAGCCAAATAAGACTAAGTGCTGATTTCTCATCTGACACCATGGAGGTGAGAAGGGAGTGGTACAATATATTTAAGATATTAAAAGAGAAAAAAATTCCAGCTAAGAAGTCTCTATCCAGCAAAGTTGGAATGAGGGAGAATTTAAAATATTCACAGATAAACAGAAGCTGATAGAGTTCATTAATAAGAGACTGGCCTACAAGAACTACTGAATGGAGTTCTGCCAGCTGAAAAAAACAAGACAGAAAAAAAATTGCACCCCAAAACACCAGGATGTATATTCTTCCCAACTGCTCATGAAACACTCTCCAGGACAGACCATATGCTGGGGGCACAGAACAGGTCTTAATAAATTTGAAAAGACTGAAATTATACAAAGCACTCTGTCTGATCATAATGAAATAAAACTGGAAATCAGTAACAACCAGAAAACTGGAATTTCACAAATATATGGAAGTAAAACAACACACTCTTAAACAATCAGGGGGTCAAAGAAGTAATTGCAAGAGAAATCAGAAATATCTTGAGATGAAAGAAAATGAGAACACAACTGTGCTAGTTTGAAAGGTGGTATGCCCCCTAGAAAAGCCATGTTTTAATCAAAATCCCATTTCATAAATATAGAATAATCCATATTCAATACTGTATGTTTGAAACTGTAATCATATCATCTCCCTGGATGATGTGATTTAGTCAAGAGTGGTTGTTAAGCTGGATTACATGACAACATGTCTCTACCCATATGAGTGGGTCTTGATTGGTTTATAGGAGTCCTATAAAAGAGGAAACATTTTGGAGAAAGAGATTCAGAGAGAGCAGAGAATGCTGCAGCACCATGAAGCAGAGCATTCACCAGCCAGAAACCTTTGGAGATGAAGAAGGAAGATCTTCATGAAACCAGAAGCCAGGAGAGAAAGCTAGCAGATGATGCCATGTTCGTCATGTGCCCTTCCAGCCAAGCAGAGAGTCCACCAGCCAGAGACCTTTGGAGAGGAAGAAGGAAAATGCCTCCCAGGGAGCTTCATGAAACTGGAAACCAGGAGAGAAAGCTAGCAGATGACACCGTGTTCACCATGTACCCTTCCAGACAAGAGAGAAGCCCTGACTGTGTTCGCCATGTGCCTTCTCACTTGAGAGAGAAACCCTGAACTTCATCGGTCTTCTTGAACCAAGGTATCTTTCCCTGAATGGATGCCTTAGATTGGACACTTCTATAGACTTGTTTTAATTGGGACATTTTCTCAGCCTTCGAACTGTAAACTAGCAACTCATTAAATTTCCCCTTTTAAAAGCCATTCCATTTCTGGTATACTGCATTCAGGCAGCTACCAAATGAGAACAATAACATATCAAAACTTATGGGATGCAGTGAAGGCAGTGCTGAGAGGGAAATTTATAGACCTAAACATCTACATTAAAAAGGAAGAAAGATAAATCAGACTTAACTGAATACCTGGAGGAACTAGAGTAAGAACAGAAAACAAACACCAAAGCAAGCAGAAGGGAAGAAATAATGAAGATTAAAGCAGAAGCAAATGAAATTGAGGAAAAAAATAGAGAGAAATTGATAAAACTAAATGATGGTTCTTTGAGAAAAATTTAAAAAAACAACAACTAATAACTCAAGAAGAAATAGAAGACCACAACAAACCAGTCAAAAGTAAAGAGATTGGATCAGTCACTGAAAACCTCCCGCAAAAATAAAATTTCAGAACGGCATGGCTTCACAGGCAAACTTTACCAAACATTTCAACAAGAATTTATACCATTCCTGCTCAAACTCTTCTAAAACATTGAAGAAGAGGGATGCTATCTAACTAATTTTACAAGGCCAATATAACCCTAATACCAAAGTCTGATAAAGTAAAAGAAGACTACAGACCAATCTCTCTATTGAATATAGATGTAAAAATCCTCAACAAAATACTTGCAAATCAAATCAAACAGCACACTGTTTTCCAACCACTAAGCCAACACTAAATGACTGTATGAGTTTGTAGGCTGCTGAAATGCAATATACCAGAACTGAAATGGCTTTTAAAAAGGAGAATTTAATAAATTTTAAGTTTACAGTTCTAAGCCTATAAAAATGTCCAAACTAAAACATCCAGGGAAAGATACCTTGATTCAAGGACAGCTGATGTGTCTAGAAACACCTTTGTTAGCTGGGAAGTCACATGGCTGGCATCTGCTGGTCCCTTGCTCCTGGACTCCATTGTTTTCAGTCTCTTTTCCTGTGGGGGTTCCTCACTTTGCTTTTCTGGGAATGGCTTCCATCTCTAGGCTTCCCTTGGCTCCTTCCAGGTTCTGACTTGCTTAACATCTCATGGTGACATCTTCTGGACTCCAAGCATCTCCAAACATCCATGTCTCTGTTCTCCAAGTATCTGCACCTGCTCTCTTTGTCAGCTCTGAGTCTTCTGTCATTTCTAATGCTCTCCAAAATGTTTCCTCTTTTAAAGTTCAGTAAACTAATCAAGCCCCACCTGGTATGGATGGAGTCACATCTCCACCTAATCAAAAGGTCACACCCAAGATTGAGCACATCACATTTTCATGGAGATAATCTAATCAAAATTTCAGCCTTACGATGTTGAATCAGGATTAAAAGAAACTGCTATGTCCACAGGATTGGATAAGGATTAAAACATGCCTTTTTTGGGACATGTAATACTTTCAAACTGGCACAATGACCAAATGGGTTTTATTCCAGGGTTGCAAGAGAGGTTCAACACAAGAAAATCAATTAATATAATATACCACATCAACAAATTGAAAGGAAAAAACCACACAATCATCTTGATTGATGCAAAAAAGGCATCTGACAAAATCCAGCATTCTTTCTTAATAAAGGCAATTTGAAAGATAGTAATAGAAGGAAATTTCCTCAACATGATATAGGTAGGGCATATATGAAAAACCCACAGCTAACATCATCTTCAGTGGGAAACTGAAAACTTTCTATTTCAGTTTGTTCAAGCTGCTGGAATGTAATATAGCAGAAATGGATGGCCTTTTATAAAGGGGATTTATTAAGGTAGAAGTTACAATTCTAAGGCCATAAAAATGTCCAGATAAAAGCACCAAGAGGATATCTTCTCAGAGGAAATGCAGCAGCCAGGTTTCTCTGTCACCTGGGAAGACACATAGCAATGTCTGCTGGCCCTCATGGGTTAGTTTCAAGATGGCTGCTTCAGCTCCTGTGGGTCCTTCTGGCTTCCCCTGGGGCATCCTCATTCTGTGTCTTCAAACATCCATGTCTAGGCATCTACTTTCTGTATTAGCTCTGAGCTCTTTCTCATACCATAAATTCTTTTAAGGACTCGGGTAAACTAATTAAGACCCACTTTGGACAGAGTCATATCTCCAATCTAATCAAAAAGTACCACTCACAATGGAGTGGGTCACATTTCCATGGAAACAAGCTAATCAAAAGGTTCCACTCAACCAACAGATCTGCCCCACAAGATCGGATTAGGATTAAAACAATATGGCTTTTTCTCAGGTACATAACACTTTCAAGCCAGCACAC
The DNA here is from genome assembly GCF_023851605.1 of Tamandua tetradactyla. Taxonomy (NCBI): domain Eukaryota; kingdom Metazoa; phylum Chordata; class Mammalia; order Pilosa; family Myrmecophagidae; genus Tamandua; species Tamandua tetradactyla. Next base: position 77,946,382 of record NC_135340.1, read on the forward strand.
TTTCTCTCCAAGATCACAAACAAGACAATGATTCCTGCCATCACCACTATTATTTAATATTGTGCTGGAAGTTCTAGCTAGAGTAATCAGGAAAGAAAAAGAAATAAAAGGATCCAAATTGGAATGGAAGAATTACAATAGGGACAACATGGCCCTATATTAGAAAGTCCAAAAACAAAGCCATCACAAAGCCACTTGAGCTAATAAATGAGTTCAGCAAGGTGCCATAATATAAAATGAACACACAAAAATCAGTGGTGTTTCTACACACTAGTAATGAGCTATACAAGGAGGTAATCAAGAAAAAAAATCCTTTTACAATAGCAACTAAAAGAATCAAATATCTAGAAATAAACTTAACCAAGGATGTAAGGGACTTGTACACAGAAAATTACAAGGTATTGCTAAAAGAATTAAAAGAAGGACTAAATAAATAATCAAGACCCACCTTGAATGGGTGGAGTCACATCTCAATCTAATCAAAAGGAGACACACACAATTGGGTATGCCACCTCTCTGTGGAGATAATCTAATCAGAAGTTTCTGCTCTTCAATACTGAATCAATTAGGATTAAAAGAAATGCTGCCCCCTCAAGATTGGATCAGGGTTAAAACATGACTTTTGTGTAGTACACAACACTTCCAAACTAGCAAAGAAGGGGAATGGGCCTCAAATAGCCAAAAAAATCTTGAAATAGAAGGATGAAATGGGAGGACACATGCTTCCTAACTTTTAAGAATATCGGGCCGGCCGCGGTGGCTCAGCGGGCAAAGTGCTTGCCTGCTATGCCGGAGGACCTCGGTTCGATTCCCGGCCCCAGCCCATGTAACAAAAACGGAGAAACAGAATACAATAAAACAAGAAAATGTTTAAAAAATGTTTCCCTTTCTTCCTTCCTTCCTTCCTTCTATCCTTCCTTCCTTCTCTCTGTCTTTCCTTTAAAAAAAAAAAAAAAAAAGAATATCATTAAGTGGGAACTTTCCAGAATGCTGGGTGAGAGGCGGAGGAGCTGCGGCTGCCTGAGTTGCACACAGTGATGCTCTCCTTCCCGCTCCCCCTCATCAGCCTTGGCCCGCTCTCCCGCTGTAGAAGATGGTGAAAGAAACCACTTGCTATGATGTTTTGGGGGTCAAACCCAATGTCACCCAGGAAGAGTTGAAAAAGGCTTACAGGAAACTTGCCTTGAAATACCACCCTGATAAGAATCCAAATGGAAGTGAGAAGTTTAAACAGATTTCTCAAGCTTATGAAGTTCTCTCTGATGCGAAGAAAAGAGAATTATATGACAAAGGAGGAGAACAGGCCATCAAAGAGGATGGAGCAAGTGGTGGGTTTGGCTCCCCTAAGGACATCTTTGATATGTATTTTTGGAAGTGGTAGGAGGATGCAGAGAGAAAGGAGAGGTAAAAATGTTGTACATCAGCTCTCAGTAACCTGAGAAGATTTATACAATGGTGCAACAAGAAAACTAGCTCTGCAAAAGAATGTGAGTGGTGACAAATGTAAAGGCCAAGGTGGTAAAAAAAAAAAAAAAAAGAGTAATACAGTGCTGTCCCAATTGCCAAGGTACTGGGATACAATTAAGAATTCATCAGATAGGACCTGGAATGGTTTAGCAAATTCAGTCTGTGTACATGGAGTGTCAGTGACATAGGGAATGGATCAGTTCTAAAGATAGATGTAAAAGTTGCAATGGAAGGTAGCTTGAGAGAAGAAGATTCTAGAAATTCATATTGACAAAACCATGAAAGATGGCCAAAAGATAACATTCCATGGTGAAAGAGACCAAGAGCCAGGACTAGAGCCAAGACTAGAGCCAGGAGATATTATCATTGTTTTAGATCAAACAGATCATGGTGTTTTTACTTGACAAGGAGAAGACCTTTTCATGTGTATGAACATACAGCTGGTTGAAGCACTGTGTGGCTTCCAGAAGCCAATAACCAGTCTTGACAACTGAACCACAGTCATAACTTCTCATCCAGGTCAGATTGTCAAGCATGGAGATATCAAATGTGTACTAAATGAAGGCATGCCAATTTATTGTAGGCCATATGAAAAGGATCGAATTTAAGGTAAACTTTCCTGAGACTGGCTTTGTTTCTCCTGATAAACTGTTTTTGCTGAAAAAACTCCTACCTGAATGGAAAAAAGTAAAAGAAACTGACGAAATGAATCAGGTAGAATTGGTGGACTTTGATCCCAATCAGGAAAGACGATGCCATTGCAATGGAGACGCATATGACGATGATGAATATTACCCCAGAGGTGGTGTTCGGTGTCAAACCTCTTAGTTGGTGGCAGTGAATAACACTACTGGCATCTTATATATGCAGTATGAATAAGTGAAGGACTGTAACCATAATATGCTCGCTGCTTGCTATTGTTTTTTGTTTTAATACTCAACTATAGTAGTATTTTAAAAGTTAAATGAAGAACAAACTCAAATATAAAAGTTCTCACTTTGCCCTGTATTTATGATAACTTCAGTGTGCCAGATGAAGTTCAATACTTGTTAAGAACTATTGGTTTGAAAGAAGAAAAGTCTCCTTAGCATTTGTTGGCCCATACGTTGTAATCTTTTTTCACTATGTATGGACTAGCTTCGAGTTAAATGCCTAAGTGTAAATATGTGTATGGACTTCAGTGTATGACCCCTCATTGTTTAAGCTATGAAATTAAAACTGTATTTAACTGGAAATCAGAAAAAATAATTTGTAGAGAAGTGTTTGTCTTTATAATTATTTGTATTAAGTGGGATTTGTTGTGATGCTTCTACAGTTACTCTTATTTGTCTCAACTGTTATTTGAAAATGGCACAGTAATTTAGTCTGTGGTATCAGTAATAGAAATGGTAGTTTTCTAAAGAAGAGGTTTATCATAATATGCTGCCTCTTGAGGGCATGCACTTCTACAATTTCATTCCCTTCTGTTATGCCTTTTTGTTTTTAATATATAAATGTGTTGCTCAATCCTAGTTACATTTCCCCCCCCTTCTCTTTGGACCATGATAGGCCTCAGATTAGTGTTGCAGGAGCTGGGTAACTTAGAAGTTAAGATGAAGAGATCTTTATGTAAAGGAGGAGAAATTTGTGTGCATGAGATAAGAAGGCGTTCCTTAAGCTAACTTTAAACCACTTGATTTATGCTCCAAAGTAACTGTAATTTAATGTTGGTAGTATAGCAAATTATGAATAGCTTTAATCATGTTTAAAAGTCATCATACGTTCACAAGCTTAAATGTGGGGTATCAGAATTTAAGCTATTCTTGAAATGTATGAAGGTCTGCTTATTATACTGATTACAAAGCAAAAAAAAAAGAATATTATAAAGCTACAGTAGTCAAAACAGCATGGTACTGGTATAAAAATAGACATGTTGATCAACTGAATCAAATTGAGAGTTCAGAAATAGACCCTCAGATCCATGGTTAATTGATTTTTTTAACTTTTTTTTTTATTATGAAATACAACATATACAAAAAAGCAATAAATTTCCAAGTACATTTTAACAGGTAGTTATAGAACAGGTTTAAAAGTTTGGTACGGGTCACAGTTCCATGATTTTTCATTTTTTCTTCTAGCTGCTCCAAAACACTGGAGACCAACAGAAATATCAATATAATGGTTCAGCAGTCATACTCATCTGTTAAATCTTATCTTCTCTGGCCAACTGATTCTGAAGTCCACTCAACTGGGACAGAAAAGTCTTTTCAATAAATGGTGTTGGGAGAACTGGATATCCATATCCAAAAGAATGAAAGAGGACCCCTATCTCACACCCTATAAAAAATTAACTAAAAATGGATCGAAAACCTAAATATAAGAACCAGTACAGTAAAACTAGAAAAAAATGTAGGGAAATATCTTCAAGATCTAATGAGAGGTGTTAGTTCCTTACACCTTAAGCCCAAAGCACAAGCAATAACAACCAAAAAAAACCCAGATAAATGGAACCTCCTCAAAACAGAATACTTATCAAATTTGAATACTCTGTGCTTCAAAAGACTTTGTCAAAAGCGAAAAGGCAGCTGACTCAATGGGAAAAAATCTTTGGAAACCACAGATTTGAAAAAGGGTGGGAAAGCACAGCTATGGGATAATACTGTAAGCCATTGATTATAGACATCAGATGGATTAAATGGATTATATGAATATATCTCAATAAAATTACATTCTAAAAAAAGGCAAGCCCCAGAATGGGAGAAAATGTTGGCAAATCATATATCTAATAAAGCTGATTGCTCCAGAATAAATAACTATTATAACTCAATAGTAAAAAGACAAATAACACCATTATAATTTCATTTCCAGTCATCCAAGATGGCAGCATGAGATACTCCAGGGCTTCATACCCTCAAAGCATCTTTGAACAACTACCAAAAACTGGCAGAGCTATCTTCCTTAGAGCTCCAGGAAGCAGTTAAAGGATTACAGTAACAGGGAAAGCACTGTGTCAAGAAAATACAACTTTAAAAAGGTAGGAGAAAGTTGTGGCACACTTGCTGGCCCATTCCCTACTCTCTTCTGACATGGTGTGGAGCCAGCCTGTACTCTCATTATGAGTCTCTAGTGGAGGGAGCCGAATAAGCCCAATATACATACTGGAGTGCCTGTATGTTGATGCCATTCTATCAAATGGCAGAATAAAGGACTGAACCAAAACTAATTTCAGGCTCATCATCCCAGAACTTGTCCTGCACTTAGAAGAAATTTGCAGGCAGCTAGAGCAGTATAAGGAAAAACCCAAGCACCCTAGGGCAAAGGATTACTTTAAAAGATATACAGTAGAGCACTACTTTCACCTCTGGCTGATCTTCTTGGTAGGAGGGCTAAACTCTGAAGGAGAACACCAGCCAACACAGAGCCAATTTGCAAAGACTATGAAAGATGTTTCACAAAATTCCACAGAAGGTTTCAAAAACAGAATAGAGCTGACAGAATAAATAATCAACTGAAAGATAAGACCACTGAAATTATTAGGGCTGAGGAGTAAAAAGAAAAAAGAATGAAGAAAAGTGAACAGAGTATAAGGGACCACTGGGACACCAGCAAGCATACTAATACATGCATTATAAGTCCCAAAAGGTAAAGACAGAGAGAAAGGGGTAGAAGGAATATTCAAAGAAATAATGGCAAAAGAATTTCACAAAATAAATGAAAGATAAGTATACTCATTCAAAAGGTCCAACAAACCTCAAACAGGATAAATTTGAAAAGAACCATGCCAAGACACATGATAATCAAACTGCAGATTGCCAAAGACAAAGAGAATTTTGAACACTGCAGGAGAAAATCAATGTGTGATATACAAGGAGCCCCAAATTTAAGTGCCAAATTCACATGGAGGCAAGAAGGCAGCAGGATGACATTCAAAGTGCTTAAAGCAAAAAACTGCCAATCAGTATTTTATATTGGGCAAGACTGTTATGCTGGTTTGAAGCTATTAAGTACCCCCACAACAGCCATGTTCATTTAATCCAGTCTTGTGGGGTCAGACTTATTGTGAGTGGGACCTTTTGCTTAGGTTGTTTCCATGGAGATAGGTCTCTTAATTAGTTGTTTCCATGGAGATGTGACCCACCCAATAGTGTTAGGAACTTTAATTGGGTTGTTTCCATGAAGACGTGGCCCCACTAATTCAAAGTGGGTCTTAATCCACTTACTGGAGTCCTTTAACTGGGAGACATATTGGAGAAAATACAGATGTTTGGTGAGCTGATACAGAGACCAGAGAGATGAAACCAAGGCACAGATGTTTGGAGATGCTAAGCTAAGAGATGAAATCCAGAGTTCACATGGTAGAAGCTAAGTGAGGACCCACAGACACTTCAATAGAAAGCCACTGGATTCAAAAGCCAAAAGCAATAAACCAGGAGCAGGTACCAAGAGACACAAGCCAAGTGCCTTCCCAGCTAACAGAGGTGTTCCAGATGTTGGTGCCCCTTCAAAGTCAACATATATGTCTCTAGATGCCTTAATCTGGACATTTTCATGGCCTCAGAACTATAAATTTGTAACCTAATAAATCTCCTCTGTAAAAGCCAATTCATTTCTGCTATACTGCATTCTGGAAGCATTTGCAAACTGAAACTGTCTTTCAAAATGTGAGAAAAATTAAAACATTCCCAGATAAACAAAAGCTGGGGAGGCATATCCTCTCATAAATGCCTTACAAATATTCACAGATTTCAAGGGCGAAATTATTCTACATTAATAATAGGAGACTTCAATAATAGTTACAATATCTGACAGAAGATCAATAAGGAAATAGAAGGCTTGATACTATCAAGCAATAAGAACAGACATATATAGAACACTTTACCCAATGACACCTTCTTCTCTAGGGCACATGTATCATTCTCCAGGATAGACCAAATGTTAGGTCCCCAAACAAGAAGGAATACATTTAAAATATTAAAATCACAAATTGCATATTCTGTAACAACAATGGAATGAAGCCAGTAACCAATAATAGAGGAAGAACTGGAAAATTCACAAATATTTAGAAAGTAACACATTCTTAAACAGCCAATGAGTCAAAGAAGAAATCGCAACGAATGAGAAAATGCCCTGAGGAGAATTAAATGAAAATACAACCTATCAGAATTTATGGGATGCAGCAAGGGCAGTATTCAGAGGGGAATTTATAGCTCTAAGTGCGTACACTAAAAAAGAAAGATCTCAAATTAGAGACCTAACTTCTAACATCTGGATGAACTAAATAAAGAATACCAAATTAAACACAAAATGAGGAGGAAGGAAATAACAAAAAAAAGCAAAGATAAACGAAATAGAGAATTTTTTAAAAAGAGAGAATCAAGGAAAGCAATAATTGGTTATTTGAAAAGATCAATAAAATTGTCAAACTTTTACCTCTGACAGAGAAACAAAAAGGGAATGGTACAAATAACTAAACTCAGAAAGGTGGGCATTACTACCTATCCCACAACAAATAAAGGGAACGATAAGAGGAGAGTATACTATGAAAAACTGCAAGCCAACAAATTGGATTATCTAGAGGAAATGGACAAAATCCTACAAATACACAAACAACATTATCTGACCCAAGAGAAAACATTTCAAAAGACCAACAACAAGATAATGAATGAGTCATCAAAAATCTCCCAGGACAATCCCAGGACAAGATGGCTTCACTGGAAAATTTTACAAACATTCCAAGAAGAATTAATACAAGCCCTCCTTAAATGCTTACAAAAAAACTGAAAGAGGAGGAAACATTTCCTAACTCATTTGATGAGACCAAGATCAGCCTATTACCAAAGTCAGGTAATATCACAAGAAAAGAAAATTATAGACCAATATTCTACATGAATATAAATGCAAAAATACTCAACATCCTCAATAAAACATGAGCAAACTGAGTCCAACAACATATTAGTTAAAAATAAGTTAACAGTAACATTGTAACATGCTTTCATTAATTGTAACGAAGGCATTATAACAAAGCTAAATGTCAATAAGAGGGAATTCAAAGGAGAGATATGAGATTCTTGTTGATTCTTTTTATTTTTAAATTTTTTATTCCTCATTTTTTCCTTCTTCTTCTTTCATTATGGAAGAAATGGAAATGTTCTCAGATAGTTGTTAGTGGTGAATGCACAACTATGTGATTATACTGGGAACCACTGACTGTTTGTTTAGGATGGATTGTATGGTGTGTGAATAAAGCTGTTTAAAAACCAAGCAGAAGGATACACGGACTGGAGAAAATTTGGGGAGAGAGATGTACCTATTCATTGTTGGTAGGGAAGTAGAATGGTGAAGCCTCTCTGGAGGGCAGTGTGGTGGTTCCACAGGAGGCTAAATATATGGTTGCCATATGATCCTGCGACCCTGTTATTAGGTATATACTTGGAAGAACTGAAAGCAGAGAATGAATGGACATTTGCACACTGGTCTTTATGGCAGCAGTATTCACAATTTGCAAAGGATGGAGGTAGCCTAAGGTACATCAACTAATGAATGGAAGAGTGAAATGTGGTGTATAAACACAATGGAATATTGAACGACTGCAAAAAGGAATGAAGTTGTGAGGCATGCAACTGGATGAATGAACCCTGAGGATATTATATGTAGAGTGAAACAAGCCAGGAACAAGAAGACAAATATTGTAAGGCCTCGCTAATATGGACTAACTATAATGCGCAAACTCTGAGAATTGAATTTAAGAACATAGATTATCAGGGGCTAGAACATGGGCAGAGAATGGGCAAGGATTCAGTACAGAATATTCAATAAGACTCATTGTAAAGATTTCTAGATTGTAAACTCTTACAGTTTATATTCCTGAGTTGTAACTGCTACTTCAAAATTCTGAGAAGCTGAACTCTTTGTTGTTCCTGGAATTCTGGGTATCTCTGTGATACCTCAGACTCATTGTTCTGCAGCTCTGAAAGTCAGCATTACATCAAACAGCAACTGTTAAAGAAGCTGAAAAGGATATGAGACTTCAGTCAGAGATATGAATGAAGCTGATCTGGCTAAGATGAATGTAAATTGGAATACAGGGTAAAGGATGATACTGACTGTATGTTAAAACTTCAACTTCTGTGTGAGAACAAAAGAAGAGATATTTATTTGATACAAAATTTATATTTTCTGTAGCATAGTATCTAATTTAACCTGTATGGTCAGTTTATTCAAACAACATAATTACATGGAACCTTGAATAGGGAATGAGATCTTGTTACTTTGTACAGGTTGATGTAATACCAGAATACATCCCAGAGTAATGTAGGCAGAAAATTAAAAAGTATTTGCAAAGTCCCCTTGAGGGACTGGGGGAAAATGTGGAAATATTAAACTTCCCCACATGGGGAATTCCTGATATTCTCACAAGCAATAGGGACTTCCAATTTAATAAGCCAAGTCCTCGATATTGGGACTTGCCCTTATGAAGCTTATTCCTGCAAAGGAGAAGCTAAGCCTTCTTATAACTATGCCTAAGAGTCCCTCCCAGAGAACCTCTTTTGTTGCTCAGATATGGCCTCTCTCTAAGCCAACTCTGCAAATGAACTTACTATCCTCCCCCTATGTGGGACATGATTCCCAGGAGTGTAAATCTCCCTGGCAAAATGGGGCATAATTCCCAGGGATGAGCCTAGCCCTGACATCATGTGACCAAAAAAGTTTTCCTGATCAAAAGGGGGAAAAGAAATAAAACAAAATAAAGTTTCAGTGGCTAAGAGATTTCAAATGGAATCAAGAGGTCATTCTGAAGGTTATTCTTATACATTACATAAATATTCCTTTTCATTTTCTAGTGTATTAGAATAACTAGAAGGAAAACCTGAAACTGTTGAACTGTAATCCAGTCGCCTTGATTCTTGATGAAAACTGAATAACTATATAGCTTTTATGGTGTGACTGTATGATTGTGAAAACCTTGTGACTGACACTTCCTTTATCTACTGTATGGGCAGATTATTAAGAAATTAAAGAAAAAAATAAATAATAGAGGGGGATAAGGGATATGGGATGTTTGGAGTGTTCCCTTTTATTTTTATTTTTATTTTTGGAGTAATGACAATGCTCTAAAATTGATTATAGTGATGAATGCACAGTTACATGATAATACTGTGAACCACTGATTGTATACTTTGGATTATTATATGCTATGTGAATATATATCAGTAACATTGTATAAAAAAGAGTTATACACTACAACCAAGTGGAATTTATTCCAGGTATGCAAGAGTGGTTCAACATAAGAAAATCAATTAATATACCACATTAATAAAACAAAAGAGGAAAATACAATGGTCATCTCAGTTGACACAGAAAAGACATTTGACAAAATCTAGCACCCCTTCTTGTTAAAAACATTTAGAACACTAGGGATAGGAGGAAAAATCCTTACATGAAAAGAGTATATATGATAAATCCATAGCTAACATCATACACGATGGTCAAAGATTAAAAGTTTTCCCACTACTATTTAGAACTAGACAAAGATTCCCACTGCGACCGCTAGAGAATGTAGGCAAGAAAAAAGAAAGAAAAGGCATCCACACTGGGAAGGAAGAAGTAAATCTCTCCTCATTTGCAGATGGAATGATCCTATACATAGAAAATCCTGAAAAAATCCACAACAAAGCTACTAAAGCTAGTAAACAAATTCAGCCAAGTGGTGAGGTACAAGAATAACACGCAAGAATCAGTGGTGTTTCTATACACTAATAACGTGGAAACCAAGTCTGAAGTGGAAACCAAGAAAAATTTCCTTCTATATTAGCAGCTGAATCAAATATCTAGGAATAAATTTAACCAAGGACATATATATGGAAAACTTTAAAAAAATTGCTAAAAGAAATCAAAGAAAATCTAAGTAAATGGAAGGAAATTCCATGTTCACAGATTGGAAGACTAAATATTGTTAAGATGTCAATTATACCCAAAGCTATTTACAGATTAAACACAATCTCTATTAAAATTCTAACATCTTTCTATGCAGAAATGGAAAAGCCAATTATCAAATTCATATGGAATAGTCATAACCATCTTGAAAAAGAACAAAGTTGAAGGACTCATATGTCTCAATTTTAAAACTAATTACCAAGCTACAGGAATCAAACCAGCATGGGACTGACACAGGGCAGATACACAGACAGTGTAACCAAATTAAAAGTTCAGAAATAAACCCTCACATCTACAGCCAACGTATTTTTAACAAGGGTGCTAAGTTCACTCAATGGGGAAAGAATAACCTCTTCAACAAAAAATGTTGGGAAAACTGGATGTCCACATGCCGAAAATGAAAGAGGATCCCTACCTCCTTGGTCATATGGTAATTCTAGACTTAACTTTTTGAGGAACTGCCACTGTTTTCTGTAGAAGTTGTACTATTTTACATTCCCACCAACAATGTAATAAAATAAAATTTTAACTCAAAATGGATAAATGACCTTAATATAAGAAAAAAATATATAAAACCATAAGATGAAAGCATAGGATAACAAACATTGCCTTATGTTAGGCAATGGTTCCTTAGACTTCTCACCAAAGCATGAGCAATAAAAGAAAAACTAGATGAATGGGATTTCATCAAAATTAAAACTTTCTTTGCATCAAAGGACTGTATCAAGAAAATAAAGACAACCCATGGAATGTGAGAAAATATTTGGAAGCCATATATAAGGGTTTAATATCCAGAACATACAAATAACACCTACAATTTAACAACAAAAAGCCAAACAACCCAATTGACAATGTGCAAAGGACTTAAATAAACATTTCTTCAAAGAAGATAACCAAATGTACAGTAAGTACATGAAAAGATGCTCCCCATCATTAGCCATTAGGGAAATGCAATTAAAATTACAATGAGGTTCCATTCTACAGCTATTTGAAAGGCTACTATTTTAAAAAATGGAAAATGAAAACTGTTGGAGAGGATATGAAAAAATAGTAACTTACATTGTTGGTGGGAATGTAAAATAGTACCACTTCTACAGAAAACAGTGGCAGTTCCTCAAAAAGTTAAGTATAGAATTACCATATGACCAAGAAGTCCCACTTCTAGGCAGACACCCGAAGATACTGAATATCAGTGTTCATGGCAGCATTATTCACAACTGTCAAAAGAAGCAACCTAAGTGTCTATCAATTGAGGAGTAGATAAACAAAATGTGGTATATACATACAATGGAGTATTATTCAGCTGTAAAAATGGATGAAGTTCTGATACATCTTACAACATGCACGAACCCTGAAGATATCATGTTGAGTAAGTAAACCAAACACAAAAAGGACAAATATCCCATGATCTCATTGTTGTAGTTTTTCAGCTGTAAAAAGAAAACAAACAAACCACACAGTGGGTTGGCTTAACAACAGGAATTTATTGGCTCATGGTGTCAGAGGTTAGAAGGCTTGTCTTCCCCAGGGTCAGCATCTTCTGGCTGGCAAGCAGTCCTGCGGTACCTTGGCCTTTCTGCCACATAGCAACGCACACGGCAGTGCCTTTTCCTTTCCCTTCTGGGTTTGTTGACTTGCAGGTTCTGGCATTGCCACATGACTTCTCTCTCTTCAGCCTTCTCTATAAGGCCTCCAGTCACAGGATTCAGACCCATCCTGATTCTGCTGGGCCACACCTTAACTGAAGTAACCTCATCAAAAGTTCATATTTACAGTGGATTCACACCCACAGGAATGGATTAAGATTAGGAACATAATCTTCTGGGTACATAACTCCAAGCAACCACACTCACTTATATGAAATAATAAGAATATGCAGATTCGTAGAGTCAGAATCCAGAATACATGTATAGGATGTAGGTGGCGAAGAGGGAGTTAACGTGCAGTTGGAACAGAGTTTCTGTTGGGGTGATGGAAAAGTTTTGATAACAGATGGTAGTGATGGTAGTACAACATTGTGAATGTAATTAACACCCTGAATTGTATTATTTGAAAGTAATAAAAACAAAAACTTTAGGTTATATATATGTTACCAGAATAAAAATATAAAAACAACAACATAGAACTGTGCAACACAAAGAGTGAACTCTAATGTAAATTATGGACTATAGTTAATAGTATAATTATCATAATATTGTTTCATTAATTGTTACAAAGGTACCACATTAATGCAAAATGTCAATAATGGGGAAATCTGCATGTGGAGTGAGGGGGAGTTATATGGGAATTCTTTACTTTCTGCATGAAAGTGAACCCACAACTGCTCTAATAAAAAATTTAGAAAAAGAGACAAATTAACCCAATTAAATAATGGGTTATATATGGGATTTGAATATGCAGTTCTCCAAAGAAGATACATACATGGCCAATGGCACATGAAAAGATACTCTACATCATTAGCCATTAGGGAAATGCAAATTAAAACCACTAGATACCACTTCATACCCACTAGGATGGCTATATTCAAAAAGCCAGATAATATCAAGGTATTGTAGAGGATATGAGAAAATTGGAACCTGACATATTGCCAGTGAGAAAATAAAATGGTGCAGCTGCTTTGGAGAATAATTAGTAGTTCCTCATAAAGTACAGAGCTATCATATGACCCAGTAACTTCACTCCTAGGTATTTACCCAAGAGAAATGAAAAATATATGTTCATACAAAACTTCTATATAAATGCTCATAGCAGCATTATTCATAATAGCCATAAAGTAGAAATAATCCAAATGTCCATAAATTAATAAACAAAATGTGTTATATCCATATAGCGGAATATTATTCAGCCATAAATAGAACTGAAATCCTACTACGGGATGGATGAACCTTGAAAACATGATGCTAAGCAAAAGAAGCCAGTCACAAAAGACCACATATTATATGATTCCATTCTTATGAAATGCCCAGAATATGAAAATCTAGAGAAATAAAAATTAAGTGTGGGGGAGATAAAGGAAAATGGAAAATAACTGCTAATGGGTATGGGGTTTCTTTTGGGTAGTGAAAATATCCTAAAATGAGATTGTGGTGATGGCTGCACAACTCGGTGAATATACACTGAATTGTACATTTTAAGTGGATGAATTGTATGGTATGTGACTCATATCTCAAAAAAACTTGTGTAAAAATAAATCAAAAAAAATTTAGAATTAACACCTGCTCATTGCAAGTTGGCATATACAGAAAAATATAATAAAGGACAAAGGAAGTCATTATTGATTCCATCACCCAGAAGTCAGACTTGTTAACATTTTGGCTTATTTCCTTAAATAATTTTTTTCCAATGGGTATTTTAATGGCTGGGATCATATGCTGACACCATTTAATTTGAAATCATTTATTACCTGGGGATAACCCCTGGTGCCACAGTGCCTGAACACCTGGCCTACCCTTCATCCCCTCTTCTACCCATCCTCTCTTTCATATCTTCTGCCTACTCCAGAGGCCTTCACTCAATGTCCTTTGACTTGAACACTCCTGCTCTGCCTGCCTGGCTGAAAAAACCCTACTTTCCCTCTTTAGTACCTGCCCAGATGCCACCTGGCATCAGTGAAGCTTTCCTGGCACCTCTTGGCTGCCTCCCAGCTCCACAGCCCACAACAGTGGTTTTTATTGATGCTTCTCTCACTGAACAGCCCTTTGTTTCTGTGTCTGGGTCCCATTTCTAAACTGAGCTCCTCAGGTGCAAAATTCAGTATCTATTTCCTTTTGGAGATAGGGGATGGAAGGAGGGAAAATATTTGAGGGGAGGGTATGGAGAGGGAAAGAGCAGGGAGGTTGAACATCCTTTCCTCAAGCACCCATCCTTCTTCCTGGTTAATGTCTCTTCCGAAGCACCGAGGGCCAGGAAGCCTTAGCCCTTTAGGGACCTCCCCTATGGATTTGGAGCCTCACCTCCTTTTTACCTACTTGCTTGCTCTTTCTGAATTTACTGCCCTCCCCGATCCAATACATCTGGGTGTTGCACCACTGGATGACAACTCCACTTCCGAATCCCACCTCCCATTGCCCTTACCCTCTCTCTCCCTCTCTAGGGCAGCTGCCCAGGCACTGAGCTCCCAAGAAGACTGGCTTGTGTAGCCTGAAAAGAAACCATGGCCCCAGGCTTGGTAACCCCATAGAGACCGGACCCAGGCCTCTCCAATCTCCGAATTTCCAGGAAAGGGGTCTGGTCAGTCAAACTAAAGTTCCTTATGTGTGGACTTGACTGGGTACATGGTAATAACTAAGACAAAAAGATGGACTTATTCTCAGATTGCAGAACTCAGGAAATGGAACCCATCTCCGCATTATCAATGTGAAAAACTGAGCTGAGCTATTTGTGATCTAAATCAAAATAGAACTGTGTCTGGCAAACTCATTTTTCTCAGGCCCTGGCAGCTCCCCAAGATACATTGTCTACTGATGGGGGGAGAGAGAGACAATGGCAACTGCCAGGAGCCATTGATCACTGGTTTTATGTGCAGAATGAATCCTTAATCACTGTCGCTTCAGAAAGAGAGGGGAAATTGAGATGGATTCTCAAGTGCCAAAGGCAGAGAGCTTGGTAATTGTAGCTCTTTCATTAAAACTTTGGAGCATAATAAGTTACCCAGTGGTTGTTCATCTCCGCCTTGGCGTCCATAGACCCCATCCTGGCTTATCGCTTAGGGCGGCCAGTAAAGAATCCAAAGAGTGACGGGGCGATCTTTCCTCATTGTGAACTGATGGACTGACAAGCTAGTACATTTACTGGATTTCAACATCTCAGTCTGGCATTTGGGGGCCTGACAACTGGACCCAACTACCTCTCTAACTCTCTCACTGCTTTCTAAGCCTCAGTTTCCTAATTTGTAAATGGGAGCAAAAGCCTGCGTTTCCTCATTCATCATACTCTATTTCATTTTTCTGCCCTACTTCTTGAGTTAATTCTTCTACTGGCAGTGAAATCTATTTATGTGTTCATTCATTTTGAAAATAATTATTAACAGCTTGTTACACAGTTACGAAGAAATGGTTAGGAAGACGAGGCAAGGTCTCTGTCTTCTGGAGTTTTGGGCCTACAACATGCATTCCCAACAGGGGGCGATGATGCCTCCTTGGCTCTTCGGATATGAAAACATCTTATTCTTTTAATGCGTATACATGCAGTATATAAACAGATATGCAGAATATTTTAAAATTTCATGGGGTGGTACAGTAATTAAGAACAAGATAGTGAAAAAGTTCCTCCTTACAGGAACTATAATGAATGTCTACACTGATGTAGAGTGACTCGGTCCTACCCTTTACGAAGCCTTCTCTGATCTCCCATTCCTCTTTCTTCACATGGCAGCCTCTATGTAGCTACTTCATAGCACCCCTCTCCAAGCTCCACTGTGACACTGTCTCCCACACTGCTCTGTAGGATGCTCTCAGGTCAGGTTCATGTCTTTATTTTAAACCCTTAGAACCTAGTAGAGTAGCAGGACACACAGTAGGAGGTCAATAAATGAATGAGTAGTGATATGTATCTCACTTTGCTGTTCTCAGGGCGGAGAGAAGAGTTTTAAAAAACGACGAGTACCGAGGCCCTCCTGTGCCAGACACTGTGATAGTCCACAGTACCATTTACCTCACTTCCACATTTACCATCACCTAAAGACACCAGGATAGAAAGTTCTACCTCTGGGGCAATGAGGATTAAAGAAGGTCCCATGTACTGGTGTGCTGAAGCCAACTCCTGTGGCTCATCAGTACCTACTGCATTTTTAGGAGTTTTACAAGCTGGTATTAAAATGAGAGCTTTAAATCGGCCATGATGAGAATACTTACAACACAGGAACTGGCAGACATTACACATCAGGGCTTTTTTTTTCCTCCTATAGGAGAGCCAGTTTACCAACACATCACTGGTCCCATGCCCAAGAAGTGGAAGGGTTCAGAGTTTTTCTAGGAAGTTATCAATCTTTGCCCCATAAGATTTCATCCAGAATCTCACCTACTACAACTTTTCTTTCACTGAAACAGCTTTCCTGGCCCTTTAGCTAACTATTATGAGGAACTAAGCAAAGAGGATGCATGAAAATCATCCTCCTGAATACCCAGGGTTGCCACTGCTTTCTAGGAGGCAGAGACTGGAGGGGAGGGTGCATGAACCCTACTCACTCCTCATACACTTCAAAACCAGAGTCCAACAGGCCTTACAGTTACTCTGACACAGAGCCTTGCACAAGTTTTACTAAGATAATTGCAACTATTTGTTTTCCCATTCTCTTGAGAATATAAATTTTCTTAAGGCAGGGACCAAGGATTTTTGACCCCTGTATCTGTCTCTAAGACATGGCCCAGTGCCTGGCACTCAAAAGATGTGTGTGTTGGATGATATAACACCTGTGTGGCCCAGATGCAGCTGGTCAGAGGACTGGTCCCATTCTCCTCAACCAACCATAACTCCTGCACGATTCCAGGCACTCCAAGTAACTCACTCAGTGGATTTTAACCAAGTCAACCTCGAAGTTAAACACTTCTCCTGATTCCTTGACCCTTTTGCATTTCCCATAAGACCGAATAAAATTATAAATGCCTTGGGGATGGCTCTGGCTACATGTTCTAAATGCTAAGTGTCTTATTAAACAAAGAAGTCTGGGCCTGACTTCTCTGCATACAAACTGCTCAGAATCGCATCAGCAATAGCTGGTATTTCACCATATCACAGTATCATCAGCAAGATGTTATACAGAGTTATACAGCACATACTTTTAATGTCAGGTCTCCGTTTTTTTGACTGCTTGACAAGCCAGGGTGGAAAAATAAAAGAAGCCTCCGGTGCATCGGGTTTTCTTTCACATTAGGTTCTATGATGGGATCCCTGATTTAAGACCAAGATTCAACTGAAAAGCTGTGCTGATAGCACAATAAATAATAGGGAAACATCAAACCTAAATTGGTGTGCTGTGTTAGTCTAGGACCATGTACTGTGCCATTATTTATAATCAAGTAAATACTTATTTTGGTTTCTAGAAAAGGGCATCATGGAGAGAATACTGAAAATGGAAAGAAAAAGGCATGCAAGGGAAGAAGAGTGTCCTTGTTGGGGAATAAGAGTCAACAAGTAATAATACTTTCAGGGAACGTGTTAAAAATAGTTGTAAGAGACAAAGGAAGGTTTAGTTTTTCCTGACTTCTTTTGCCATGATCTCTATCGAGGTCTTCTTACAACTGACATCAGGAAAAAAGAATAAATAGGTGTTCTAGTTTGCTAGCTGCCAGAATGCAATATACCAGAAATGCAATGGCTTTTAAAAGGGGAATTTAGTAAATTGCTGATTTACTGTTCTAAGGATGAGAAAATGTCCCAATTAAAACAAACGAGTCTATAGATATGTCCAATCTAAGGCATCCAAGGAAAGATACCTTGGTTCAAGAAGGCCTATGAGGTTCAGGATTTCTCTTTCAAGTGGAAAGGCACATGGTGAACATGGTCAGGGTTCCTCTCTTATCTGGAAAAGCACGTGGTGAACAAGGCATCATCTGCAAGCTTTCTCTCCTGGCTTCCTGCTTCATGAAGCTCCTGGAGAGGCATTTTCCTTCTTCATCTCCAAAAGTTGCTGGCTGGTAGACTCTCTGCTTCTTGTGGCTATTTCATTCTCTGCTCTCTCAGAATCTCTAGCTTTCTCCAAAATGTTTCCT
Source organism: Tamandua tetradactyla (assembly GCF_023851605.1). Classification (NCBI taxonomy): domain Eukaryota; kingdom Metazoa; phylum Chordata; class Mammalia; order Pilosa; family Myrmecophagidae; genus Tamandua; species Tamandua tetradactyla. The sequence continues at coordinate 77,964,471 of NC_135340.1, forward strand.
CTTTCATAGAATTCCAATAAACTAATCAAGACACACCCAAATGGGCAGACACGCCTCCACTTAATCCAGCTTAACAACCACTCTTGATTAAATTACATCTCCAGGGAGATGATCTAATTACAGTTTCACACAAACTGAGGGATTAGAAGAAACGGCTGCCTTTACAAAATGGGATTAGGGTTAAAACATGGCTTTTCTAGGGTACACACATCCTTTCAAACCAGCACAACAGATTTCTTATCTACTAACCAAATACCCTAGATTTTTAAGCAAAATTCCAAAGATGTGTCTTGAGGCTACATTATCTTTGTTAAAAGATTATTCATTAAATTATATCAAAATACAATTTTGTAAGACATTTCATATCAATAAATTCACATATTAGAAAAAAATCCCACAATAAACCCAATTTTTCAAAATTATACTGCCTCAGTATTTTTACTTGCCCTTCTTATACCCAATGGAGTAAGCAGAGAAATGGTCACAAATGCAGAGACAGGAGTGCAAAGAGGTTAAGGAAATTGCACACAGTTCCTCAGCCAGCAGAGGGTAGACAGGGCTTCAATGTCAGAAAGGCTATCTCCCAGCATGTGGCTTCTACCAGCTCCACCCCCACCCCACCCTCATCTGCCTCACTTGAGGCCTTGGGCCCAGGAAGTGCAAGGGAACCCCCGAGGCCCTTCAGCCCCACATCCTAACAACATTAGAGCTGCCCCAGAAGGAAAAGCCCAAAGTGGCCTGGAAGTGTCCCTCGCATGCATGCTCCCACAGAGGCCTTGTCACTCCAGGGAATTCTGGAGTCCATGACCCCTGGGTCTTGCCCCCAATAGCAAACAAGTTCTGCTCTGAGGGACAGATGGATGCCAGCATGGACAGGACAAGATGAATGCACAATTCTAGCTGTCAAGGGAAGATCTTCCCAGCCTTCTGTCCATGACTACCACCCTCATAAAATTACCCAGAGACCAAGATCAAGGATTAGCATTTGTGTTTTTCCAATTCCTCCTCACAAGAAGCCTGGGAAGGTAGTGGAATTACTCCCATTTACAGATAAGGAAAATTCCAAGTGCGAAGTTACTTGCCTAAGGTCACAGGGTAAATGGCAGATCCAGGACTTAAACCCAGATCTCTGATTCCAAGTTCCCTTGCTTTTTCTGCAATTAAAAAAAAAAAAAATTTAAAGTATGGTCAACTGAAGTTTACAAGGTGCTGATTCTCTACACCTGTAGGGCTTAGAAAGTGCGTGGATTCTGGACAGTCTCCTGGCGGTGCTGCAGGGACTGGAGCACGGTATTAACCACTCTAAGTCCTGATTCCCTCATTTCTAAAGTGAAGTATGAAAAGCCACCTACCAGGGTTGGGTTGTTATTAGGCTCATGGACAACATCCCTGTCGCCCTGCAGGGTCACGAATGGGTACAGGTGGGGATGACCTACATGAGAAGGGCACATGGGATCCTGTGCCAGACACCATTTCCTTGCCATCCCCTCCTCCTTCCCGGGTTGTGGGTCTGACTTTAAAGCAGCATCTGATGTAGCTCAGCTTAAGAGGCAGGAGTGGATGCAAGGGGGCTCATCTACCCACCCAACTCTCCTTCTGAGGGGAGCCTTAACCAGCTCCCATGGGAACCCATTCCTCGTCAGTAAGATCGTAGCCAGCAACAGTTTCCACAACCAAGGAGAGAAAATGAGGGTGCTAGAACCAAACTGAACTGAGACAAAGGGGTCAAGATGTAGTCAGCGATTACTTGGGGCCTAAATAATCAGGCAAAGCTCCGGTGACATCTGATTGCCCTATGACCCCGGAAGTACCTTCGGCAGGAGGACAAGTTCGAGTTTTCTATTCCGGTGTCTAAAGTAAGCGGGGCCGGCACCAGGTGACTATGGTGGCGCCCAGGGGCCATTTCTAGCACAAAGCCGCTATATCTCTGGGTTCTAAGGAAGCTGTAGGTTGGCGCTTGCAAAAGAGAAGCAGTGTCAAGCTGGAAAGTTGCAGCAACGTAAAGCAGTATCCCTTAGCACACCCAATTAAGCTTCCTCATTTAACAGGTGAGGAAACTAGGGCCGGGAAAGGGAAGAGTCGAATAAATATCATGCAGCTAAAAAGCTAAAAACCGGCAAAGCCGTGCCTATCCCCTAGGTCCAGCATTTCCACTCGGCCTCTTCCTCTCCCCCATCAGCCCTCCCTGCTTTTTAGGCGGGTGGTTAGATCCTGCCGCTGGCAGAAATCTGTCCCTCTCCAGCCCACCTTGGAAACCACGGCCAGATGAGTTGTCACAAAAAAATCACTTTTAGCACATCACCCTCCTGCTCAACACTTAAGATAGCTCTTCCATGAAACGCTTGAGAAAGAACAAAATGCACAGGCAAGCATTCAGGGCGATCCTTTGATCCAGCCTTTCTAGCCTATGTTCTTTCCATCCCAGTCATTCATTCTTTCACTCATTCATTCTACAAATATTTACTTCCTACCAAACTGGTGCCAGGAATTGAGGATTAAATCATCAAGAACAAAGCTATTTCTGTCCTTTGAAAGCTCCCAATTTAGTGCAAGAAACAGCTACATAAACAGATAATATCGTGGAATCCATTAAGTGCCAGGAATTATGTATTTGTAGGGAACTATGAGAACCCAGAGAAAGGTCGGATATAGTGGGAGGTTTCATTTAGGAAAGTTTTCCGGGAAGAAGGATACCTGATTTGAATCTTAAAGAGGCATTAGCCAATTAATAGAAAAGAAAAACAGGGATGCCTAGAGAGGGCATGGCACGAGCATGAGAAAAACATGGCGTTAGAAAGTAAAATCCATAGGGGCAGGTGTTATTCTGTTTTTCACTTCTGTACCTCTGGTGACTGACCCAGGATCTGAAGAAATAACTTCTTAATAAATGGTTACTGAGTGAATGAATGACACGTGTGGGAAACTTCAAGAAGTTCCACATTGCTGTGATATGTAATGAGAGTGAGTCACAAGTCAAGTCATGAAGGGTCATGTGTATTGTTCAAAACGACTGAAACCTGATCAAAGCTTCTTAACTTGACGTCTAGTGTTTTCTTCCCCAAAGATATAAGCAAAATTTGATGGGCAAATTTATCTTTTAGCAGATTCGAAAAAGGATTCATGATCCAAAACAGTTTCAGGATAACTGGGATAAAGGTTGAAATACCTTTGAAGGTTTTAAGCTAGGGAGGGTCAGTATAAGATTTATTGTTTATATAGAGCCCTCTGATGTATGAGAACAGGGTTTTTGTCTGTCTTTTTTTATTGCTGTATCCCTAGTACATATCACCATGCCTGGTGTGTGATAGGCATTCAATAGGGAAAGAATGACAGCTGGGTGGAGGATGGGCTTGAGTGGACAGGACTAAAGGCAAGGAGCTGGAGTAAATGTGATTGGGGGGAGGAGGTGGTTGTTCATATAGAAAGAAGGTGACGCTTGTGAAATGTTTTGGTGGTAATATTAACAGGACTTGATACTCGATAGTTTACTGAATATGGGAGGTGAGTGAAAAGGAGAGTAAAGGATGACTCCCAGTTTTCTAGCTTGATGGACTAAATAGTTGCTTATGTGACCAGTGGAAATGGAGGAAGCAGGAAGAAGAGCATATTTGGGATGGTTGGTGATTCGTGCTGCTGAGATGTGATGAACATGAAGAGTCTGGATAACACCCAAGAGGAAATGGTGAGTAGGCAGATAGAATAAGGTTGAAGCATGGAGGTGAGATTTGACCTGAAGTCAGATATATAGGAATCACTGGAATATAAAACTGTCGAAATTCCAAGAGTGAGTGAGATCACCTGGGCAGAGTGTAGCGGGGAAGGAAACAGGCTAATGATGGAACCTTCAGGAAGAACCAGAATTTTGGAAATAGGCAAAGGAGAATGGGCCTGCAGAGGAAAAAGAGAGATTCCACAAGGAGATACAGGGAAACCAAGGGATGGGAGTATCTCAAGATATGGCTGTGGATTAAGTCAGCTAAGGACCAACCACCACTCACTGATTTGGCAATAAGATGGTATGAGTGGTGTGAAGGAGGATCATAACACTTCAGTGGAGCATAACAAATGAAAGTCAGATGCTATTGGAATGGATGGCAATAAATGAGTACAATTAAAATAGCCTACGCTTTCATGAAGTTTATATGACCAAAATTGGAGGGAATTAGATTATAGCAAGAGTGGGCCACAGGAGTAATGATGGGTCTTTCTCAGATGGAAAAGGTTCTACTACTTCTTCTCTCTGTCTTATACAAGATTATAAATTATTTGCAATCAAGGATTGGATTATAGTTTATGATTTTTATAATCCCCACATAACACTTAGTACAATCTATACCGAAAATATGAACAGTCATTTGATATTTATTGAGCATCTACTAGGTGCCAGGCCCTTTTAAACATTTAGAATTAATCACTAAACAAACAGACAATGACCCTCTGCTTTGTGGTACTTATATTCTAGTGGCAGCAAATGAACAAATATACAAATAGCATAGTATGAAAGAAGGTGATAACTTCTATTAAAAAAGGAAAATAAGGTAAGGGGACTTGAGAGTGGTGAGAGTGGGAAGGGTGGGCAAGCTGAAGATTCAACCAGGTGGTCAGGATAAGCCTCATTAAGAAGGTAAAGTTGGAGCAAAGGCTCCAGGAGGGAGGGAGTTTGCCAATGTGGGTACCTAGGAGATAGGTGTTCCAGAGACAGGGTGACCAACTGTCTCAGTGTGCCCAAGACTGAGGGGTTTCCCAGGAGGGAGGACTTTTAGTAGAAACATGATCGTTGTGTTTAAGGAACACAAGGAGGCCAGTGTGGCAGGGAGAGATCAAATGAGGGGGAAAGTAGAGGGCATGATAGACCAGTCCACAAGCCACAAAGCTCTTCAGACGCCAGGTGTGGACACTGAGCACAGGGACTATGGAGCTTAATAAACTAGGTGAAGGACTGCAATGACTCCCAGGCAGCTTTTTCACAGCAGCATCGTCATATTAGGCAGTAACCCCCAATAACCCCTGGGGGGTGCCACCCACCAGCTACTGTCCATCCCCTTAACGAGCATGGCTGTCTGTCCTGCTCTCAGCCCCTTGGGGTAAAAGGTCCTAATGAGCAGGACCGGCCCAACCTAAGGATGGGCAGGAAATTGAATGTCACAAAATCCTATCCATCCCAACCCCTGCCGCCACGTCAGACTTGATTCTGCCACGTTATCGCCCCTTGAAGCACAGCAACGGCAGCGCACAGTGGTGGCCCATTAAGATGGTAACGAGGAGGATTTCTTCTAAAGTTTTAAAGGTTTTGAAAAGGCCACAGAAATAATAAATTACCCATGGATTATCTTCCATTTTATAAAATATAGAGGCATATATATGGTATCGAGTCCTAATATAAAATATAGAGGCATATATATGGAATCGAGTCCTAATTCATTAATGAAGTTGGCTTCTTTCAGAAATACCTCATAGACACGGGGCTGGTAAGGGAGAAAGATAATGAGAAGAATCCCTCCTGTCAGCAGATTAGGAACCTCTAAGTAAAACTTCAGCTAAAATGAAAACAAGCAAAAGCATTAGGCTGTCATCATTTATTAACACTTGAGTGTAAATTAGCTGGTGAGAGTAGCTTTTCACAAATCAGAGATTTGAGTGGGAACTGGGAAGGGGGAGGGAGGAGGGTCCTGGGATGAGTCCGTCTAACCAGACACCTGGAAGGGAACATGGATCCAGGGTTCGAGAACCCAGGTAGAAATACCATTAAAATAATCCACAGCCCACAAAGCAGCTGTACAACTTCTACTTCATCTACCCTTCACACCCCAGCATGGTGGGGGTTATGGTCATCCTCCAAGAGGCAGTACATGGTGGAGCCACCTGGGTTCAAAGCCTGGCTCCACCACTTTCTAGCTATGTGACCTTGGGCAACTTCCTTAACCTACCTGCCTCCTAATGCTATCCTAAAAATAATTCTAACGCCAACCCCTTAGGGCTACTGTGAAGACAAGATGAGTCTGTTCATGGGACGATCTTAGAACATGCTCGGCACGTGGTGAACACTAACATTAGCCATTGTTATTTTGTAAATGAGGACACATGGCACCATTTGTTTAGCAAATCAGGTAAACCAGGGAGAATTCACCTTTCCTGGGTAAAAGAATTACCGTGAAAACTTCTGAGAAACCACACTCTCAGGCCCAACCCCGACATTCTGATGGAGCAGGCAGGGTAGGTATCTGGTGCTGTAGGAGGGCAGGTATTACAAGCACTGCCCAGGTGATTCTAAGATGGGGAATCAGCTCAGGACAGTGTGGAGAACACTGGCTTGGACACAGTCCAGGACTCCTGCTGCTGCATTTGCCTGCTGCAGGGGAGACCTTGGGTGCCCAGAAAAACTCCCTCTACTTGGCCCTTTGACCAAGGCCAGTCCTGCTGGGGGCTGCACAGGTACGTGACCCCACCCTCCTCCCTCACCATGCTTTTCTCTTTCCTTAGTTTCCTAGGCTGGGAAATGCCGCACAGCCATGAGAAAGAGAGAAAAAGAATGTCCAAGACCAAAAGCTTTAAAACCAAGCTCCACTTTGGGATGGATTTTAACACCAGGTCCTATAATGGAAATGCTGACATAATCTCAATTATAAAAGAGAATTTCTCTGAGATGCTGTGACCTAGAAGACTCCATTTGCAAGTCCTCCTGACCTGTAAGGAAAGATGCCTGGTGGAATATTTTGGGTAATATATCATGCATCTACTTATCCTCTGATCCCCATCTGTGGGTTTAGCAAGACAGTGTTTTGAAGAAAGGGAGAAAAAAATATGAACACCAGGCTTGAGAAGACTCGCCTGGATCAGAGACCAGGATGAGCTTTTTACTCTGCAGTGCTTTGCATTTCATATGAAGTGAAATCTATTCCAGGTGCTGCTGAAAATGCAGGAAAAATACCAGTGACTAGAGTCCTAGGAATTACGCTGGCCTCAGTTCAGAGACACCGAGTGGTCTCACGCCATCTTTTCTGCATATTCATGATTCGCCAAAGTGAAGAGGTCTTTGTGACAAAGAAAAAAAAACAAACAACTTCCTTGGGAAGTATCATCTCATATGAATAAGGTGGCTCCCTTTGCACCAGTCCCTGAGAGCAACATTTGTGTTACCAGCTTCTGCCCTCTACCATCTGACTTTGTGCTATTCCTGCCAGTCACTTCCTTGCTGAGATCATGAAAGGTGTGAGCTCTAGGTTGAATATATTACCCAGAAAATATTAGGCCGTTTCCCCGAGAGAAGGCACTGTTTAGGGATTCAGCTTGTGGCTAGGGTGCCAGGGCAGACCTCTAAGCCATTATCAGGACAGGGAAGCTGCTGTGACTATTTCTTAACCGAAAAGTTTAAACCTTAAGGTGGTTTACCCTCCTGCAGGAGCCAAATAGCCAGTAGGACTCTGAGAGAGGTAATAATTGGCAGAGTCTATGTACAATCATTTTAAGTGGTATTTAGTCAACACCATCCTCTTTTTTTTTGAAGTTGGTCATTTCAGTAAATTTTGAAAAATGTAGCCATCCCTGGAGTGATGCCCTGATCACAAAAGAAAGCACTTCCTTCTCCCCAGAATGTTCCCGCATGCCCCTTTCTGGTAAATCGCTTTCTCCCCAGAAACAACCCCTGTTCTGATGTCCATCACCGAGATGAATTTTGCCTACTTTAGAACTGTAATATAAATGGAATCATGCAGCATATCTTCTTTTGGCTTTTGTGTTTGGCTTCTTTTGCTCAACAAAATGTTTTGAGATTCACCATGCCGTTGTGTGCAGCAGGAATTCGCTCCTGACCACTTTTTAAAGCTCACTCAGCAGTGCCTCCCCACCATGAGAGCATCCGTGTTCCTGAGCAAAAAGGCTTCCGGCTTCCCAAGGCACCCGTACCTATAAAGCTTTGCTTTGCTCTGGTTGCAGTGTTCACAGGAGTCTAAAGGGCTCTAACTTTCAGAGAACCCTTTGGTTAACTTCCTGCCCCTTCTCCCTCTATCCGCTTAGCCATTCCACAGCCCTGGTAGAGTCTAGAAGTTTCCCAGCAGCCCCTTCCAGCCCCCAAATATATAATAATCTTGACCAGGATGATGTGTGCGAGGTAGGCAAAAGGATAAAGAGGCCCCGACGATGCAAGGTTTTCTTCGCTGCAGTGAGAAAGCAGAAATGGACATGAGGAGGGCACATTTCTTGATGCCTCCAGAGTCTGCTAATTTATCCTCCCTCTCAAATCGCCTCCAAACTTCCATAATAAGCACAATTGTAGTTTGCTGATGAAATATATTCTTCCAAAGAAAGCAATTTTTAAATAATCATACTGTATGCTAAATCTTAAAAAAAAAAAAGGGGGGGGGGGCGTGTGGGTTGGGGGTTGTAAAGAGAAAGAAAACCCTGCAGCCAAGTCATCCAAGCCAGAGCAGCAACGACAGAATTTCATAATTAGGAATTGCAGTGTCATTCCTGAACGTTATCGCACCTTTGAAAAACAGTATCAAACCAAGTACTGCGGATTTGATATCCAATTGATTTCAGATTTCAAGTCAACTGCAGCAAAATAATGAGCTGCCTCTGTCGTGTGCTGCTGAGCTCTGGCACAGAGGGCCTGGGAGGGAAGGCTTGGAAACAGACCTGAGCCCTGATGCCTCTAAAACAAAGCCGAGGGCTCCCCTGGACTAGTGGAAGAGGCCGGAACCCCCACTGCCTCTTGTGTTAACATTTTTGCCCAAGGGGCTGTTTTTGAACTCGGGCTTTATTTTAAGTGCCCTTCAATTTTGCTCACCAACGCTGATGCCGGGAGTCAGGGAGATCAAAGCCCTGGGCTGGGAGAGGCTTGCAGTCCCCACAGCACTTATCTGGAGCTGGCCTCAGCTTAGGTAGATGGGAGGTAGACAGGGCTGGGCATGATATCATTACAGGGGTGTGCGGGATATGGTTTCACAGACTGGCAGGTGACCAGCAGTTGTCCCCCATCTCCTGCCCTTCACCATCACCACAAACTACAATGGTCACTATTTAAAAAAGCAAAACAGAAAGTTACAAATTTGAAGAGGATGTGGAGAAATAGGAACACTCATTCATCGCTGGCGGGAATATAAATGGTGCAGCCGTTGTGGAAGACACTTTGGTACATCCTCAGAAAATTAATTATAGAATTACCATATGATCTGGCGTTACCACTTGTAGGTATATATCCCAAAGAACTGAAGGCAGGGGTTCAAACGGAGATTTGCACATGGATGCTCATAGTGGAATTATTCACAATTGCCAAAAGATGGAAGCAACCCAAGTGTCAACCAAGTGATGAATGAATAAATGTGCTTTATATACATGTCGAAATATTATTCAACCTTCAAAATGAATAAAGTTCTGATATTCTGATACATGCAGCAATAGGAATGAATCTTGAAGACAACATGTTGCATGAAATATGCCTGACACAATAGGGCAAATATTGTATGATCTCATGATATGAAATAATTAGAATAAGCAAATTCATAGAGTCAGAAATGCAAATACAAGCTACCAGGGCCTGGGGTGGAGGTAGGGAAAGCAGATTTCAGTTGTACGGGGTTTCTATTTGGGGTGATGGAAAAGTTTTGGTAATGGATGGGGATGATGGCAGCACAACATTTTGAACATAATTGACAGCACTGAATTATATATTTGAATGTAGTTAAAAGGGGAAATTTTAGCTTATATGTATATATGTTACTAGAATAAAAATCTTAAATAAAAAACAATACAGGACAACACAACACACACAGTGAACCACTGGCTATATTAATAGTAGTTATAAAAAATGTCTTTCATCGGTTATAACATGATCATACTAATACAAGGTATTAATAAGGCATAAAATGGGAACTATGTATTTTATGCATAATTTTTCTATAAACCAACAACTTCTCTTAAAAAGAAAAAAAAACAAACCCTTTACCTATTTGAGGACAGTTTTGATGCCCTTCGCACATGCGTTGGCACCCTGCCCGTCTCGCCTTTCCACCAGCAAGACCTGCATCTACGGGTTGGAAAGTTTCCTCTGAAGCCTTGACTTTAAAGACCCCTGGGCACAGCCCCCCATTGATGATGGATGGGAGTTGGTGTACAAACTTCTCAGTTCCCTCACCCATCACCTGGGTGGGATACTCTACCTCATCTCCCGGATTTCCCCTATGGCATTAAACCCCAGTTACCACAGTAGGGCCTGGATGGAAAACACCCTTCACTGGCTGCTTTTCCCACTCCCCTGCCAATGTGTTCTCTATTTCCCAAATGAAATACTTGCATCCATCCTTGGCTCAGGGTTGGCTACTGGGGAACTCAACAAAGACAGTGCCCTATTTTAATTCTTTCCCCTAAACCAAGTATTCCTAGTGCCCTCTGTTCCTCATGGGACACTATCCCCAGATCTATGACTGCCCCGCCCAAACTTCCCCATGGTTATCTCACTCACAAAGGTCTCCAGATGTAGAGTCTGGAACAGATTATGATGCCCCAGCATAGCTACCCAATGCCATGCAAGGCCTGTAATTTCTCTTGATCTGAGAGCTATACTTCTCTTCTTAGTCTTAGGACTGCATGAACTTTTTCATCATTGGACACTCTCGGTTTTTAATCTTCTTAATGTGATTTTCTCAGGTCTTCTGACCTGAACTGCTAATGCCCCTAGCCTTATTTCACTTTGAACTGGATAAAACATGCTCTTTGTGTCTTTATCCAAATGGTTGACTTAACTATTAGATAGGACAGGCCCAAAACAGAGCCCTGTTGCATCTCACTAGAAACCTTAGGTTGGCAACAATTCATCAATCAAATCCTGTGGGCATAGCTCATCAGCCCCATGATACATACATCTAATTATTATCAAATCCACATTTTCTCTATTGTATCCACAAGGATATCATGAGAAGCTTTGTCACATACCCTACTGAAATCCAGTTCCATGGTCTAAAACCTGAATTGGATTAAATTAAATCATAGCATCCTTAATCTATCCCACCTTATCCTGTTCCATTCTTCTCCCATGCTTCATGGCATTATCTCACTCAAGCTCCACCAATATGAACATATTTCTCATATTTTTGGTTCAGAGTTTCTGATATATTTCCATAAACTTTCTCTGATAGGACAATAACTGTTAACATAGGAGTCCTAGAATAACTGGCTAAGAGACTGGAGAGCATAGGTCAGCAAACTTTTTCTGTAAAGGGCCCGATAGTAAATATTTTAAGCTTTGTGGGTCAGATAGTCTCTGCGATAGCTACACAGCTCTGCTGTTGTCATGCAAAAGCAGCCACAGATAATATACAAACAAATGAGTGTGGCTGTGTTGCAATAAAACTTTATTTATGGTCACTGAAATCTGAATTTTGTATCATTTTCATGTGTCACAAAATAGTATTCTTCTTTTGTTTCTTTCCACCATTTATCTTTTTTTATATACATGGGCAGGAACTGGGAATCGAACGTGGGTCTCCTGCATGGCAGGTGAGAATTCTGCTACTGAACCACCGAGGCCCATCTCCAACCATTCAAGCATGTGAAAACCATCCTTAACTCATAAAACATACAAAAGCAGCTGGCAGGCCAGATCTGGCTCATGGGCCACAGTTTGTTAACCCCTGCAGGGGGGAAAAGAGAAAGAACAAGCTCTACTAATGTCTCTCATCCTGTTATTTCCAGCTGTATGATCCTGGGAAAATTCCATACCCTCTGACTCTATTCATCTCTAATAGGGATTATATGGTGGTGAATGAAGGTTACATCGTGTCCCAGGATTGTGGTGAAGAGTGAATCTGTTAGCTCAGGCTGGCTCTTACCTTACAACCTTTTATTTCTAAATGCTCTGACCACTGGCTTGTAGTTTATCTTAGAAATTGGCCAGGGATTTATATCAAGCATTTCCCCTTTTTATGAAAAGCTGAATAACCAGCCTGCAGGCCTCTGACCCCCTCCAGCTCTCCATGATATCTCTAAAATTCCAGACAAGGGTTCAATGATTATATCTCCTGGTATTTCTAGTGCCCTGAGCATATCTCAGCTGAGAAGCTTGCAGATGTAAAGGTGCTGGGTGCTCTCTCCTTATCTTCAGCCTCAGGCCTCAAATACTTTCATTTACCTAGTCCAGGTTAGAAATGGTTCTTCTTTATAAAGAGAGAAGACAACTGATTTGTACCTTACTGGACTAGGCACCCCATCCATCTACTGCAGATTCACTTTAAGTGCCCCAGCATGGCCTCTAGCTCACTTTTCACCAGATTCTCAGTTTTAGCCCTCTTGGGCTCCCCTTACAGGATTATAGGGTACTTATGATTGTCCTTGGCCATTCATTTGTGCTGCTGTGCTCCTTCCTTTGAGAGCCTTTGCCGTCTCTGCTCTGAGCAGCTCCATCTCGTGGTGGAGTCACAGGGGAACCGTAGAGGAAGGAGCAGGCAGGGTGCTGGGAGCTGGAACCACCAAGCCACATTTCCAAAATTAGTCTTCCTAGACCCAAAGATGAATAGAGAAGGTAGGCAAAGGATGGAGGGGGTTTTACGTATGTGTTAATTCTCCCCTAAAAGAATCTGGCCAGGTTTCCTCTTGGCAACATTTCTGAGATACATGTTCCTCCTTGTGGTGACTTTTTTATACTTTGTCACTCAATCATTGTTTCCTTGTATCTGAGGGCCTATAGATTTTTCCTCGTCCTCTGTACCATTAATTGAAATGTTGAAATATGGGTGAAGAGTTTAGCATGGATGATAAAACCCTTATAAAATCTTACAGGGTTAGCCAAGGAATTTTTGAACGAGAAAAAAAGTAATGATGAGTATCCATTATAATATAAAAATGTATCAAAAAGCTGCTCTAATCAAAGAAACAACAACACTAAATAAATAAATAGATCAGTGGGAAAGCACAGAGGGTGCAGAAATGTGTCCAAGTATATATGGACATTCAATATATGACAAAGGTAGCATTTCAAGTCTTGGGGAAAATGGAATAACCCTTTGAAAAAAAACAAAGTTAGACATCTGCCTTCTGGGGGATAAAAGATCTAAGTATGAAAAATTAAATCATAAAATTATTAGAATAAAACTGAGGCTAGTTCTATAGTACTGGAGAAGGTCTTTCTAAAGAAGAAAGAAAAAATTAAAAATTAAAAAAATCCATAAAAGAAATGAAATAACAGATTTTACCGTATCAAAAGCAAAACCATATTTGAAGAAAGTTAAAAAGAATGACAGATTTTGAAAGTATTATGTACCCCAGAAAAGCCATGTTGTAATCCTGATTCAATCTTGTGGGGCAGTCATTTCTTTTAATCCTGATTCAATACTGTAGTTTGGAATCTTTGATTAGATTATCTTCACAGAGACATGACACGCCCAGTTGTGGGTGTGACCTTTTGATTAGATGGAGATGTGACTCCATCCAGTCCAGGTGGGTCTGAATTAGTTTACTGAGCTCTTTTAAAGGAGGAAACATTTTGGAGAGTGCCAGAAATGATAGAAGCCTCAGAGCCAACAGAAACTTTGCAGCACAGCTGACACAGAGGCACACACATAGAGAACAGAGACACAGATGTTTGGAGATGCTTGGAGCCCAGCAGACGTTGCCATGAGATGTTAAGCAAGTCAGAGAGCCAAGGGAAGCCAAGAGATGAAAGCCAGCCCCGGAGAAGCAAAGTGAGGAACCCACACAGGTGCAGAGGCTGAAAGCAATGGAGCTCAGGAGCAAGGGATCAGCAAATGCCAGACACATGACTACTCAGGTGCTAGAGGTGTTCCTGACCTATCAGCCTTTCTTGAGTGAAGGTAACCTCTTATTGGTGCCTAAATTTGGACACTTTCACTTCCTTAGAACTATAAACTTGTAACTTCTTAAATTCCCCTTTATGAAAACTGTTCCATTTCTGGTATGCTGCATTCCAGCAGTTTGCAAACTAGAATATTCAAAGTGTTTAAATCTCTTATACAAAAAGCACTGTAATAAATTTCTAAGAAAAATACAAGCACTTTATAGAAAAACTAGGTAGAGGATATGAACAAAAGAGGAAATACAAATGACCGATAAACAAATGAGAAGATGCTCAAATTCATGCCAAAAAAGGTGGTCAGTGAAATGTATTTAAGGCAAGACACCACTATCGCTCATAAGACTGACAAAATGTTTTAAAATTTGGTAAACTACGGTAATGGCATGAGTGTGGAGCAGTGGGGTTGAAAATATAAGTTAGCACTAGCCTGTTGAATGTTAATTTTGCAGCATTTACAAAGATAAAAAGTGTGGAAGAATTCTGACCAGGCACCCCCTTTCTAAGAATGTATCCAACAGAAAGATTTATACACATATAACGATAAAGATGTAGCCATGTTTAATGAGGCATTGTAACAGCAAAATAATAGTAACAATACCTGAAACAAGCTAAATTACAAATAAGGGAATGATAGAAAAATATTATATTCACATACTGGAATGCAATGCAAAAGTTAAAAGAACAAAGTAGATCGATATTCAATGATCTGGAAAGAAGGATGTCTATAATATGTTATGTTAAAGGAAGGGGAAAAAAAGCAATTGCAGACCTAAATGTACGAACTGATTCCATTTGTAAAGACGTGTGTATAGACTTAAGAGCATCTCATAACAAGAGCGAATGCGGGGAACGACGTGCCCCAAGGACAAACTGTTACCTGTGGTCCAGCTGGAAAATGAGATTGGATGGCCCAGGTGAATGCCGGGAAAGGCTCAGGTCTTATTTTATGTAATCCTCCCTACGAACTCAAAATAGTCAGTAGGATTACAGGAACTTATTACTTTTTGTGTGTTTGTATTTTTCAAACAAATGCTAAAGATAAATTTATCACAGTGCCTGGCACAAGACCAGTGTTCAAAAAAGAATCACCATTATTCTGACCATTATTATGTGCTGTGCTCAGGACAGTCTCACTCTTCAGCACCATTCAGGAATCCAGCCGTCCTTTACCAAATGCTACTCTCTAACACCATGGCTTAATTGGAAGCAGAGTTAAATTTCCCACCAACTCCCAAAGGCTTTCACTTCAGTTTCTCACTTAAAGCTTGCTTTCCCCTCTCCCTCCCTCATCACCCATAGAGTCCATTCTGCTGGTGTCGCTCATTTTCCATTTATCAGAGGAAATAGGAAACAATGGGTGGGGCAGAAGACTGGGGCAGGGTCCCACATCCAAGCGACCCTTTGGGAAGACGACGCCCTCTAGCAAGATAGCCAGACTTCCCCAGACAGGCTGTGCCAACGCTGTGAAGGAGGCGTTGGTAGCTTCCAGTGGCAACTGCCCATCACTTCAGGTGCCTACTTCTGGGGCTTCATTGGGTACTAAATGTACCCAACTCATCCTCGTTTGCCCAGGACTCTTCCTTCCCATTTTAGCATTGCAAAGTTCCAGGTCCCAAGAGCCTCCTCAGTCCTGGCCAAATGGGGATGGTTGGTCACCCCATCTGTGCCAGAGGCAGGGAGTATGCATGCAAAGGTGAACAAGACACACTCCCGAATTACAAGATACAATGCAAACGAGGAAATGACTGGTAAACAACCAACCCTGCCCTGATGTGATTTCATCTAACGGAGGCACATCCAAAATACTCTGGGAGAGAAAAGGTTGGAAGGATTAAACTGGCCTTCTGAGATCCAGAGTTGATGCTCTCTAATCTCTGGAAGATTCTTGCACTGGTGGCATAATTTCAAAGGTTCAAATGTCCTTCACCTTGTCTCTTCTTGCCATGTTCTTGCCCCCTCCCACCACCACTTCCTCGCAATTCTCCTGGTCTCGCTCCCAGGGCCCTTCCCCCACTGCTCCTCGGATCTCGCAAGAGGCTCCTCTAGTCAAGCCAAGTGGACTGGTGGGGAGCAAAACAAGGGTCAGGCTCTGGGGCCAGTGAAATAATCTCAGTTTTCTGGTCTCTTCCAAGCTGTAGATCCCTTTTAGGGCCCACGAGGCCAGCTGCCTTGCAAACTGACCTCTGGCCCCACCCATGTCCACCCATGCTCCACCTAGGAGCCAAATTAATCCATCTGCACCATCTCCAAGGGGTCAAGGACAACTTTCTTTAGTAAACACAGTCATAACTGCCACTCCTTTGAGCTTTGGTAGCAATATTCCTAAATTCATCACTCACCTCTCCCCCTGTGTTTGCTGCCTCTATCTCCGGGTTTCCTTGTTAGCAGGGGTTATCCACCCTCGGTGCCCATTAGGATCACCTGGGGAGCCTTTAAACACACCCTGCTCCAGACCAATTAAATCAGAATCTCTGTAGAGAAGTCCAGGTATTGGTAGAGTGTAAAAGCTCCCCAGGTGATTCCAGTGTTCACTCAGGAAGGAAACCATTGGCCTAAAGCTGTTCCTGTTTTTTAAAGGGCACAAGTCCCAGGGTGATAACAGTATAATGCTATAATGTTATAACTGAGCACCTTGACTCCTCCTCCCTATTAGCTGGATGACTTTGCACACTGTGTTCCCTCATTTTAAAAAAATGTAATGACAGTATTTATCACAAGAGGTTGTTGGTAGTATTCAATGAAATAACAAAGATAAAAATACGTTGCAGTGCCTGACACATGTTAAGTACCCAATAAGGTTAGCTATCAGTCACTTACTCTTTAGTATAACTGAGTATCTAATCCTTTCCTGGCAGGTGATCTTGAAGGGGAGGGAGACTAAAGATCCTGAGTGTCTTAGGGAGAGAACATCCCAACCAGGGAAAAAGGGAGGGGAGGACTGAACCCAGCTTTGCTGATGTCATAGTGTTAGCTCAAGGATGCATTTTGTGCTGATTTGCTATGTCACCTTTTCTGGTCACCTTCCCTCTCTGGCTCTCTCATTCATAAGGGTAACAGTAATTACTGTCCCCTCTTTACCCCAGGCAGAGAAAATGATGAGAATCAATACCATTTGCTAAGGAGAATTATGTGCAGGCCTATGTTGGCAGGACTGTTCACCCCTGGCTTGTCAGGGCATGCCTGTGGACTAATGGAAGAAACCAGAACTTGGATGGCTGGGGACCCGGAGGCACCACGCCAGTTCTGAGCTCATTTTAATTTCACCAGCCATGAATTTCTTCTCAATGTCATCCAACATATTACAGGCACTGGATGAATATTAAACAACAACAATAACAAATCGTTGACTTCAAGCTTTAAGCCCCCTTTCAGCACCAAAGCCAGAGTTGGCTGGACACTTTGGGAAGGATGTCCTGCCTATCTCCTTGTCCTCACAGCACTCTGCCCCAAGGGTAAAGACACCCCTAGGCTATGGCAAGCATGAACCGCTGTCTAGCCCCACATTTGATGGGGTGCGTGCTGCTGCAAAAGGCTTGAAAGGACTCTTGAGAAAGCAGAGAAAGAGAGGCAGGGATAGCCCCCAGCTGCTGAAAATGACCAGAAGACCTTTCCCCTGAAGTCGGACCATCAACTCCACCACCGTCGGCCAGAGCTGCTCATTTCGCTCAGGCCCCTGGTAACCTGGTCTCCTCACCGTCAAGGATGGCACATTTGTATCATCTCACCCGTCAGTGCTCAGTCGGTCATAGGTGTCTCGAGAACTGTGTTAAGAGAAACTGAGGAAAAGTGGTGGTAGTGGTTGCCTTGGGGAGGGGAGCAAAGTGGCTTGGGAACTCAGGTCGGAGGGAGACACCCGGTACTGCATACCCATTTGTATCTTTTCAAGGTTTGGGTCACATATATTAGTTTTCCAAAAAGCTCAATTTAAAACACTTTAAAGGAAGGATTGAAATACTGCATTTACGTACGATAGGACAGAGAAGTGTGTTCGATTAGCGAAGCCTGCCATCACGGGGGAAGGGACATGAGTGCAAATATTTGCTGAACTTCATTTTTTTCTTAATGTTTAGCTTCAAAATTTCCAGTTGGGCTAGAGGTGGCAGCATGCCATGTATTTTATCTCAAATTACACCCCCTCCATCTCGGGATTTTCAAGTCAAGCAAAATCTTCATCACCAGTGAAATTACCTACTCCCTTCCCCATATTTTCAGTTTCTCTCTCTATGCAAAGGAGCACTAAAGGATAGAAGAAATAATCTAAGAAGGGAGATTAAAAAAATAAAAGGTTCAGAAGAGGCAGAAAGGTAGAGACACCAAGAAGTTGGAAAATAGAGAAACATGTCGCAAAGAAGCAGCAAAAGAAAAATCCCTAAACCATTAGCATTAATCCCTGATGCCTCAAGGCATCCCCTCTTTTTAGTGAATTAACTTCTCTCCTCTGCATCTAGAAGGGTCCTAATTTTGTACCATCCTTAGTAGAATTGAGAAAATTGTCACTCAGTTCCTTTTCTTTGTTCTGTGGTTCCGATGAGGAACACTGGTTGAGAAGTGTTGTATTATGGCATCAAAATGAGCAAATGGGGCTTACCCCACAGAAGAGAAGTCAGACCTTCCCGAGAAGCCACAGCACACTCCATGCTGCAGAGCGGAAGCAAGGAATAAATTATATAATTAACACCATTTAATATATGCCATTATATTTATGGTTCTATTTTTCCTCTTTCTCTACTCGTTTAGAAGCTCCATGGGGAAAATGGTTCGGTCCACTGCAGATTTCTCCTGCCCCAAGCCCAGGACCTGGAGCATAAGAGGTACTCAACAGATCCTTGCTGGATGGAGGAATGATAGGCACCAAGGGATTTGAGGAAGACCAAGGATGATTGGTATCTCTCACACAGATGCGAGAATGAGGCCTGGATCTAAAACCAATCTGACGAGCCTGTGGAGTCCTGACGACAGGGACTGGGTCTAAATTTCCACCACACTCCCTGTGGTAGCCTGGAGTTACTTGCCCCTGAAAAACATGTCGTTCATCTTAATCCACGTGGTGGTGAACCCATTGTAAATAGGGCCTTTTGCTGAGGTTACTTCCATGAAGGCCCACCTCAATCCGGGTGGGTCTGAATCCTGTCCCTGGAGGCTTTTTCTAGAAGGCCGCAGAGAAAGAAGCCACAGGGAGCAGCCAGAGGCTGGACATCAACGGAACCCAAAAAAGAAAGGAGGAGACAACCTCCCTGTGCATTGCTGTGTGATGGAGGAAAAGCCAAGGAACTCCTGCCAGAAGAGACCAAGCCTTCTAGCCTCTGAAATCATGAGTCAAATTCCTGCTGTTAGTCAATCCGTTGTACGTTATTTGCCTTGGCAGCCAGGAAATGAAACTCCCCCTTCAACCTAACCAGGACAGGGAAGCAAAGAGTGTTCTGCAAGGGACAGATGAGCCTGCAGGGAGGCAGACAACAGTGTGTGCTGAGGGGACACCTACCGGGTGGAAGTGCAGGGAATGGGGACGCTGGTCGTATCCTCACTATAAGCTCAATGGCTTCCATCACTGGCTCCCACCATCAGCTACTGGTAAGGAGATGGCCAAGAGCTGGTGAACCACAGGCAGCAAAGCCAAGGTCAAGGCAAAGCGTCCTGTGTAGTGCAGTAGTGCGAAGGTTAAGAGGAGTTTCTGGCCCCTTGGCCTTCAATAATAAACAAATACTTCTCTTATCAAACCTAAGGTTTGAGGCACTGTAAAAAACGTGCTTTGGTTTGGGGGTAGGTAGAAGAGAGGTCTTAACACCTCATGGACACTGAGAACCCTGTGAGTTTGGGTGAATGGCAGAGTGTCAAGGTGAGTTTCCTGCACAGGGACTCTCCCATGAGGAGCACCTGGGCGCCTCTGGAGAGCGGGACACCGGCAGGAGACTGAGGAAGGGAGAAGCTTGCTGTGGACAAAACCTGATGATTTCAGAAAGGGCCAGGAACTGGCTCCTGAAATTCTTGTTCCCATGAGGACAACAGATACCTGCAGACACAGCAGGGGGCTCTCTCCTGGGGCGGGGGTGGGGTGGGGTGGGGGACAAGCTGGAGCTAGTGGCAGGAGGGGATGCCTTCAGGACATTAGCAGGCCGGCCCCAGCTGGAGCTGCTGCAGGCCGAGCCAGGCAGGTCACAGCTCTTCATCAGAGCCCTGGGAGGTGGCCAGGAACCATCGCTTCTCTCCCTGTTTTGTAAGTTTGAAAACTGGGGCCCAGGGAGGCAAAATAATCTGCCCAAGGTCACCTGGCCCACAAAGAGGGACCCTGCACTCAAGTCTCCTGCCCGCTGGCTCCCCTGCTGTATTAACCTCTGCCTGGCCTGCTGCCTCCCTCTCTGGCCTGCAGCCGTCCCTGGGCCCCCCCTTTGCACCGGCACCTACCCATATGCCCCTGGATGGGCCCGCCCATTAGCCACTCGGGGTCCCCGCTTAGGGTGGCGCTGGGGGTGGGGTGGGGTCTTCAGCTGCCAGCCTGTCTGAGCCTCCTGGCGGAGCTGTCTGGGCGTCTGGCGGGAGCTCGGGAGTTTTGCTCATTCTTACTGTGGGAGCTCCAGGTTTGGGAACTAGACTTCCCTCCACCCTCCTCAGGAAGGATGGAGGAGCTTGGTTAAGGCTGAGCTCTGGGAAGCCTCAACTAAAAGGCAAAGATTACTTAGCAGGCAGCACAGGCTTGCATGGACGGTGCTCTTAGCTTCTTAGACCTGGCTGTAAAGGTGAAATCCCCCACGCGACGTGCTTGGTCCTCTGGACGGAAGAGGGAGGGTCCCTTCCTGGGGTCTGAAGTCATGCTCTCCTTGAGGACAGTGCGTCCTGAGAAGACAGAAGCAGCACTCCAGGAGAACTGCGGCCCCCAGTCAGGCAACCGGAGCGCCAGGCACGGCCCCCGCGGAGGGGCAGAGGCGACCACCCGCCTCCCGCACCCTCAAGCCAAGCCCATCCGGCCACAGCGGTCCACCTCTGAGCTCGTTCTGTCCTCCATCTACCCCTTTCCCCTGGTGGCAGTGATGACATGTCCTCCCGGCTCTGACCGGCTCCCTGAGCAGAAACAGATCGTCTTCAATCCCTAAGTACGTGATACAGAGTTGTCAGGGTAGGGTAGCCACAAGCTTTAGTTGGCAAAGAGAAAGGAGTGATAGCAGCGACTATTTATTTACTATGTGTGCTGTGGAGAGCGCTTTACATTAGTTCATTTAGTCCTCACATCCATTATCTGATGTGGGTACTACTATTACTAATTGGGTACAAATTGGGTCAAGGAACTAAACTAAAGACACACAGACGGGGGAGCCTGGACCAGAATTCACGCCCAAAAGGTCAGTTCCAAGCCTGCATTTTCAACCACACTGTACAAAGCTGCCTTTTCCCCTATCAAATAAAGGACGGATACCCTGGGGGTTATCTTGTTCTAAGAACAAGCATGACTCTGTTTCATCTTTAGTTCCTTGTCACACAGTAGGTGCTCTATGACTGTCTGTAAAATCTTAAACTAATAAAGATGACACAAATATTGATTCTAAGGCGAACACTGACAGAGGAAAGAAGCTAAATACAGATAGCCTCCATCCTGAGACGTTAGCAGCAATATATCCCTCCTTGCATGGTGTTTGGGTGTGTCATATGCAAACACAAGCAAGCACAGATACACGTACCGGTCTGTGACCTCAAATTTGAGAAAATGAATATGAATTCCTCCTACAAAAAAACAAAACAAACTAGAGGTTCTTCCATCTTTCAAGATGTGCATGAAATTCACCACCCCTTCTGCTAATCTTGCTAAGATAAATAAGGCAGTGCCACTAAAGCTGTCCTGACCCACCTCAGGCTCAGCTGTGGGCAGCAGCAGCCTCTGTCCTGGTGCCCGCCCCTCCGCCTACCGTGGGAGCTCCTTGCATGGCAGGCAGGAGCTAAGGCTCCTTCCACTCCAGGGGCCACCTAGGGCCCCATCATGCGTCTATACAGTGACTGTACATCCCAGAGAATCCAAATCAGTTCCAGATTTAAATTCTCTCTCGTCATTCCCCTATACATCCACCCACATCCAAAACATGTCCAAATCTGAGGCTCCAAAATGGACTGCTGCCCCCTTTAATTGTGCATTATTTCTCCCAAAATGTATACAGACACTTAAATCATCCTGATAGCAAAAATGAATACACAATGAGGACAAACCATCTATAAAAGCTGAGCTCTTGGAAGAACGTGCAGATAAAGAGGGTGGGGGGCCAGCAACGGTTTTGGAATTGCCAAAAGTGAGGCTGTGCAAGCCGGAGCTCCCTCCGCGTGAGCCAGTGGATGGGGCCGCCGGGATATATTTGACTTCGGCCACTTAGCATTCCTTGGAAGAGCCACCTCTGTTTCTTTAGAATCCAGCAGCTTCAATGTCTTCCAACACTGGCATTCAGGGAAGAGAAATCCTTGCGCTCTCCTTTTAAATGTTTCCATAAACTCTAAGCCCATTTCACTCCGAGCAAACTTTCGGTTGTGCTATTTTACTCACTTTGACTAGAGCTGAGCAGCCTGTAGTGATCCAGAGGGAGTAAAAAGCTTAAGTCAGTCCTCCACCCTGTGGCCAGTGGGAAAACTGCACACTCCTCATGAGGGACAGAAGCCATGCTCCAGAAGGATGAGGTGACGAAGTCTCAATCCTCATACGTTTTTGGGGGGTGTGGGGTAGTATCTTGTAATAGAGATAAGCAGCTCCTAAAAGACTCCGTGTCTTTTAGTTATTAATTAGACTAGAAATTTCCTGCTTTCATATAATTGTACACAACATTTCTTTTGTAAGAGGGGACCAATTCATCTATTTCTGGGTGCTCTGTTAGAAGCCCATCCCCAGGGTGTGTCCAGTATATATATATCCTTCTGCCTCAAGGAGAGACTCCCTTCAACCCGTCCAGGAAAAATACACCAGTTATTTTTTGAAAAGTATCTGGAGAGAATGTCACAATCTCCTGATAACATACACTCATGTGCTTGAAGGTCAGTAGTCAGAAGGTTTTTTTCTCTAAAGTTAAACCCAAATGCCTACTGCTGCGAAGACCTGGAAACAAATATGAGCAACTTTTGTTGAATCAGATAATGTGAGTTCAAGTCCCATTTTCAGCACTTATTCTTTCTGAGCCTTATTTTCTCATCTTTGAAGTGAGAGTGAACGAATCATAATTCCTACCTGTACCTTAGGGGTTGTAGGAGTATCAAATTACATTGCATGTGCAAAAGTATGTTGTAAGGCATGAAGGGAGATGAAAACATGGCTCCTGGTTATTTATTCTTATCAAATGGTTTAAAGGGCAGCTGTATTCATCCAGGGACAGGTTGCTCAAAATTAGGTCCTTAAACACAGAGCCAGAAAGAAACAGAGTGGGGGGTAGGCAATACAGGGCAGGGAGCTGGGGGATCCAAATATTTCTCATTACATCTTCCTGCTCAGCTTGGGGGACACGGAGCCTGGTGAGAGGGGAGGCCATCTACAGCTCCAGGAACCAGTGACCAGCTCATTTGAATTTTGAGTAATGAGCAACACCCCCCACCTCCCAGAGAAATTGCAGGTGGGGGGGGGGGGAAGTGACTCTGGCAGGGATTAGGGGGCCATTCCCAGGGGCTCTGTGACAGAGAGCTTCCTGTGATCAGGGAAACCACATGCTCTGGATTTTCTGGAGTTCTGGCTTCAAATATTCCACTCTATTGCTTGCATAAGGACATATGCACTTGGCAGGATCTGACAATTGGGGTTCAGGAAATATAATCCCCAGATGGAACTATTATGCATCGTAATTCATTCCTGCAGCACCCTTTTGAAACAAAGAGACAACGAAGAGGGAAAATGAAAAACCCTCACTGGAGTTTCTGAAATCCCAGCCCTGTGGGGTAAGACTCTCACAGCCTCCAACTTCTCCAACAAGTCAGAGTCACCTCGTGCGGAAGCCTTAGAGCCAAGGCTGAACCCAGACGCCCCAGGAGTCTGTGGACTGGCTAGACTGGCCCTTCTGACACCACACTAGGAGCCTATCAAGACAGGATCAGAGAAGACCCCCTCTTGGAGCTGACACAGGTGGTAGCTGGGCGCCCTCTAGTGTGGAATTAGGAAAAGACAGTTTGGCAGAGATGCAAAATGAAACTTAACCAAGTGAGTTTTTTTCTCCCAGGTTTCTTTCCTCTGCTATGGAATTGCCAGCACACAGCTGCTTCCATGTTGGCTGGCGGGCCTTGGTGCCTTCTATGAGCCAGCCCAGGGAACGACCTTCAGTTCATAACAAATCACAGAAACCTTGGAAATTTTTCTGAACAGCAGCTCTCTCCGCCTCCAAGAAAAACAATGAAATTTGGTATTTGGGCAGCCTCACTCCTTTAATGTGTTTCACACATGGTTCTCCTGGTTCAGGGAAGTTTCAAGTCTGGGCATCAAATACAGGCACAGCCCTTTCCAATATGGGGTCTGACAGCCCAGACAAATAGCGGCTCTTCTTTTTAACAGTGACTCACCTCATTTGCAGAGCATTTGGTCTTCTTCTTAGTTTTTTTAAAGGACAAAATCCACTTTCCAGTGCACACCCATTCATATAAACTAGATTCCAGTAAGACCTCAAGCAAATGTACATTGTTCTATTTTGTGGGTATGCACAGAGCTGGAGGGAGTTAGATTTACATATAAACTGAAAGTTATTAAAATGGAATTATTTAACCACTAAGAAAGGTTATTAATAATTGTGTAAAATATACGTTTTGCAATTAATTTTTCCCATGATTTTTGAATAGGGATACAACCTGTTCAATGTAACAACAGTTTCTGAATAGCAATATTTAACAGGACTATTGGGTCAAAGTGATAAAATCAAAGGCCATTAGGATAGAATTATTAGCTTTTGTTTAGTTTCTCCTAATATTGAGCAGCATGCCAGACATTTTACCCACATAATCTCATCTAATCCTCACCACACTTCCATGATGCAGGTATTATCAACATTTCATGGCTAAGGAAACTAAACATAGCTACCAAGTGACTGAGTAGGGACTCAAACCCATCTATTTGACTGAAAAGTCTATCATCTTTCTGCCCCGCTTTACTGCCTTCTGTATAAACATCACAAGTGCTGGCAAGAATAAACCATTTCAAAAGTACCATAAGTGAGAGGATGCTGACTAAATAAAAACATTTTAAGACAACTGGAATTTAAATCAGAAAGGTCAAATTAAGGGAAATGCTCAAAAGGAAAAGGATATATTATAAGCCTTCAAGAAAAGGTTTTCACACAAAGACGCCTTTTGAAAAATGTGGTTTTAAACAGTATCTCTAATCCAAATAACATAGATACATTAGGAATCTTGAAGACCAAAATCAAACTATACACAAAACAGTGTAAGTACTACTAGAAAGACACAAAATTACAAGTTTACCAAAAGCACAGTTTTGAATATCAGCTTTGAAAACACAAATAGAAACTCCCTGCAAAAGACAATTTTGGAACACTTGCTGAAACATTATAAATAATGTAAAAAAAAGTAACTTCGAATGATTAATTAATCTTAAACTTCACCTTTCCTGAAATTAAATGCCTCCAGTCGAAAGGCCTAGCTTCTCGGTCTGGAAGGAATTTAGTTAGCATTTATAAACTGTCAGTATAAATAGCTTTTCAAGAGACACATATGATTATTTAATTCAAGAAGCCAGTTCAGCGTTTATAAAAGGTAACTAAGTTCATCAGCAAACCCGCCCATTTTTCTTTTTATATCAACAAGACTGTGTCCTAATTTAATTCTGAAGTGCACAAAAGTTTGCTGTATTACAAGAGAATTAAGAGAGGAAACCTTACCCTCAAATTTCAAGAGCAATGAAAATTATGAAGTTTAGTTAGAGTCATTGTTCCTTCCCTTGCTTGTTGCCAGCTTAGGCCAACTGGCTCAGCTAAGCAAAGGGTGGTTACTTCTGTGTCCACAGAAGTGGCATAGTATTTGGCACATACTCACTTATTTTTCCTTTAATCTATACTAACAACTCCTGGGTTGCAGGTTTGAGCATGAGAAAGGATTCTTAATTTCACCAAGGAAAAACATAACTGACATTGTTAAAAAGATTTCCAAGCCCATTGAAACCAGTCTTTCTATGTATGGTCTGAGCAACTCAATCCACCTACAGGCTCGAAGGGCTTTCAGACCAGTTTACCCAGCTCCTATCAGGGGGAAGGACACAGAGAATTCAGGACAGCACTGAAACCCATACCTCAGCCTTCCGACTTGAAAACTCACCCTCTTCTCTTAAGCTGGTGCAGCTGGGGCACCAAAAAAACAGCATCTTCAAGATAAATAACAATATATCTTCTCTGTCCACAATGGCTAATCAGCTGTCACATTATCAGAGCAGGGTGGTCCAGGCAAACATTGCAAGCATCGCGATGGGCCTTGCATAATGCCAATGAAGGTGAGCTCAGTCTCCCCTTCTCAGCAACTGGAAATCAGGAAAGGGGCATGATAAAGGGTATTTGGGTCAACTGAAGGGGAAAAAATCACAAGGTAGAATCCAAGGCAGGCAGTGGGGAGATTTGTCTGAACCACTCCTTAAGCGCACACTCCAATATGATCTTGCATTGTTTGGTCTAAGCAAAGGCACTCCTATATTTCTGTCACAAGAAAGTTAAACGACATGGTCAGAATGCTCTCAGAGAACCAGAGTGGAAGATCGTTTTCTTTCTCTAGGACGCCATATTATCCCTGTTTGTTTTTGTTTTGATGAAAATGTTTTGTCAAAAGCAAATGTTTCTAGAGCCAACAGGCTAACTGCCCAAAGACTTGCTTCCTTAATTAATTAATTTGATCACTCCTAAGACATATTTGTTTCAAGTACATGTGCTCTGTCTTAGGAAAGGGAGATTTCCAACCTCAGTGTCTAATTAGTGGCTAAACAAAAGACAACACACCTAGAGCTGGACTGCCATATGTAAATGCTAAATGAATGTCCCTGGTAGGTCAAAAGCTCTCTGAACCAGAGTCCCGTCAGCCCCTACTAGGGCCAGAAACATTTTCTAACCCAGAAAATCTCATTAACTTGGAGTGCCAAAGTAACTCAAAGCCAGGCCTTTTCTCCATCAATGAAATAAAATAGTTATGTAGAGCTAATTAATTTATTTCATTGATGGAAATAAAAGTTATATAGAGCTAATTAATAGTGTAAAGTATCACTTAAATTATCTTTCAAGCATTCTCAATTACCTTAGAAGCAGCAATTGACAATCATTTGGTATATGGGCTGTGAATCACCTTTATCTAATTCATTAAAACAAGTCCCCCAAGCCCCGGCCAGAATATTCTTTGATAACCTAGTTTAAGTTACTGAATTATTTGTACCTGGAAGTAATGGAATTGAATTTCCTTAGATATTCCCTCCATATAGTCTGACTTCATACATTTTTACTATGCCTTGTAGCATTTCCATTAAGGAAAAAATGTCTGTATTATATGAATGCAGGCCCCTTCCTTCCCTGGGACTCAGTTTACCCTTCTAAAATGAGGAACCGCAGCTCTGAAATTCGTTATCATTCCGAGCATCTGTGGTTTCCACTGTTGCATGAGCCATCAGGTATCAGAATCAATATCTCATTATAGACCTACTATATGACCATCATATTAAATTATTAAATATTATATATATATACATATATGTATGTATATATATATATGAGGCTTTGTCCACATTCTTTGAGAGTCACAGATCTGGAGAAGTAGAACTTAAATGTTATATTTATATACATGATTGTATATGCATCAACTGTCATTAAAGGTTAGAGAAGAAACTGCCAACAGTGGGGGCCTTCAGGAAGCAGAACAGGGTACCTGGGGGTCTGGAATGAGATGAAGACTTCATTTTTATTTTCTTCAGACTTGTGTACTGTTTGGGTTTTTTTTTTAACCCACGTGCATTATTTATTCCTTCCCAATTTAATCACTAAAAAATGTTAAATCATTGAAACAGTCCAAACAATTAAGGATGAAATTGTGTGGTGCTCAGGAGGAAAGGGCTGTGTGTGTGTGTGTGTGCGTGTGTGGGTGGGTGGGTGGACTGAGAGGACTTAGCAAAGGAGGTGGGCCTCAGGCAGGGCCTCCCAAGGACACAGCCAGACCGAAGAGAGAAACACACTCACCCTGAGGTGGAGCTGGGGCTTCCAAGACCCGGGCCTCGGAACACCACTGTGTGACAAAGAGAGCCTTGATCTGCCTCGGCACCGGGATTTTTCAGGCAATGGCCCGAGTCTGCAAGGAGAGAGGAGGAGGCAGAAGGTACCTCCTAAGAGGCCTTAGAGGCCCCCAGGCCCGGTGGGCTCAGGCCGGTCCCCTCTCTGACAGCGTTCCCAATCTTCTTCATGCTAATCCGACCTCGTCCCAGCAGTTCCTCTGATAAGCTGAGGCCACTTCCACCTTTAGGGCTTTCACAGCAGCTGCTTCCCCTGCCTAGAACACACCCAGCCCAAGCAGCCACCCTCTCCGTCAAGCCACTGACTGCTCAATTTTCACTTAAAACCTCACATGCCCCTCGCCCACCGAAACTCCCTACCACCCTTGGCCTACTGTTTGGCTTTTCCCACTTAGTTGTTGTCTCCATCCTGCAATGACTAGGAGCTCCACAAGGACAGGAATCTTTTTCTGCCCGGGAATGCATACCATGTACCTAGAACTGTCCCTGGTACTTAGAAGACATTTAATGGTAAATAGCAGTGGGGGGTGGGGGTGGGGAATATCCTTTTTAAAAATAAGGGTATAAACTTTCCAGAACCTCCAGATGGGCCCCCAGACCAGATAAATCCTGAAATACAGAAGGACCAGCCTCTCCAAGAACATCAATCAGTTCCATCCCCCATCCCGTATTATTGGCAGCTCCTTCCAACATGAAACGGTTAGAATGGGCATAGCCCAAATACCCGTAAAGAGTGGGCGAAAGATCAGAGGTGATGGTGGAGTTATACAGAGAAGGTAGGGTTTAACAAATGAGTATGACTGCTGAATCAGTATATCGGTATTTCTTTTCGTCTCCAGTATCTTAGAGCACCTAGAAGTAAAAAACTGAAATTGTGGAATGGTAACCCATACCAAACTCTGGAATTTGTTCTATAACTAATTGTGATGTGCTTTGAATTTTATTGAATTTTTTTAGTGCTTTGAAATATGTATTTTTCACAAAAAAGAAAAAAGGTCGATTGTAATGATAAATGCACAGCTACATGATAAAAAAAATTAATGTAATCATGCATTACGTTAAAGAATAAAGAATTTTAAATTTCAAAAAAAAAAAAAAAAAGGACTGGGAGACGGATCAAAGAAGAAGGAGCAGTTATAACAGAGAAGATAGGATTTAACACATGAGCATGACTCCTGAATCATTATATTGATATTTCTTTTTAGTCTACAGGGTCTTGGAGTAGGTAGAAGGGAAAACCTGAAAATGTGGAACTGTAACCTATACCAAACTTTGAAATCTCTTCTATAACTAGTTGTTTAAAAAGTACTTAGAAATGTACTGCTTTTTTGTATATGCTTCACAATTAAAAAAAAAAGGTATGGAGTTTAAGCAACATATTTGTAAATAATACATGGTCAATGAAATCTCAAGAAAAAATTTTAAAATATTCTGAACTGAATGAAAATACAACTTATCAAAATTTGTGGAACACAGCTAAAGCAGCACTTAAAGGAAATATATCGCATTAAATGTATATATTAGAAAAGAAGAAAAATCTAAAATCACTAACCTGAGCTTCCACCTTAGGAAACAAGAGAAAGAAGAGAAATTTAATCCTGAAGCAAAAAGGAGAAAAGAAATAAAAATTAGAGCAGAAATCAATGATTTGAAAACAGGAAAAAAATCAAGGCAAGTAAAATGTCGTTCTTTGTACATGTCAGTAAAAATGGCAACTTTCTAGCCAGGCTAACAAAGAATAAAAAGAGAAGAAACAAATTACCAATATCTGAAATGAAAAAGAGGTTATCACTTGATCCCACGGACATTAAAAGGATAATAAAGTTATAAATTCTATGCCCTCCTATTCGATATTCATACTTGGATGAAAGGAACTACATCTTTGAAAGATAAGTTACCAAAACCCACGTAAGAAAATACGAATAATGTGATTAGGCTTAATCTACTTTACTTTTTTGGAGGGTGGGGGGGTGCATGGTCCGAGAATCGAACCTGGGTCTCCTGCGTGAAAGGCTTATATCTATTTTAAAAATTGAATCAATAATTAATAACCTTTCTAAAAAGCAGTAGGCCCAGATGGTTTCACTGGTGAATTCTACCAAACGTTTAAGGAAGAAGTAATTCCTTAATCATTAATTAAGGAACTGAGGATTAGTCCTTAATCGCTAATCATAATAAAAAATGACCAATTTCCTACAATCTCTTCCAGAAGATAGAAGCAGAGAGAATACTTCTTAATTCATTCTATGAGAGCAGCATTGCCCTAATAACAAAACCACATAAACGCAGTACAAGAAGCCTTGGGTAATAAGGCCTTGAGTGATGATTTTCAATAAAATTAAAAGCACAATTATATTTTAAAATTAGGTCCCCTTTAGAGCTAAAGAGAGTTTTTAATATGCAACAAATTCTCAGTTTTTTAAAAATTTAATGCTGCCATCTAAAATCTATCTGTCCCTATCAACTTCTTTTTTAGCTTCTATATAACAAAAAAAACAGTTATTTATATTCTGAAGGCCCCCAAGGATATGGGACTGAGCACAATGGATAGAAACCACAGAAAAAGATTTATCCTGGATATTAGGATCTTCCAAAAAGGAACTGTTTTCTAATTCTATGAAGTCAATACAAGTAATGCCCCCAAATAAATTACTTTCTCAAAAAATGAGTGATAACATTAGCTAAAATTAATCCATTTGACATAAAGTAAGACTATTAATGCTTCTAAAAGAACTGCATTATAATTCAACATTAACTGATTATTTTAATATTAATTTAAGGTCATTAATTTATGGTAGAATGGGCAATATATTCTTATTCACCAGTCTGAGTCATGAGTAATTAATCTTTATGGCCCTTCCAAGACAGAAGAATGTTTTCAATAGTATTCATTCATCATTTGGATTATAATAATAGTGATGCAAGCTTTCTACTCTGTTCATTTGAGTAAACTCTAAAGGAGTGTTTTTTAGGTCTCTAAGCTTTAACTATAGGAATCTTTTACACGGCAAGTAGTTGTTTCCTGCTGTCAGTAATTACAGACGTATTCATGTGTCACACAGAACTTACCAACCACTCCAGAATCTCCCAGGAGTATGACTCCCTTATCATGGCTTGGGGAGGTGGGGGGTACAAAACAAGTACCACTTCCATAACACAGCTACTGATAGATTACTCAAATGATTGCAGTCTAGGACATCTTCATTGAAAAAGCTAAGAATGCTAAAATTAATCCTCTAATTTATGCCATTTTTACTATTTTTGAGGGCATGAATTACTCTGAATTGAATGAACTAAGGAAAATTCAATCAGAAGTGTCAAAATAAGTTAAGAATCTATATACTATACAGAAAAGGGAATTGTGTCCTGCTCAATGTGGCTTCTTAATTTAAATAATAAGTGCTTGATTTACTGATTTGCGGCAATATCTTCTGGTGAAGCTAAAACTTCAAGCTCCCAAAGTGCAACTATTGGATACTTACCTGCTCATTTGTTTCAATTCTACTCTATAGTATCATATACCATACTCAAAAATACCATTTCCTTTTTCCAGAGCCCTTAGCTAGTTGTGGTAAAGTATGTATGTTCGATATGTTTTCCTGCTTCTGACATCAGTAGAATTCTCTAATTTGAATCCCATGCATTTGAATCTCAGGTCAATGACTGCGCATTAGAAATCCAGACAAGTTTTATGTCCTGCACCCAAATTTTTACTTCTTAATTTTTAGAACTCAAAAGTCGTTTGGGTGCTCATAAATTGCCATAGTAATAGTAGCCCACATGTAAGAATTCTCTAGAAAAAAATTTCAGCCTAATAGCTGTTTAGATTTTGAGCATTACTATGAGAAATGCTCCGAAGTGTCACTGGTAGGACTAAGACAAAGATGGGGAGAAAAGAAACAGGTGATTTTGGGATAAAGACATAAGATTCCAAAAGAAATCCAAGAAGCCAACATTGTCAGGTTTATTCCAGAGGAGCAAGATACCGTATCTGGATGCCAGTGTATTCATGTCTAAGAAGAAAGAAGGGCACAAAGTACAGGTAGAGATGAAAATTGATAGATATACATTCTAATTTCAACTTCTCACTCACCATAGGATCTTAGGTAAGACATTTGGCACATGTTCTTGTCCTATCCATAAAATCAATTACATGGTATAATACAATGGTGAATTTTTCTGTAAAGGACCCGATAGTAAAAATTTAGGCTTTACAGGTCATTCTGTCGCTGCTGCAACTGTTTTTACTTCACCTTTGTGCCCTAAAACAAGCCATAGACAACAGAAATGAATAAGTGAGGCTGAGTTCCAAAAAACCTTTTTTTTACTAGAACAGAAGATTTGGCCCTTAGGTTGTAGCTTGTCCACTTGTATAATAGCTACAAAATCATGACATTTAGTAATATTTAAAGGTCTCATTAAAAGAAAAGACAATATATAAAGAGAGAAAATGGCAAGACAGAGTAGTTTATCTGAGAGAAAAATCGGTATCATAAGGGGAATGTTTTCTATAAAAGCAAACCAAAAATAAGCAGCAAAACCCAATAATCAAGATCTGAGATTTATTTTTGATGAAAATATTTATGATGGAATTTAAAGCACAACTGGGAAACTTATAGTCACAGCATCAAGGGATTGAGAAAACCCCTAGAATGAGCTGAGACTCAGCATTAGGGGATTGAGAAAACCTTCTCGCCCCAAAGGGGGGAAAGAGTGAAATGAGACAAATTAAGTGTCAATGGCTGAGAGATTCCAAACAGTCTAGAGGTTATCCTGGAGGTTATTCTTACGCATTAAATAGTTATCACCTTGTTAGTTAAGATGTAGTGGAGGGGCTGAGGGAACTGCCTGAAAATGTAGAGCCGTGTTCCATTGGCCATGTTTCTTGAAGATGATTGTATAATGATATAGCTTTCACAATGTGACTGTGTGATTGTGAAAATCTTGTGTCTGATGCTCCTTTTATCTACCTTATCAATAGACGAGTAAAACATATGGAATAAAGATGAATAATAGGGGGAACAAACGTTAAAATAAATTTAGAATGAAATGCTGGTGATCAACGTGGGGGAGGGGTGGGGGAGTATGGTATATATGAATTTTTTTGTTTTGTTTTTATTTCTTTTCCTGAATAGATGCAAATGTTCTAAGAAATGTTCATGATGATGAATATGCAACTATGTGATGATATTCTGAATTACTGATTATATATGTAGAACAGAACGATCAAAAATTACGAATGTTTGCGTTTGTTTGGTGTCTTTTTTGGTATTTAAAAAAAAAATAAAAACCGTCAACCTACAGGCAAAAAAAAAAATTATAGTCAATCTCCCAGGAAGTTGGTCTTTTCCCAAGTTTGAAAGGATTAATGCTAAACGACTGAATCCTCATTGTAAAGTCTTTGTTATCATCTCACTTGACTATCAACCTAGAGGACTACGTTAGCTAATTTCATTACTATTCTAATTATTTTCCAACTAGAGGTTAATTTTTTAAATCTTTTCACCCAACACATGACATTTACCTAACATACAAGGCAGACAGAAAACATGATTTTGGTCTTTTATTTTGTATTTTTTTCTCCAGAGTTGTCAGACATTTTTATGATGCATGATTACATGGCAAAATTTTGGTCTCCTATATGTCGACATCAATTATTTTGAACATGTTATCAAAACAACTATTTTGAACATTTTATCAAAGCAACAATTTGCCAGCATAACTGTAAAATACAACATTGGCACGGTCTGAAGAGGGAAGAAAATCCTATTGTTCCTCATGGATTCTCTTATAGTTTTTGATTCTTCTAAAATTCAGAAAGCAAATTTAATAAGTCAATAATTTTTTGAGGGCATACAGATTCACAATCTCTTATCAGAAGCCCTTGGCCTGATGTATTTCAGAATACAGAACTTTTCAAATTTTAGAAAGCTAATATGGTTCAGATATCAGTTTGTATACTCCTAGTGAAGTCTAGAATAGCACCCTATAATTATATTAATTTTACTGCAGGCACATTTACTCACACTGAAGAGAATAAATAAAGGCCATAAATAGCCTCATATCAATTCAGATTTTGCTCCCAAATGTCCCTGCTTCAGCTTTTTGAATATTCGAATTGTGGTTAAGGGCCTGTGGACCTATCACATGTAAAAAAATAAAACAAGTCTTTCTGAAGGCTTTTTCAGTTCAAGGAGATACAGTATGTTGAGGATTGAATAATATAGCCTTGTAACTAAAGATACTTTGAAGCATGAATTCAAGAACAAAATGCCTCAATTCTTCCATTCTAAGCACAGTTACCAAGAGAAATGTGCTTCCTCTGCTCCAACGAATATCAATTTATTTTCAGAGCCAGCACACACATGGCATAGAGATCACTTTTGTCAGGATTAGTGGCCATTCTGGCAGTGATTCTCAACCAAAAGGGCCTGTCCTTCAAGAGTTTCTGAAAGGTTAATCTCGATGTGAGTAATTTCATATCCTTTAAGAATCTTTGGTTTTTCTTCCCAGTAAAAAGATGATCATTCTAAGTGCTGGCAGAAATTGCAATTCCCTATTTTACAGGTATTGGTAACTGTAGACTTCATTAATTGTTTGATTATTGTACCTCTGCAACATTAATTTTAAATCCTGGTTGTACATTATAAATACATGTTAAAAACAGATGTCCAGGCAGCATCAGGTAAATGCATTTTAGAGGCTTAAGGCACCAAAAAGATAATAGTGCTCAAACTTAATTCAAAATAAAAACAATATTAAATCATAAAATGCATGTTAGGAAGTCCATCTTACATCTCATTTTTCTCATGAAGTTCTCATGCACATTTCTTGAAATTTTTTTTTTCTTTTCAGTTTTGATGCCTTTGCTTTCTACAGTCCAGTATGAGCCTGTTTTGCCTGCTGGGTAGTCCAGTACTGTATTTACACGAAAAGCTAGGGCTGAGAACCACTTGGGTGGGGTTTGTTGCCCTTCCCTGCCAAGGAAGGAGATTAATACCCCTTTCTGCCTGATGAATTTGAGTCTTGGCCCTAGGATGAGTACAGGTTCTCTGAGAAGCAGATTACAAAATGGGACAAACGGCAAGGATTTTATCAGGGAAATGCCTACATGAGATAAAACAGGGAAGGAGCTAGACAAGCTAGGAGAGCCTTTAGACTTTGAAGTAAGTGTAATCTCCCAGTGAAGGAGAGAGTGAGAGAGAAATGGGTGGAAGCATCTCAAATGGAAGCATGAGGAAAGTTCTGCAAGACCCTTGGAGAGGGCGGGCCGCGGTGGCTCAGCGGGCAAGAGTGCTTACCTGCTATGCCGGAGGACCCCGGTTCGATTCCCGGCCCCAGCCCATGTAAAAAACAAACAAACAAAACAAAATATAATAAAATAAGAAAATGTTTAAAGATGTTTCCCTTTCTTCCTCTCTTCCTTCCTTCTATCCTTCCTTCCTTCTCTGTCTAAAAAAAAAAAAAAAAAAAAAAAAAAAAAGTTTAAAAGACCCTTGGAGAGTCCTCAAGCCAAAGTAGACTGTTAGACGTTCTGTGTCTCCCAAGGGATCAAAGTAAGATTTCCGTACCACAGTCAAGAGGTTGAAAGAAGCCCAAGAAAGGGTTTGCAAATACAGCAAAGGACTTGAAAGTACAGTTGCTAGCCCTTGGCCAGTTATGCTCCTTATATTTTCCTTGTTATTGAAGGTCTGTCTCACAAATCTCCAAAGTGATAAAGGTCATCAGTACCCCAGGAAAAAAGCTGCCCCTGACTAGCAACTTTTAAACCTCTCCATGACGCTTAATCTAACTTCTCACTACTATGAGGTTGAAGAGGAAAAGAGAAAGACATGACAAATAAAAAAAAATGTTACTTGACTTCATATCTTTAAACAATGCACCAAATATTTTTTATTTTTCTTAGTCATTCATATGCAAGTAATTGACTATCAAAGCACTTTTTAAAACACAACAGAATAATATTACGCTTTACCAATTAAAGAATTACTTCCGTACCATGGGATTAGGTCATATAAAAATGTCATACAATATTTGAAAGTTTATTTCTAAGCCAACTTAGATGATGAGTAAAATGGTTTCTATAAATTAATTTTTGTCAGGTTTGATGTTTCCTATGTGAGTTTTTAGAATACATCATCAATGCAATATAATTCATAAACATTTAGGATATTGTCGATAGTTGCAATTCATAAGAAAAATATACTCAGATGGTCTTGATTAAGTTAATTTTAGATACAAAATACCCAGCATACTTATTTTATTTTTTTTTTGGCATGGGCAGGCTCTGGGAATCAAATCCAGGTCTCTGGCATGGCAGGCAAGAATTCTGCCACTAAGCTACCATTGCACCACCCACCAGCATACTTTTTATAGTAATTTTATAGTAATAAAATTCAGTTTATAATGTGCCTTTCAATAAACCGCAATAAACCACTAACAGAATTTCTGTTTAAAGCTGGAAGTTTTATATATATCAAAAGTATATATGATACTTTTCTTCACAGAAAAAATGATGATATCGAAAAGGCAAGGACCACCAGCACTTTATCAGAGATCAAACGTTTAGGGCATTAGTTATTATGCTTTCTTTTTAGATTATACATTAAATACCACTAAGACAAGTTTTAAATCTTATGACCAGGTTTTAAAAAAACATGAAAAATGATAGTGAAATCACTTCTACACCTCAACAAAAACAAAGCAAACCAGTGTGTCCACATAGTCATTTCATTAATTCATGATTTAATAATAAATGCCAGGCTAGAAACAATGAGCAAATCTAAAGGTTCATCCAAGAAAATTAAGTACTTTTGAATATTTTTAAAAAAAGCTTTAATAGGCAATATCTCTCTGATCATGTAAGTGAGAGGTAGAAAGAAAGAAAAATACTGTACTGAACTGATTCTCATAGATCTGCTCCTTCCAAGAACACACCCACCACTATTTTCCTTAGGTTTCCATATAGCCTTCTTTTACTTACACATAAAGCCACTAGAGGTTTTCATTTTTCCCAATAAATACTTAGGTAGCACTATAAGTATTTAACAAACTTGTAGGAATGCATTAAGATTAAATGTTGATTTATTATGGCCTTAAAATTCTTTCAACTTAAATTTTTTTCCTGGGAATATGAAAGTATTGAATTTTCAAATTTCTTTGAGTATTGAAAAACATAAAGTATAATATTTTAATATATTAGCAAATTATAATTGTGCCATATAACTTCTTGAAAGAGCATGTAAATAATTTTCAAACTGTTGTGAATGCTACAATACAGAGAGCAGAGTGCAGAGTATTTTTAAGGTTTGTTTGCTGACAAGTCTTTATATTATAGTGCCAGAAAGAAAAATAAATACTAAAGAAAACCATGTTTTTATTAGAAGAAAAACAGTGTTTTCATGAAAAGAAAATAAGTAACATGTCATCTCTCTAGTAGTTTTTCTTCAGTCAATTACCTGGTTTACCTAATGTGTTATCTCAGTTCAATTACTGAACAAATTACCCTTAAATAAAACTTCAGTAGTCTTACATTTGTCCATGGCTGAACCTTCTCAAAGAGTATTAGTCATTCTAAGCTCCTTTTAAATTCTTCTGGGAGGACTTTAAAATAAGTTTTCTTCTGTAAACCTATAACTTCTCTGATTTAAAAAAAAAGGCAAAAAGAAAGCTACAGAGAAAAGAAAAGAAAAAAGCTTCCTGTCCCTGGCTTCACAATTTCAACATTGATGAAAATTTCACTCTTAGTTTGAAGTAACATTTCTTTTAGGATCTGGCTCATTCAGGTGCCAGTATACAAGCAGATAGCTCAGGTACACATGTTTATAAAAATAAAGTCAAAAGCAAAGGGGGAAAATGGAAAAGCCAATCCCAGCTATTCTACAAAAAATTTTAAAACTAAAGGTTCACTTGAAAATTCTCCTTAACGAGATAAAGAAGAGTGATTTACAAACAAGGTGTTTGGTTTTTCTCCTTGCGTAGCCTATAAGCTCATTGGAATCTATAATTAAGATCGTATTTGAGGTGTGAGAAGCTTCAGTGATGACTGCTTCACCAATTTTTGCTGGTGTCCTCTTGACCTGGCATCCTCAATGGCATTATATGCCTTCTGTAAACAAATAAACAAAGACAAGAATTGTAAGAGAAATACAGGTTCATGCCATGGAGGAGAAAGGTATAAAAGCAAGAGTTTACAGAAATATTCTTGTTGGAGGACTCCACATAAGTCCAACAGCTAAGGACAGGAATATACAGTCCATATATAATGCAAAATAAGACCTTCTGTCCTACTGACTACGTGATTTGAAGTTTATACATCCAAAGTTATAAGTGGAAGAGATCTGGGAGAAATAATGGATACTGTTTACCATAACACACTTCATCTCTTAGCTAAAAAAAAAATGAGGGGTTTTCTTTAAAATAAATTGTTTACCTCTGCTGTGGCAGTATCCTGTAGATAAATTTTCCGGAGACGGCCTTGATTTTTACTGTCTTTTCTGTGGAACAGGACCTGATCCTGTTTCAAAAGAAACAATGACAGAAACAGAATTATTTTGGGAAAGAAAAAAATCATAACCTTTAATTGGATGCCTAAATGTCAACTCTATTTTATAACCAATAGACTAACCAAATGCACATATTCACGTATGATAAGAAATAAATCATTTTGGAACACGGATGGTGGTTCCATATGCGAACTGTCAGAATCTATAAAATTGGACAAGTACACATCTATCTGCCAATAGATAAAATAATGACTTTTTTGCAGGATATGATAAATAGACTATAGAAACACCACTTAATAACTCATCACATCTGGCAAATCAAAAAATCTTTCCTTCATTTCCTTGGCTGATGGATAAAATTCTTATATAATGTAAAATACATTGAATCAATTCTCACCACTGTTGTGGAAGAAAACTGATAACTGAGGAAATTATAAAATATATGCATAGTGACAAAGTCTTTCCTAGTTTGAAAACCATGTTTCATACTACAAGGCACTCTTAAATTTTGATTTACCACTATGAGGTAATGCTGAAATACGAAATGGTATGGTGCCACAGTGGTTTCTTTTATTTGTAAACATCCATGAAAAGAAAAGTAAACACAAATTTAAGGATATTCACATCTCTATTAATATTTGGTGGTAAATGTTTTCCATATAGTTTCAGTAATCAAGATAACATCGTTATTGTTTAAGAAAAAGAAATAGTCTGCAGATATTACAGAATGACAATTTGTTTTGAATGGAATGCAAAATATATATAATATTATATTATAGATTTATATAATATATAATAAAAAAGTTATGTATTTCAAAGTAAAGTCTCTGAACTAATCAAAAGATGGAATTTTCATTTTTACCAATTACTTGATTGTAATTAAAATAAAAATTCTTTAATGGGGGAAGAAAGATGTAAAAGTACTGTTACATACTTAAATAATATCAACATTCTATAAATGACAAATATTACAAAACATGACTGTTTTAGACATATTTTTACCAGAGCAAGCATGTATTAATCTCTCAAAAGCTTAAAAAAGGGACTTTTTCTGGCAAAGTCTGATTACAGGAAAATTAGTATCCATATGAAGTTACAAAAATATAAATACATAAAAGACTTCTATTTACTAATAATAAATTCTACAAAAAGGAAGTATCAGCATCCTAATTCTTTTGGCAGATAGGAAACTTTCAGGATGATATTTACTCTCGGCAACTAAGGATCGTCTGAAAATAAAGTACAGGTACACAAAGAAATGAGTATGTATTCCTTACATCTCAGCAAATGTAATAATGTTGATGATGATAGTAATGATTATGTGGATAATCTTTCAAAATTGGGGGTAATTATAAAACAAAGTCAGAACACGCTGGTTTACACTACTTTAATGAATTCTTAGTTATAAGGTTGTATTTCATGTTTTCTTACCTTAACTGAAATTTTTAGCAGATTTTCACTGACATTAGGAGGAAATACAAAATCTTCAAATGGACATTGCCAATCTATGCACATACGGCCTAGGATTTCAACTTCCTTTATACACAATACTCGCCTATTGGGCAAAAGGAAACAAAAACATACAGCTAGCGATAAAGACAGTTAATTATTCTTCCTAATATTTTTCTCTACTGGGTGTTAGAGGTAGCATTTGCTCAGGAAACAATGAAACTTGGCACTAACAAAGATTAACTTGTAAAAAAGTCTGAATAACTGTCAAATAAAGAGCAAATATAGCACCTAGTAACAAGCAGACTTTTAGCAATTCCCCTCCTGCCAATCTTGCACTTTTTCAGAAAAGTGTAGCTTTTTTTGTAAAGTTGACCAAAAAACTGATAGGGAAATCATCTCTGAAACACACATGTAACAAGCTGCACACTCACCTGGGAAACAATAAAGGCAGAAGCCCCTGAAAAGATTTTACTTAGAAAATCATTAATTGCTCTTTACTGTAAGTCATGTATGTCTTCCAAGTCAAGAAATAATGTGCAGGAAATGTCACAAACCAAAAATGTCAGCAAAGATTCACTTTAGGCCTGCTAACAAATATCAGATTTGAACACTATCACTATACACTATATCACATTGTTGTACGTATCCCATTTTACTCAAAATCATATAATCCTTAAAGGGCATCCACACTGATTGCTTACATTGTGTGATTCAGAGTAATTACTGATATGACCATGTCCGATTTAAAAATTTCTAGTCTAGAAAGCAAAACTAGGAAAGTAGAGGGACTTTCAACTAATTCAGCAAATATCTAGTGCTGGGGAAACAAAGGTAAGGTTTCTGCCTGATAGGTAACTATATGCAAGAAAGGAAATGAATGTAGATAAATGTTACAGCACGTAGATAAGTGCTGTAACAGTGTGTGCATAAAGTTCTTTGGGAGCACAGGGAAAAGAAACTGACTGTGTTGTTAAAGTAGGTAACATTAAGAGCAGAAAAAATCCTTTTCTTGTAAAAAGGGATTTCTCTATGTGAAAAGGGAAATGAAAGTCCAGACAATGGGAACAGTGCATTGAAATAAACAGGGGTACAAAAAAGGCAAGACTTGTTTGAAGAATGTGGAGAGCTATATCTAGAGTATAAGATATTTACAGAAGTGAGAGAATAAATTCAGGACCAGACCTTGAAGGACTTTTTTTTTTCATTCTAAGAAATTGTGACTATAGGCAATGGGAAATGATCCAGTACGATTTCATATTTTTGAATCATAGTCCTAATGGCAAATGGAGCAATGATAAAGTAAACTGGCAATAGACAATACAGATAGGAGGTTATGGCAATAGTCTAATCAGAAGACAATGGGAGCTTCAATCATGGCAGTGACTAAGAGAATGGAGAAGAAAGGGTTAGATTCCAGTTGCTTAGAAGGTAGAGTGCACAGAATTTGGTTTAGGAACTGATATAAAATCCCAGCACTGTATTTCAAAGCGGGAGTGCTATTGAAATTCTGGGTTTCTTTGGGACTGTGCTGGGCACTACAGGAAGCTGGACATCCCTAGCTCAGCCTACTAAATGCCAGTAATGACCCACAGTCACTGAAAGAACCTACCATAATGTAGATTTCCAAATAACCTCTAGAAAGTGTACTTCACTCTACTTTCCCACCTCCTGTCCCAGCTGAGAATCAAATGACAAGAGTTAAGAGTTAAAGATGACTGTTACAAATTGTGTGGGTCAAAATAAATTCACCATTTGAATTGTCTTAAAACTCTCTTTCCTATAACACTACTGTTCTCCTACCACCTTAAATCTCCTTTATTCTCCTCCCATACCATGTTTTCTAGAGCTCAACTCTTGGTCACTTCCATTCTACACATTCCTTTAGTGTGGTCTCCAAGATCTCAATTCCAGATCATTATCAACTCCTCCTTCCTCCCTTCTATCTATCTATCTATCTATCTATCTATCCATCCATCCATCCATCCATCTATCTATCATCTATCTATCTATCTATCCATCCATCCATCCATCCATCTATCTATCTATCATCTATCTATCTATCTATCTATCTATCTATCATCTATCTATCTATCTACCTATCTATCTACCTATCTATCTATCTATCTATCTATCTATCTATCTATCTATCTACCTATCTATCTATCTATCTATCTATCTACCTATCTATCTATCTATCTATCTATGCTTCAACTACTGATACTTCTCCACTTTGATGTCTCAAAGCTATATCAAATTCAATATAAAAACAAATTAAAAATCACTATCTTTTCCCTTAAACAGTAACAGTACTAACTACTCTCTTGTAGTTAAGCCAAACACTGATCATCTTGCATTCCTTTCTTTTCCACATCCAATCAGTCACCAAGCCCTATCTTTTAAGACTACCCTATTATTTCCATCCTTTTTTATTTTAGCTTAGGCCCTTACCACTTCCTACTAAGATAACTGCCACAGTCTCAGTGGTAGGCAGAATTCTAAGATAGTCTCCAAGATTCCTCACCTCTTGGTGTATAGCCCAGATAATCCCCAGAACTGCAAATTAGATGAATTCTGCTCACAGAATTAGGTTTTTTTATACACCCTTAAGAAGAAGTGATTATCCAGCTGGACCTGTCTTAATCACATGAACCCTTAGAATCTGAGTTTACAGGTCAAAGACAGAGAAGTCAGAGAATTCAAAGCTCGAGAAGGATTCAATGCATCCTATTAGCTTGAAGATGGAGGAAGCCACATGGCAAAGAATAGGAGCCCAAAAAAGCCCTGTCTGATACAGAACAAGGAGACAAGGACCTCTTCTAACAACCACAAGGAACTGAATTCTGCTAACAACATTAATAAGCTTAAAAGCTGATCCTTCCCCAGGACTATAGTCTTGGCTAAAACCATGATTTCAGTCTTATGAAACCTTGAGCAGAGAACCCAGCCACATTGTGTCAAACGTCACACTCGTAAAACCCGCAGGATAAATTTGTGTTGCTTTAAGCTGCTATGGTTGTGGTGATTGTTTTACATAGCAACAGAATACTCTGTCTCCAACTTGTCCCTACTCTAATCTGGCATACCAATCACTGTAAGATTTCTTTCTAAAGTACAAACTTCACTGTGTCATTCTTTGTTTAAAAGCCTTCAGTGGAAAAAAGAGAGAGATTACTTGTGTGCATACTATGCACATGCCTCTATGTGAGAAGCTGTGAGTGGTAACAAACAATAAAATAACAGATTCAATGATTCTGCACTATATTAATGATAAAACCTCAACCCTTCAGATGGCATAAGCAGATCCTTAAATACGACTAGCTTCATTTCCCAACACTTCATCATTAACATCCTACCATTCAGCCATTCCAAACAATTCTTACTATTCAAGATGACACACTGTTTCGTGCCGCTGCTTGCCTCCTGCTTACCCGTGTAACAGGTACCTACTTCACAAGACTCAGCTCAAATACCACCCCAACCCCCCCATCTGGAAAACCTCCTCGATACCTCCCCTAACCCCTCACTGGACAAAGAGTTTTTTTCGATGTCCTCAGTCTCTGAACATCAGACAGCACCTATCACACTTATGATATCATCGATAATTTGTAGGTCTCCCTGTTTAAATATGGAGGACAGAAATAGTAACTTTCATTTCTGTGTCCCTGTATCTGTCATATAACGATGGTTAAAAAAAATCTGTTCAATGAACAGCT
This sequence comes from Tamandua tetradactyla, assembly GCF_023851605.1. NCBI lineage: Eukaryota > Metazoa > Chordata > Mammalia > Pilosa > Myrmecophagidae > Tamandua > Tamandua tetradactyla. Next base: position 78,008,148 of record NC_135340.1, read on the forward strand.
TTCTAATAAAGACTACCAAAATTAAGTATGATGGAGAATAATAGTCTAATAAATTTTGGTTATGGGGATTTTAGTGTTTTATCTCTAAAAACTAACAAAAAATATTGGAATCAAATTTTGATGAATTTCAATACAGAAAAATTAAAAGAGAAATTAGGAAATATCTTGAGGTGAATGAAAATGAAAATACAACATACCAAAACTTAGGGAATGTGGCAAAGGCAGTATAAATGCTTACATTAAAAAAGAGAAAGAGGGCGGGCCGCGGTGGTTCAGCGGGCAAGAGTGCTTGCCTGCCATGCCAGAGGACCCCAGTTCGATTCCCGGCCCCAGCCCATGTAAAAAACAAACAAACAAACAAAAAATAATAAAATAAAATAAATACTTTAAAAAAAAAAAAAAAAAAAGAGAAAGAAACTTAAAATAAGAGACCTAATCTCAAAACTGGAAGAGCTTGAAAAACAAGGACAAATCAAACTCAAAGCAAGCAGAAGGATGAAAAACCAAGATTTGAGCAGAGATAAATGAAATAGAGAACAAAAAGACAATAGAGAGAATCAACAAAACCAAAAGCCGCTTTGGAAAGATCAGTAAAACTGACAAAACTTGAGCAAGACAGATGAAGAAAAAAAGAGAGAAAACAGAAATAACAAAAATCAGAAATGAAAAGGGGGACATTACTAATAATGCCGCTGAAACAAAAAGGACTATAAGAGGGTACTATAAACAACTATACACCAATAAATTAGAAAACCTAGATGAAATGGACAAATTCTTAAAAACACGCAAACTGCCTACACTGACACAAGAAGAAAAAGAAGATCTCAACAAACCAATTACTAGTAAAGAGATTATTCAAGCAGTCATCAAATACCTCTTGAAAAAGAAAAGACCAGGACCAGATGGTGTCACAGAAGAATTCTACCAAATATTCCAAGAACACTTAACTCCTAATCTGCTCAACTCTTCCAAAAAATTGAAGAGGAGGGAACACTCCTAATTCATTCTGAGGCCAACATCACCTTCACCCTAATACCAAAGCCAGAAAAAGACAGCACAAAGAAAGAAAATAAAGACCAGTATCTCCTATGACTGTAGATGTAAAAATCCTCTGCAAAATACTAGCAAATTGAATCCAACAGCACGCTAAAAAAATTATAAACCATGATCAAGTGGGGTTTATAACTGGTATGCAAGGGTGGTTCAACATAAGAAAATCAATTAATGTAATAATCACATTAACAGAATGAAGAGGAAAAAAAAAAACCACATGATCATTTCAACTAATCTGTGCAGAAAGGGCACCTGACAAAATCCAGTACCCCAGAGCACTAGAGAGAGAAGGAAACTTCCTCAACATAAGGGGCCTATGTGAAAAAAAAAATAGAGCTAACAGCCTACTTAATGTTGAAAGACTGAAGCTTACCTCCTAACATAAAGACTAAGACAAGAATTACCCGCTGTTACCAACATTATTCAACATTCTACTGAAAGTTCTTGCTAGAGCAATTAGACAATAAATAAATATAAATAAAAGGCATCTACATTGAAAAGGAAGAAATAAAACTCTCCATATATGCAAATGACATGATCTTACATATAGAAATCCTGAAAAATCCGTAACAAAGTTCCTCGAGCTAATAAATGAATCCAGCAAAGTGGCAGGGTATAAGATAAATACCCCTAAATCAGCAGTGTTTCTACGCATAATGTAGAATAAATCTAAGGATGTAAAGGACTTGTACACAGAAAACAACAAAATGTGGCTAAAAGAAATGTAAAAAGACCTAAATAAATGGATGGACATTCGTGTTCATGCACAGGAAGACTAACTAACCTCAAGATGTCAATCCTACCCAAAGTGATTTATAGATTCTACTCAATCTCAACCTAAACTTCCCACAACTTTCTTAGCAGAAACAGAAAAGCTAACATCATATTTACTTGAACAGGTAAGGGACCCCTAATAGCTAAAGCCAACTTGAAAAAGAAGAATGAGGCTGGAAGATACACACTTTCTGAGCTCAAATGTTATTACAAAGTCACAGTAATGAAAACAGAATGATGCTGGCACAAGACACACAGAGCAAGGGAAGTGAACTGAGAGCAACCTTCACATTTATGACAAGGGGCAAAGACCACTCAATTGGGAAAGAATAGTCTCTTCAACAAATGGTGCCGGGAAAACTGGATCTCCATATGTAAAAGATAGAAGTAGGATCTCTCTACCTTATACCTTAGACAAAAAGCAACTCAAAATGGATCGGAGATCTAAATATAAGAGCCAGAACTATCAAACTACTTGAAGAAAATATAGAGATGCATTCTTCAGAACCTTGTGTTAGGCAACGGTTTCATAGACTTTACATCCAAAGCACAAGCAACGAAAGAAAAAATAGATAAATGTGACCTCATCAAACTTAAAAATTTCGTGCCTCAAAGAACTCCATCATGAAAGTAAAAAGATAACCTATACAATGGGAGAAAATATTTGGAAACTATATATCTGATAAAGGCTTACTATCCAGAATACATAAAGAAACCTTCAGCTTAACACAAAAAGAGCAACAACTAAATTTTTAAATGGGCAAAAGACTTGATAAAGGCTTACTATCCAGAATACATAAAGAAACCTTCAGCTTAACACAAAAAGAGCAACAACTAAACTTTTAAATGGGCAAAAATCGCCAAGGAAAAACAGCACAAGAAAAGATGCTCAACATATTTAGCCATCCAGAAAATGCAAATCAAAACCACAATGAGATATCATTTCACACCCATTAGAATGGCTACTATTTTTTTTTAATCGAAAATTACAAATGGGGAAATAGGAACACTCATTCATTGCTGGTGGTAATGTAAAACAGTGCAGCTTCTGTGGAAGACGTGGTATATGACCAAGCAATCCCATTACTAGGTATACACCTGTTCTAGTTTGCTAGCTGCTGGAATGCAATACACCAGAAATGGAATGGCTTTTAAAAGGGGGAATTTAATGAGTTGCTAGTTTACAGTTCTAAGGCCGATAAAATGTCCCAATTAAAACAAGTCTATAGAAATGTCCAATCAAAGGCATCCAGGGAAAGATACCTTGGTTCAAGAAGGTCGATGAAGTTCAGGGTTTCTCTCTCAAGTGAGAGGGCACATAGCAAACACAGTCAGGGCTTCTCTCTTGGCTGGAAGGGCACATGGCGAGTACGGTGTCATCTGATAGCTTTCTCTCCTGGCTTCCGGTTTCATGAAGCTCCCCGGGAGATGTTTTCCTTCTTCATCTTCAAAGGTTGCTGGCTCTTGGACTCTATGCATCTCATGGCTACATCGTTCTGCTCTCTCTCTCTGAATCTCTTTCTCTAAAATGTTTCCTTTTTTATAGGACTCCAGTAAACCAGTCAAGACCCACTCAAATGGGTGGAGACATGTCATCCCGTAATCCAGTTTAACAACCACTCTTGACTAAATCACATCAACCAGGGAGATGATCTCATTACAGTTTCAAATATACAGTATTGAATAAGGATTATTCTACCTTTAAGAAATGGGATTTATATCAAAACATGGCTTTTCTTAGGGGGCATACTTCCTTTCAAACCAGCACAACACCCAAAATAATTGAAAGCAGGAATTCAAACAGATGTTTACACACTGATATTCACAGAGGCATCATTCACAATTACCAAAAGATGGAAGCAACCCAAGTGTCCATCAATCGATGAATGGATAAACAAAATGTGTATATACATACAATGGAATATTATTCAGCTGTAAATAGGACTGAAATCTGATACACGGATGACATGGATGAACCTTGAAGACATCATGTTGGGTGAAATAAGCCAAACACAAAAGGACAAATACTGTATTATTTCATTGATATGAAACAACCAGAACAAGCCAACTTACAGAGTTAGACTCTAGAATATAGGTTACCAAGAGATGTGTTGGGTATAAGGAATGGAAAGTTAATGCTGAAAATTAGAAGGGGAAATGTTTTCATAATAGATGGTGATGACGGTATCACAACATTGTGAACATAATTAACAGCACTGAATATATATCTGAATGAGGTTAAAAGGGGAAATACTAGGGTGGTGTGACGGTGGCTCAGTGGCAGAATTCTCACCTGCCAGGCCGGAGACCCAGGTTCGATTCCCGGTGCCTGCCATGCAAAAAAAAGGGGGGGGGGGGGGGAATACTAGATTGTATATATGGTAGAATAAAAAATTTTAAATAAAATCCATGGAACTGTACTATATGAACAGTGAACCCTAAGTTAAACCAGACTATAGTTAATAGTACAATTACAAAAAACATACCATACCAAAGTAAGGTATTAATAATAGGGTGGTATATGGGAAGTCTGTATTTTATGTGTGATTGTTCTGTAAACTCACAACTTCTCTATTAAAAAATTGAAAAAAAATGGATGATAAATATATTAAAATGTTCACATACTTTAGTAATCAAAGAAATGCTAGTTAAAAGAGAAATTATTTTCTGCCAAGTTAGCAAATTAAAAAAAATATTAATACGTAGTCTTAGCAAAACACAAAAGAAAGGACACTGTCATATGCTCTTAGTGCTACATAAAAATTGACATAAGCCTTCTGAAAAAACTAGGCAATATATAGAAAGGGCCTCAAAAATCTTCACAACTTTTGGATCAGCAACTCCATTCATTAAATTTTGTTTTTGGGTGCATGGGAATTGAACCCAGGTCTCCTGCATGGAAGGTAAGCATTCTATAAATGAACCACCTGCGCACCCTCCATTCCTATGAATTTATTATAAGGAAACAATTATAGAATAAACAAATATTTAGCTGCAAAAATGTTGCTTATAACAATAAAATATTGAGAAGAGATAAACTAAATGTCAAAGTAAGGGAGTATTTGAATAAAATGTAGCATATCCATAAAAACATTCTTTTGTAGTCATAAAAATCACATTGAAGAATATTTAATGGCTTGAGAAGATGACAATAAAATATTGTCATGTGAAAAACCTGTTACCAAAGTATACATAATACATTTTTGTACATGGCTTTTGTAAAACACATAACATGGCAAAAATATGTTATGCCAGCTAATGGTGGTTCTCTGGATGACGGGATTGCTGGTAAAGATTATTTTCAGGGGGATAAAATTTATCATTCAAACAGGATATTTTTTGAAATGAAAAAGATAACTATTAATAATTATGTTGAGACAAAAGGTACAAACCAGCTCTGTCCTAGGTGAAACAGGATATATGATTATTTTCATTGTTTAAATGATCTATATTAGGGTTAGCAAACCATGGTCAGTAAGCCAATTCTGGCCCATGGTCTGTTAAAGTTTTATTGAAACACAGCCAAACTTATGAATTTTCAAATTGTCCATAGCTGTTCTTGTACTACAAGGGCAAAAGAGACTATAGTACATACAAAACCTAAAATACGTACTATTGGTTCTTTAAAGAAAAGTTTGTTGACCCCTGTGCTGGTCTGAGGTGGTCGTGTGCCCTGAAAAAGCTGTTATTTTTCCTAGCCCACTCTTGTGGGAGCAGACTTATTGTCTTGGCAGGATCTTTTTAAGTTGTTTCCATGGATATGTGACCCTGCCAATTGTGGGTGGAACATTTTGATTACTAGGTTTCCATGGAGATGTGTCTCTGCCCGTCAAGGTGGGTCTTAATCTGCTTACTGGAGTTCTTAAAAAAGGAACCATTTTGGAAAAAGCTCCGAGTCAACACAGATAAAGACATTTGGAGATGCAGAAAAAAAAAAGCCACTGAGGAAGCTGTGTGAAACCAGAAGTCAAGGGACCAGCAGATGCCAGTCACGTGCCTTTCCAGCTGACAGAGATATTCCAGACACCACGGGGCTTTCTTGAGTCAAGGTATCTTTCTCTGGATGCCTTAGCTTGGACATTTTTATGGCCTTAGAACTGTAAACTTATAACTTAATAAATCCCCTTTATAAAAGCAAACCTATTTCTGGTATATTGTGCTCCAGCTGCATTTGCAAACTAAAACAACCCCTAATATATATTATCTACAATGGAACAGTATAACTTCAGCAATAGAAAATCAGCTATTTTTTAAAATACTGAATATGGAAGAAATGCTATTTTTATCAACCATTATAAGTCGAACAGTACCTCAATCAAAGAAAGCCCCGCAGAAAAAGTCTACTACACTAGCCAGAAGACTAAGCATTGTACTGTTCAGTCACTGTACTGCTCATTTACTATCTGCCTCCTAAAAAGCTCTAACAGTGACTAGATTTAAGATTATCATGACTTTCAATTTATTTGAAGACAAAACAGATGTGCAATGCAGTTACAGTAATATTCTCACTGAATGCCTTAAGTCAAACAAGGACTAATGTAATAACCTATTAATCCAAACCCCAAAAATCAAATAAACAAAAACTTAATGATTTGCATTGCCTAGTGATGATTTATACTGAAGATACATGACTTAAAAATGAATTAACACATGCTTGCTTTTAGTTAAGTACAACATACAATACAAACACTGCTTTCAGTCATTCAGTTATATTCAGTTACATTTCACACAATATAAAATTACAGGCTTAAAAAATGAATTGATTACTTGTCAAATCCGTAAAAATCTACTTTCTAGATTTTTTATGAGTATTTTTACTTCTTAATTAATGGGAAAATCAGATGACTGGTTAAACCTTTCTTAAGAGAAGCTGGCAGAACAAATTCTGGCATTAAGGCTTCCTTTTTCTCCTCCTAACCAAATGTTTTTATATGCAGTAGAGAAGAATCTAATGCAGATGTTGCCTATTGTATATATTTGCCTTAATCCTACAAAATACATCCTTTAGAAAGCTCCAAAAATTATTAATAAAAAAACTATTTGAGGATAAGTGATCTAGGGTAAATACCAGAAAAATAAACTTGGTATTTTAAACCAAATTCTTTTATTTGGAAAAAGTACTTAACGCTCCCAAATGCTTGGGAAAAACTTGGACAAATACAGAAATTATATCAACCTTTAAAAGAGGTATGCTAATCATCTAAAATAAAGCTAGTAGAAAAAAATTATTTATAAATTCAATCCTCCATAACTGGATTTGTATTCACAAATTGGTATCACTTTTGTAACGTTATTTTAGTCTTTGCTTATTGATAGTTGTGCAACTTGAACAAGCTCCTAAACCATGCTGAGTCTCAGTTGCAGTATCTCTAAAATGAGGGGCTTGATTTCAAAGTTTGTATTCAGATTTGTTCTATTTCCATGACTCTTTGAGAATGAATATTTTACTCTTAAAGCATAGTTCTCAAAATTCTCTGCCATTTAGGCTCAAAATTCTTCTGATCTATACAACTAAATTGCACTTGAAAAAAATGTCATGACATTAATACCTATTTGTAACCATGAGAACTGTCTTCTTGCTTCCAGGAATACCACAGTGGAATTGGTAAGACTCTCCTTCTAACTTTCTGATATGATTCTGAAAAGGAAACAAGATTCAAGTTTTAGGAAGAATGTGCATCCAAATGACATTTACAATACTGAATCTTAATTATAATAAAGCTGCTATTTAGGAAAAAATTTATAAACAAAACCACAATTCTACATATTGGCACATGACCCTAGAAAATTATTTGTAGCATGTTTATAAATCGACTTCCACTGCTGCCTTAAGAGAGAACTATATATTAAATGCTTACCAGGTGATCTTCCAGGCAAAATAAATTTCATTCTGAAATAACTTAAAAATGTTTTAAAATATCTACCAGGAATAACACACATGTTCATTATGGAAATATACACATATGCTCATATAAAACTACTACATTAATATTACAGGGGCACTTGGGGCCCATGGTAGGACTTTAGGGGGTCAATGTAGGGTCTTCAATATAATATAAAATTTCAAAAATGTGGTTTTACAACTTTTTTCAGAGAAGGTTCATATTTTTCATCAGATTCTTGAGGAGTCTGTGAGAATGTTCAAAGATTAAGAACCACTGATTTATACAGATGTACATATGATATATATAATAAAATTCCAAATACCTGATACTTAATGTTTTTAAATATTTGGCCCTATAGATTAAACATGCATGAGAAGTTCATTTACGTATGAAAATATATTTTTGATAGAAAAGAAAATGTAGTGGCAAAATTAATATGAACATGAAGGTTTCTAAGATTTCAAAATAGCTGCACAATTTATTTCTAAAGACAAATACAAGCACAAAATAATTCAAGTATAAATAGTAGCACATTAAAATACATTTATTTTCCTTTTCACCTATCTCAAAACTATTGTAACTTGTACTACTCAACACATTTACCAATAAAGTAGTTATTTTTATAATGAATGTTAATGAAATATTATTAAACATTATCTATAATGCATGATTAAAGATCAGCGGTGATAATACAGATGAAAATACAGTATATAAACATACCTAATAAATAAGACCTTAACACTTTATAACCAAGAATACACCCATTTCATTAAAAGGATAATATAATCAATATAATCAGAAGCAGAAAAGCACACTTGATGCTGTTACTTTTCAATGCCTAAATACATATTTTTAAAAAGATGCTTGATCCCCTGTTGTTTCTTAGGAATTACAAAGCCATGAACAAGGAAGATGAATCCTTAGGGAAAAACTGCAGTCAGATCTTCAGAATGAGTCTCAGACAGGCATGCATTTTTCATAGCAATATTCGTTTCACATCTCACCCGTGTAAATTTGATAATGTTTTAACATTTATGCCTTAGTATCTTCAAAGGAAAAATGGGAAAATTATATAATAATTTAGTGGATTTATTTTCAGCTTTACAATTTAAATATGTTAAAATATTTAGATTTGAGATGCAATGTACAATAAGTATTACCCACTTTCCATCTTCCATGTGGTTTCATTAATTATTAGGATATTGAGCTTCACACCATTGAGAGCTTTAAAAGTATAATAAATCACCATAACACGCCATAGAAAATCTTATTTTCAGCACTACAAACATGCACTACACTCTGAAATTCAGATTAAAATATTCAATCACTGATGGCAGCAGAATAAGACACCAGAGTAGCTGCTAACTAATCACACCCCCTTCCCAAAATTTAACTTGAGAAATTTGACGATATTCAGCAAAACCCTTTACTCAATAGTTCTATTTTTCCAAACAAATTTTAAGGAAATAATACATGATATCTATAGTGATGTTTATCACAGAATTATTGCCATTAGTAAAATAACCAAAAAAAACTTTAACGTCAACACTGAAGAATGGCCAAATATACATGTAAGGTTACCTTAGCAGATGGTAATACAAGAATTACCAAAAAACATTAGCGAAGATTTCTAAGAACAAGAAAAATATATATTTTTATGTTGAAAAGGCAGGAAATAACATTTTAAATAGTGCATGATCATAAATATGGGAACCAAAGAATAAGTATTAAATTAAAATCGGCAGTATATATAATAGAGTGTAAACAGTAATTACCCTAGGAGAATAGAGGATAAACAGAAAAGAGTATATCCTATGAAAGCAGTACATGATTTATTAACTATCAAGACTGAGGATTAAATTAAAGAATACAGCAAAATACCTGGGAGAAGAAGAAAAGGGGATAAATCAAAAGATTCCCAAATAAATGATTTGGAATGTGTTCATATTACAACAAGGGCTAGGAGAAAACAATTTTTCATTTCAGAGCTTTTTAAAATTTACACATTTCACTATACTTGGTTCCTTAAGAAGTCTTACTTCTTTTGTATATCCAGCACAGTTTAGATAATCCAACAAATACCTGTTACCCATTAACAATCACAGCAAGATTGGCAAGGAATGAAATAGCCTAAATTTAACTAGGCCTAACCTTGCTACCCTGGAAAAAATTACCAAGTCTTCTCATCAGTATGTGATCATTCTCTTTTTTCCAGTAATTATAATACTATATTTAAGTTTAAAAGGTTGTCTGATACCATAACAAAAACTAATAAATCAGATAAGATGACCATATATTTAGCTAAAATAAGTTTTTTACAGTTTTGTTCTTATTGAATGCAGTTGAAAAAAGGCCAATCATAGGAAAAAAGGTTAATAACATAAAGAACTAAACAAAAAGTGAACAATAAATGAAAAAATATTTAACAAGTTGCAGGAGTTTCCAAAAGTTAAATCTTATTAAAACTGCAATACATCTAGAAAAATTAAAAATCTTACTTTTGCCCAAGAAGGAAGGGTAATTATTAGTGACAACTGAGCACATCTTGAATTAGTTATTAATTCAAGTCAATGCTTGATTGACACAGAAAACCATATCTGCAGTGACATATTTGTCAACCCTCAATTATCTAAGCATAAGAAAAGTTTGTCAGCTATAGCTTGTAGGTTGGTCTTTGGATATCATTCTGTCTTCTTTAAAGTTCTTGTTTTAAATATGTAGCATTAAATTTACTCTTCTGAAAAACATAGTTTTAAAACATATAATGCAGCAGAACAGCTGTATGGTAACAGCTTCATTTTCTTCAAATGTACAACACATTAAATTTAAGCTTATACTTTGGTTTCAATTTGGGGGATGCATGAAATTTGCTAGACAGGACACTGCTAAATCAAATAAATATTTTCATAACTTATAGAAAAAGAAATCAAAACATAAGTTGTAATTTTAAAAATCAACTATGGAAGGGTACACGGGTACAGTGGTCATAACGCCCATCATTCACGTGGGAGACTCGGGTTCGCGTCCCAGACCATGTACCCCGCCCCCCCCCAAAAAAGATGAAAAATCAACTATGGAGAGCAACTTCAAAATGATAATACATAATCTTTTTGTTCTCATTAAGATAATGAATTCTCAAAGGACTTAAAAGCAAAAAGATTAGTTTTTTTAAAATAAAGGCACCTATATATTCAAATGCCACATAAGGAAACTACCTAGTTAGATACTCAATTTTTATTTACATTAATCAAAACCAACAGTAGTGAAATAAGCATAATTAACAAGGGGATTCAATTTTTGAAAAGCAAAAGACTAAAAGATGGGGATGTATATAACATAATTATAAAATGATGGCCATTGATTTAGCAAGTATGCTAGGAAATTTTTAAAAATGAAAAAAAGATTGAGGGAACATATACTCAAAGGAAGTAGACCTTATTTGAGGTCTAAGGAAAGACCCAAAGCAAATGAAAATTCAACTGTTTAAACATATGACCCACTTAATGTTCTGTAAATTCAGTAAATTTGGGGTGACGGGTGAAAAATAAAGTGTTATTCTATCATTAGTGCCCTCAAACATAAAGAACACATTCACTAGACTGGACATGATAATTGTCCGTTTTCTTTTTCAACTGAAATGCACATGAATACCATAAGAAAAAACTTTCAAAACTTTCAAAAGTAGCTGCTTTATGACTCAATAAAGTCTTTCATCCATTAAATAGAGAAGAGAGTTCCTGCATCCTTCAATTTCTCATACTGATCTCCTATTACTGTATAGTATCACCAGGAATGCCACCATTTTTATTTGTCGTCAAGTCACTACTACAAAACATTCAGATGGAGGCGACAGTTGTAAAGAAAATTTCATTAAAACTGGCCCTCGATCTAAATAAGTCAGGGACAGTCCAGTAATACCACAGTTTTTTATTTTTTAAGGATGGAATCAAGTAGCAGAATAGGAAACATTTACTCCTGTATTCCCAGTTCTTGCTGTGTAGGCAGAAAAAGAAAGAAAATAAAGTTAGAAGTGAGCAGAAAGGTAAAATGTAATCATCACATACAATAAAAAAACAAAAGCTAAGAACAACAGAGAGCCATCTTATTTTAAGTCAAAGTAAGAAAATATTAATAAATTTATTTTGGGAGAAAATAAGTCATGGGAGAACAGCAATTTATATATATCATATATATTATATATGATATATATTATATATAAATACAATAAAGTTAAAATTAAAATTAAAGCAAAAAAAATTTTTAAGATTATAAAAAGATTATAATTGTATACAATTTTTGTTCTCTCCGCTAGTTCCTGTTTACTTCAATAACTCTAGATCTACAGAGTAGTCCAAATAAACTAGTTTAGTTCAGAGAAAAGGAAGCAGTGAAATTCCAATAATTAGAAACAAAGCATGAGACTAAAGTTAGCGTTAACTAAATGAACTACCGCAGACATAGTGATACAAGCTATGACCTTTTTTTAACATCCTTTCTGCACACATAAAAAAATCCTTGTTTTTATGCAGATTCCAACAATGATTTATTACCATTTATCATATTATGCTAACATTTAAAAGAAATCACATTCTCCTCTATATACCACATTCCCCCAGGATAGTCTTCAAGGACATTCATGAATCAGAAGTTTTAGAAACTACCCACGAAACCCTGATCTCAAAAATCTTTAAAGATGAATTTCCCTCCTGACCATGAAGAATAACATTTACCTCAAATAAGTCATAGCCCTCAGATTCCTGTCTGTCATACGGCCGGATGATGCCATCTTCCTGAATCAGACGAGCAGGACGGAGACTGGACACTTCCTCAGTTGATTCTGCTACCCTGTATAAGGGAGCAAAATAAACACGAGAAAATACACGAAAACCTTTAAAATTAATACAAATGCATATGACAATTAAGCATTGTACTATATTCCATATTATATCAATATTTGATAAAATAATCAGAGTAATTTTAAATAACTTGCCCAAAGTAATGCAACAATTATTAAAACCAAGCCTATCTGACTTCAAAACACACTTTCACCCCAACCTTTTTTAAAAGAAAAGAAACTGTCAAACAAATTTTTTTTTTTTTTTTTTTTGCATGGGCAGGCACCGGGAATCGAACCCGGGTCCTCGGGTATGGCAGGCAAGCATTCTTACCTGCTGAGCCACTGTGGCCCGCCCAAACAAATTTTTAATAAAGATAGGGAGTAGTTTACTCTTTGTATCCTTGGTATCTAGCAAAGTATCTGGAATGTAATTGGTATCAAAAAGCATTTGGTGACCGAATGAGAAACTGAGCCATAAAAATACATCTTTTTTTATTCGTTTCTAGTGACTCTCTGCCTTGTGAACATGTATAGCTTTCAGTTAGATTTTAAGATCCTTAAGATCAAGCAAAATATTTAACTTACTTATGCATTTCCAGCAACAGTTAGCACTTGGATACACACTTAGCACATGGAATGTACTCAATTACCTCTGGATTCCCTGGAAGGTGCTGCTGGCCATATCTACGATTCCACCAGTTGGACGAGCCACGGCACCCACAAGTCCTTTTCCAATTCCTTTAAAGAATCCAGTAGCTCCTTCCTTTTTGGCACCTTCAGAAAACCAAAGGCAAAATTCATAAAAATAAGTAAATTTGAACTCAACAACCAACTGAGCCAAATACCGAACTGTTTGGCCTATCTAGAATTTCTGAAGAAATTAATTTTAATAAGTAGAAGGGATGGTCCCTGTTAGAAATGCAAATTCTTAGGTCCCACCCAAGACCTACTAAATCAGAAACTCTGAGGATAAGTTCCGGCAATAGACACTCTAGGTAATCCTCTGAGCACGATCAAATTTTAGAACTACTGATCTAGGAGCTCAGTCAGCAACTGACACTGCAAAGCCAAAGAACTGGCCAGAAAAGGCACTCTCTTTTTATGCTGATCATCAGAAGGGTCTCAAAAAATGTACTTTTTTTTTTAATAAAACAACTCAGTTGAAAAATAATTCACCTACCATATAATTTGCCCATTGGAAGTGTACACGTTAAACATGTTTTGTATATTCACAAAGTTGTGCAACTACCATTACATTCAGTTTTAGAAAATCTGTATCATCCCAAGAAGAAACACCAAGTCCATTAGCAGTCACTCCCCGTTTCCCCATGACTCCTTCCCCCAAGTCCAAGGCAACACACTGCCTCACCTTACCCCCACTCTTCACACCCCCCAGAACCCCCAGACCCAGTCCTAGGTAACTACTAATCTACTTTTCTGCCTGTATGGATTTGCCTATTTTTGACATTTCATGCTAACAGAATCATATAATACATAGCCTTTTCTGATAGGCTTTTTTCACATAGTTTGATTTCAAGGTTCATCCATGTGGTAGCATGTAACACCATTTCATTTCTCTTTGCTGTAGAATAATCTTCCATGGTGTGTGTGTTTGTGTGTGTGTACACATTTTGTTTATCCACTCACCAACTTTTAAAAATTCTGATTTTTAATAGTATGAATAAAATGCTATGAACATTTGTGTATAAGTTTTTGTATGAACATATGTTTTCACTACAGACCTTGGACTAGAACTGCTGGATCATACAGCAATGCTATAGATAATTTATAAGGCTCTGTCAAACTGTTTTCCAAAGTGCCTACATTACAACCTCTTCAGCAGTACATTAGGGTTCCAACCTCCACTCTTCTTTAACACTTGAAATTATCTTTTTGCTTCTAGCATCCTGTGGGTTTGAAGGGGTATCTCATTGTGGTTTTGATTTGTGTTTTCCTGATGACTAAAGAAGTTCAGCATTCTTTCATGTGCTTATTGGCCCTTTGTATAACTTTTTTAAAAACTGTCTATTCAGATCTCTAGCCCACTATTAAATGGGCTGTCTTTTTTTATTAAGTTGTAAGAAATATATTCTAGATACAAATCTCTTATCAGATATATGATTTGAAAATACTTTCTCCCATTCTTAGGGCTGTCTTTTCACTTTCTTGATGGTATCCTTTGAGACAAAAAGTTCCAAATTCTGATGAAGTCCAATTTATCTATTTTTCCTCTTACTGCTTGTGCTGTTGGTGTCATAAGTAGGAAAGCTTTGCCTAATCCAAAAATAATGAAGATTTACTCATATTTATTCTTCCAAGTCTCCTAGTTTTTGCTTTTACATTTTGGTCTTACATTAGGTCCATTCTGAGTTAACTTCTGTATATGGTGTGAGGTAGGCATCCAAAATTATTCTTTTGCAAGTGAATTATAGAGTTGTCCAGAACCATTTGTTGAAAAGACTATTCTTTGCCTTTGAATTGTCAAAAAATAAAACAAGTGGGCCGGCCATGGTGGCTCAGCAGGCAAGAATGTTTGCCTGCCATGCCAGAGGACCCGGGTTCGATTCCTGGTGCCTGCCCATGTAAAAAAAAAAAAAAGTGAACTTAAATGTGAGGGCTTACTTCTGCACTTGAAATTCCATTCTATTCATCTATACATCTATTCCTGGCCAGGACTATGCTGCTTTATTACTGTATCTTTGCTTGAAGTTTTGAACTTGGGAAGCATTAGTGTTCCAACTTCCTTTTCCAAGATTGTCTTGCCTCTTTGGGTCTCTAGAATTCTATATAAATTTTAGAACCAGCTTATCAATTTCTGCAAAGACGCCAGCTAAGATTTCAGTAGGGGGTGAACTGAAAAATCAGTGTTCTTTTGTAATGGGATAAGAAAAATAAGTCAATTGCTAATGAGAGCCCGAAGGAATTGAGATTATATCTATGGCCCTGCTAAAAACAGAATTCAAAGTTTCACAGTCTACTACATAACCTCTTTGCTTTCTGAGAAAAATGTATTCATTAAACAACAATTTGAGACTATGAATATAAAATACAGTCAGCAATTCTCTGTATCAAAAAACTAGTAGCAATAGTATCTATTATGTTTACCATGTATCAATTCTTCAGATTTTGTACAGCAAGGAAATTTTCTAACCTACCTTCCACAGGTTTTGTTATTATTCCAGTCACTCCATCAAATACTCCCTAAAAGAAGAATCAATCATAAAGTTATACCTGAATAGAAGTTGCTTAATTCTAAACCAACCACTAGAGGTCTCTACAGACATACTGGAAACTTTAATTAAAAAATGAGGACTTATAATGTAAACATGCACATACAAGTAAGCACTGTGATTTTTAATGTTATAGCAAATTTTAAATGATATCGCCTTTTAGAAGGAAAATTTTATATTGGAAAGAGAAATAAAGCAGGTGAAAGGATTCTAAATCTGGCACTGGTACCAATTAGCTATGTAATTGTGAGCAGTTGGGTCAATCTCTTAAGTTTTCATATAAGTAAAATGAATGAATTGAGGCAATTAATCACTCAGATCTGATTATAAATTTAAATTAGATTAGTTTGTAACTTAAAGTGTGCAAAACTAAAAATGAAGGGACCTCACAAAGACAGTAAATAATCTGACAAAGCACTTCAGAGGATACAACATACAACATTACAAATCACTAGGCACAAACATCTTTGTTTCCAAGTTCACTATGTTTGTAAACTCTAAATAACTGTCAAGTAATAGTAGTTACTATACCTACCTGTATATTTTATATATATATATATATATATATATATATATATATATATATATACGCACAGTAAGAGAACTGAAGGATAAGTATTAAATTAAAAGATGAGATACCTCCGGGAAGAGAGGTGGGAGGCAATCAAACAGTATTCATATGGTACCTATAATGTTATAATTATTTATAAGGAGAACAGTGTTCATATATTATCTGTATAATTAAACCATGTTTATGTTATTATCTACATAATTTTAAAAGTATTGAACGTTAATGAAAGCTTGTTCCTGCTTTATAAACTTCTACACATCCTTTCCACAAGAATGGTTAACTGAGGATGGGCTTGAGAACTACTCCCTCCTTTATTTGCCATATTTACCATATTTCTTCACTTCTTACTTTCTCTCCTACTTATGAGTGCTAACCTCCCATCATTTATGGTTTTATTACAGCCCAAGTGCCATATAAAGTCTGAAGATTTTGGAGATAGATCTAGTGGTAATAATGGAGAAGGAGAGCAAAAAGGAAACAGGAAAATCCACAATGTATCACTGCTACTTCTCAGACCTAGACTCAAGCAGTATTCCAAGTTTCAAACAACCAGCTAGAGTACATATACTAAAAGAAACGTTAAGAGTTGAGAGAGTCTTGACTATTCAGCAGGAGACTTACTCGCAGGAAGCCCTTTCCTCCTCTGGCTAAGCTGTCTCCAAAATCTTTAGGTTGTCGTCCCATTTCTTCTCTTCTTTTTTGCTGATATTCCTTGTCCATTGTAATTGCTGCCAAACCTTTTCCAACAGAACCGGTGATTCGAGATACAACTCCTGCTGCACCACCTATAAAGGTCCAGAGAATTAAATCACATTGTTTCCTTTAAAAGCATTACCACAATACACAGTGTGCAATTGTTTTAAAATAATATGTGCTTAGAATTTGCATACAAAAACTTGTAGAAATTTATTCTTCCCATTTCCCGATTATTAAGAATAGGAATAACACTATTTGAAATACATTGACTCAGCACTCCCAAGACATACTGAAAAACCAGCAGGTCAGTGTTAAATTATTTTCTGTTTAAAAACAAGGGAACGCATCTTTTACAAGGAAGTATCAAAACAGTTGATACCTCTTTTATTAAATACAAGCATTTGCCTTTCATAATCAGTGCATTCTGTAGTAAGTACAATGAAAAAACACATATACACACAAATATGTGATACATACCCACTGTGTGTCCAAAGAGACTTCTTACTCCAATCACTAACCCCTCAGCAAATTCTTCAGGGCCTTGAACAGCACCCTGCCAAAAAACAAAAGTCTGCTGCTTGAACTTTAAATAAGTTAAGACTTAACCTAATACTTCAGGGTTTCCATTAAGATGAAGAATCTATAAAGGTTCACCAACATCGTGATAACACAATTTTCATCCTCTAACTGAAAATACTGATAGAATTGTGTTTGAAGACAATTTCAATACACATGATCTCAGCAAACCCTATAAAAAGACAAAAAAGTACAGGAGAAAATAACTGGCTTCAATCACAATTTGAAGATGGCCTTTCATCTCAGAGTTCCACAGACTGATTTTACAGACGATGGCACTGGTGACAAGACTGAGAACACAAACTGACCACATTAATTTTGTTTTTCAATTCTCCCATTCATTCTCTCTCCTTTGTCCTTCTAAAACCCTCACTACTTTGGGTTTTTGACCATTTAAATGAAGGTGAACAAATTAGGTGAAAGGAGGAATATACAACAAAGTCAGACAGTTTAATTTCTCCATTAATCCTTTGCATAATGATGAAATAGTCTTAAAATAGCCTTAATCTACCTAGCAACCAAAATATTCTTACAACACATAAATTCTGGAAAATGCAGGCATGTTTTATTGCCCAAGTACTAAAAGTGCTCAATTAATTCTGAAACAATATTTCAGTGTCATCTCAAGTATCTTTAAATAAAAGTAAAAAATTATATATTTTTGTTATTTGAACATTGTTAAGTTCCCAGATACAACAAAAATACAATTATTAATCTATTAAAATAAAATAGGAAAGCAATTTTTCTATACATATGCTTAAAATAAACAAAAAATCAATACCTGGAAGGGTTCATAGAATAAAGCTTCAACTCCTTCCGACAAACCTCTAATTAATCCAAATGGATTTCCAAGCACATCTAAGCCCAATACAAGAACATACATTTGTTTCAAGAACTAAAAGAAAAGAAAAACATAAAATTAAGTCCTTTACAATTGTCCTAAGAAACAATATCATGATGCAATAGGAAAAAAGAGAGTAGTGACTAAATTAGCTTTGTTAAAGGAACCAGTGCGAAATAACTACCATAACATCCATTAATTTGATCTTTTACTATATGCCAGGTAGTACGCTGGAACTTTACATGGGGCATTCTAATCAAACAGAAGTAGGTTTGAGGCACAGATGTCATTTATATGACTGAACAAGTCACTTAATTGCTTTAGACCTCAGTTTTCTTATCTATATTATTAGACGTTATCCTGACCTTGCATAGCTGATTATGTATACTGAATTAGTATAGAATTCAGGAACTGTTATTTCTTTTTATTCTTACCTTATCATTCCTATTACTATTAAATTAAATGGGGGAAAATAAGTAACCAAAACAAAAAAAGCAGTTAACATGTGTGCTGGTTTGAAAGGATTTATGTACCCTAGAAAAGCCATGCTTTAATCCCAATCCCATTTTGTAAAGGCAGTCGTTTCTTCTAATTCCTATTTAGTACTGTATGTTGGAAACTTTCATTAGATTATCTCCATGGAGATGTGACTCAATCGAGTGTGGATATTAAACTTGATTAGGTGGAGACATGTCTACACCCAATTCCAGGTGGGTCTTGATTAGTTTACTGGAATCCTATAAAAGAAGTACTTTGGAGGCAGCTTCAGAACACCACAGAACCACGAAGCAGAGTCCACCAGCCAGCGACTTTGGGAGATGAAGAAGGAAAACACCTCCCAGGGAGCTTCACGAAACAAGAAGCCTGGAGAGAAAGCTAGCAGATGCCACCATGTTTGCCATGTGCCCTTCCAGCTGAGAGAGAAACGCTGAATGTCATCAGCCTTCTTGAACCAAGGTATCTTTACCTGGATGCCTTGGATTGGACATTTCTATAGGCTTATTTTAATCTGGAAATTAGAACTGTAAACTAACAACCTATTAAATTTCCCTTTTTAAAAGCCATTCCATTTCTGGTATATTGCCTTCTGGCAGCTAGCAAACCAGAACAAGATACAATAACCGTAACGATTATAACACACCATAAAAGAAAGGATCTTCCAGAAGTGGAAGGAAAAAGGAATGTTGCCCTGGAGCTCCATGGTATAATCACATTACCCAAGTGGTCTGCAACACTATGTCCCTCTAGGTGTACATCATAACTCTACAATACCTGAAGTGTAGGAACCTGGCTTAGATTCCTTTCACAGTTACACTATACTACACTTAAAAATTGTAGTCACTAAAGAAATAAAGTGCAATACAACTAGATCTCACTAGTTTTCCAAAAGTGATAAATATATAATACCAAAGGAAAAAAGTCACTGCAGGAAAATTTTTAAAAGGTGCATGGGGGTAGTAAAGTCAAGTAAGTAAAGAAACAGAAGTTAATCATTCAAGAAATTTAGTACATAAAGAGCTTTCATATTGGGGTAGACATTACACACTGTATAACTTCATACAATTATTTTGTTTTGATATTTTATGAAGCATATTCCTTATCAGCTACATTATAATAGGAAATTACCTGTTCACTGTAATGTTTCACAACACTCCACATGAGCTGATCTTGCTTGTAAAACTGGTATCGAATTTCATAATAAGCAAGTCTAGAAGGACAAAAAGAAAAGACTCAAAAGAACTACACTGATATTTTTCAAAAAGGTACTTAAAACATCAACAAAAAATTAATGACAGATAATTCTATCATCATTAATTTTGTATGTCTGCCACATACAATTTATGGTTGATATCATAATATCATGGTATAAAATTATTATAAAACAGTACATTGTCATTCAAGTCTTTCATAAATACAGGAGAGTAAAAAGGTTAAAAAAATCACCCACAATCCTACCACCAAGTGGATATTTAAGTTTTTCTTCTTGCCTTTTCGTACTTTGAATTCTTTCTTTTCTTTTCTATGAAATTTAAAATTATGTAAAACATTTTGCATGACATTTTTACACTCAACATTGTGGATAAGTATTTCTTTATATTACTTCAATTCTATGTAGTCATTTTGAATGGGTACATAGCATTCCATACCATGTAGATAGATGGGACATAATAAACAATTCTTCCACTGTTAGTTCCAATTTTTGGTATAATAACAATAATTCTGGTTATAGATATAATGCTGCCAAATATATCTTGTTATAAAGCTCTGTGTATTTCAAGATTATTTTTTTGGACTAAATTCCCAAAATGGAATTACTGAGTAAAAGACCAGACAAATATTTAAGGCTCTTGATATATACTGTTTTCCACTGATAACAATAGTAAAAAAAGGGCCTATTTTCAGACCCACCCATCTAGTACTAGGATTGCTCATATTTTGTAATGTTTGATAATGTTATTTAATTTGCATGCATTCTTTGATAAATAATAAAGTTGAACATTTTTTTTCAAATATCTATCAGCCACCTTCTCTTCTCTTTTATAAATTAACTCTTACTGTCCTCTGCATTGTCATTGGACTCTAGGTTTTTCTTACCAATATTTAATATTAAGAATATTAATCCTATGCCCATCATGTTGATCAATACATTCTCCTAGTTCTGTTTTATAATCATTTTCATTGACTTTGTTCCAAAGTATTTAATTTTTATATAGTCAAATCTATTTTGTAGTTTGCATTGGTATTTTCCCCATTGCTTTTAACCTTGGAAAGACTTCTATCTAAAGATTTTTGCTTGTTTTTTGCTAACAGTAAACTTCTATTATTTTCTTAGTCTTTTCAATTTGAATGTTTACATATAATCCTTTAATTCCTCTGAATTCTGGTAGCATGCATATGAAGTGGGGATGATCCAAATGGATTTTTTTTTTCCATTGCAACTTGTTCCAATATCATTGCCGAATAATCAATTCCATAAATATTTACTGAATTTATAGGTGCCTGGCACATATAAATATTCTCATATTAAATGCAGCAATGAATTCTTATCATCTACATTTTGCCATGTGATTATCCTGAAATCTTGCTTTACCATATTACTACATATTTCTAAATATAATTCTTTTTTAAAATATGGTCAACACTATCAAAAAAATTGAATTTTAATTTTACATTAGTGATTTAGGTATGACTAACTAAAGAAAATATAAGAACTCTTTACTTCATAAATCAAATAAGCCTGCATATAGCTTATCACATAAATATAACAGTTTTAAACCTAACACAAAACTTTTACATCAATTTAAAATAATAATTCCATTTTATAAATTCATTCATTTAGCTAAACGGATTGCTGGCTGTAATTGAAAGAACATGCTCTAAAGAGTATAAATAGAAAGGGATCGAACCCTTCAAGTGTAAGTCCTAAGAGTAATCATTTTCCTAAGCTAACATTGCAGGACAAATGGAGAGGATTAATACCCAGGAACATAACTTTAGTACAAATGTCTTCAGTGTGCTTAAACATATTCTTACTTGAATATAAGGTCATCCACGTCAGTTAAAGTAGCGCCTATGCTTTTCAAGAGCAAGTTGATTGAATGAATTGCAATAATTTCCTGGTTTTTTCTGTCTGATCCATCACCTCCAGACCCCAAAGACAGACTCAAATGTAACTAAAAGAAAAGAATTTTCAATAAACGAAAGCCAAAAACAAAAAAATTTACAAACCCAGGAATTAGATTTTCTAGATATAAACAAATGTTAGATCTTTCAATGAGAGCACTAAGGAAAGATATTATTTGTCACTCTATACATTATATAGAATAACCTACTCATGTCAGATTCCCGTATTTCTTTTTGACAAAATACAAAGTAGTCGGTTCTAAAATAGAGCTATATGTTATTTAAAGTACATACATACCATTGTATATAAACACTTTACAAAAATGGCATAATCGCTTTGAAAAGAAAAAACTTGAAAGGCACAAAAGTAATCTGCCCATCAAAATAATGGATCATCATTTCTTTTCATACTATTAAGGTAAATCACTAATAGCAATTACCAAGTTGCCAAATAAGTTTAAAAAACAGTAATAAGGTTTTAGGTTTCCACAGATAGCTACAACTCAGTACTTAAACATGAGATTTTTCACATTCCCATTTGGATTCTTCTACTTTGTGGTGTGTCATCATCAGTGCAACAGTGCAAGAAGAAACCGGCAAAATTTAATTTGATGTGTAAATAAGGCAAATGACTCTTTTCTCAGTTTTCATTAAGATTTTATCTAATCAATATATAGTTCAAGTATGGGAGACTTGTGAGCAGGCCAGTAAAGCCTGGTTCTTAGCTTTTATCTTTGATGTGGATAAGTCAGAGAGTATTGGGATCAAGGGAAGATGAGCTCAGGTTGACAGAGATCCAGAATTTTCCTAGGGCAAAGTTACCATGGAATAAGAAAATAACTGGCTCATAATCTTCATTACTCAACTTCATGGAAAATTCCTGGTATATGTAAAAACATGAGTAAGTAAATTATTAATCTTTAACATCTCCCATGAAGTCACTTTATCTCCCACAGCAACTTCAATAGTAGCTATTCAGTAACTACTATTTGAAGGTATTGTTTAATCCCCATAAATAGGGATTCTCTCAATAATCAGAAAGAAGTTGTGTATAGCTTACCACATAAAACTATATCAGTTTTAGACCTAACACTAAACTGTTACATCAATTTAAAATGATTTCATTTTATAAATCCATTCATTTAGCTGAATGGATTGGTGAATGTAATTAAAATAACATGCTGTAAACAGTTATTGAGAATGTATAGGATTACTGTTTTTTTTAAAGAGTCACTTAATTGAAAATCTGGCCCATTACACAAGTTAAAGCATTATGGTTGGGAGCATTTGTAAATTCACTGAACAATCACTTCCCCTTATAAAAGCTAAAAAGGATAAAAAGAAATGGGTTCATGAAGTACAAAATCAGGCAAGTGAAAGGTATCCAATTTTCCACTTCCTTAATTACAGTCAAATTTTGGAAGGGGGAAAAACACCACGTCAACAGTAAAATACCTACTTCAGCGTTTTCACATTCTGGTTGGGGCACCCAGCATAGCTTTGTTTAGACAATGACAGTAGTTTCAAAGTACAAACGAAACATTAAACATCGGTGAGCATGTCTATGCTTAATTAAGAAATGCTTTTGTCAGCTTCTTCCTTGAAAGGGGTTATTAATTCAAGACTAGAGAAAATGCACTGGTGGTTTCTCCGTGGGAATTATGGTTGTACATATGCTACAGAGAATTGTCCTAATTATTTCAATTAATCAAATAAAATTCCCACCAAATATCTGAAGCAAGAAATTAAAACCTTTATTTCTACACAGACCACTTAAAGTTCTACAACAATTTTGCCAAATTTTCAAAATAATTTTTACAAACAAACCTTAACAGGAGAAATATGGAAATGCTCAAAGAAACTCAGAATCGATATATCAGTCATTGAAGTTTCCAATAATTCTGCGTTTAGAGCATCAATATCTTGCTGGATTAACTTTGTCTGGAAAACAACAAATCAATTCTATTTTAATGTTTCTCTACTACAATTAGTTCAAAAATTCATTTTTTATATTTTATGCTTTTCTCAGGAAATTAAAGTCATTACCCGTTTTCTTTCAGCTTCAGGCTCATTTGTTGGAGTAAATAGTTCAGTAACAGCTCCTAGAAAGCCTTGATCAACTTTTAAGGCCATTTCCTGAATAAGGACCATAAAATATCTAAAAGAAAAATATTAAAAAGATGGAAAAAAGTTTCTATCCAATTCTGTAATTTTCAATATTGATATTTTGCTTTTGGCCAAAAACCACGGTAAGATCTTTGTTCCTTCATCTTTTAAAAAATGTTATATTAACAAGATCAAAGTCTAGTTAAACTGGAACTTTAAATCAAGTTTCACTGAAAGTAATACTGCTCTTAGTACTTAAAGTCCCAAATGGCCACATTTATCATGGCACAGAAGAGACAAATACAACTAGATGACTATCTGATTTTTAAAGTTCACAGGAATTACTCTAAAGAACACAACTAATAAATACATATATCATTTGTATTTTCATTGACATATTCTAACTGGGGTTATAAAGGGAAGGAAGTGGTTGAAGGAATTTTACACTTTAATATAAAAAGTTACTTGGTCAAAATATTCATATGTTCAGGTGGAAGATAATTTTTATAAAAGTAACTTTCTCAGAGATTTAAAATTTAGTTTCAAAGTACACTGCCATTTTTAATTCCTCTAGATAAAGAGGGGGTGTTTTTACTTACTTGAACTGTAAGACTTTACTATACTCGTTAAATCTTGTGATGATACTCACATCAATGAAAGGTTTGGGCTCTATGAGGAAGAAAGGATGCAAACAAACAGAAATCCAATCAAAGTTTATACTAGGCCAAAAGAGCATTAACTTAAATTTTACAATTTTATATTCCATTAATTTATTTTTTCATACCTGAATCCAAAGCAATAGACTTTGGAGGGGCAACGGGATGAAACACAACAGGGAACATTGCACCAGGTAATTGATTATCAACCTGAAAAAAAAGAAGAACCAATCCAGCAGATTTTAAAGTAATTTAAATTTAACCTTTGGTTCCAGAGACAATGTTTTAGAAGCAACCATTAATTACATCATAATTATCTGCATGTATATATGGCACTACTAGAAGTTTCATTTAAAATCTGTAAAACTTCTTATACACCTCGGACAAGGCAAACTTTTATACAAAGGAACATATAAATGCCGTTGTAATTGCGTTCACATTGTACGTACAGCAGTACACCATTAATGAAAATGTTTGTACCTATGGATGGATTGAGAGATTTCAACTCTCTATTATTTAAATAAAGTGGAAGTGGAAATGATATAAAATCAGAGTTAGTCAAAGAAAGAACAAAAATGTCCTAAATAATACTGCATGCTAACTGGTCAAATTCAATAGTCTCAAAAGTTACAAGACATTTGAATTTAGATTCTAAGTAAGATGCTGAATCCAAATAATATATGGGAATAGGGAAACATATACATATATATATACACAAAAGAGAAAAGGTACCAATTACAATGAATGCTACAATTTTGTAAAAAGAAATTTCATCGCCAAGATTTTCAAAGTGATTAGATACATCTATTTATTTGAAAATGACAGTGTTACCTGAAGCCAGTATAACGTGGCCCTTAAACTTCTCTGGTGAGGAGACTGCTTAAATTCAATCTGAATTCCTGATAAAAAATCTCGCTTAATAGGGCACCGAATAGGGAAGCGCATTTCCATTGGGACTTTATCAAAATTGACCTGAAATAAAAAAGCACATGCCTTTGATATAAACTGGTTATCAGCAGTATAGGTACTCTATTTAAAATATCCCTTAGCCATCAAATTTAAAAGGAACGTTACGTCTCACTAAAAGATCTACCCTAAGGTGATGTGCAATTGAGATCTTTAAAGCAGAACCATCACTTTTCTACCAGTTATAAGGAAAACAATTGACAAAATCCGATTATAGAAATTGTAACTAAAGAAGGTAAATCAAGATTTTTTTAAAAACCCTCAAATTTAAAAGAGAATTCTTAAAGAAATTTTGTTTTACAATGACTAGTAAATAGCTATATAGTTTGTTTTTTTCATTCATTTGAGCATGGCCAAGATTTATGCACATCTGGTGACCAACGCAAATGCAATCATAAGATACCAAAGACAGAGAGTAACCAAAACTGTAGGACTTAACCAGAGCAAGTTAGCAATTGTGGTCAAGCTTCTGGGGCCCTCCCGGAGCAAAGGTGACTTTAAAGTTCAGTTCTGTAAGGGCCTATGTAGGGCACATCTCTATCTGTGGACATCTACCTATGTCAAAAAATCATTTCACACTTAACAAATTTAACTGAGCAAGATTTTAATAGGTTTGTCGCTGGTGAAATATATACTTTTATATAGGCTTTATTTAGCAAACTATAATGGCATCATTCAAAATGTAAGAGAAAAAATTATAGTAAGCAATCAGTTTTTCCATTATTTTACTGAAACAATCACCCATGAAACTATCTAGCTTGTAAATAAAGCCAATTATAAAAATACAGAAGAAAAACCTGTTCAAATCCTGTTTTATAGAACACAATAGTGACATATTTTAATTGAAAATGTACTAATAGATATTTAATGAGTCATCCTACCCTACTAATAAATTAATCAGTTTCCTCACACATTAAAATTGTTCTTCTTCATTACCACCAAAACAAAAACAAAATTTTTTTATATACCTCAAAACCATTGTCCAGTTTAATCCAACCGTGGTCTTTTGATACTTGGCATTTCTGATATGACTGTTCCAATAAGATTATCTGCTTTTGACTAAAAGGCTTCCATTTCTGTTTTGGTTTCATTTCCCAAACAACGCCAGAACTAAAATAATTCACAAAGAAAATTAAACTAGGTATACATATTTAAACTAGTAGAACGATCATTCAGCTACAAATTATTGCAACCATTAACAGCCTATGAAAATTATACTGAATTGATAGAACAAATATTTTAAATATTAAAATATATGTTTTGCAAAAGTAAATAAGGAAAAGGGAAAAAGAAAAATGCATTTCTATCACAAATTTGACATCAGTAAATTAGAGTAGGGATCGGCAAACTTTTTCTGTAAAGGACAAAATCATAAATTTTTTAGGCTTTGTGGGCTGAGGCACGTCACTTATTATATAGGTATTCAGATAACAAGAAAGAGGATAAACTTCTACAAATTTATTTAACTGATGAAATTCAAAATACAAAAATAATAACCATGTGCAACTTTTAAAAACACAGCAGGCCACGGTGGCTCAGCAGGCAGAGTTCTTGCCTGCCATGCCAGAGACCTCGGTTTGATTCTCAGTGCCTGCCGACGCAAACAAACAAACAGGTCTATTACTGAGAAAAACAGACTTCTTTTGTAAAGGGAGAATTCACTTAATTAGGGCTCAAAGTTAGTGCTCCCTATTATTAAAATGGACTGCACATCTTCATCTGTTGATGCGAACCTACAATGAGCATCTTATTTTAATTAAGCATATTTTCATCTGAACAGCATTTATAGAATTTTATCAGATTTTTTTTTATATTTGTCATTTAGTATGTCAATGCATTATAGCTCAATCACTTTCAACTGAAGGTTGTGCGGAAGCCCCTCAATTGCCAAGTAATGAATTTTGAAATACGGAAATTTCCCTTGCACTTGAATTGAGGTGGGGAAAAAAAAGTTACTGGAATTGTAGTGGCATACTACCAAAAGTATTTGCTATAGATTTGGGTTGTAATTGAGATCTCAAATTTTATTTTAACTTTGGACACTACAGGGAGTATATAAAGCAGCTTGACATTATTTGTGATTCAAATTATGTTACTTGTCATTAAAATGATTTTACTGCAGTATAAATTTTGCACATACGTGCTGTTTTCCTTGTAATTCTAGGTTGAATTTACTAAGAAACATTTTCAAATCTTCAGCAAAAGCTAGTTTCCAAAGTCATCTAGTGTTCGATAGTAGTGGTTAAGGGGGTTCTTTTTACTTAAGAAAAATCTAATCTTGGTCCAGAGCTCAAAATGAGTGCAAATTTTACTACTGTGCCAATACACTGCTGTATGGGAAGGTAAGTCAGAATCTTTAGTTTCTAATGTTAACAAAAAATTAACAGAACTGATGATAGTTTAGTCCATGAGAGCAAACAAAGTTCACTGTACGACACTACTGGTTTGACTATTCATGTCGCTCCCGATGCTCTCAATTCTTCAAGCAACTGTTTCCGCTGAAAGGGTAATGCTGTTAAACAAGCTTATTTTCTCTGGATATTTTCTTCAGATGCAATTAGTATGATTGAATTTGGCTTAAAATGGGTCACTCACAGAAACTTATTTTAGTTGTAGACCCATTGTTTTTTTATTTTTGCGAAGAACTTCTGCTGTGATGAGATATTTTGTATTGCATTTTCTAATTTTTCTGGTCATTACTTTCCTATGAGCTGGGAATACTGTGATGAATGCTTAATCTGGTAATGTCAATAGATATCGTAATTTCATGATAAATATAATGTTCTACCATTTAATGTTGTTACGGTAATTCACATTTCACTGTGACATTCAAAGTCTACTTTTCTTGTTTCGACATTACGGGAACATGTTAGTAACAAAAATAAATAAATGTTGCGGTACAGTGATACACATGACACTCAAAATACTGTTGAGTTATAACTGCATCACTACGACTTAAGCACTGAGCAGTAGTGCAAAAGAAGTTACACACAAAAGTGTGTAAGAATGAGTGTGGCTGTGTTCCAATAAAACTCTATTTATGGACATTGAGCTATGAATTTCACAAAATGTTCATGTGTTACAAAACATTATTCTTTTGATTTTTGGTCAACCATTTGAAATTGTAAAAACCATTTTTAGCTCATAGGCAATACAAAAAAAGGCAGCAGGTTTTAAGATTTGGTCCATGGGCCATAGTTCACTGACTCCTAAGTTAAAGGTCCTATTTGTATGATTATAAAGTATAACTCTTTAATATTTCTTTATGTAGCTTATTGATATTGGTCAATGATATCAGTAACAATATCCTCATTATATATGTTTAGGGAACAACAGTTAATGAAGGTCTTGAATAAAATAAATACTAAAAAGTATATAACTGACTTCATTTTTCCTTTGAAAATACAGGTTTTACTGAAAGTATATGTTTTAGAAAAGGCAATCAGTTCCTTTCAGATGAAATTTTTAAATGTCCTTTAAATAAAGCCAGTCTGACAAAAATATAATACATGTAATAGTATGGTAAAAAAAAGTTAAATCAAAGGAGAAGACAGGAGAAAAAACTGGATCTCTATGACCCCAAAAATGTTTTTCAAATTTAGTTTTAATAGAAATACTACACAATAATGAAATTAAAAAACAAAAGAATTTTTACTATTATGATAACAGTCTATTATATTATTATTTATGGAAACTTAACCTGTCTCAGGTGTAGTGCAAAGTGCATTACATACATTACCTCTATATTTATTTAATTTTTTACTTCCCTAAACACATGACTATTAATAGATCCTATGCTGGTTATACATGGTATGTTAACCATTTCACCCATCAGCCTCCAAAAATAATGTCTTTTACTAGACTCAATGATTTAATGTGGAAAAAATAAACTAAAATATTTTTAAACAAGTATAAAGAGAACCAGAGATAATAAATGGTCCTATCACTATTATTATTAGGTTCTAACTGACCACGCATTAAAGATTATGTACCCATATTAAATATTTTTTCCTCTACTACCTTTTTTCCTAATTTAATCTCTGTTGGCTTCTCCTAACCCATGCCTGTTTCTTCATCTTCTACTGTACAAAACAAGTTACTTTCTTCTACCTCTCTATTTCTACTGTCTAATGTACATGTCTTTGAAGCATTTCTCAGGGTTTTTATAATTCATTTTACAAAACTAAGAACATTTCCTACCATAACAAAGAAAAGAAACAAACCTCTTTCTTCCCCACCAACAGGCAATGAGTACTGTGAGCACAAAAACAGTACCTTAGTCATGTTTCTATCTTTTGGGCTTTTCAACTAGCAGTGCAAAGAAGTGTTCAGTAAATTTTGCTGGATGAATATACAGTATATCAAATTCAAACAGCTATCTGTTTGCTTTCATCAAACTGGATATCAACAACTCAAATGCATTTTAAAGATTTCTTCATTCTTCCATACCTCGTAATGCCAATATATGAAACTTCCTGCTTGTTTTCATTGTTAATCAGTGAAAGCCCAAGACTGTGAAGAGACAAAGTTATTTCATGATCTGCTTGTTCCATTTCTTCTGCTTGTCGTGCTTTGGAAACCAAGGCAACGTCATCAGTGAAAAGCAAGACTCTCTGGCGCCCATCTAGAAATGATACCCAGTGTATCTGGATATTTGCATCATATGGAAACTGTCCACATTCATCCTGGCAAAAACAAACACTTTTCATTAAACCCAAAAGAATAAGTTATTATTACATAAAATTGAATGACATTAACCAAGAAAGATTAGAAAAGTTTATAAATCATGACAGTAAATTGGAAAACTCAAGCCATCAAAATGACATAAATTTAATAAAGCCACAGCTATCTTAAAACAAGTTTTTCAAACAACCACAAAGATTAATAGTGCCCAATTTTTTATATATCTTAGTTTGAGTTACTTAGAGCTCAAAGGGTACATAAAGAAACAACAGTATCCTTCAGTGGCACCGATGCTATAAGATGCTTTTGTGTCTCTATGGTGGAGAATAAAATGATTCAGAAGTTTATTAGGAAAGTAACTTCAAACAAAACTAGCCAATTTTATTGTGTTTTAATAAATTGTAACATACCATATATTTATGTGAATCATACTGCCAAATAGTTACACTACAGTGATAAGTTTGGACTAAATTTCTCTGAGAAGAGTCTTCCCAACTATCCTTTTATTTTTTTTGTCAATTATATTCATTTATTGAAGAAACCTGATAAAAAGTCCCTACAGATTTTCTGCTGTAGAAACTTACTGATTCTAAAATTCATGTGAAATCCAAATAGTATAAACACTCTTATGGCATAAGAAGTTAAATGGATTTCCTTAACAGATATCAAGTCTTTCTATAAAATAGTAGTAAGTAAACATTATGGCAAAAGGGCAAGAAACAACAAGTAAAGGTGCAATGATGCAGCAAGGAACTGCACAGGAAATAACATTCATATAACTTAATCTACTCAAACCAATGTTAGGTTAATTAAATAATAAAATGAGGAAATCAACATTAAAATAATTTTGAATATATCTTCAGAAGTTTGAAGGAATGCTTTAGAAAGAGGAGGAGAGGACTAGGAGGAAGAGAGAACAAGAGGAAGAGGAGAAAATGATGCAAAAAATACATACAATGGAAACATCTGTGAATTTGATTGCAATAAATATTTTTTTCTCTAAAACCAACAAAAGCTCATAGAACTACTTTAATACACATGTAATTGTCAGGCCTAGAAAGATATTTTTAAGAAGAAGTAGTACAGATATCTTGTTTTACACAAAACAGTATATTCTGCATAACTGGAATGAAGAAAAATAAAAGGTAGATCCGCATGGCACAACCACATATGCAGCATTAGGAAGAAATACATACATGGATTCACCAATTGTTGGTGAGAATGTGGAACAAAGGATATGTGAAAATACAGCTTTTGTGTGTGTACACAACTTGGTTCAGCTTCTTTGGAAAACCGTTTGATATTATATTAGCAAAATAAGACTGGTTTATATTGCAGTTACAAAAAAAACAAAAACTGAAGTTTGTGCTGAGAGCAACAAAGATTTCCTACTTATGTCACACGTCCATTTTGTGTTGACTATGATTCTGAGCCACATTTTATGTCCTCAGCTCTTCCCACAGATGATCAGCATTCTGTTCCCAGGCTATTGTAACAACTTGCATGTGGGATGTTATCGGTTCTCATGGAAGAGTGAAAAGATATCATAAATAAATTCTCAGATGTTGGCTCTTAACCCCACACTGAGAGAGAGAGAAACATAGTAAACCCTAGTATCCTGGGGTGTTTACATTAAGACTATTTTTATAATAACTCATTGAAATCTCAACGTGATATGGAATATAATAGATTCTTCCATATTCAATTAACAATATATAGCTAGAGTACCCTGATTTCTGATAACCATATATTAAATTTAGAGTGTTAAAAGATTTCTTCAACAGAGTGACCTAATATCCATTAATATTTACTCACTTCCTTGAAGTTAACTGTTAAAAACTTGAATTGCAATTGGACACAACTCCTGGAATTTATTGATTCTAATTACATCAATACTTGTTCTCTAAAAGGTGCAAATTTCCATCAGATAAAACAATCATTTAAAAACCTATCATTGGAGGAGTGGTCCAAGATGGCGGCTTAGTGAGGTGTGGGACTTAGTTCGTCCTCCAGAGCAGCTAGTAAATAGCCAGGAAGAGTACAGAACAAATGCTGCGTTGTTGTTGCGTCAGTGACCGGACACACAGCGTACCCCAGTCTGGAGCAACTGGACCAGCTGTGCGGCCCCCAGAACTGTGAGTTCCCCAAGTCGCTAGGCGACCCTACAGGCTGCTTCCCAGAGGAGAAAAGAAAGGGACTTCACCAGTAGCAGGGGCTGAGTGCAACCAAGCTCCAACTGTGGAATTAATTAACAAATTCTGGCTACTAAAAACAGGCCCCCAGCTCAGCCAAACCCCCAGTAAAAGCTGAGATTGCTGGTTTTACCCCTGGCCCAGGGAGGGCAGGGCTAACAGAAAAAGAAAAGAAAAAAAAAAGCAACAGAGGTTTTTGTTTGGATTGAACAGCACAAAATACTTGAAAAGGTCTAAGCCCTGAAGGAAAGGAGGGGGCACATAGGACCTGGAGATACATAGAGCAATGTACTAATTTAAGCTTTTGATTGGCAAACCCTAGGAAGCGGGGTCCTGCTCTGAAGAGGGTTTTTTTCCTTTTCTTTTTTGTGGCTGTGTTTCCACGGCTTGACTGCTCTTTGGATGCAACTGCAGGGCTTCTCAGGTTCCAACTGCCCCAGGCAAGGGCGGAATTCAGTGTGTTTGGGAGGTAAAGAGGCTAGTCAGGTGAAAGGAACTAATTTCCTGGAGCCTGTGCTTTCCCTAGGAAAGGGGTGGGGCCAAGCTCAGGTGGAATCTCTCCCTAAAGGAATTCAGACCTCAGAGTCTGGAAAACTGAAGTGATTAAAGCCAGCCTTCTACCTCTCCTCTATCCCAACCATGCCCCCAGCAGGGAGAGTCTGCTGAAGTTAAAGGTACCACATCACCTCATGCTGGTGGTAACTCAGGCAGACAAATGCCACATACTGGCGGGATAGGAAAAACACAGAGTCTAGAGGCTTCATAGGAAAGTCCTTCAGTCTGCTGGGTCTCGCCCTCAGGGAAACTGATGTCTGGGAAAATCTTACTGGAATCTACAGTACCTAAGTAGACTCTCCCAAGGGTTAAAAAAAAAAAAAAAAGGCACCATACAGGCAGGGCAAGAAACAAGAAACAAAGAATTGAAAAATTCTTCTCTGTTAAACAAAACCTAAGCTAGAGGTGTAGAATAAGCTGAACTGAATGTCAAAGAACAGATAGACAATAAAGTCACCAAGCAAGAAAACCCTATGTAAAAAAGTGAAAATAATCTCCAGAATAAACTAAATACGGAAATTAAATGTCTAGATGCCAACAAAAAATAACAAATCATACTAGGAAAATTGAAGATATGGCCCAGTCAAAGGAACAAACCAACAAATCAAATGAGATACAGGTGTCAAAACAATTAATTCAAGATGTTCGAACAGACATGGAAAAATCTCATCAAAAATCAAATCAATGAACTGAGGGCAAGAGATGTACAAAAAGAAGAAACTGAAAGCCTGAAAAAACAAATCACAGAATTTATGGGAATAAAAGGCATAGTAAAAGAGATGAAAAAAAAATCAATGGAAACCTACAATGTTAGATTTCAAGAGTCAGAAGATAGAATTAGTGAACTGGAGGGCGGGACATCTGAAATCCGACAAGCAAAAGAAAATATAGGGAAAAGAACGGAAAAATATGAGTAGGGACTCAGGGAATTGAATGACAACATGAAGCACACGAATATATGTGTTGTGGGTGTCCCAGAAGGAGAAGAGAAAGGAAAAGAAGGAGAAAAACTAATGGAGGAAATTACCACTGAAAATTTCTCAACTCTTATGTGTCATATCTCATTTTTCGTTTTTTTACTTTTACTGATTGTCTTCACTTTTACACTCTTCTCCACATCTCTCTGCTGTCTTTTGTTATCTGTCTCTAGTGATCTTTTTAGTATTTCTTGCAGAGCCAGTCTCTTGGTCTTCTTGGATCTGCATAAGATCCAATATACAGATCCAAGAAGTGCAGCGTACCCCAACCATAACAGATCCAAATAGACGTACTCCAAGAGACACTTACTAATCAGAATGTCAGATATTAAAGAGAAAGAGAATTTTGAAAGCAGCAGGAGAAAAGTAATCCATCACATACAAGGGAAGCCCAATAAGACTATGCGTAGATTTCTTAGCAGAAACCAGGGAAGCGAGAAGACAGTGGTATAATATATTTAAGATACTAAAAGAGAAAAACTGCCAACCAAGAACTCTATATCCAGCAAAATTGTCCTTCAAAAATGAGGGGGAAATTAAAACATTTTCAGACAAAAAAAATCACTGAAAGAATTTGTGACCAAGAGACTGACTCTGCAAGAAATACTAAAAAGAACACTAGAGACAGATAACAAAAGACAGCAGAGAGAGATGTGGAGAAGAGTGTAAAAGTGAAAACTATCAGTAAAAATAAAAAAACGAAAAATGAGATATGACATATAAAATCCAAAAGGCAAGACAGTAGAAAAAAGTACTGCCCTTACAGTAATAACATTAAATGTTAATGGATTAAACTCCCTAAAAGACAGAGATTGACAGAATGAATTAAAAAATAGGACCCATCTATACGCTGTCTACAGGAAACGTATTTTAGACCCAAGGGTAAACACAGGTTGAAACTGAAAGGTTGGGAAAAGATATTTCATACAAACAACAATCAGAAAAAACAAAAAAAGTTGAATACTAACATTCAACAAATCAGACTTCAAATGTAAGATAATTAAAAGAGAAAAAGAATGACACTATGTGTTAATAAAAGGAACAATTCAACAAGAAGAGATAACAATCATAAATACTTAAACATCGAGCTAGAGTGCTCCAAAATACATGAGGCAAACACTAAAAAGAAAAACAGACACATCTACCATAATAGTTGGAGACTTCAATTCCCCGCTCTCATCAATGAACAGAACATCTAAACAGAGGATCAATAAAGAAACAGAGAATTTGAATAATACAATAAACAATCTAGACTTAAAAGACATTTATAGAACATTACACCCCATAACAGCAGGATACACCTTTTTCTCAAGTGCTCATGGATCATTCTCAAGGATAGACCATGTCATGGTCAGCTTCATGTGTCAACTTGGCCAAGTGGTGGTACCTGTTTGTCTGGTTGGGCAAGTGCTGGCCTGTCTGTTGTGATGAGGACATTTCATAGAATTAAACCATGATCATGTCAGCTACATCCACAGCCGATTCCATTTATAATCAGCCAAAGGGGAGTGTCTTCTGCAATGCGTAATGCTTAATCTGATCACTGGAAGCCTTTTAAGGAGGATTCAGAAGAGACAGGCTCTTCCTGTTTGGGCTGGTGAGCCTCTACTATGGAGTTCATCCAGACCCTCCATCAGAATCGTCAGCTTCACAGCCTGCCCTGTGGATTTTGGACTCCGCGTTCCCGCGGTCACACGAGACACTTTTATAAATTTTGTATTTGCGAGTGTTCCCTGTTGATTCTGTTTTTCTAGAGAACCCTAACTAATACAGACCATATGCTGGGTCACAAAGCAAGTCTCAATAAATTTAAAAAGGTTGAAATCATACAAAACACTTCTCAGATCATAAAGGAATGAAGCTGGAAATCAATAATAGACAGAAGGCCAGAAAATTTGCAAATATATGGAGGCTCCACAACACACTCTTAAACAACCAGTGGGTCAAGGAGGAAATTATAAGAGTGATCAGTAAATATCTCAAGGAAAATGAAAATGAAAATACAACATGTCAAAATGTATGGGATGCAACAAAGGCAGTGCTGAGAGGGAAATTTATTGCCCTAAATGCCTATATCAAAAAGAAGAGCAAAAGTCAAGGAATTAACTGTTCACTTGGAAGAACTAGAGAAAGAAAGCAAACTAACCCCAAAGCAAGCAAAAGGAAAGAAATAATATATATTAGAGCAGAAATAATGAAATTGAGAACATGAAAACAATCAAGAAAATCAACAAAACCAGAAGTTGATTCTATGAGAAAATCAATAAGATTGATGAACCCTTAGCGAGGATGACAAAAAGAGAGAGGATGCAAATAAATAAAATAAAAAATGGAAAAGGAGACATAACCACTGACCCCACAGAAATAAAGGAGGTAATGAGAGGATACTATGAGCAACTTAATGCTAATAAACTCAACAATGTAGATGAAATGGACAACTTCCTAGAAAGGCAATGAATACAGATTCAAAAATCCTCAACAAAATCCTAGCAAATCGAATCCGGCAGCACATTAAAAGAATTATACACCATGATCAAGTAAGATTCAATCCAGGTATGCAAAGATGATTCAACATAAAAAAATCAACAAACCAAAGCAGAAAAAGCACATGATCATCTCAACTGATGCAGAAAAAGCATCTGACAAAATTCAACATCAACATCATTTCTTGTTGAAACTACTTCAAAGGGTAGGAATAGAAGGGAACTTACTCAACATGATAAAGGAAATACATGAAAAACCTACAGCTAACATCATCCTCAATCTCTGAAAAACTGAAAGCTTTCCCCTTAAGATCAGGAACAAGATAAGGATGTTCACTGTCACCACTGTTATTCAACATTGTGTTAGAAGTTCTAGCCAGAGCAATTACACAAGAAAAAGAAATACAAGGTATCAAAATTGCAGACAATATGATACTATATATTGAAAACCCTGAAAAATCTACAGCAAAACTACTACAGCTAATAAATGAGTACAGCGGAGTGGCAGTTTACGTGGTCAACACTCAAAAAACTTGTACTGTTTCTATACACTAGTAATGAGCAATCTGAGGGGGAAATTAAGAAAAAAATTCCATTTACGATTGCAACCAGAAGAATAAAATATTTAGGAATAAATTTAAGAATACGAAAGACCTATACTAAGAAAACTACAAGAAGTTCCTAAAAGAAATCACATAAGACCTAAATAAATGGAAAGGCATACTGTGTAAATGGAGTGGAAAATTGAATACAGTTAAGATGTCAGTTCTACCTAAACTGAATTATAGATTCAATGCAATACCAATTAAAATCCAAAAAACTTACTTTTCAGAAATACAGAAACCAATAACCAAATTTATCTGGAAGAGCAACATGCCCTGAATAGCTAAAAATATCCTGAGAAAGAAAAATGAAGTCAGTGGTCAAAACAGCATGGTACTAGCATAAAGACAGATATACTGACCTAGGGAATTGAACAATGTTCAGATATAAACCCTCTCATTTATGGACAGTTGATCTTTGATAAGGCAGTCAAACCAACTCACCTGGGATAGAACAGTCTCTTCAATAAATGCTGCCTGAAGAACTGGATATACACATGCAAAAGAATGAAAGGAGACCTAGATCTCATACCCTGTATAAAAATTAACTGAAAATGGATCAAAGACTTAAACATTAGATCTAAGACCTGAAAATTTTTAGAAGAAAATGTAGGGAAATATCTTATAAATCTTATAAAAGGAGGGGGTTTCCTAGATCTGACATCCAAAGCATGAGCAATGAAGAAAGAAACAGATAAGTGGGAACTCCTCAAAATTAAACACGCTTGTGCATCAAAGAACTTTGTCAAGAAAGTAAAAAGACAGTCTGCACAATCGGAAACAATATTTGGAAACAATATATCAGATAAGGGTCTAGTATCCAGAATATATAAAGAGACTGTTCAACTCAACAACAAAAAGAGACAAACAACCCAATTACAAAATGGGCAAAAGACATGAACAGACATTTCTTAGAAGAGGAAATACAAATGGTTAAAAGACACATGAAAAGATGCTCAACTTCCCTGGCTATTAGGGAAATACAAATCAAAACTACAATGAGATCATCTCACACCCACCAGAATGGCCATTATCAATAAAACAGAAAACAACAAGTGATGGAGAGGATGTAGAAAACGAGGCACACTTAACCACTGCTGGTGGGAATGTAAAATGATACAACCGCTGTGGAATGCATTCTGACGGTTCCTCAGGATGCTAAGTACAGAATTGCCATATGATCCAGCAATACCATTGCTAAGTATCTCTTCAGATGACATGAGGGCAAAAACATAAATGGACATTTGCACACCAATGTTTATAGCAGCATTATTTATAACTGCCAAGAGATGGAACAACCCAAATGTCCATCAACAAAAAAGTAGATAAACAAGCTGTGGTATACACATACAATGGAATATTCTGCAGCTGTAAGACAGAATAAAGCCATGAAGTATGTAACAACATGAATGGACCTTGAAGACATTATGCTGAGTGAGGTTAGCCAGAAACAAAAGGACAAACACTGTATGGTCTCACTGATATGAACTGACATTAGTGAATGAACTTGGAGAATTTCAGTTAAGAACAGAGGCCATCAAGAGATAGAAATAGGGTAGATTTTGGGCATTTGGAGCCGAAGGGATACAGACTGGCAACAAGAATGATTGTAAAAATTCAGAAATGGAAGCACAGTACTACCTAATTGTGGCACAATAATATTAGTACACTGAATGAAGCTGAATGTGAGAATGATAGAGGGAGGAGGGCTGGGGGCACAAAGGAAACCAGAAAGAAAGATAAACAATAAAGACAGAGATGGTATAATGTAGGAATGCCTAGAGCGTCCAATGATAGTGACTAAATGTACAAATTAAAAAATGTTTTTACATGAGGAAGAACAAAGCAATGTCAATATTGCAGGGTGTTGAAAATAGATGGCAATTCATATTTGCAATTTTAACTTATGTGTGAGACTAAAGCAATAAAATGTTTATTTGGTACAAAATTTATATTTTGACTAGTGTATTTCCTAATATAACTTATAAGGACAGTTTAATTGAACATCGTTAAGTATGTGGAACCTTGAGCAGGGCATGAGATTTTGTAGGTTTGTCCAGAGGGATGCCCCAATAAATTTCAGAGTGATTTGATCAGTGAATAAAAAAGTATTTGTAAAGACCCCTTGGGGGAATGGTGAGAAAGGGGGAAAATTAAACTTTCCCATCTGGAGAATTCCTGATATTCTCGCAAGCAGTGGGGACAATCAAATCAATATGTTGAGCCCTCAATCCTGGGGTTTGTTCATATGAAACTTATCCCTGCAAAGGACAGACTAAGCCTACTTAAAATTAGGCCTCAGAGTCACCCCCAGGGAACTTCTTTTGTTGCTCAGATGTGGCCTATCTTTCTCTCAGCCAACACAGCAAGCAAACTCACCACCCTCCCCCTCTCTACATGGGACATGACTTCCAGGGGTATAACCTCTCTGGCAACATGGGACAGAAATCCTAGAATGAGCTGGGACCCAGCATCAAGGGACTGCGAAAACCTTCTCGACCTAAGGGGGAAGAGAGAAATGAGACCAAATAAAGTGTCAGTGGCCGAGAGAGTTCAAACAGAGTCGACAGGTTATTCTGGAGGTTATTCTTACACATTTTACAGATATCCCTTTTTTAGTTTAAGGTATATTCGAGAGGCTAGAGGGAAGTGCCTGAGACTACAGAGCTCTGTTTCAGTAGCCATATTTCCTGAAGATAAATGTATAATGATACAGCTTTCACAATGTGACTATATGATTGTAAAAACCTTGTGTCTGATGACAGATGAATAAAAAATGGATTAAAAATAAATAAATAGTAGGGGGAACAAATATTAAGATAAATTGAGTAGATTGAAATACTAGTGAACAATGAAACGGAGTGGTAAGAGGTACAGGAAAAAAAATTAGTGGGAACAAAGATTAAAATTTATTGAGTTGATGGAAATACTAGTGGTCAATGAGAGCGAGGGGTTAGGGGTATGGTATGTATGAGTTTTTTTGTTTTTCTTTTTATTTCTTTTTCTGGAGTTATGTAAAGTTTCTAAAAAATGATCATAGTGATAAATATGCTACTATGTGTTGATATTGTGAGCCACTGACTGTAAATTATACATGGAATGTTTGCATGCTAAGATGTTCATGTCTGTATGTTGTTTGGTTTGATAATACAAAATAAAAAAACAAAAACAAAAACCTATTGCTGGGGTGCACAGGTGGTTCAGTGGTAGAATGCTCGCCTTTCATGTGGGGGACCCAGGCTCAATTCCTGTACCATGCACCCAAAAATAAATAAATAAATAAAGTAGACCTATCACTTAAATTCACCTCTTCAGTGGAAAACTAGTTTTTAAGGCAAAGATACCACTTGGCATTTATTCCTCTTAAAATCATACTTCTATTAAATTATTATCCAATATTTAATGAATATATAGTATCCTAGCAATAATTATTTCCCTATGGCACTATTATGCTTTTTTCTTTTTTATAAAAATTAATACCCAAATTTAAATAATCTGTATCATATATTCAAGCATTTCCATGTGCTTTCTTTGACACATATCAAGTCAAGAATAATATATATTTTTCAACAGTAATCATAATTTTCCCAAATACAATTTATAATAAATTCATCTTAATATATATATAGCGTGAGTGCAGAAATAAAGAAATCAATGCAACAGAATCAAGTACACAGCTACAGAAATGCTCATTTAGGAACACAATGTATGACAAAGGTAGAGTGTGGTGGTATAAGTACTCTAAGTTAATGATAATTGGGTAGGTGGCTATTCATAGTCAATAAAAAATCTTTATTCCTGCCTTTCACCATACACAAATGATGTAGTATAAGGACAACATACAAAAATCAAAATGGCTTTAGGGACTAACATTGGATAATATCTTCATGATACCAGCCTGGATAAGTATCTTTCATGAGAAGTAAAATATAAACTACAATGGAAAAGACTGATCATATTTACATTGAGAATTTCTGTTCTTCAAAAACTATCTAGAAAAACTCAAAATTTTACATAACAAACAGGCATGTTTGCATCACACACAAAAAGAATGTAGACAGGAATATCACAGAAGAGAATCCCAGATGAACTTTAAAGTATGGTAAAACTTAAAAACATACATAAACACATTCACTAGGCACATTAGAAAAATAAATTCTGACAAAATAAATTATTAATGAGGAATCTGAGCACATTAGAAAAATAAATTCTGACAAAATAAATTATTAATGAGGAATCTGAGCAGAGATAAATTCTCAAACATAAGGATGTGTACATTAATTGGTACAAGCATTTCAGAATATAGCGTGACATTGTATCAATTAGGTTAAGTTATGCTATATTTGGGCAAACCCCCAATATACAGGGCAGATCTACTTATTTAAGATGACTTTCCATTTTCTGTTGGCTACAGCCCTTCACATTATATTCCAACCTGAGGGAGTTCCAAGCCACCCAAGTGTCAAACAGAAAAAACATTATAGAAAGATAAATTCCACAACTTTAATCTACATTCTTTCTTCCTTTTTCATTTAAATTGAATAAGCCTGCTACACAGTCAAGGATTCCATCAACTGGGTATTGGAATATTACCTTCTTAGAGGAAGAATTGATATGTTAATAATAATTCAATTTTCCTTAAGTACACTCTATTAAAATTGAAGATTTGCATAGTCAACATTAATGGGCATGAATTATGTAAGGGACAATTTTTTTCTATCGATGGCCACAAGACAAGGAGCCATAGAAATGCAGAATTTCAAGTCAGAAAGGTGGTTACCTTTAAGGAAAGGGAAATATTGTTACTTACTAGGGGATTTTGTGCTGCTTGAAAATTTAAATGCCAAATTCTCTTGTTCTAGCATGATGTATGAGGATGCTTTTTCTAAACATAGACATGGAAAACAACTGATTTAGAAGCCACAATTATAAGATGTTGGTGTAGGAAAGAGGTGGACTGAAAGGACTTGAGGACACATTTAAAAGTTCTTGAGAGAACAGCAGTAGGACCTGAGCAAATGTGTGGATGAAATGGTTGGAATCAGCCACATTCTATCCAACTATTTATTCAAGTTTAAATAAGGACATTAAATAAATATGTTCCTGTCATTTCTTTCCTTATATTATTTTGCGGAATTTTATCAAAGAAAAATTCACTTATCCTTTATCCTGATTAAGAAACCATTAAAATAATATTCAAAAAATACAAAAGTCATGATCCTCAGTGGGGGAAGACAATGAGATGGTACATATTTATTGACATTTATACATTTTAGAAGATGCTCTGCATATTATTCACAAGATACCCATATTCATTTTTGGAAAAGTAAAAATTTTTCTGGCATGGTGCACTGTACCCCTAGCATATGCTGTCAGAATGTCAGCATTCTGAGGATTGGGAGGGCAACGGCCACTGCACTGTCTAACAATGAATTAAATTCCCTTTATGTAAGATTGAACATGTTCTATGTAGACTTCTTCAGTATATATACTTCAGTTCCAGGAATTAGGATATGTATCGCCTGGTGGAAGCCACTGCTGCACTGCTGGAGGCCTTTGTCTGTTGTGCCATAGCTGGAATGTACAAAAGAGCCCAGGCTGGGAATTTTAGAAGAAATCATGTAGTTTTTTTTCCAAGGAAAATTGGTAACCAAATATCCTTTGCCACACTGCCCCCACCACTGTGGCAGGATGGCCTTACATAAATTATTTTCACATATAACAAAGAGTCCAGCTTCCCTCAATGCCAGGATTAGTGAAATCCAAATGAACTCAAGTTAGCTGATAACTGGGTATCTCCATCTTTTTAATTTTTTCAGTTTAACTGTTCATCAGCACATTGCCAGTCCCCATGATGTTTAGCAAAATCCATTTAGATACCTCGTAGGAACAATGTTCATTTTGATGTAGTTGGTGTAGAAGGTCCTCCATCCTAAATAGGGTGCTGCCATGCCCAGTCTGGGTGAGTCTAGACTTCAAGGTCTCTCCAAGAAGCTATCTGATATTCCAATCCTAAGGGAACACTTGCGGTGTTTCATAATCTAGAGGTAACACACTAGATTCCCCAATGACATTTGCAGGTACCAGTCATTTATATTGAGCTGCCTCGTCGTATGCTAGAGTAGTGTCATTGCCCTCAACAACACGAAATTAAGGTTCATCCCACTACTCTTATAGCACTTTCATACAGCACTTAAAGATTTGAAGTTTGATTTGGTCAGTGTTTTCAGGGAAAGATAATTATTACTTTTCATTCTGGCCTTAACATAAATATAATGATATTTCATTTCAACAAGCAGCTGAAGTGCCTACTAGGCACAAAGCCCCGTGCTAAATGCTGGGAATAGGAAAAAAAAAAATAATAAGACAACAAGGTGATGTCTTTAAAGGACTTAGAGTAATCTAAGTAAACAGAAGGAATAAAACCTATCCATAACACATAAGCCAGAGAAAGCTGATATTAACTTATCAATATATAGCTCCTTCCAGTACTGTTTTACCAAATACACATATAGAATGGCATAAAGATTATCTTCTACATACAACTGTTTCCCATTATAAGGATTAATTATAAAACATTGCGAAATTTGACCCGTGTCTGACAAAAATGCTTCCTATGGTTCAACCTATGTTTTTATTTAGCATCATTATTTAAACATTTCTG
Source organism: Tamandua tetradactyla (assembly GCF_023851605.1). Taxonomy (NCBI): domain Eukaryota; kingdom Metazoa; phylum Chordata; class Mammalia; order Pilosa; family Myrmecophagidae; genus Tamandua; species Tamandua tetradactyla. Next base: position 78,052,119 of record NC_135340.1, read on the forward strand.
CATGTCTTTAGTTAAGTCGCTATATCTCCAATCTGATAGATAGAAGAACTTACTTAACTATATCCCTACTGCCAGGTATTTAGGGAGATAGTAGAGCAGAGTACTTCTACCTCCTAGATAATGTGCCTTTGTTTTTATGTAGCAATAAATAAGTGGGAACAACAATCCCTATTTTATGGGGTTATTAGAAGGACTGAATGAAATAATGCATTTATAGCACGATGCCTAGAAAGCAGCAACCACCAAATAAATGTTAGCTACTTTTATAGCTAAAACAATCATATGGCCATAAATAAGGTTTACTGTCTCTTTTTAAATAAGTACCCCCTTATTTATGTTTCATATCTTACTCTACTGGCCAAAATAATAAATAAAAGTAAAAATTACTGCTTTGTTTCTGATATAAATCAGAAAGCCAACAATATTTCACTTGGAAATCATAATCTTTATTCTGTTAAGGAACCTGACAATTTAATATCAGTTTTCTAAGAATAATTTAAAATTCAGTAAAGTGTCTTAATTTTATATAATCCTTTTTGAGAACTTTTAGAATTTCCATGTGGGGTTCTTTTCACTAAGCCTACTATTAAATTTTTTTGTTGTTGTTGAGAGAATCAATAAAATTGGTAATTAAGTTTGTGAGAGTCCTTATTTGTTTATATCATATGGTTTAAATTTGAAGTTCTAATGTTCATTAAAATTTTTCACATATTTATTCATTGTACACTTTATTTTTCTATTTTATGATTTTATCAGATAATTAGGATTTAGATTTATAAAATGAATGACAAAGCTTTCCATCTTTTTCTGTTTTAGAAAAACGTATACAGAAATTTGAAAGCAAATGCACTAACCAAGAAAAGAGTCTAGACTCAAAATCTTAAAGATAATGTATAAAACTGTTATCCCTTTAAAATGGTGATTAATCTCCTCTTGAATCAAAACTGATGAAACATATTGTCCCAGAAAAGTATTCATTTCATAGACTTTTTACATATATGCATTTCTATATCTATACATACACACACACACAGAGGCAGATACATTTAACTGATTTTTAAACTATATTGACATTTATATAGAATAGCGTATATAATATTTTCCTCTAATTGGCTTATCCTCTTTGTATCTGATTGGGACATGGACTTTGGAGTTGGTTAGAACTAGGTTTCTGCCTGCTTTTCACTCTTTGAATCTATGTATCAGTTTCTTCACCTATGAAATAGAGATATTAAGAATATTTACATCATAGTGCTGATTACAGAGATGGTAGCATGAGATGCTCCAGTATTCCATTATTCCAACGAATAGTTGAACAACTAGGAAAAACTGTCAAAGCCATCTTTGTGAGAACTCTGGTGTACCAGTCTGAAAGAATTATGAATACCAGAAAAGCCATGTTTTAATCCTGATCCAATCTTGTGGGGCAGCCCTTTCTTTTAATTCTGATTCAACACTGCAGGATGGAATCCTTTGATTAGATTATCTCCACAGAGATGTGACACACCCAGTTGCGGGTGTGACCTTTTGATTAGATGGAAATGTGATTCCACCCATTTCAGGTGGGTCTTGATTAGTTTACTGGAATCTTTAAAAGAGGAAACATTTTGGAGAGAGTCACAACATACAGTTAGATGCTATTTTTTAACTTAATTTGAGTGTTTTAATAAGGGAATCTAAAACATTTTTATTTATTGATCAGTAATATAGTCTAGTAAAAGTCCATGGACTTCGAAGCCACACAAAACTGATGCTGAATTCCAACCAGTAAGCCTAATAAAATAGTGATAATATATGAAAAATATATTTACATATAATATATTAGAAAGCACTGATATGATATGCATTCAATAAAAGGTATTTCTCACTGATTACATACTTCCTTAGTTTTCTTTCATTTTCTTTTACTATGAGAAAAGTTTTCTTTGTTTTCTCAATTGCTTTTGAAAATAAATTTTAGAAAAAGAAATTATCTTTAATTCTTAATTCTGCATTTTAAATTTAAGATTAGATGGTATACATACAGTATGCACATAATATACTGTTTTCCTGTTCCCCTTTCACTTTTGTTTGCTTTTGCCTTTTATTTCCACTTGCTATCTTCTATTTCATAGATGCATTATCTTTATAACTTAATTAAGAATGGCAGACATACATAATGAAAGTTTTATTCTAATTTCCATAGTATAAAATCTTCAGATGTGATCACCCTCTGAATCTTACAGGATAATGCTCCCTTTTACTCATCAAGCATTTTCCTCATAAACCCCACACAGGTTTGAGGAAATATCTGTTCAGACTTAGTGTTTGCCAGCAATGTACGGGTTTTCTTTGAATTTTATTGTCCACTTGGGCCTGGACAGAACTACCTTCTCAGATCAATTTAGTGAACAAAGAAATGTGCAATTTCTTTGCTTCGAGCTCAATTTTTCAGTACCTATATCTGGCAGACTAACTGCTGACTCTGCTTTTTCATTTGCCTGGCTCTCTAACACCAAATACGTGAGAAAAGTTTTAAAAACTGCATCCTCCTGCATATACTATTATTAGTATTCTTCCTGTACCTGCCCCTATATACAGACCCTGATATACTCTCCTAAGATGTCACTGCTACTTTCTCTCTAGTGTCTGCATATCCTTTATTGATAACTGGAGCTGCTGAGTAGCATTACATGTGAAAAGAGGGGTGATAACAACTGCAAGATACAGAGCTCCTGCATCTCTGAGCCAGGGAGTTAAGAGTATCAGGGAATTTATGCATCTCTCTACCTACTTATAACCTTTGAGAGTTTCTCTGCTATAAAGGCAAAGCACAAGTAAGCCAAAAGAGCTTCATCAAAGCTGTCACAGTGAAAATCACTCCCAAGATTCTTTCAACAGAGTCAGTCTCAATTTTCAAAGGAAGGATAAATTTTTAATCTTTTATGAGTATTTCGGAGGAAGGATAGGAGAGGATAATTTAATCATTGCTGGCTGATTACCATTTTAAACCAAAAATTAAGAAAACCTTTTAAACAACTTGTGTTATCAGATAATGCAATATGACACTATGTAAACTCTTTCATCATGAAATATGTATACAGAAACTGGATGATTTAACACTAATGTAGGACCAATTCTTAATCAGGTGGGATGTTGATGGATGAATTCTTAGATCCCTTCCAAAGTCTAAAATATATCTAATTTAACTACTGAGATATTGTTTCAATAAATAGCCCATTAAATTTATAATATAGAATCACTTGTATAGTGGCAGACTCGTTTAATAGAATTAACAGAACATAGAGCACTGCTAGGGAAAACCTCACAACTAATAGCGGCAAGCTGCTTTTCACTTAGACGTAAAATACTTCCCTTTTTAACAACAAGGTGAATTTTAAAAGCTGCTTTACTGGTTTTCATTTGGGGAAGACAGAACAGAGCTATTTTTTAAAACTGTAAGTACTTACTTTGATAGATTTAAGGTAAAATACTGGTATGAATTATTTGTAATCTAAAGCCCATAAATGGCTTATTCTGAAAATACTTTCAATTCATCTTTAGTACACTAAGGACAAAGGAGCTATGTAAAACCATCTTTATTTCCTTGTGTTCATCAGGCTACTCATATAGCACTCATTCATAAGAAATGTTACCTTCAGTAGATCATGTTCCCCAATGTTTTCTGCATATCTCCATGTAAGTTTTCTGGTACCAGTAGGATTTTCCCAGGCAAAAAGTCGACCCTGTTTTGGCAACAATACCACTTCTTCCTGTGAACCACTAAAAAACAATTAACATAGGAAAGATTAAAATATGTTGGCCTTGCGAAACTCACTGAGGAGATTATTGAGGAGAGGTACTTTATTGAGGAGAGGACTGGCACAAAAGTCCTACAAAATTAATAAAATCCACAACTCTGTATAAAGTAAATATCATAAAATGTTCAATAAACCAATGGAGAAAGAGAATACTGCTCTTTATGAAGCTGCAGTAAAGTATTCTTGAATTGATCTAGGTTGGAATTCATTAAGGTAAATAGACTGGTACATCCAAGTCTACCTGTAGAATGGTTGTGAACTGTAAATATCTTTATTTGCAGAAGAACTTTACTTAGGGCTTAATTTTTTTTTTCTTTCTTTTGCATGGACAGGCACCAAGAATCGAACCTGGGTCTCCATAACGGCAGGCGAGAACTCTGCCACTGTGCCACTATCACCGGCCTTCAGTGCTTAATTTTAAGCTCTTTAAATCTAATATAATATATAAGAAATATTATGAGTTTGACAGAGAGAAAAATGAGTCTTTACTGTTGCTACTGAAAGTGTGCTCTGCAGACCAACAGCCTCAGCATTGCCTGGGGGCTTACTGGAAATAGGAGGAACTGGGTCTCTGCAGACCAACAGCCTCAGCACTGCCTGGGGGCTTACTGGAAATAGGAGGAACTGGGTCTCTGCAGACCAACAGCCTCAGCATTGCCTGGGGGCTTACTGGAAATAGGAGGAACTGGGTCTCTGCAGACCAACAGCCTCAGCACTGCCTGGGGGCTCACTGGAAATAGGAGGAACTGGGTCTCTGCAGACCAACAGCCTCAGCACTGCCTGGGGGCTCACTGGAAATAGGAGGAACTGGGTCTCTGCAGACCAACAGCCTCAGCATTGCCTGGGGGCTCACTGGAAATAGGAGGAACTGGGTCCGACCCAAGGCCTACTAAATCAGAATCTGCATTGCAATCCGAGTCCCAGAGATCTTAAAGAAGGACTGATCTATCTAACAGAAAACACCTTTTCCAGAAAATTAACAATAAAAGTAATCCAACCACGTTTCAACCCCAATCTGCACTTCTAATTCTCTTTTATGGATTTAAACCAGGAGAGTTAAGAATAGGAAAACCTGCAAAAAATTACATATAGTAGAATATTATACATTTTATGCCCTTAAAACTATTTGTTATACTACTCAGTAACAGCATTATACCAAGTAAATTACAGCATAGGCAAGAACAACACAATTTCTATCAGTCTATACTATATATTTAACATCATTATGTACTTACAGTTCTCTTTTTTAACCTTCTACTACTCCTAACCGAAATTACTAGATACAGATTCATAGGGAGCAGTTCTCTAAGCACAATCAAACTACAAAGGAAAGAGAATGCTATAGCAGGTTCACAATCCCTTATCTGAAATTCTGAAATTTGAAAAGTTCCAAAAGGCCAAAAGTTTGGTGCCAAGTGTAATGTGGCAGAAAACCTGATCTGAGACTACTAATAGTTTTTATTTATTTATTCCACTTGGTGTGAGTATTCATACATTTTGCTGCAGAAATTTTAACATCTGATTATAGAGTACTGCCTAAAAACCTGTTGAGGGTATCAGTAATAAATTACATGTGCTCCATATTACCTTCCTAATAACCGAAAACATTTGGAATATGAAACACATCTAGTCCCAAGTGTTTCTTAGATGGGATTGTGGACCAGCAAAAGGAAATCAGATTTTCCATTAACCCTTTTCTTTTACCTCTGTTTGAATGTGAGGATATTCCATGGTGTATGGTTTATTAATAGGGCAGGTGCAGATCCCTCATGGTAATCAGAAAAGGTTATGACAGTTGAATGTTCAGCAATGTTTACATCCACTAAGATACCCCCATTCTGTTGTAGGAAAAAAAAATATGTTTGAGGCACCGGTTTAACTTGCACTTAAATTTGGAATTGCAATCAGTTATGTAAATACAAAAGCTTTGTCTTCTTAAGTTCTTACTGGCAAGAGAACTTGCTCTGATCTCTTCCAAAATATATAGCACTATATATTGATACAGCTGTACCTTCAAATAACCACCAATAGATTTTAAAGCATAGATTAATGAAATAGCTCAAAGCAAATTTTTAAGACCACAGATATTTTGGGTTAAACTATAAAAACTTACCAGATCTTCTAAGCTCAATAAAGTGCCATTATCCTGTTGGTTATAAAAGAATGGTTTGGAAGATCCTTCATAGCCCACTACTCTCACACAAAGTTTGCCTGACAAATTTTCTGGCCAAAACGGAAGGCACTGAAAAGATAAAAGTTAATATCTGTCTTAAAATAATAATGTGGTATAAAAAAGATAATGGCTAAGTTTATTCTAAATCTGATACTGATTTAATTATTACTATATTTCTTAAAATATTTTATCTCATATTAAGATTATTGACAATGATTATGAAATCAAAGAAATTCTATCAGAAGAATATTGCTATATTAATCTATATTTACTTAAGGTACAATTACAATATAAGAAACTGGAGAGCTTGCTGATTATTTAAAAACTTAACATTTCCTTTTGAATCTCTTAAAATGTACTGTAAGCTGAATTCTCTCACAGAGTATCTTATCCTAGATAAACCAAAAAGACAAAATAAGGTAGAAAAAAGAACACCACCACAGACCTTGCTATGCCTGATACTACCTTCCTCACTCTCTGATCTTAATCAAATTATATATCTATTTAAGCCTTGGTTTTCATATCAGTAAAATTCACAAAATGGTAACCTTAGAAAATTGTGAAGACCAAATGAATTATCACCTGTGAATTACATATGAAATACATAAAATATGACATAAACTTTAATTTCTTACAGAATAAAAAATGTCCTGTTATAGAATTCTGGATACAGACTATTTCTGAATTTAAAAGTACTATTAACAAACAAATCAAGATAAAAAGACAAGTATTTGTTTATTGCTGAGCCTACAGAGATCATTTTACATGCCTTGGAAAGATTGTGCCTCTAGAGGTCTAAATTTGTTTACCTTATAAATGGAATCCTTCCTGTTTTACTAAGTATTAAAAAAAATAATTTTAGAGTCTTTTTTTATTTTTAGGTACAGAAAAATGATTCTATTTTAAAGGCCAGCTGGTTTGGTTAAAAACTCAGGCAAAATCAAGTACTAATGTTTATCATTTTACCTGTTCTCCCCCTACTCTGACTCATTTTATTCACCTCATCTAATCTTGTGGAGCCAGCAAAGACCAGGTCCAATCCCAAGTTTTCTGTAAAACTTTCCCTTTTAACCTAGCGACAATTATCAATTCCCAATGATTTTACTGACCTTGGGAAAAGTCTGAGATTGTTTCCTTCTTTGTAAAGTAAGGGGGTTAAATCTTAGGAAATTTCTAGCCTAACGATTAAGAAATTCTATAATCAGCTCTAAATTAGCATATATTATTTTTTTCTCCATTAGGTAATATATGAGTCTTAAGCCCTCCAAAAAGAATATAAGCTTTGTGATAACAGAGACATTATCTTGACTACTGAGACATTATATAGATATTGTCTCTCTGTACTTTTCATAGTTCATATGCCTCCTCTACATATAGAAGAAGAATCAGAAAATCAGTGTTGACCTTCTAGACTAGGTTAGTGGCAAATATTATCAACAATTTCATTTTTTAAATGTATGCATATAGTGTGAAAGGAAATTTTTTCAAAGCTGACTGTTATATCTTAACATACAAATTTAATAGCAGATTGAAATGTGGAAGGGCGAAACATGGTATATACAGATGATGGATCACTGAGCAGCTGCAGGATGAAATGATGCCATGTGGTATGCAACTGGGAGAATGAACCTTGAGGATATTATGCTGAATGAAATAAGCCAGAAAAAAAATCGACAAATAATGTATAGTCTCACTATAAACTAACAATCATGAGAAAACTCTGAGAAGTGAATTCAAGTTCACAGGTTATCAAGGGACAGAAAGTGGGCAGAGATTGGGCAATCGATGATAAAAGAGTATTAATGCTCAATAAGGTTCATTGTAAAGGTTCCTTGATTATAAGCTCTTACAGCAGTCACATCTATTCCTTAGCTTTAACTGTTATTCTAAATTCTGAGATGGTGTGCTCTTTGTGTATAATCTGGTAGTTTCCTGGAACATTGGGTATCTGTAGGACACCTGAGACTTAGAATTAGAGTTTGGCACCTCTGAAAGTTATCACTACTCCATATAGCAACTGTAAAAGAAGCTGAAAAAGAGATCAGACTCCAATTAGAAATATAAATGAAATGGATTTAGGACTAAGGTAAGTCAGACTGCAGGGCAAAGGATGATACTGTCATATTTTAAAACTTCAACCTCTATGGGAGACCAAAGGAACAGATGTTTATGTGATCCAAAATTTAAATTTTCTATACTACATTGTTTAATTTAACGTGTCTGGTCAGTTTATTTAAACCACTTGTTTACAAGGAACTTTGAATAGGGAATGAGATTTTATAATTCTATATAGGATAGTATAATACCTGGACACACTCCAGAGTATTTTAGGGAGAAAATAAAAATGCATTTGCAAAGTCCCCTTGAGGGACTGAGGAAAAAAGTAGAACTATTCAATTTTCTCACCTGGGGAATTCCTGATATTCTCTCAGGCATTAGGGACCCCCAATTGAGTAAGCCAACCCCTCAATCTTCAGGCCTGCCCTTCTGAAACTTATTTCTGCAATGGCAAAGATAATCCTGCATATAATTATACCAAACAGTCATCCCCAGAGAGCCTCTTTTGTTGCTCAGATATGGCCTCTTTCTTTAAGCCAACTCTGCAAACAAACTCATTATCCTCTCCCACTATGAGGGACATGACTCCCAAGGGTTTAAGTCTGCCTAGCAAAGTGGGACATGATTCCCAGGGAGGCGCTGGGATCATGGGATTGAGAATGAACAAAACGGACAAAGAAATAGAAAAAATAAAGTTTCAGTGGCTAAGAGATTTCAAATATCATTGAGAGGTCATTCTGGAGGTTATCCTTAATGCAGCTTTAGCCAGATACTTCAAACTACCACAGTATGCCATGCCCCAATCCACAGTATTCCTGAAAATCCTAGGGAGTGTCCTGGGCTTTATCTACATCTCTATAAAAGTTTTTCTCAGTAAGTTCATTTTTTCAGAAACTTAAGACATCCAAATTAATCCTAGGCCAGTTAAATCCTGAAACTGAGAGGTACCAGTCTCTACAAGAATAATAATGAGGTTCATCCCTCTACCCTAGAAGGTCAACACCCCTTTCCAGCACGAAGATGTTCAAAGGGTCATTGTCCAGATATCCCTGAATATTGAGAGAAAGATCAAATGAGAGAAAGGAGGTGTAACTGAGAAATTAGGATTTAGCAAATAACTGTGATGGCTGATTCATTATATAGTTATTTCTTTTTAGAGTCTGGTGTTTTGGAGTGGTTGGAAGGAAAGACCTGAGATTGTTGAACTGTAATTCAGTAGCTCTGAACTTTACTAATACTTGTAAAATTATATTGGAAAAAAAATGGCAGTTGCCTGTGTTTGCTGGCTCTACTTCTAGATGTTTTGTTTTGTTCTACTGATATATTTATATCTATCTCTGTCAATACTACACTGTCTTAGTTAACCTACCTGAATCATAAGTCTTAAAATTGGATGGACTGCAACAATAACAGGGAGGGGTAAGGGGTATGGGATGTATGGGAGTTTTCTTTTTATTTCTTTTATTGGAGTAATGCAAATATTCTAAAAATGATCACAGTAATGATTACACAACTATGTGATGATCTTGGGAACCAATGATTATATACTTTGGATAGATTGTATGGTGTATGAAAATGTCTCAATAAAAACATAAAAATAAAAATAAAAAATAGCAGATTGAATAGCAAAGAGGCATTTACAATTCTTATTTATATGCTTATATTTAACTGTAAATTTTAAGAGTAAATTACATTAAAGGAAAATTTTACCTCTGAAGAGGCAATATAGTTCCATTTATTGGTTGGCATTGAGCCATCAGGTGCAATTTCACCAACTTCTAGCTCTAATGATGACTTGTTTACAATGGTACAAAAGGGAGTCAGAGTAACTATTCGTGAAAGATTAAAGCTGCTCATTTTGATACTAACACCAACCTGTAGAAAGGAAACAAACAAGTTTATCATTTTCCAGCATTTTAGTTTCTTTGAAACACACAACTCCCATACAAAAATGGACTTTTAAAAATATTTTAAAATCAGAATCCATAAATGAAGTAATTGCTGCAAGTCATATACTAATACCAATTATCTTGTAAGAGGAAAAATTCTGAATCCTAAAGTTGGCTCCATGAAAAATCAATTCAAGAAATATCAGTCAGTAACTTAATGAACTCTTGCAGGTACATATTTAATTTGTTCAGTATTCTCTATTTTTTAACATTCTCAACATAAAGTGCTTTATAATTAGTATAATTATTTATCTAACTAGCATAATTATCTCTGCTATTAAAAACTGATAAAAATTTTCAAAGTAGTTAATAAAGCAAGTCAACTGACATCAGTTTACTCCAACTTCCACAGTAATAAATCTAAGATTAAAGAAACATCTGGTAGCAGTGGTGCATGGAATGGAATGGGTTTGCTCACTTGGATATATCCAACTCAATGTCTTATCCTAAACCCTGACAAATTCAGGTTTTGCTTTGATACTTGAAGCCACAGAAATTTGTAGAGGTAAAAGTTCTCTACATAATTTCCTTAATATCTGTCTAAATTTTCCTTTAGGATCCTAGTACTAGACTCTGGAAAAGGTTACTGAGCTCAAAGGCAAATAAACAAGCAGGACCTTACCAGGTACTCCATATTGTTGGCAGGACACTTCACACATCCATAACTTCCTACTGTATCCAATGAAAAACTACTGGACCAGGCACTAGTTGAAATTTTTAACTGTACCTATACCAGAGAACACATACCATCATATAAGAAGTCAAAAACACCACATTAGTTTTATTTAATGGAAAATTGCTAGACCACTGAGAAATTTGTTTAATAACATGGAACACAGAAAAATATAATTAAGACCATATTGCAAATGAGTAAAATACGCATAGAAAACTGGGACTCTAGGAGGATAAAAAGAGAAGTGGGGCTTTGATCTTCCCCTTTACCTATACAATTAATAGAATGGATTTAAATATGAATACCAATGAGACCCTTTGTTGATTTAAAAATAATTATAATGCAAAATGCTTATGATAAAGAATTAGTAAAGAACTAACAAAGAGCAAAGGTTTTTTAGCAATAAAAAATACATGCAATTAACTAAGTTATTCAGCAGGTACTAAAGGAAAGGCATTGTGACAGGCTGAATGGAAGACAATAGGACACAGTTCCTGTCCTCAATGAGGTCTCTGCTAATCAGGTAAAGAGGAAATATAGACAAATAATTTTGATGCAAAAATTCAATGTGATAAGAGCCAATCATACAATAGGTACCAAATGCTAGCAAGGTTAAAAGGTAAAAAGTTTACTTCTGGCTATTAAAGAAAGCCTTATAGAAGAGACCTAACTGTGCACCTGTATTGACCTCATCCCCATCCAACTACCTAGATTATAAAAAACCTGAAAACAACCAGATGTCACTCACATAAACAGGTAACTACAATGCCATGTGTTAAACAATACTCTAAGATAGTGGTTCCCAATGTGTGCTCCCGGGATTAGCAGCATCAGCAACACCTGGAAATTTGTTAGAAATGTAAATTCTCAGACCCTACCCAGAACTATCAAATCAAACTCTGAGAGCAGTGGAAAAACCCTTCAGGTGATTCTAATGCACACTGAAGTCTGAGACCACTGCTCTGACAAACATGGATGGGCCATCTAGGTCCACTTTAGATGGCTGGAAAGTCCTTTACACAAGTCGGTGTAAGAATGAACAGCAGACAGCCAGGAAAGAAGACAGGGAAAGCATGAGTGCATTTTAGACAAAGGGGGAAACATATATAAAAGCCTCTAGAAGTAAGCACTTGGGGAAGTACATTGTAAGGAATACCAAGGTATGAGTCAGGAGAAGTAAGAAGGTACCTAAGCATAAAGGACCAACCTCAGGCATCAGGTTCCTCTTCCTAAGGTCTGAGTTAGTGCTTTATACAAAGGAGGGAATTCAACTAATATAAGCCAAATTCAACTGTTATGTCTTCTGAAATGCTATTTTACCCCACAACAATTACATAAAATCAAACCATTATATCTGGCACTAATTCACAAACAGGAGTAATTCTAAAGGCACTGGGGAAAAGTTTATGGAAAACTGTTGTTGTTAGTTTCTAACATCACATTTAATTATGCCTTCTTTAGAAGTCTTCTTGGACCAAATTCACACCAACAGCACTTAGCAAATAGGTAAACCTTGTTCTGGGGAAGGCAAATGACTCCCAAGTTCCAGTTTAAGAATTTACCTATTTTAGCTTGTTATATGAAGAAAAACACACCTTATTTTTGCTAAAAATATTCTTCTTTTTGAAAGAGAACAAAACAATATCCCTGAAATCAGCTGGATGTTTCACATGAGTATCTTCTGAACGATACTGGAGAACCCGAGAAGTCTTGTTGATTAGCCAGTAGGGACTAAAGACAGACAACACCATCCGGCTGCCAATTTGTCTGACATGTATTGACAGATCAACTGTCATCACTTCTGTGGAGTCACAAGAAAAACACACGAGAAAGAATTCGGGAAGTGTATCACATATGCGGAAATGTCCACTCCAATTTTTTCCCTGGTATTTTACCAGGACTAATTCTATTATTTCTCCACTAATTCTTGACTGTAGAACTTCAGCAACACTGCCTTCTGCTAGCTCATGAGTTTCTGCTGTTCCCTAAAAACAAACAAACAAAATAAAACCTAAGTTTGCTTAGTGATTTTTTTTAAAACCTCTAAAACTGCAAAATCCATACTTTACCCAAATGCTAAATAACTTATCAGATGCAGGCTAACTGCTAAGTCTTCAGCAAAGCACCAGTTTTACATATTATGAATGCCCAATGATCACTAAGGGCTAAGAAGAAAACACTATACACAACCTTAGGCAAAAATTGTCTTTTGGTTATCAGTAGGCCAACAGCCATAAGTTTTGGGAAAAAACAGAGACATACACTAAAATATAAGCTGGATTCAGGAACCCTGATTCTTACCCATTAGAGCTTTGTCATTAAATGAGCTTAACTGAGTGGGATTCAGCTTCATCATCTATTCACATACTGTACCTCTGGGTTTCCATATGAATGGAATAAGGAAAATGATGTCAAACTATTCTGACAGGCTAAATAAAGGGGATTATCTCTTAATCATATAACAGACAATACAATAAATCAAGTTTCTTACTCAAAATTTCTCTTACATAAAAAACACTATTTAGTTGACTTTTAATTAATATAATCTCCCCAAATCAGGAATGTCTCATTGTCAGACAAAGAAATAATTTAGGTTCCAAACACTCCTTCCAGACTTTCAGATTTTAAAATGTTGTGGCATGGACAAATTTTTAAAATATTTATCATACCCCATTACAGAAAAAAATTCTTTATTATTTCTGGAGACAGGCAGTAATAATTTTAATTTTCGTAGAACCTTGGCCCAAATAATCATAATATTAATTTTAAAATAAATGGTGGGCCACGGTGGCTCAGCAGGCAAGAATGCAAGAATGCTTGCCTGCCATGCCAGAGGACCCGGGTTCAATTCCTGGTGCCTGCCCATGTAAAAAAAATAAATAAAATAAATGGTACATAAATTAAGATTAAATATTTTTTACTGGCTTTCTTCTATCCTTTTAGTTAACAGAATGTTACTTCAAAGTAAAGAGATAATTATGGCTTTTAATATATGACAAATGCAGAGTACAGTGGTAAGGAACAAGGAATCAAACTGCCTAGGTTCAAATCCTACCTCTACCACTTCCTAACTGTGGAACCTTGGGAAAATCACATAATCTCTCTGGGACTCAATCTCCCCTCTGTAGAATGGGTCTAATAATAGTATCTACTTCAGCATCTTATTGGGAGAACTAAATGAGTTAATACATGTGAAGGCCCTAAGAACACCACCTGGCACACAATAGATGCTATGACAATTTTGCTAATAATAATATTATTAAAGCATTAGAAAGCTGTGAAAACACTGACCCTCAACTAAAAATAACATAAATAACACTAGAACTCATTCTAATGTAAAAATAGAAGTCAAACAAAATGCAAGAAACATACCTCAAGTAAGTATCTCAGAGAATATGGGAGAAGATTCCGCAAAGTGAGGGAAGGATACAGATGAATAATGTAAGCTGGATCCCAATCTTCCCCATGAGTACATATATAGTTTAATTCATCAGGTAAAGCAACTGTATTCACTATGAGAGGTAAAAAGTGGACTTCTGTTGATGGACACTGCAGCATGCATCTGACTTCCCTGCTCCTATGAAGTTCTTCCTTCCAGGAAATGTAGGTGGTGGATTCTTTGTATTGATGCTCTAAAATTCCAGCTGGCTGAATAAATAATTGACATCTACAGAAAAACAAAACAGATTATAAAAAAGTTATTATCAAGAACTAAAGAAGAATATCATTAAGTCTTCTTGATAGTTCTACAAGGTAAGTATTATTCCTATTTTTATATAGGATGAGAAAAATCAAAGCTTTGAAAGGTAAAGAAACTGGCACAAGGTCACACAATTAACTCATAGAGGAACCTACTGGAAAAAGGATTCTGAAAACAATGACAACTTAAAAAAAAATCAATGAACATACAAAAACACCATAATAAAAATAGGTTAGGTCTCAGAAAAATACAAATATTTCATCTGGTAAATTCAGTGGCAATAATATAAATAATTTTTCTATAGAAGAATGAGTTATATACATGTTAAAACTGGCTTTTACAGATCTTAACAATACAAAGATATGATGTTTTTGTTTTTCGAGAATATAGATCCCCAATTTATAAAACTAGATATCTATATTATGAACTTTTTAAACTTAGTATATTCAAGAAAGTAACTACCTATATGAATCTAAAGGAACATGGAACTCCTCTTCAGGTCTTGCTATTCCAATACGTTCCAACAGCTTAACATTCTTAACAAATTTATAGATGATAAATGCAATAGAGAAATGGTTTTTTATCTGTTGGACAAAAATACATAATTTGTTGAATTAAAAGTTCAAAAGAAAAATGGAAGCTACACAGTTACTTTTAGATTTTAAAAGTTTCAAACCCAATACTGGAAGATATTTTTATTGGCAATTGAGAACTTTTAGAATATTTAAATGCTATATATATAGTAAAGCAAATAGTTAAATGGCAATTGAAAATTATTAGGATATTCACATGTTCTATAATGTTTAATGCTTGTCTATAATATTATTTTTCAAATATGTATTAATCTTTGAAGATTTCAGACATAACAGTTTCTTAATACAATCTCTTAATGCACCATACGAGTAAGCAGAAAAGGCTAGCCAGGGAACTATGAGGAAATGCAGTACAACACTCTTTTATTGATGATGATGTTACCTGCAGGAGCTACAAACTAAGAGACAACACTGTCTAAAATTCAAAAATCTTTTTCTTTCATATCTGACAGAGTTACAAGTGAGAGGAAATGTCCTTTTGCTGACCATATATTGAAACATGTAATTCTGTACATAAAAGAAAAATGGATAAATACTTAAAAGGTAAACACGAAAATATTTATATAGATTAAGAGGCTAATTTTTTTCAGGGGAATAGATTGATTCCAATATTCCTTCACTAATACTTTAAAAATATAATTTCAAGTGCTATACAAAGAGAACGTATTTGGCAACCAGCCATATCTACAAAATTCCTCAGTTTCGAATCTTTAAAGAAATATATAATAAAGCTTCTTTAATTTTAAACCCAGAAGAAAAATGGGCTCTAATTTAACAGAACGTTTGTTATTTAAAAGAAAGAACACCATAAAAGCAGGTTGGCTAGGGAGCAGTAGCCACTTCAATAAACTATTTCTGAATACTCAGTATTGATTTAATGAAGTTTTACTCTATAGCTTTTAGTATTTGGCTAAAACATTTAATATTTCTTGACATATTTAAAGAGACAAAATTCACTTTAAAGTATTACCTGTAGAGGAGAGCGAAGGGTAATTACTTTATTTCCTTCAGTTGCATCAATCTGTACTAAGACTGAGTCAGAATGACTGGAACTGGGATTTCGTACATTATATAATCGCCGTCCTGGTCTGGCTACAGGTATATTTGCAACTTCGGTGTATCCATGAGGTACTAAGGCAGAACAAATGTGAGAAGAATTCCAAAAATTAATTTACCTATATATCTTTATGCAGAAGAATCATTAGCACCTCAAAATAATGACAAGCATATCCTTCATCATGACTAGAATTGATCACCACGCAAAAACATATTTCTAAGACACAGAAACTAAAAAGAAGGGAAACATTATGAAATTTTTGACACAAATCAATTTCTGAGGCTGTACTGCATTAAAACAAACAAAACCCAACTTGCTTCTTACTATCTCAACTACATAGCAGTGATTTCCTTTTCTTCGTAATAGTAACAATTACTATCATTATTTTTAGACTTCTAATATAGTTATTTTCTCTCAACTTTCAGAAGCATACTATATAATTGTATTATTTAAGGGAAAAGAAATAATCTAGTTTTCTAAGTTATTCCTAAATTAATCGAATAAATTTTCCCAAATTTAGAAGATGAAAATAAGGAGACAAGAGTTTATCAACTATCAGTTTTAAACCTTTTGGAATGTTTTCTCCAAGGTTTCTGCAGCAAAATATTTTTTTCATGTTTATCCATAAAAAATAAGACCAACCAAAAATTCCATAGATGCCTTAATATAAAAAATATATAGCATACCAAAGGTAAGAGTGAAAAAAGAGTTTTCTTGATCATTCAATATAGATGACTTTCCTTGACGTGAAGGCTCCATGCTAGAATACTCCAATTCCAAAGTCTGACCAGCATCAACATCATAAATATCACTTTTCTCAGAAGAGCCCATTACTTTGAGATTACTATTGGGCTGCACCTTAATGGGAACACCTACAGCATTTTTTACGGTAAAAGGAGCCTTGTCTTTTAATGAGTAGTCAAAAGTAGAAGCTGCACCCTCTGAAAAACCCTGAAAGAGAATACATCACAATAAAATGTTTGTAAACTGCATATTCTTCTCAAAAATGAAATCATGACCACATATATTTTAGAAACTAATTCTGATGACAAAAATTTACATGTTTCATTAGTAAATACTAACTGGAATATTCCAAGCAAAAATCAAACATACTTTTGCTAAATTGTTGAAAACATTAAGACAACTTTTAGATATTGTTATATTCATTGTATCTCCTGAAGAAATATGAATGGCTGTTTGTGGCTCAGGAAGAAAACAAAAATCATCTCCTGGCATCAAACTTTTATCCTGCACTGGGTTCTTCTTTACCTGTAGGCATAAATAAAAAATTTAAGTTATTAGCTAGCAAACAATAAAATCAAAATACTCTCAACAGAGTTAAATTATCCTAATTTTATCCCAATCAGTTTAAATTAAGGCTTCTCAAAAGTCTCATTTTCAAAAATATTCAGTGCTTTATTTGGATTAGCACAAATCATAAATCATCATTCTTTCAGTATATAACCCATGATAGGAAAATGTTTAGAATTACGCCATGCAAGCATCAAACTGTTTTATCAAAGTCAACTAAAATATTTGCCTTTTGAACATTCCCCACAGCATAGTTACTTATCCAGAGTTGACTATTGACAATTATCCGCTGATGAACAATCTAAGATGGCCCTGATATCTAAATCGATCCTTATTGCAAGTACTATGTGGAAATAACAGTAACTTTTTACTAGTAATACCTTTAAATAAGTGATATGATGAGGTTTCAAATAATAATCATCAACTTTTATTGGAGTTTTTGTTCTAACAACATTTTGAAAGCCTTACAAAATAATTCTTAGTCTCTCTATGCCAGAGAAAACTAGGTAAAAAAAACTACTACTTTTTTATTGAGAGAAAACTGGGACACAGGTTAAGGAATTTCCCATCTTTAAAATAAGGGTATGCTAAGTTGATTTCAGCCCTAGCTCTTCAGTTAGGCAGTTCCAGAAAGGTGTGCCATGATAATTTGTTAATATAATTCATGTTCCTGTTAATCTAGAAAAATGTGCTTCAGCATCTGGCATTCCAAATTATTCTGGATAAGAACTGTAAAGAAAACACAAGAGTTAGAACAATGGATCTGAAATTTTTTGGTCTCAGAACCCCTTTACACTTAAAAATCACTGAAGATCCGAAAGAGCTTCATTTATATGTAGTATACCTATCAATATTTACTCTATTAGAAATTAAACGTAAAAAATGTAAATATTCATTTAAAAATAACAATTACAAGCTTATAAAAATAGTGTTTTGAATAAATAACCATATTCCCATAAAGTGATAACAGTGGTACTGACAAAACTCTTGTCTGGCTAAAGAAAAGGCAGGTGGATTCTAATACGTGTTTCTGCATTCAATCTATTGTAACATCATACTCATGTAGCCTATGGCAAACTCTACTGTATGCTGATGAGATGAGAATGAGAACAATATAAAATGTCTGAGAATTACAAAAAGAGTTTTGATGTCATAGTCCCGTGAAAGGACTTCAGGGATCTCGGAATCCATCATGAAAAATCACTGAACTAAAAAAAATAACAACAACATATATGCTCACTGTTTTCTATATAAAGATATTTTATGGTTTCCTTACATCAAGCCTTAAATTCCATTGTCTCTTCCCCGCCACTCTCTCAATCAATGGCTCCCAGACTGCATGGGTCTCATTGTAATAATGAACCTGGAAAGGCACAAAATTATAATATGGGGTCTCTCAACTTTAATCACATGGTATTTCTATAACCAAATAGGAAAAACTTATATTCTATATACACATACTGTAGCATACTATATATAATATATACTATATACATATACTATACATATACTATATATATTATAGTATACACTATATACATATACTATATATACTATATATAATATAGTATATACCATATATTACATATATACTAGTGTATATGTCCATAGTCATTTTAAGAACCCATCTAAAGACACAAGCAATATATATAAAGAGGTTTGTTTTCCTTTCTTTTGACTTTATTGCCATAAAAAAATTATTTACTGAAAGAATTACCAAATAATACTATACATCAACACACTGGATATTACTATGCATTGTTTATTCAAATATATATGTGTTTTCTCTGGCGATGTGCAAACAAAAAAACTCCCATCTTGATTCTGCAATTATATTTTTGAGAAGTTGACTCTGAAGGGACTAAATGAGGTGTCCCTACCTCTAGTGTCATGTGAGCAGTAGCAGCCATTAGGGAAGTCCAATTTTTAATACTTCCTGAAAACGTAGATTCTGCCAATAACAAAGGCACAGTTCGATGCCCTAGACCACATTCTAAGGTAACTTGAACTGACTCCACAACAACATCACAATTTTCCTCTATCAATGGGTGATCAATGTCTTTAAAATTTTCAGTTATTTCTGTTGCCATGTCAACACCAAGAAACCAAGAGTTGTAATCATTAATAGATTTGACATCCCAAAGATTTTCCATTGCCTTAGATGTATCTTTGGATTCATCTTCTTTCCTCTTTGGAGTTAAAGCAGCCATGATTGTCATCACAGTATTAAGAATTATGGGTGAAATCTTGAAAAAAGAAAGCAGAAATAACTTAGAATAAATTCTGCCCCAGATGAGAAGAATATATAATACAAAAATTTCAAAGTAACCTATTTAAAATTTTTAATGTATCATATTCATGACTAAGGAACATAAACATGAAGGAAGAACATATAAAATCATTTGTCAAAGCAACTAAGCTTCTAACACTGGTTTCTGCTCAGGTTACTCTGGAATTAACCAGCTAACTAATTCTACAAATCAAGAGCCAAACCTAAAGTTAAACTGATCATTTGGGGCAAAATGATGTTGCAGGAACAGAAAAGTTTAGAAACGTGACTGAATTTTTCATTTTTCAACCAGTTGCACTGGCTAAATCAAAGTCTACGGTTCTTGTCCAGATATAAATACATGGCTCTCATTTTTCTTATTAAAACATAAAATCCATTTTATAAAGTTCTCATGAAGACAAACTGATAATATTTCTGCTGAGAAGCTTGGGTATTACAATGGCTCCTCTGGTTTGATGCTATATATACCCCCAGAAAGTCATTTCTTAAATTTAATCCATTCCTACAGGTGTGGACTCATTGTTTGCAAGAACTTTTGCCAAGGTTAATTGGGCTAAGATGGGGGGAGGGGGGAGGAAGGGAGGGGGAGAGAGATATGAATGATGCCTTGATTTGGAAATTTTCTCGGCCTCAAACCATAAGCTAATACATTCCCACTGTTTAAATCCAATCCATTTTCATAGAACCTGCTTTGAGCAGATTAGGAAACTAAAACAGCTCCCCTTTTATTCACCCCAAGATCTGCAAATTAGTATCTTTAGATTCTGCTCACTTTTTTCATTCCAATCATTATGCCTTAGTTCTATACTGATGATGTCTTCTATATCCAGTCAGATCCCCTCAGACTATCCTGCTGCCAACCAGTATAAGTTTTCTAAAATCCGAACCTGGGCAGGTCTTTTTTATCAGTAAAATCTTCCACAGGTTCTCTTAACTTTCAGGACAAAATTCAAACACTTGGCTTAGTGCACAAAGTTCTTTGTGTACGTGGTACCTATTCAACCAGCTAATCAAGTCAGAGTTTCCCAAAGTTTGAGAAATACTGAGTGAAGAAAATTAAATGGATTTCTTTATTGTTCATTTCCTGTACTTAATGTGCTAAACTATGATTATGTCACAGAAAGGGGGATCTAGATTGCACTGCTTCCCAAACGCACCTGTCCATTGACTACTTTTTTCCCCTTGCCTATTAATGTCATCTGCAATTAGTATTTCCAGATCTACAACTCCGCCACACCATTCTTTAAAGCCATATAGATCTACCCCTCTACACCCTTAAAGGATTTTCTCACAACTCTACCGTTGCGCATGTTGTTGGCTGTGTTTGGAAAGCCCATCCACTCCCTCTCCATTTTTCTAACCTTCATTGGTCATTTGAAACTCAGTTAAACAGCCTCTCTTCCAGCAGCTTTCCTGCTATAGAGGTCTGAATTAGAGGCCCCTTGCCTCACTGTCAACAGCACCTTGTGAATCCCACTTGCACTGACAACCACAATCACTGACTTACTTCTTTCTACCACATACACGGTTATGTTCCTTGAAGGCAGGGACCATTATCCCCAATGCCTTGTACAATACATTTTTGGTAAGAGTTCAACAAATGTTTGTTGAATAAATAAATCTATGTAAAAATAAACTGAAGGACAATTCTACCCTGATCATAAGCTAGGACCTTGGGGGAAGGGCAGGTAAATACAAGTTTTCCCTTCATTTACTACCTCATGTGTTTTTTTAAAAAAAGTAAATCCTAATCATTTATTTCTAGCATATATCTGTCATTTTCATCAATATTTTATAAGCCAAATAAAACTTATTCATATCATCAAGCTCAAATTTTGCCACAAATAAAAGCCTAAAAAATATCTTATTACAAATCTATTAGTTTTATTAATTAGTTTATTATTTTCATCTCCCCACATTTTCTTCCCTTCTCTTCCCACCCCATCTCTGCTCTCCTTCCCAACCCATGCATGTCAATATGTATATGCAAATATAATAGGAAAAAACGATACTGATTATTTTTAGAATTAAAAGGTAATCTTTTAAAGAAAACAGAAACAAACATTTGCACTAAAGAAAAACGTATTTTAGTGCTAGAGGCATTGATTATGCCTAGTACAGTGCTACAGTAATGACAAAGACCCCAAAGACGCTAGCTCAGATAACTACAAATAGACAATGTTGTTAAAAACTAAGAATTAATTTTTCCCCCAAAGAATATGATAGACACTAACCTTAATTATAAATTCTTTAACTACAATATTTATATTTTGTTTTCCAGAAGCCCAGGTACATTTTTCCATATATAAAGAACAGGGCTGCAAAACCTAGAAACAAATAAATGAAATTCACAATTTCTTAGTAAAAGAAATCCATTATACATGCAATATATACTGTGAGAACCACGTCTTATTTAATTCGGGAATTTTAGCTATTGACTGTTACAAGTAGCAAGAAGAAAAATTAAATTAGCCAAGATCCTCTTGTGAAGGATCTTCTGAACTATGACAGATCTGTGAATATTGTCAAAAGATGTTAATTAGTTCTGATCAATTCTCTTATGCTTAATTCTTAAGTAATAAGGTACATGTACTATCAACAGTTTAAAATGTTTCCTTTTGCTAAATGATACCCTTCTGTAAAATATATTTTTCTTTTCTTTTTTGGGAGCATTGTCCAGGAATCAAACCCAGGTTTCTCACATGAAAGGTGAGCATTCTACCACTGAACCACCTATGCACCCAAAATACACTTTTAAGTCAGCTCTAAATATGAACTAATCAGATGATTAACAGGTCAGTCTTGAATATCATATAGGCTCTGCACTGGAATAAACTTCAAGTCTTTAAACACAACTTATTAAAACTATGAAAACTAGATTCTTAAATATCATCAAAGAAATAGATAAAAAACCTTGCATCAGAGCTGAACGGGGTAATTAGTACAGTATACTTTTCATAGGCTCTGCACTGGAATAAACTTCAAGTCTTCAAACACAACTTATTAAAACTATGAAAACTAGATTCTTAAACATCATGAAAGAAACAGATAAAAAACCTTGCATCAGAGCTGAACGGGGTAATTAGTACAGTATACCTGTCATCAAAAAAAAAAAAAAAAAAAAGATATGACCACCTAATGGACAAGTCAATTTTCTGTGACAAGTCAAAAAAAGATGATCCTGCCAAAGAATGTTTCATGATAAATACAGACTAAGCCTAGCAATGAATTCTGCATGGATGTCATGCTGCCCACAAACTTTTTAAAATTAAAATAATATTGCAAATGAGTCATATAACACAATGATCCTCGTCATAAAATTACCAATTAACATTATAAAATAACTGCCATGGTAATTATGTTAATTAACTAAAATCATATTTTCCAATAATAATGTGAAAACATAATTGAAGATTACTTTTAATAACAGCAGAACATAATCTTTTTTGGTCACACGAATCTATTGAATTTTTTCAAATATGCTTAAAAAGCTCTTAATATTCATTCATTCATTCATTTACCACATTCATTAGGTATATTGTGGTGAACAAAAGAAATAGCTGAAAAACAATACTGATTTGTACTAAAATTCAAATACCATTCAACAGACTATGGTATAATGAAAAGAAAACGTGTCTGGAGCTAGTCCTCGGCTCTGTTACTATCAGCAAAGATCAAGTCATTTAATCCCTTAGGACCTCAACATCCTTATTTGTAAAACTCTGAGTTTCACTAAATAATCCTTAAAGTCCCACAGAACTCTCGCATTCTAGGATTCTATGAATCAATCGTCTCTGCCATTGTTCAAAATACAAGGTAATTCTTACTGTGGTAATGTTTTTCCCTCTCTTTTCTCTGAGAAAAGGGCAAGCAAGCACTTTAAGATCTCTCACAGAAGCTTCCATCATCTGTTCAAGTTTGGATGTTGACAAAGAGAGGTTACATTGGAATGAGGCCGTCAGAGCAGGAGCATCAGCTTTTGTCAGGTTGGCAACAAAAACCACTTCTGGATCTGTGATCGTGACCTTTAAAGTCATATTTGGTCTTACAGGGTCATCTGAAGGAACAAAAATAGGAACCAAAAGAGTTTTAAAGTAAATCTTGTCACATGAATGTGAACTCTCTCCAAGTTGTTGTTTTTAAGATGCTGCTGTAACAGACATGGTAAAAATAACAATATTAGTAATCTATTGATTAAAAATAGTTAAATGATTATTAACAAATGCTGATTGTACAGGAAAATGCAGCCTGATGCCTGTCCACAAGAATAATGCTCCCACTTTGACCTAGGAGAAATAATCTTAATTGAAAGTTCTTTCTGTCAGATTTAAGATAAATGCACATACACACATATGAATATTGTATTATGTTACAGGGACAAGGAAAGGAAGACTTGGAAAAGGAGTATCAAGAAGAGGAAAAGCAATCCTGATAAAAAGAGACAGCTTGTTACTGGTTCACTTTTATTTCACCATAAAGTTCATAGTCAATGTCATACAATTTATAATGTACATGCCTAAATTTATATATGAACACATGTAGCATGTATGATCACTGCTTAAGAAGCATTAAAGCAAATGGAATAATGTAATTCTGACCTTGCCAGTAAATGGTAATTTTCCAATCCTGCTGAGTTATACAGTTAGGGGGGAAAAGGGCTAACTTTAGACAGTTGTAATTAAAAACAGAAAATGACTGACCTGCTTAGTAATGCTAGAATAAAAGAATTATAAAGTGTATAAAGTATACTTAGACCAGACATTTGCAAACTGTGTTCCCTAAGTTTAGGATTCTAAGGCACTTCCAAGGGGCTTCATGTTGGGTCCTCCCATGTCCCCACTTCTGCTTTTATCTGTTCAATATGCTAAAATTCTTCAAAATGTTTTCTTCAAATTAAAGATTCCTTTTCTGTAAAACAGGCTACAAACCAATGAGCCAGATAAATCTCCTTTATTTCTGGATGAGTAAAGAAGTGTTAATGGCAGAGTTAGAACTGGAGCAGAAGTATCCTATCTCCTGATCAAGTATATTTCTACTGTATATCTCCCTCCTACAAATATGATTACCGAAGTTTTTCTGTAAGATCTGTTTAAATTGCAAAGATTAATTTTATGTTCTCAAATTCTCCATTTTACTTCATTGTAATTTTTGTTGAAATTTAGAACAAGTTGTGAGGTAGGTAAATTGTGCCAACCTTTCTCTATCTTGAATTTCGCTGTGGCAGTCTGTCGCAGTGGAATCTGTGTTTCTTTTGCCATATTTTCTGGACTTTGAGGCATAGCTTTGATAAAGAAATCTGCCACAGTCATCAGAAATTCCACACTAGCACATACATACAGCTTGTCAAGAATACCATCAATCTGCCTTCCATTCTTGTCTTGTTTGTAGTGTATATCAACCATAGAACTGTTATCTTGGTCATTCTTTCTGTCAATCATTCTAGAAAAAATATATATGGCATTCATTATTTTAAATTACTGATAAAATAACAAAAAAGATTTTTAAATTCCTACAAACTTTAATAGAAATATTTATTTCACCTTTCAATTTCTAATCTGAAGAAAAAGCAGGTCAGGTTAATAGGTATCTAATTATCCACATAGCAACCAAGACATGGTCTCCCAATCTCCACAGCAAAATTCATGTTATTAAGCAATTGTAGGATATTTTATATTTATAATGCAATACTAAAGAAATAAATCAAAGACTGATCAAAAGAATTTGAGCAATTAACAAAAACACATTAATTTGCTTCCATAAAAATGAAAAGAAACCGCTTCATATTATTGTAAGAAATAAAACCTCTCCAAAGGAACTTATCTACAAAGATCATCCTATACAATATGAGGCCAGAAGTATACCATGCAACGCAACGCAGCAAATGTTTGTCAGGTGTCTGCAATAACACTTTCCACACATCTTTACTTGTGCTGGAAAGAGCAGACTACCAAACAGATGATGGAGGGTAGCATGCTTGCTTACACAGCTGTTGCCAATTACCCGAAGCATGATATCTGCAAACTAAAAAAGCTGGTTGCATAATAGTATCCATTTCCCTCTTTTTATTCATATCTCAAAAACACAAAGGGCCCAAAACTATCCAGTGTGTATTCATTGGAGTCCAAGTTTAAGTAGCCACATACTTTTTCTCCAAAACACATCAAGAATAAAATATTATACGTGTCATTATTTGAGTAAGAATGTATTACGCTACTGAAGTTATATATTTCCCACTTTATAATCAGTTAACCTTTCAGGAAGGACTGATAATTTAAACATGATTAAAAAAGGAAATTTACATTTAAAAAAATGTGCAGAACATTTTTATTTTAAGAGACATGGACAAAATAAGCATAGACAAAGGAAAGAGTTATAACTAAAGTTATTTAAAAGAAAAAAAAAAAGATTCTGCTTACCTGGGACAACGTAGAAAATATATTATCAACAAATCACCCCAAGTAGATTTGACTATTAAAAGTCTTAAACTCTTTTGATCTCCTGTTTTTAAGACAGTTATTATTAGAACTTCCCCTTAAGTTAATCTTTAAAGATGGTGAATCTGACATTAACACTACTTCTTGATACAATTCAGGTCAGGAAGTATGAGCAAAAGAGAGACCCTGTGCTGGTTTGAAATGAAGTATGCCCCCTAAGAAAAGCCATGTTTTAATATAAATCCCATTTCATAAAGGTAGAATAATCTCTATTCAATACTGTATGTTTTGCCTGCCAAGCCCGAGGACCCGGGTTCGATTCCCAGTGCCTGCCCACGTAAAATAAATAAATAAATACTGTATGCTTGAAACTGTAATGAAATCATCTCCCTGGATGCTGTGATTTAATCAAGAGTGGTTGTTAAACTGGATTAGGGGACGACATGCCTCCATCCATTTGGGTAGGTCTTGATTGGTTTATTGGAGTCCTATAAAAGAGGAAATATTTTGGAGAATGAGATTCAGAGAGAGCAGAGAATGCTGCAGCACCACGAAGCAGAGAGTCCATGAGCCAGCGACCCTTGGAGATGAAGAAGGAAAATGCCTCCCAGGGAGCTTCATAAAACAGGAAGCCAGGAGAGAAAGTAGCAGATGATGCCTTGCTTGCCATGTGCCCTTCAAACTAAGAGAGAAACTGTGAATGTATTCGCCATGTGCCTTTCCATATGAGAGAGAAACCCTGAACTTCATCAGCCTTCTTGAACCAAGGTATATTTCCCTGGATGCCTTTGATTAGACATTTCTTTAAGACTTGTTTTAACTGGGACATTTTCTCGGCCTTAGAACTGTAAACCAGCAACTCATTAAATTCCCCCTTTTAAAAGCATTCCATTTCTGACATATTGCATTCTAGCAGCTAGCAAACTAGAACAGACCCCTTTGATAATCCCAAGCCAAGCAATGCCTGGTAGCAATATCAACCTTAAATAATGTACAACAAATTCAAAGCTGACAAACCTCGATGTTGCTCTCTCAATGCCTTCTCTGAGGTCATCAAGGGTGCATGTCTTAAGTTTAATGCTGACATTCATTGAGCCATCCTTAAACATCTTCCCTGCTGAGGCCATAAGATGCAGTCTGAGTTCACCAAGCCGTAAAATGTCATTATGAAATGAAAGTTTGGACTCCTATGGTATATTTTTCAAGCAGAAGAGTCAATTATCTTAAATACTATCTATTTTTAAACATATTTCTTAATTCAGAAATTAATAGCAAATTAAATCTCACAAACCTTGAAAGTATTGTTAAAACATAAATGGAAGAAAAAGAACATGCATGTTTACATGTACATATGTGTGTATATATATATATATACATAAACAAATGCATATATGTATTCAGTCCTGGTATTCAAACAATGGTTAAGTTAGAAAATGGCTAATGAAACTCCTCTAGGAAACTGAATTTATGCCATCATCTAGGATGGATGAAAAGAGAAGAGCAACAAACAAAGAAACCACTGCAGTACCAGTATTGTGAGCTAAGAAGAGTGTCAAATAAGTAGCCTCAGTGGGCACTCACAAGCTCGAATTACATATTGACAGTACTCAGTGTCTAAATGAATAAGGAAGATCACAAGAAGTAAAAAAGGACAGTGAGATTCTAAGGCTGGGGAGTCAGAAAAATGGTATCACCTTAAGTGAAAGGAAGACTGTATTTAAGCATTCATTTTCTATAAGACCATTTCCTGATATTTTCATTAACATTAAACATTAATCTAAACATTAGAAATTAGGAAAGATGATTGCACAAATGACAGCTATTAGGCCAAGGTTCAACATTAATAATGTATAAATATTATATAATTCTTAGAAAATATGAACTACAAATTTATACATATAACAGACATCAACAACAGATATAATAATCATCATCAACAGAGAACTGTTTCTCAGCTATTTTCTGCTGGTACTGGAGCATATCCACCCTGTGCTTACTAAACTAGACAAGAAAGAGAAAGAAACTGAACAAACTGAAACAGAAGGCAAGCATGATAGGAGATTATATACTACCACTTATAATTGTGTAACTTCAGTAACCTAGAAGTATTTCTTTTGGCCAGGAAAAAAAATGCTCATTGGGATAAGGACGCACACTGTTAAAGCCTTCACACTGGACAATATCAAAATACGAAAGCTTCAGAACTACTCATGATTTGGCATATCAATTGATCCAATCAATAAATACTTATTGGAAGACATTATCTGCATAACAAAAAGAAAACTGCTAGCTAAAATACCACTAATATATTATTTCAAGTCATTATGGCACTATTCCTTGGTTCTTCAATTCTTTAGTACATACATATATAACATTTATTCAATAGAAACACAATGCCTATAGATCATGAATAATCATGAATTTGAAAATAATTCTTTAAGGTTCTAAAGCCACTGCTGAATTATTCTTCTTAAAATAGCTATCTATGCATCTATCTATCTTTGTAATAAAATTGTGTATATAAATAATTATTCATTCATAAAATTTCTCTATATAGAGATCGGTTTAAATGCACTTTGATGCTGGTATTACTTGAAAATAAGTAAAACTTTGGATGCTTGATAAAGAGAATAGACAGCAGGACCAATGCATATTCTGTAGGTCAAATAATATTTTACAGACCTATTAACTTTTAAAAGTCATGACAAAAAATGTCCACATCCTAATACTGAGTATTTTGGGATAAAGAGCTAAAGATTTAGCTCTAACTAAAGATTTAGATCTAACTACACAAATTTACTACATACCTGGTTGATGTCATTGTTATAAAGGATAATGGAGAGAGACTCAAAGTGAAAGTCAAACTGGAGAGAGAGATTCTGAGCCACAGAAAGCTCCGAGTCTGTCACGCATTCTAGTTCTTGTTCTGCTAAGTCAAACATGAATACAAAAATGAAGATCTTTTAACTGGGCATGTCGTTCTACACACACTTTCAAGGCCCAGGTAATTACTTATTCTAAATTTTTCATACTTTCTAGGATTCTTTAAATCATATTATAAAATAACTAACAAAAATAGCAATGAGCCATTCCACATATATTTAGTACAAAGCAAAGTGGTAGAGGCAGACAACTTACTTTAAAAAAAGAAAAAGGTACCAAACCAACTTAAAAGAAAATTTTCAAAAGGCCCCAAAGCAAGACTATTATAGAGTAGTTTTAATTATCAAAGTATTTTTCACACAACTGATTATAAACCATTCTCAGGTGACATCTGGAAACTGGAAGCATATAAAAGTTAAACACTTTATATAAGATAGCTAGCTAGTCAGTAACAGATCCTCTGCTAGCCTACTGCACTTCTCAATATCATATATGATCTTTATTACCCAATCCATTAACTTATAAACGAATAGAATATAAACATAATAGCATCATCTAATACAGCTGAAATACGATGGGGATGATGATGGAATTTTGGGGTGAAAGAGATTTCAAGAAGTAATTCAGTTTTTTCCCTCCTCTTTAGGCAAACTTCACAGACAGGTAAGAATTGGTCTTATTTACAAAGCCCTTTAAAAAATCATTCTACAATATCTTTTGGAGATTGATTCTATCCTTGGTTCACTCTATAGGAAAGTCTGTTCTTATAAGTTACTAGAAAAGCAAACGTGGCATAACTTCAACCACATTATCAAGGCTTCTCCAAGCTGAACTCACAAGTTTTGTCAAATGCATATAACCACAAAGCCAGAAGGAAATGCAAAAATCTGACCACAGCTGAACATACTGAGATCATTAATCACATAAAACCTACCTGCTATACATTATCCATCTCCACACAGTTCCTGCCTAACCATGACAAGAGCCTGTTCAGTTAGCATTTATATATATAGCAATAGGAACTCAGCCTAGAGAGAAGATGTGGGTCTCACTAAGCTCAAAGAGCACTCACAACTATCCACTTGAACCAGAAACCTTATTTTGCATTATGCTCTTGTCATTTGTTTATGTGATTTCAAAACAAACCAGGCTGAACTATAGGAGAAACAGTGTAGGTAAGGTATTTCTTTTAACCGGCAGTCTTGGTAATTGCTCCCAGAAGTAAAAATTGACAGTCCAAGAGCACTTTAAAAGTACTTGCTTCATCTTTTTCTAGCCACAAAAATATTAACATATTTACATTTTAATAAAATGTAATATCCACACCAATGACTTTAAATGATGAGGAAAGAGTTAAACTATATTTAAAATAACCTAAGAAAATGACTTAGGCCTTTTCTGACTCATATGTCAGAAAAATTTCCTTTTCAAAATGGCTGAATTTTAAAAGGTTCAATGATTTTAAAAGATTCAATTTTAATAGTCTGAAAAATTCCATTACATTATCTGATTGCATACTTCAATCAAGTCAGATAAGTAAAGCTTATACTTTACAAGAATACCTTTTCTTTCTAATGGGCCAGTCCTCTGAGTATGATACCAACATTGTTTTCTTTTTTATTTATTTTGACACCTTCCCTCACTGCATGCCTTGTTGGCTTTTTCTCTTAAGGCAAATGACCTCAGTGCCCTGGCAAGGTAAATTCAGCTTTCACAAGTAAACTGCAAACAATGCATTATGCAAGCAACAATAGGTAGCCCTTTCCCTGATCGCAAACAATCGGCATGCCTTCATCCCCTGCAAGCTTTACCAGGTATCCCCACCCTGCAGATTATCTACAGTAAACAGTACAATACTGAATCAAGTCATACCACATTATGCTGCACAACTAAAAAGACACTAACTATGACACTAATACTTATTTTTCTCCATAACTAAAGAAAAACTTTTATCAATTCGTACCTTTTAGGTGGTCAGGTCCTCTTGGAACATCTACCTTTCTCACTCTGAGAGGTTCCTGGATAGATTGTGTAGGGCTTGGTTGTGAAGAAGCTTCTCCAAGATTCTCTACCAAAATTTTCATTAGAACAGTTAAGTCATCTTCACTGACAGCAACCTGGAAATCACCAATAATTTGTTAAAATAATGTAGCAAATGTAGAATATTTTATCTATGCCTTAATTCATGGTTCCTCAAATTAACTAACTGTCCTACTTAAAAAAAGAGAGAATGGGAACCTTAAATACCAGAGAGGTATTTCATCTGGAATAGTATATGAAACATGCTTCTGGCTTCTGCCTCCACCCATATTCAAGCCCTTGGCTGTCACCTCATCTTGCTGCTGGACCTGTGCCTCTCTCCCCTTTCCCCATATCCATTCTGCCTCTTTGTCTTCTCATACAGTACCATCTCCCTTCTCTACATTATTTGCTCCCCTCCAAACTCAACTCAGAAAGAGGGCTGTTCAGTTCCTGGTCTCCAACAAGAAGTAAAAAGATGCTCTCTGGCCATACAGCTCTAATTCTCAGTACATATGCATCCATACATACATAAGACATTTGCTTAACATATCTCCAAAGAATTTTTTAAAGCCAAAACACAAAGTTGAAATGAGGCATGTGGTTTTTCTCCCACATTTATAAAAGGGGGAAACACAGGGGGAAAGGGGGGGGGAAGGGACTTTAAGTCAGGACTTTAGATCACTTTCAAGCCATAATGTTAGCTTACCTAACCCAAGTTTCCTAATCATTAAAATAGAAATAACACCATCTTCCTCACAGGAGTTGTAACATGAAGCAGCCAGAATAAATGAAGCTGCTGGTGGCTGCTAAGATCCACTATATCAGTACTTCCTTTGAACTGTTTTTAATCCTTCTACCTTTTTTATGTTTTCTATACACAAATCATGGTCCAAAAAGGTCTGTTTCAAGCACTTAACACATAAACTCACACAAGCATGCATACATGCACAGCATCTTTTCTCTAGATGTCACAGTGCTCTGTATCCCCTAAATCAGGAAATTTCTCATTTAGAAACTGCCTTGATCCCAGACTAAAGGAAAATGTAGAGATATTTTAACATGAGATATAGGCCAAAGATTTCTTGTTTGCCCCAAGCCCCAATCCTCAAATAATACAAAGAACTTCCTTTTGTGTCCATTCCCACTTGTAATGCCAAACAAGATATCAGAATTGCCTAAGAGCAGGTAAATTTCACCACTTCCTTTGGTTTCTGTAAGTAAAAAGAACAACAATATCATATACTTAGATTGACCTTCATTAACTCTGAAGGATAATATTGATACAGCACCACAGTTTATAAAGAACTGTCAAACTGATCCACCAGAACAATTTATTGGTGTCACATGCATGACACCTTTTATTCGATACACTCCAGGGTCCAGGACAACTAAACATTCTATGCCTAAATAGGGGATGTTAAGCAAAAGGCTTGGATCACTGACAAATTAGGCAGTGATTTTGGAGGGATATTTTTGGCTAAAGGACTGTATCACCCATTTTGCTCTGACACTAAGTTGTGGGCTCTGTAACTTTTTTCTCTTGTTTCTTTGCAAATACTTCAAGAATAAAGGAAAAGTACAGACTACAATCCTCCCTGTGTATCTCCCACCCAGCATTGCCAAATCTCAGTAAGTTGCTATATGTCCTTCAGATCTTTTCCACCATTAAAGATACAGTTGACATTCCACACGTAATTGTGAGACCATATTCCCCTTTCTCTTTTTCCCCACAGAAAGACACTACCTTGAATTAGAGAATTATTATTCCCAGGAATGCTTTCTTATATTTACCAGTAATACAGTCCCTTATAAACAATATATTACTTTGTCTTGCATGTTGTAAAATTTGAAATAGTATAAAACTGCACTATCATTTTGCAACTTTTTTCATTTTTTTTTCATTTTTATGTTTTAGAATTATCCATTTCGCTTCATACGGTTCTAGTTTATTCAGTTTAGTGCTTTATATACCATAATTCTATCCACATTCTACTAATGACAGACATTTGGGTTTTATTTTGCTTTCAGCAACCCTATACTGGAGAAAGCCAAACACACACAACCTATGAAATGAAGGGAAAATGGTCAAATATTAGTCCTGGGTACTAATCTCTTAAAATCAAGGAAGAAATCAAGAGAAGGAGCTCATACTTTGGAATACAAACTTCTCTAAGAATTTCCAAAATATAATACATACACACAGGAACATTTCACTTCCATGACAAATTTCAATTTTAACTCCTTTGCTATTAGAACTCTTTTCCTTTAAGCCTTCAGTTTTATCTTAGAACCAACACTAAAATAATCATAGATATGAAAAAGCAATGAAAAAACTAAATTTCCATTTGCTTTTCACACAACTTACTTCTTTAGTCTCTCCCCTCCAAGCACTCCACCTCTCACTGTTTGGGAGTTTCACACACACACACACACACACACACACACACACACACACACACACACACACACACACACATAGGGACCCAAAATCACACACACACACACACACACACACACACACACACACACACACATAGGGACCCAAAATCATAGGACTCATGTACTTCTAAGACGCCTTCAACCAGTCTCCCCTCCTATGAACCTACATGTAACTTGCTGTCAATAAGCAGCATTATTCACAACTGCCAGAAGATAGTAGCGACAGAAGTGTACATCAAGAGACGAACAGATGACAAAAAGTATTTAACTCCATTATACACACAATGGAATATTAGTCAGGCCTTAAAAGGAATGAAGTTCTGATACATGTGGCAACAGGAATAAACCTTGGAGACATCATGTAGAGTGAAATAAGCCGGACACAAAGGAAAAGTGCTCTATAATCTCACTGACATGAAATAATTAGAATAAGCATATTTATAGAATAAGAAATTGGAACACAGATTACTGGGGTACAGGTTGAGGGTAGGAAATGGGGAGCTTAATTGGTATATAGTTTCTGTTTGGGGTGATGGAAAAAGTTTGGTAATGGATGGTGGTGATGGTAGCACAACATTAGGAGCATAATTAACAGCAATGACTCATATATATGAATGTGATTAAAAGACGGAATTTTAAGTTGTACATATGTTACAAGAATAATTTTTTTAAAAGCCACAAGACTGAACAACACAATGAACTCTACTGTAAAATATGGTCTATGGATAATAGTAAACTTAAAATAATACTGTTTCATTGTTGTAACAAAGATAAAACACTAATGCAAAGTGCTAATAATAGGGGAAAACTGTATGAAAGAGGTGGGGGTATATGTGAACTCCGTATTTTCTACATGATTTCTTCTGTAAACCTATAGCTTCTTTAATAAAAAAGTAAAGAAACTCATTGTTAGAAAAAAATATTGTTCTATCTCTCTATATATGCTCACCAAATAAATATACTGCCTACTTAAAATAATGTTCAATTTTCTAATTAAAAGGTTTCTACACATCAAAATTACTTGTAAGGTGCTTTGGCATACCAAACATCTGACCTAAAAGAAAAAATGGGATTGTGGGAAGATGGTGGAATATGATAGGTTGAGTTTACCACAGCTCCAAGGAACAGCTAGGTAAATGACAGGAAAATGACCAGGACACTTATTCCAGGGTCTAAGTGACCTGGGAGGGTCTTCTACACCATATAGGGAGACCCTGGTTGCAAAAGCTGGGGAATTGAGATGCAGAGAGCCAAAGAACAGCTAGCCAGTACAAACAGCCTAATGCGTCCCTTGTGAAACTTGAGCCCGGAGCCCTGAGGAGGGCACGGACAGGGAGACAGGGACTAGGAAGCAAGTCAAGCTGCGTTCCTTGAACATGCCACACCGAAATGCGCAGGACCACCCCACTCAACCTGCAACATCCCTTCCAAGCCCCACACACCTGAACATTGCCCCCTGCAACCCCTATGTGGCACTCCAAGCTGAGCCCCCCTCCCCAGCCTGCACATTCCCACCCCACACACACATGTACGCACGCACACAGACCAGGCCCCAGCCCCACCCACCTCTCCTGCACAAGCACACACTCTCCTGGACAACTCTAAGACCAGTGCACCAACGCCCAGCCCCTCACCCCCCACAGGCACTCATTCTTACAACAGGACACACCTGCCCCCAGTTTACACAGTAGCACAACCCTGCCCCGCCCACTCTGACTCTGCACATACACACACAAGCGCCCCACACCCACAGAACATGCATGCACACAACCTTGTCCTGCACGCTGGCATCCAAGCTTCTGTGTCCCAGATCCTTGGCCCTGCACCCCGGAACCCGCCCCACAAAAGCTCCCACTCTCATCCCACCCCCCAGCTCTGCACAAATGCTTAGCCATGCATCAAGGCGACACCTGTCCCAAGCCCACGCAGGCACTCAACCATGCTCCACGACCCTAGAGCTGCATGCACACGCACACAAGGGCCCATTCCCCTAAATCTGCACATGTGCACACCCACATCCTGCCTGCCCAAGCAACCATGTATCCGCACCCCAGCCCCTCGACCCCTGAACCCTGAAACCCATCCACCTATGCACAGGCATAACCCCTCCTCAGCACCCTCCCACCCCATGCACATGCACATTCTTAACTCGCCCCCTGGCACAAAGGTCCCACCCCCCAATCCGGCAGGTGCTCATTTGCACGTCCATACCAGAGAGCCACTGCCCTGCGCATGCACACCCCTCAACCCCAGCTCCCCTATGTGCCCCCCACACATGCACACCTGTGCCCCAACCCCTGCCCCTGTGAACTACCCCCTGACCCACAAACACAACGACCTGTGCCCCACCCCTGTGCACATACATATCTCTATCCCGGGCCCCCTGGATCCCCTCTCCCTGAGCAAGCAGAGACCCACGTCCTATCTGCCCTGCACTCTGACTCTGAGCCCTGAAACCTGCACTCTGATACCCATGACCCCTGAGCTCCATAGGCATACCTGCAATGTGTCCGTGCACCAGACCCTGTCCCTCTGCACAGACCTACCTGATCTGCCTCCTGCCATGCCCTGCCTCTGTATCCCCCATGTCGTGCCCTACTCCTGTGCTCCAAGTCCTACCCGAGCTGTACCACGCCCCCAAGGGCCCCGCTCCACCCTCCCACCCTAGACTCCCAGGTACCAGCTTAGCACCCCTAACCTGCACCTATCTCTGTGCTGCAACCCATCACCACACCACAGGATCCAACCCTATGCCCCATGTCCTGTCCCACACTGAACATGCAAATACAAAACTTGAGACTACTGCAGGAAATCAACTTCCAAAGTAATCCTATCAAGATAATTAGATGCCTCAAAGGCAACAGAAAACCACAAAGAACATGAAGATTCAGACAGATATAGCCCAGCCTAATGACAAAATTAAGACACCGGAGGAGACAAAGACTTTGTAACAACTAATCAAAGATGGTCATATGACTCTACTAAATAAAATCAATGGGTTGACTAATGACATAAAGGAAATCAAGAAGACACTAGAATATGTCTGATGCTCCTTCTACTTAGGGTATGGACTAATGAGTAAAAAAATATGGATAAAAAATAAACAAATAATAGGGAGAACAAAGGTTAAGATAAATTTAGTAGACTAAAATACTAGTGGTCAATAAGAGGGAGGGATAAGGGGTATGGTATGTATGAGTTTTTTCTTTTTGCTTTCTTTTGCTTGGAGTGATGCAAATGCTCAAAAAAAAAATGATCATGGTGATGAATATACAACTATGTGATGATATTGTGGACCACTGATTGTATACTATGTATGGAATGTTTGTATCTTAAGTTTTTACAATAAAAATATTTTTTAAATGTGAAAAAAAGAAGACACTAGAAAAGCATAAAGTGGAATTTGAAAGAATAAATAGAAAAACAGCAGCAATCACAGGACTAAAGATGCTGCAGACCAATTAAAAAATACACAAGAGAAACACAAAGTAGATCTGAAGAGGTAGAAGAAAGAATAAGCAAACTAGACAACAGGACAATTGACTTCTAACACACAAAACAGCGAATGGCAAAAAAGATGGAAAATTCTGAATTGGATCTCAGGGAAATGATGGAAAACACAAAGTACACAAACACAAAAATCATGTGTCCCCAAATGAGAAGAGACAAGGGCTAGGAAGATTAGTTGAAGATAGAATGCGGGAAAACTTCCCAACCCTCATAAAAGACAAATATGCAAGTCAAAGAAGACTAACGAACCCCAAACAGAATAAATCCAAACAGGCCCACTCCAAGGCCCATACACTAATCAGTCTGTCAAATGTTGAAGAGAAGCAGAAAATTCTGAAACCAGCAAGAGGAAAAATGGTCTACTACACACAAGGGAAACCATATTAGACTGAGCTCCAACTACTCAACAGGCATTATGGAGGTGAGAAGGCAGTGGTATGATATATTTAAGATACTGAAAGAGAAAGACTTCCAGTCAAGAATTCTATACAGAGCCAAAGTGTACTTCAAAACTGAGGAAGAGATTAAAATTTTCACAGACAAATGCTGAAAAAATGTGTCAGAAGAGACTGGCCCTCTACTGACACATTTATTAGAAATACTAATGGGAGTCCTGTCAGCTGAAAAAAGAAAGACAATAGAGAGAGGTCTGGGGGAGGGCACAGAACTGAAGGGTACTAGTAAGGGTAACTTAAAGGATAAAAAGGAAAAGAGGAAAAAGAATATAAAGATCTGACAAATAAAATCCAAAGGATAAAATGGTAAATTCAAAAAATGCCTTTACAGTAATAATGGTGAATGTCAACAGACAAAACTTACTAATTAAAAGATACAGGACAGAATGGATTAAGAAATATGATCCACCTATATGCTGCTTACAAGAGACTCATCTTAGACACAGGATATAAACAGATTGAAAGTGAAAGGACTGAGAAAGATAAGAGTCCATGCAAGCTGTAACCAAAAGGAAGCAGGAGCAGCTATACTAGTATCAGACAAAATAATTTAAATATAAAGACATCATAAGAAACAAAGAAGGATATGACATATTAATAAAAGGGACAACTCACCAAGAAGAAATAACAATTACACATGTTTATGCTCCCAATCAAGGAGCTCCAAACTACATGAGGCAAACACTAGCAAAACTGAAGGAAGCGATAGACATTTCAACAAAATAGTAGAAGACTTCAAAACACAACTCTGCTCTACAGAGAGAACAAGCAGACAGAGGCTAACAAGAAAACAGAGAACTTAAACAATTTGATAAGTGCATTATAGCTAACAGACATATATAGGTCATTATAAAACACTAGGATACACATTCTTCTCTAGTGCTCATGGAACATTCTCCAGGATAGATCATATGTTAAGACACAAAACAGGACTTTATAAACTTGAAAAGACTGAAATTATTCAAAGCACTTTTTCTGATCACAATGGCATGAAGCTGGAAATCAACAAAGAATAAGAACTTTCACAAATATATGGACATTAAATAACACACTCTTAAACAACCAGTGGCTCAAGAAAAAGTTGCTAGAGAAATCAGAAATAATCCAGAGATGAATGAAAATGACAATATGACATATCAGAACTTATAAGATGGGGAAAAGGCAGTGCCACAAAGGAAATTTATTGCCCTAAATGCCTATATTAAAAAACAAGAAAGAGCAAAAATCGAAAACTTAACTGCTCACCTGGAGGAACTAGAAAAAGAACAGCAAACTAAACCCAAAGCAAACAGAAGACGAGAAATACCAAAGATTAAAGCAGAGTTAAATGAATGGGAGAACAAAAGAACAAAGAAAGAATCTTAATAAAACCAAGTTGGTTCTATGAGAAAATCAATAAAATCAATGGACTACTAGCAAGACTGACAAAGAAAAAAAGAGAGAGGATGCAAATAAACAAAATCAGAAATGGGGGGGGGTCATTACCACGGACCCTGATGAAATAAAAAAGAATCATAAGAGAATACTATGAACAACTATATTCAAACAAAATAGACAACACAAATGAAATGAACAAATTCCTAGAAACACATGAACAAGCTACACTGATAGAGAAGAAATAGAAGATTTCAACAAACCAATCACAAGTAAAGGGATTCAAGCAGTCACTAAAAATCTTTCCACAAAGAAAAGCCCAGGGCCAGACAGCTTCACAGGGAAATTTTATCAAACATTCCAAAAAGAACTAACACCAATCCCGCTCAAACTTTTCTGAAAAACTGAGGGAAAAGGAACACTACCTGTTCTAGTTTGCTAGCTGCCAGAGTGCAATACACCAGAAACAGAATGGCTTTTAAAAGGGGAATTTAATAAGTTGCTGGTTTACAGTTTTAAAACGAAGAATATGTCCCAATTAAACAAGTCTATAGAAATGTCCAATCTAAGGCATCCAGGGAAAGATACCTTGGTTCAAGAAGGCTGATGAAGTTCAGGGTTTCTCTCTCAAGTGAGAAGGCACATGGTGAACACAGTCAGGGTTTCTCTCTCATCTGGAAAGGCAAATGGTGAACACAGTCAGGGTTCCTCTCTCATCTGGAAGGGCACATGGCGAACACGGCATCATCTGCTAGCTTCTTCTCCTGGCTTCCTGTTTCATGAAGTTCCCCTGGAGGCATTTTCCTTCTTCATTTCCAAAGGTCACGGGCTGGTGGACTTTGTTTCTCGTGGCTATGTCATTCTGCTCTGCTCTCTCCAAATCGCTTATTCTCCAAAATGTTTCCACTTTTATAGGACTTCAGAAACTAATCAAGACCCACCAAAATGGGTGGAGACATGTTGTCACCTAATCCAGCTCAACAACCACTTTTGATTAAATCACATGTCCAGGGAGATGACTGCATTACAGTTTCAAGCATATAGTATTGAATAGGGATTATTCTGCCTTTATGAAATGGGATTTAGATTAAAATATGGCTTTTCTAGGGGACACACATCCTTTCAAACCAGCACAATACCTAATTCTTTTTATGATACTAACGTCACTGTAAAACCAAGGTAAGGATGTAACATCCAGGTAAGGATGTTACAAAAGAAAGGAAAATCACTCTAATGAACATAGATGCAAAAATTCTCAACAATATACTAGTAAATCAAATCCAACAACACATTAAAAGAATTATACTCCATGACCAAGAGGGGTTTTTACCAGGAATGCAAGTGTGGTTTAATGCAAGAAAATGAATCAGTGTAACACAACAAATTAACAAAACAAAAGGGAAAAATCATATAATCATCTTGACTAATGATGAAAAACTATTCACCAAAATTCAATACCCTTTTCTGATAAAAACACTTCAAAAGGCAGAAATCAAAGGTAACTTCTTCTAAATGATAAATGGCATGTATGATAAACCCACAGCCAGCATCATACTCAATCGTGAACGACTAAAAGTCTTCCCCTTAAGATCATGAATGAGACAAGGATGCCCTTTGTCACCATTATTATTCAACATTGTATTAGAAGTTCTAACTAGAACAATCAGGCAGGAAAAAGAAATAAAAAGTACCCAAATTGGAAAGAAAGACATAAAACTTTCATTATTTGCAGACAACATGATACTATACTTAGAAAATCCTGAGAAATCTATAACAAAGTTACTGGAGCTAATATACAACTTGAGCAAAAATCAGTAATGTCTCTATACACAAACAATGACCTAAATTGAAAGGACTCATTGAAGGAAAATATTCCATTCAAAATAGCACCTAAAAGAATCAAGTATCTAAGAATGAACTTAACTAGGGATATAAAGGACCCGTACACAGAAATTACATAATATTGCTAAAAGAAATCAAAGATAATATAAATATCTAAATAAGTGGAAATACCCAAGTCGAAATAAGTGGAAAGACATTCCCTGCTCATGGATAGGAACGTTAAATGTATAAGATGTCAATTCTACCCAAATTCATCTACAGTTTCAACACAGTACCAATCAAATTTCCAACAACCTTCTCTGGTGCCTTGGAAAAGCTAGCTAGGGAGAGAGTTACTGAATAACTAAAAATATCCTAAAAAAAAGAAGAATGAAGTGGGAGGATTAACATTTCCTGATTTCAAAGCTTATTATAAATTCACAGTGGTCAAAACAACATGATACTGGCACAAAGATATCTATTGACCAATGCACTCAAACTGAGCACATAGAAACAGACTACCAAATCTATGGTCAACTGATCTTTGACAAGGCCCTCAAATCCACTGAACTGGGACAAAATAGTCTTTTAAATAAATGGGACTGGAAGAAATGGGTTATCAATAGCCAAAAGACTGAAAGAGGATCCTTACTTACACCCTATACAAAAATTAACTTAAAGTGGATCAAACATCTTAATATAAGAACTAGTATCATAAAAGTCCTAGAAGAAAATGTAGGGAACCATCTTCAAGACTGAGTAATAGGAGGTAGTTTCCTAAACTTTACACCTAAAGCACAAGCAACAAAACAAAAAATAGATAAATGGGAACTCTTCAAAATTAAATGCTTTTGTGCCTCGAAAGACTTAGTGAAAAAGTTGAAGAGAAAGCCAACTCAATGGGAGAAAATATTTGGAAATCACACACTGATAAAGGTTTGATATCTTGTATACATAAACAAATCATGCAACTCAACAACAAAAGAAAAAAACTCAATTATAAAATGGGTTAAAGATATGAATAGACATTTTTCCAAAGAACAAACACAGATGGCTAAAAAGCACTAGAAGAGATGCTCATTTTCATTAGCTATAAGGGAAATGCAGATACAATGGATACCATCTCACACCTATACGAAGGGCTGCTATTAACCAACAGGAAACTACAAATGTTGGAGAGAACATGGAGAAATTGGGACACTTATGCACTGCTGGTCTGTATAATGGTATTTCCACTATGGAAGACAGTCTGGCAGTTCCTCAGAGAACTAAATATCGAGTTGTCTTATAACCCGATAATACTCAGAACATACCCAGAAAAGCTGAAAGCAATGACACAGACATCTGTACAACAATGATCCTAGCAGCATTATTCACAATCACTAAAAGATGGAATAAATCCAAGTGCTCATTAACAGATGAGTGGATTAACAAAATGCGGTATAAACATAAATGCAGCAGTAAGACGAAATGATGTCCTGAAGCACAAGACAAGATGAATGAACCTTGAGGACATAATGCTGAATAAAATAAGCCAGACACAAAAGGATAGATAATGCAGGATTTCACTTTTATGACCATGGAAAAGGTAAAATCAGAGGTTATAATAAAGAATATAGGTCCTAGAGATACATGGAAGCTAGAGATGGGTGAACAGTTAGCAAATGACATGGAACTTAAATAAAGGGAACAGACATAAGTAAAGGCAGTTCACTAGTGGGACTGTAAGTAAATTACTGTATTTAAGATGAACATGATTGAAAGGGGTTGTATAGACCCCACGTGTCCCACCCATTAACACTAAAAATTTAAGTTCTTGTATGAACTACTTCAAAGGTATGAATACTGTACAAACAATGTATAATACCAGGACATAGGGGGAAAACTGCTGTTGCATGCTATGGACTAAGTTTAACAGGAAAACATGAACAGTCCCACAGCAACATCAGGGGTAAATAATGGGAGGAAGGACAATAGGTAAGAAGTTTGGATTTTCTATTTGGTGAGAGCATGCTTATCGGTTATTTTTCTCTTGGGAACAATGAAATTGCCCAGATTGAGGGTGTTAATGGACTGTGGATTGTGGACAATATACATGATGCCCAATGGATGGAGGTGGCTAAAGGATATACTGAGAAGTAGAACCACAAATGGTGGTTTGTGCTACTACAGAAAGGAATGAAGTTGTCAGGCATGCAATGGTGTGAATGAACCTGTGGGACATTTTGTGAGGCAAAATAAGCCAGAAAAAAAGATTAAAATATTGTATGGTCTCATTTAGAAAACACTTATAAGAAAATTGGGGCCTAGGTTGAAAGCTCTTGTAGCAGTCACAATTATAGCACAGAGCGGTAATTGTTATTTCTAGATTTTGAGAGGCTGTGCTTTATATATAACCTGGTATTTAGAGATAAGAATGGAGCCAATCAGGGATTAAGGGTAATTCAGAACACAGGGGAAAGGAAGACATTGTTTTTCAAATCTCACCTACTCTATGAGACCAAAGGAAGAAAGGTTTACTTTGTCCAGAACCTAAATTTTCTGTAGCACATAATCTAATTCAACTTGTCTGGACAGATCATTTAAACAACCCAAACACAGAGAGCCCAAAATGGAAATGAAGGTCTGTAATTCTGTATAGTTTAATGTAATGCCTGGATACATCCCAGAGTATGTTAAGCAGATAATCAAAAAGTACTGCCAAAGTATCTTGAGGGATGGGAGAAAAAATATGGAGCTATTAAACTTTATCACTCAGGAAAACCCTGATACTATCTCAAACATTAGGGAATCCCAAGTCAACAGGCCAAGACCTTGATCTTGAGACTTGCTCTTGTAAAGGTTATTTATGTAGCAGAGAAGCTAAGCCTACGTATAGTTATGCCTAAGAGTTACTTCCAGAGGACCTCTTTTATTGCTCAGATGTGGCCTCTCTCTCTCTAGGCCCAACTTTGCAAGTGAAATCATTACCCAATATGTCCCATGGGACATGACATCCAGGGGTGAAAGTCTCCCTGGCAATGTAGGATGAGACTCCCAAGGAGGATCCTGGCCCTGGCACCGTGGGATTGACAATCCCATTCAGACCAAAAGGGGAAAAAGAAATGTAACAAATAAGGTATCAGTGACTGAGAGTATAAATAGAGTCAAGAGGCTACTTGGAAGCTGCTCTTACACAAGCTTCAACTAGATATTGCTACCTATCTTAATTTGCCAAATCCCAACCAAAATCTTAGTACCAACCCTAAAGAACACCTAAATGGTACCTGAATATATAACATATACTAATAAAATTGTACTAAATTTTTAAAAAAGTAAATGATTACATGAATGAAAACAAATGTATGTCACTATTGCAAGGCATTAAAAATGGGTGACACAGGAAAATAAAATTAATGCAAACTAGGGTCTATAGTTAACAGTAACATTGAAATACTCTTTCAATTCACTGTAACAAAGGTAATATACCAAAGCTAAATGTTATTAAGAGGATGATATAAGGGAGGGGTATGGGGCTTTTTTTTCTTTCCTTCTTTCTTTTTTCGAAAAAATGGAAAATGTTCTCATATAGATTGTGGTGGTGAACATATAACCATGTGATTATACCAGAAGCCATTTATTGTACACTTAGGATGGATTTTATGGTATATGAATAAAACTGTTTTAAAAAAGAGTAAATGATATACCTTCTAAGCCCAACTCTGCAAGTGAAATCATTGCCCTCCCCCTACGTGGGACATGACATCCAGGGACAAATGTCTCCCTGGTAGTGTGGGAGATGAGTCCCACAGATGAGTCTAGCCCTGGCACCATGGTATCAACGATTCCATCCTGACCAAAAGGCAGAAAAGAAGCATAACAAATAAGGTATTGGTGGCTGAGAGTTCAAATAGACTCGAGAGGCTACTCTACAAGTCACTCTTACGCAAGCTTCAGTTAGATATTGCAACCTATCATAATTTGCTACATCCCAACCAAAACCATTCTAGCCAATTCAAAAGAACACCTAGGGCAATATATGATGGTTCATGGACCAGTTAAGTCCTGAAACTTAGAGGGGCCAGTCTTTCCATTACACCAGCTAGTTCCATTTCCCTACCCCTTATTTTTTGAGCGCTCTTCCAATGTGAAAAAGATAGACTGAGCATAGCCCAAATACCACTTAGGAGTGGAAGAAAGATC
This sequence comes from Tamandua tetradactyla, assembly GCF_023851605.1. Classification (NCBI taxonomy): domain Eukaryota; kingdom Metazoa; phylum Chordata; class Mammalia; order Pilosa; family Myrmecophagidae; genus Tamandua; species Tamandua tetradactyla. The sequence goes on from NC_135340.1 coordinate 78,096,843, forward strand.
AAAGGTGTTGGTGGAGTTATACAGAGAAGGTAGGGTTTAACAAAGGACTATGATTGGTGATTCATTATACTGATATTTCTTTTAGTCTCCGGTATCTTAGGGGAGTTAGAAGTAAAAACCTAAAATTCAATAACTCTGAAATCTGTTCTACACTAATTGTTGCAATGTGGTTTGAAATTTATTGTGGTTTTTTTGTTATTTTTCAAAAAAAAGAAAAGGTGATGATAATATATATATATATTTATATATTCCTTCTAGCCTCCAATGTTCTGGAGCATCTAGAAGGAAAAATCTGAGATGATGGTATGGTAGCCCATGACAAACTTTGGGATCTGTCATATAACTACTTGTTGTAGAGTACTTTGAAAGCTATTGCTTTTTTCTTTCTTTGCTTTGTATATATAGTTAGTTTATGCAATAAAAAAAAAGTTTAAAAAGAGTAAATGATATACTTGAAACCAGTAAAAATAAGACATGTTAACGTTTTATATATATTAGCACGATGAAAATTCTTTAAGAAAAGTGAAGGGAACAAAAACTGACCTCATTTTCAGTTAAAGTATTCTCTTTTACTGTGTCATCACTTCTTATGTGCATTAGACCTACATTATGTTAGATAAAAGCCTATCTAAGAATTTTCATATATTTTATATATATACTTACCTGCATAGGTTTTAATTTCCCTTTTATCTCCATTCCTGGAATTTGCACATACCATGTTGCTAAATTTCGTTGCACAGACAAAAGCAGGTTGACTGGTTTTAGAATTTCAATGTCATGTTGCGGCAAGCCAGCCTGCAAAATAGTTCTGAAAGACAAACAACAATTTATTTTATATTTCTGAAATTTTCATTTTTTTAAAATGAAGATTACGATACTGTGTAATAGTTTCCACATAACATTCTCCTATAGCAGCACTGACGGCTGTTACCAGAATTCTTTTAGAGCATGCTTCTTTTCACAAACCAATCAAAATAAACCAAGGTCATATGAAGTGCTGTCAAAAACAAAGCCTATGTAATGTTGATTTCAAAGACACAAATTTCATAAAGTATGATTACTGCACTACATACTATCTTTTACAAAGGTTTCTTGATATAGCAACCAGTGTAATGTTATACAATTAAATGTTACATCCTCCTAAAATTGGGGAGTAAAAAAATTTATGGTATACTTAGCTCTTGTATACTACTGGTACATCTCCAAACTCAAGGGGAAAAACATTAAGCCTAAAAGTTAAACAAACATATGGTAAACAGTAATTTCTACCTTGCCTGACAATGATAGGCACAATCAAATAGCTCTCTTGCCATTTCACAGAGCCAACACTTTCCCATTTGGATTCAAAAATCCTTTACATACTTCACTGAGCACTTGCAAATATGACAAAGGTTTAGAAATAAGAAATAAATCTTTAATTTTATTATAGTTTAAGTCGTTTTCTCCTATATGGAAATAATGGCGTACAAAGTGAAAAAAAAAATCTCAATTAAGGGTTACTGAGTTAACTACAATTTCCTAACAGGAGAATTTTTATAGAATGAGAAAATCACATTATAAATTTTAGTAAGGCAAAATGCAGATTCTGTGAGCACTACAGTTAGCCACTGACCAAAAACCAGTGATCACAGTTTTATAATCATAAGTAATATGATTGCATAATATTTTACTCTGGACAAAAATTCTATGAAAATTCTATTTATATTAATTAATATATAATTAGATTACATATTTATACCTGGACAATTTCAACTGAGTGAGTTGTATGTTCATATTGTCAATAACTGGGGGAAGAGAACAGTGCTTCATAGAAACCAAGCTAAATTTGTTTTCAATTCTGATTAAACCCAGATCTGCTATAATAGCATTGGGTGATACAGAAGACTGAGGAATAATAATAACTGGTGCTTTCAAATTGATATCCACTAAAAGGCGGAAACTCTTCTGAGCCAAGTCTTTCATGCTGGACGCAGCTTTTTCTGCAGCCTGGACAGTGGCTGTGCTCAATGCTTCTTTGGCATTTTGGAAATTGTTCAGGAAGTTCTGTTGGAAGAGACTGATATTTAGAGAGTTCAACAAAAGGATTTACTTTACAAATGAAAAATTTTAGAAAGGAAAAGTAAATAAAGGCTGTAATATAAAAGATATGTTATTTAAGATTTTGTGTATGTAAAGGGTAAAGTCTAGAAAGATAACTCTGAGCTATTAACCACAGTTACCTCTAGGAAAACAGAGTTCTTTAAACTTTTATATATTTCAGAATTGTTTGGACTTTATGACATTTTTTTAACACATTTTATTTTAAAATAAATCTTCTTTAGATTAATGAATGTTGGTCACTTAAAATTCAAATTTAAATGAAAGGAATGGAGAAAATAATTTTACTTCTCCAAAAGTAGGTTCAATTCTATACCTATGGTTCAAGCGGCTAACGTTTATTCTTAGAAACTGAGGTTCCAACAAGTTATTTCTGAAGACTGATTTTTAAAAAATATACTCAGGCTTAAGTAAAGAAAATTAAGTCTCTACAATACTGCAATCCTTACTGAGGGCCAAAATTTCTTTATTTGAATGAGATGCATTTCATCTCAATTACAACTAAGAAACTGAAACATTTCCAACCAAAAAAACCAGAGAATTCTTGGAAGGAATATTAATGATGCCCATGCATTAATAACAGAAAGCTACAAATCCTTCCCTCAAATAAATTATTTTCCAGAAAAGTGAAACATGATGGTTTAAGTAGAAATACATGAACTGTAACCTTTGATGAACATGTCTGGTAAAAGTAGTGTGCCCTATTGCTAAGAGGTACAGGAAGATTTCAACTCTTCAGTGTATGACACTTAAATGTAAATAAATTATAAAAAGAAGAAAGTTTCATGACCTAGATGGATCACAATTATAATTAAAAGCTGTAAATTCCAATATTAGTCCTTCAAATGCCTGCTGAGCTCCTTAAAATGTTATTTCAACTAAAGGATATTAAAACATCAAACATTACTTTTAAAATATAAACTATGAAAATGTTGAAGAATGATAGTTTATATGTACAAAACTGATAAAAGTTCATTTGGTTATCCAACATGTTAAGAATTTCCTTAATTTAAAATATTCTTTCAGTATTTGGGTGTTTATCACAAGTCCTATTAGAAAATATTTTGACTGTATATATAGGCAAAGACATTGAGGCTTCAATGAGAAATAAATACATCAAAAATAAACTTACCAAAAGAGACATGAAGAATTTATGAATATAAACAATTTGAATACAACCCACTTTGAGACCAAGTTTGCCATCTACTTTAGACGTATCAGCATAAGCCTCTCCTTCTGTGGCATCTGGATACAGAGTCATTTGGAACCTAAAGACTTCATCTCCCAAAATAGAGACAGCCTAAACATATTAGATTAACTGGTTATTACATCAAGAAGCAACATTTAAATTCAACTTTAACAGATTATTAATCAAAAAACATTTTCTTGCCAGTAATTTTTTCCTATTCCCATAAAAAATGTTCTGTCAATGGAAATTATCTACCATTTAATGGATCAAAAAAATACTTTTACAAATTATTCTTTATCAGGCAGCTTAGTCCATCTGTAATATGAAGCATACTACTAACATTTTCATCTCCAATCACTAACAAAGTACCTGACATGACAGACAATGTAAACTGAACAAATGAATAAACACATCTCAAATCAAGTAAGAAAATGAATTTCAATATGTAAGTCAATTTCTCACTCACCTTTTTATGAACCGACAATAAATCAGCATTCATAACTACGATATCCTTCAATCTGGCAAATACGTCAGTCTGCTTTGACTTCATAGAAATAGAAGCATCCATTCCTACGGAAAACATAAAATTTACAAAATTTTCACTCAGCCCAAGTGAATCAGTTCAGTGATATTTAGTCCAATAACATAACTACAAAGATAGTGAACAAAAATTATTCACTTTTAGACATATTAAAGCTATCAACTTCTAAGTATGAGATAACCTAAGAAAGATTATAATACTTTTAACTGGTAGAGGCATCTCATATATAAGTTGTGTAAATTTTAGGACAAAAGATATCAAAGTTCAACAAAAATTAATCATACTTCTCCAAATACAAATACCCTATGCACTGATAAAATCAGAAATGATCAGAAAGGAAGATTCATAATGGTTAGTAAATAGTCATCTACCTCAAAAACCTAAATTATATCATGAAAATTGTTGCTCTAATAACTAAGCATAAATGAATATTATTTGATCAACAAATACTCTTGTTTCTATGATAAAGTTATATGTAGAATACAGTATTGTAAGATTTCTCTTAAAAAAATTGTTATTCTCATAATTTCTAAAGATACAAGGATTTCTAAAACTGCTCCTTAGTACATAGAGAAGGCCTACAGCTGAAACCCAGTAACGAGTATTTACTCATTACTCATTACCCAGTAATTAGTAAACCACCATTGTGCCACCCATGAAGTAAATCCTCAATACTATTTGTTGATGGGAACTGATTTTTTTAAACATTTTTTTAACTGCTTACTATGTATCAGACAAGGCACTTTTCTAAACATATGTATATGTAAATTTATTTAATTCTTTCGAAAAACTCCATTTTACAGCAGAGGGAACTAAAGCACAGAAAAGTTAATTAATTTGCTCAAGATCCACCAGTACTGGTTAGAGCCAGAATTTGGCTCTAATGTCGGCAGGTTGGCTCCAGAACCTGTGGTATAACCTGAACAATTATACCATGCTGCCTTATTCTGATAATAAGCTAATGCTGGATAAAGAATACAAAATTTGATTTCTGAAACTTCTTTTCCTTATACTACGTATGCATAAAAGACCAGGGAAACATGGATAACAACATTTTCTTAACTCAGATACCTGTTCCTAGGATATGCATTTCGAGGTTTATTACTCTGAAAATGTAACCAGAAAAATAAGAAATAGACTTATTCTGAAGTTTTTTAAACCCATAAGAAATGTCTGATGTCAGCACAAACATAACAAATTTACTTCTAACATCTCAAAATACATCTTTTAAAAGTTTTCTTGAATCTTCATTATAAGAAAAATTTTTTAAATTACTCATGAGAACTCCACCGAGCATAAATTTTTCCTGGAAGTCTATGCAAAGAAATAGGAATTTCTATACCAAGGCATAATTACTTACCCTGTATTCTAATATCTGCAATGTTATACTTCTGATCGCAGACAAACACATTAAATGCATTTAACTCAGCTGTGACCTTTAAATCAAACACATCATCTTGAGAAATGTTGCTGGGTTCTGAAAAATAACAGAAATCTTGTAATTAGCAAAGTATAAATATGACATAAGAGACAAAATAACTTCAAATTAACTAAAGTAAAAGTGCATTAAGTACCATGAATAACCAAAAAGGCCTCCATTAAATTAACACATAATTTATATGGATTTTGGATCAATTTTCAGACAAAAATAAGCACATCTTCCTACAAATTAAGAACAAAGGCAATGATTAATAGCACTCTGAACACAAAGTACTAGATGGAAACTTTACTACAATCTTTATTCTGAAATAAAGAAAACTCTCTATATTAGAACTCTGTCAGTCTCAAATTTTGATTTTGGACTACTTTTCACTCATATATCAGAATAAAGAACAAGTCATGAAAAACTGAAATAGTAATGAACAGTTACTAACTTATTAACTACGGAGCTTACAATACATACATATTAATAACTACAGAGCCAATTTCTCCAGATTGCATCCTATTTCTCCATAAAGAATGCTAAAATATGAGACCAATGGAAGAAAGGTTTATTTGATCTGGAACTGAAATTTTCTGTAGCACATAATGTAATTCAATGTATCTGTAAAGCTCATTTGAACAACTGAAATACAGGTAGCACAAAATGAGAAAGAGGTCCTTTAATCCTGTATAGATTATTGTAATTCCTGGAAACATCCTAGAGTATATTAACCAAATAATCAAAGGTATTGACAAAGTCCCCTGAGGGAGGGGGGGAAGACTGTGGAACTATTAAACCTTACCATCAGGGAATCCCATGATACTGTGTCAAACTTAAGGGATACCCAAATCGATAGGACACGCCCTCGAACATGAGGCTTACTCTTGTGAAGCTTATGTAGGTAGTGGAGAAGCTTAGACTACCTATATGCATGTCTAAGAGTTACTTCTGGAGGACCTCTTTTGTTGCTCAGATGTGGCCTCTCTCTGTAAGCCCAACTCTGCTAGGGAAATCATTGCCCTCTCCCCTACGTGGGGCATGACATCCAGGGGTAAAAGTTTCCTTGGAATATGGGAGATGACTCCCAGGGATGAATCAAGACCTGGCACTGTGGGATCAACAATTACATCCCGACCAAATGGGGGAAAGAAGTATAACTGATAAAGTACCAGTGGCAGAGAGAGTTCAAGTAGAGTTGAGAGACTACTCTGGAGGTTGCTCTTACACAAGCTTCAGTTACACCTTGCTACCTACCATAACCTGCCAACCAGGACCATTCCAGCCAATCCTAAAAAACACCTATGGCAATATATAAGATTCCACAAGGGTTCCATGCACTAGGGTAACTTTCCAGAAACCGACAACCTCCAGATGGGTCCCTGGCCCAGATAAGTCCTGAAACCTAGCCCTGCCTCTCCAGAACATCAGATAATTCTATCTCTCTACCCCATATTAGTGACAGACTCTTCCAATAACAAAAATTTAGAATTGCCATAGTCCAAACAACCCCAATGAGAAGTATGGAAAGACCAAAGGTGATGGTGGAATTATACATAGAAAACAGGGCTTAACAAATGACTATGAATGCTGAATCATTAAATTGATATCTCCTTTACTCTCTAGTGTTTTAGAGGTGCTAGAAGTAAAAACCTAAAATTGTGCGATTGTAACCCATGTCAAAGTCTGAAATATATTCTACAACTAATTGTGGCCCTGTGTTTCAATATTTACAGCTTTTTTGTATATATGTTATTGTTCACAAAAAAAAGAAAGAAAAAAGTCGATTGTGGTGATAAAAAAAGCTATTTAAGCCCTCTAGCCTCCTATACTCTGGAGCAGCTACAAGGAAAAAATATGAGAGGATCATATGGTAGCCCATGGTAAACTCTGGGATCTGTCTTGTAACCACTTTTTGAAGAATGCTTTGAAAACTATTGCTTTTTTATTTCTTTGCTTTGTATATATGTTATACTATACAATAAAAAAAGTCTCCAAAAAAAAAAAGAATGCTAAAATAAATTCTTTGAGAAAAAACAAAGGGCTGACTTCTAGGAAGATGGCTGTATAGAGTAGCTCAAGATTAGCCTTGCTCCACGGAAAAGTTAGAGAAGGGACAGGAGGGCAAGTGAAGCAGCACTTTTGGAGTGTGGCTGACCTAGGAGAGCTTTCTACACCATAGAGGGCATCCTGGTTGCAGATGCCAAGGAACCGAGAGGCAGAAAGCTGGAGTCTGGCATGGTGGTATAGAGCCTGCAGGGTACAGGATGGGAGTTGGGCACCAGAAGTAAGCCACGCCGTGTTCCTTGGGCACTTTACCCCTACCAGCGCAGCCGCTATGACTGGCAACTCACCCCAAACCCCACATACCAGAACCCCATCATCTGCTCCAATTCCCTGGGCTCCAGGCGCCCCTCTCCCACCAGCCCCCAGTGCACGTACTGCCCCACATCCCCACCCCAAGTGCAGCCCAACCCACCCCTCCCAAGAACTACCTCCCCCTCCCTGTTCCCTGCAGGCTGCTGCCCGTGCATAATGGCTGCAGGCACTAACTTCCATACCTAAGCTACCCTTGCCCCCCTGCCCCCTGCCCATAGTGTTGCACAGCCTCATCCCACCCACCCCTGAGTTCTGTGCATCAGTTTATGACACGCCTAGGCCCAAGCATGCACGTGGGCCCCCAATCACATCATTCACCTCTGGGAACCGCACTTTATAGCAGTCCTAGAACCATAAATGCACATGGCCCTCAGCCACACTTCCCAGCTCTGAGAAAGTGCTGATCTACACAACCAGGTCACATCTGCCCCCAATCCACAAAGGCATAACACTAACTTGCTCACACAGCTCTACACATGCACACAAAGGGCCCAGTGCCTAAGACCAGCACACACCAGAGTTACATGCCCCAGACCAGTGCACCAGCAGAGCTACATCCTCCCTGGCACTGGGCACCTACATTCACAAGCATCAGTGTAACATCCCCAACCTGCTCCTATATCTGCCCTCAAACAAATCACCACACTGAGTGTCCCACCCCATAACCTGCTCCCTGCTGAACAACCATCCCGCAAATACAAGGTTTTACAGTACTGAAAGAAGTCAACTCCCAAAGTTAATCAATCAAGATATTTACACGCCACAAAGACAGCAGAAGATCAATAAGCAAATGACAATGCAGACAGATATAGCCCTGCCTAATGACCAAATCAAAACACCAGAGGTCTGAGACACAGACATTGGAACAACTAATCAAAGATGTTTCTACAACTCTACTTAATAAAATAAGTGGAATAGTAAATGACATAAAGGAGATCAAGAAGACAGGAGAAGAGCATAAAGAGGAATGTGAAAGAATAAACAGAAAAACAGTGGATATCACAGAGATTAAAGACTCTATTGACCAAATAAAAAAACATACTAGAGGCATACAACACCAGATCTGAAGAAACAGAAGAAAGAATAAGTGATGTAGAGGACAGGATAACTGACTTCAAAGACTCAAAACAGCAAATGGCAAAAAAGATGGAAAAATTGAATTGGATCTCAGGGTAATGACAGACAAAACAAAGCACACAAATATAAGAATCACTGGTGTCCCAGAAGGAGAAGAAACGAGTAAAGGGCTAGGAAGAGTAGTTGAGAATATAACAGGGAAAACTTCCCAACCCTCATAAAGGACATAAATATGCAAGTCAAAGATGCCCGAAGAACTCCAAACAGAATAAATCAAAATAGGCTTTCCCCAAGACACATACTAATCAGTCTGTCAAATGTTGAAAAGAAGCAGAAAATACAGAAATCAGCAAGAGAAAAAAATCTACTACATACAAGGGAAACCAATAAGACTGAGTTCAGACTACTCAACTAGTACCATGGAGGCAAGACAAAGGTATGATATATTTAAAATCTTGAAAGAGAAAGACTACCAGCCAAGAATTCTGTATCCAGCCAAACTGTCCTTCAAAACTGAGGGAGAGATTGAAGTTTTCACAGACTAAGAAGTTCTGAAAGAATTTGTCAATAGGAGATCAGAACTATAAGAAATACTAAAAGGAGTTCTGCTGGCTAAAATAAAAGTCATGAGAGGGAGGTCTGGAGGAGGACATGGAATTGAAAAGTACCAGTAAGGGTAATTTAAACAATACAAAGAGAAAGAGGGAAAAGAATATATAGATCTGACAAATAAAATTAAAAAGATAAGATGGTGGATGCCTTTTCAGTAATAACTTTGAATGCTAACAGACTAAACTTACCAATTAAAAGACATAAATTGGCAGAATGGATTAAGAAACATAATCCAGCTATAGGTTGCTTACAAAGACTCATCTTAGACACGAGGATACAAATAGATTGAAAGTGAAAGGATGGAAAAAGATTTTTCATGCAAGTTGTAAGCAAAAGAAAGCAGGAGTAGCTATACTAATATCAGACAAAACAGACTTTAAATCTAAAGACATCATAAGAGACAAACAAGGACACTATATACTAATTAAAGGGTCAATTCACCAAGAAGATATAACAATCATAAATGTTTATGATCCCAATCAAGGAGCTCCAAAGTACATGAGACAGACAATGGCAAAACTGAAGGGAGCGATAGATGTTTCAACAATAATAGTAGGAGACTTCAATACACCACTCTCCTCTATAGACAGAACAATCAGATAGAAGAATAACAAGGAAATAGAGAAGCTAAATAACTTGATAAATGAATTAGACCTAACAGACATATTCAGGTCATTGCACCCCAAAACACAAAGATATACATTCTTTTCTAGTGCTCGTAGGACATTCTTCAGGATAAATCATATGCTGGGGCACAAAGAACAAGTTTATAAATTTAAAAACAATGAAATTATTCAAAGCACTTTCTCTGATCACTATGGGATGAAACTGGATCTCAATAACCATCAAAGAACAACAGCATTCACAAATAGATGGAGATCAAATAAAACACTATTAAACAACTAGTGGATGAAAGAAGAAATTGCTAGAAAAATCAGTAGCTATCTGGAGATGAATGAAAATGAGAACATAACTTATCAGAACTTATGGGATGCAGCAAAGGCTGTGCTGAGAGGGAAATTTATTGCCCTAAATGCCTATATTAAAAAACAAGAAAGAGCAAAAGACAAGGACTTAACAGCAGACCTGGAGGAACTTGAGAAAGAACAGCAAACTGACCCCAAAGTAAACAGAAGAAGAGCAATAACAAAGATTAAAGCAGAGATAAAGGAATGGGAGACCAAAAGAACAACAGAATCAGTAAAATCAAAAGTTGGTTTTTGAGAAAATCAATAAAATTAATAGGCCACTAGCAAGACTGACAAAGAAAAACAGAGGATGAAAATAAACAAAATTAGAAATGAGAAGGAGTGCATTACCACAGACCCTGAAAAAAGAAAAGACAAAGGTTTTACTTCTTGAATATACAAAGAAATCATACAACTCAACAACAAAAGAACAAACAACCCAATTATAAAACAGGCTAAAGATACGAATAGGCATTTTTCTGAAGAGCAAATACAGATGGCTCAAAAGTGCATGAAGAGATGCTCATTTTCAATGGCTATAAGGGAAATGCACATCAAAACTACAATGAGATACCACTTCACACCTATAAGAATGGCTGCTCTTGACTTCCGGAGAAGATGGCGGCTTAGTAAGACGCGCGGGTCTTAGTTCCTCCTCCAGAAAAGCAACTAAAGTAACAGAAACAATACGAAACAGCTCCCAGAGTCACGACAGAGACCAAAAAGACAGCGTACCCCATTCTGGAACAGCTGAACGGGCAGGGAGAATCTGCTGCGGTGAGATACCCGAGGGGCGCGCGTTTTCCCGGCCGGGGCGGCTGGCAACTGGGGTCCCCTCCACGCACGTGGCTCCCTGGTCTGACTGGGAACGTTGGATAGCGGGGCCCTCCCGCCACGCTTGGTGTTTTGGGCCAGCTGGGCAATTAGGACTGGCACTCTCCCAAGCCGCGGCGGCCAGCGACCCCCCCCCTCCACGCGCGGTTTCCCGGCCGACTGCCGTGCAGAGAGACAAGCGCCACGAGCGCCACCTACTGGGCAGGAAAAGAAAAACAGAGCCCAGAGATTTCACAGAAAAACCTTTCAACCAGCTGGGTCCCACACCCAGGGAAATCTGATCAAATGCCCAGACACCAGCGGAAAATAATGGATGACGCTCGGAAAATTGAAGATATGACCCAGTCAAAGGAACAAACCAATAGTTCAAATGAGATACAGGAGCTGAGACAACTAATGCTGAATATACGAACAGAAATGGAAAAACTCTTCAAAAATCAAATCAATAAATTGAGGGAGGACATGAAGAAGACATGGGCTGAACAAAAAGAAGAATTAGAAAATCTGAAAAAACAAATCACAGAACTTATGGGAGTGAAGGACAAAGAAGAAAAAATGGAAAAAACAATGGATACCTACAATGGTAGATCTAAAGAGACAGAAGCTACAATTAGTGAACTGGAGGATGGAACATCTGAATTCCAAAAAGAAACAGAAACTATAGGGAAAAGAATGGAAAAACTTGAGCAGGGGATCAGGGAACTGAATGACAATATGAAGCGCACAAATATACGTGTTGTGGGTGTCCCAGAAGGAGAAGAGAAGGGAAAAGGAGGAGAAAAACTAATGGAAGAAATTATCACTGAAAATTTCCCAACTCTTATGAAAGACCTAAATTTACAGATCCAAGAAGTGCAGCGCACCCCAAAGAGAATAGACCCAAATAGGCGTTCTCCAAGACATTTACTAGTTAGAATGTCAGAGGTCAAAGAGAAAGAGAGGATCTTGAAAGCAGCAAGAGAAAAACAATCTGTCACATACAAGGGAAACCCAATAAGACTATGTGTAGATTTCTCAGCAGAAACCATGGAAGCTAGAAGACAGTGGGATGATATATTTAAATTACTAAAAGAGAAAAACTGCCAACCAAGACTCCTATATCCAGCAAAATTGTCCTTCAAAAATGAAGGAGAAATTAAAACATTTATAGACAAAAAGTCACTGAGAGAATTTGTGACCAAGAGACCAGCTCTGCAAGAAATACTAAAGGGAGCACTAGAGTCAGATACGAAAAGACAGAAGAGAGAGGTATGGAGTAAAGTGTAGAAAGAAGGAAAATCAGATATGATATATATAATACAAAAGCCAAAATGGTAGAGGAAAATATTATCCAAACAGTAATAATACTAAAAGTTAATGGACTGAATTTCCCAATCAAAAGACATAGAATGGCAGAATGGATTACGACCCAGCAATATCATTGCTAGGTATCTACTCAAAGGACTTAAGGGCAAAGACACAGACGGACATTTGCACACCAGTGTTTATAGCAGCATTATCTACAATTGCAAAGAGATGGAAACAGCCAAAATGTTCATCAACAGACGAGTGGCTTAACAAACTGTGGCGTATACCTACGATGGAATATTATGCAGCTTTAAGACAGACTAAACTTATGAAGCATGTAATAACATGGATGGACCTAGAGAACATTATGCTGAGTGAGTCTAGCCCAAAACTAAAGGACAAATACTGTAAGGTCCCACTGATGCGAACCGACATTCGAGAATCAGCTTGGAATATATCATTGGTAACAGAGACCAGCAGGAGTTAGAAACAGGGTAAGATAATGGGTAATTGGAGCTGAAGGGATACAGACTGTGCAACAGGACTAGATACAAAAACTCAAAAATGGACAGCACAATAATACCTAAGTGTAATGTAACTAGGTTGGAACACTGAATGAAGCTGCACCTGAAATATGGTTTTTTGTTTGTTTGTTTGTGTGTTTGTATCTTTTGTTTTTGTTTTTTTCTTTTTCCTTTTTATATATATATATATTTTATTAGTATTATTATTTTAATTCTCTTCTCTATATTAACATTCTATATCTTTTTCTGCTGTTTTGCTAGTTCTTTTCCTAAATCGATGCAAATGTACTAAGAAATGATGATCATACATCTATGTGATGATACTAAGAATTACTGAGTGCATTTGTAGAATGGAATGATTTCTAAATGTTGTGTTAATTTCTTTTCTTTTTTTTGATTAATAAAAAAATTAAAAAAAAAAAAAAAAAGAATGGCTGCTCTTAAACAAATAGGAAACTATAAATGTTGGAGAGGATGTGGAAAAACTGGGACTCTTACGCACTGCTGGTGAGAATGTATAATGTTGCAGCCACTATGGAAGACTGTTTGGCAGCCCCTTAGGAAATTAAATATCGAGTTGCTCTATGACCCAGCAATAGCACTACTTGGTATATACCCAGAAGAACTGAAAGCAACAACATAAACAGACATTTGCACATTGATGTTCATTGCAGCATTATTCACAATTGCCAAAAGATGGAAACAAACTAAATGCCCATCAACAGACAAGTGGATCAACAAAATGCAGTATATACATACAATGGAATATTATGCAGCAGTAAACAAAATATCATGAAGCACATGACAAGATGGATGAGCCTTGAGGACATAATGCTGAGTGAAATTAGCCAGACACAAAAGGACAGATACTGTATGATTCCACTTTTATGACCAGCATAAAGGTATAATCAGAGGCTTATAATAAAGGATATAGGGGACTTAGAGACACATAGAAGCTAGATATGGGTAAACCATCAGTTAATGAGGTTGAACTCCAATGTAAGGGAATAGATAGGAGTGAAGGTGGTTCTCTAGTGGGTATAAAAGTAATATTACCATATTGAAGATGAACAAGGTTGTATAGACCTATGTGTCCCACTGATTAACACTAGAACTATGAATTAGTTCTTGTAAGAATTACTTCAAAGATATGATTCTTATGCAAAGAGTGTTTAAGTCCAGGGTACATGGGGAAAATTACTATTGCATGCTATGAGCTATGTTCAAAAGGAAACCATCAGCACTACCACAGCAACAGTAGAGGTAAATAATAGGGGAAGGGACAGAGTTAAGAGGAGGTTTAGATTTCCTATTTGGCGAGGGTGTGTTTATTGGTTTTCCTTCTCTTAGGACAATGGAATTATCTAAAATTGAAAATGTTGATGGACTGTCGACTTTGGGCCCTCTACATGATACGTGCTGAATGCAGGTGGCTGAAGGATGCACTGACGGAGAAGTAGATTGGCCAATGGTGGGTATACTTATGAACGAAGGTTGTGCTGCTACAAAAAGGAATAAAGTCGCGAGGCATGCAATGATGTGAATGAACAGTGGGACATTAGGTGAGAAAAATAAGCCAGAAACAAAAGAACAAGAATGGTATGGTAACCTTTAGAAAATGCTTATAAGAAAACGGGGGCCTAGATTGTAAGCTTTTAGAGCAGACATATTAAGTCTGGAGGGGTGATATTTACATCTGGATTTTGAGAGGCTGTTTTATATAGATAACCTGATAGAGATAAGAACAAAGCTGAACAGGATGGGGTTAAAGCAATTCAGAACATAGAGGTAAGGAAGACAGTGTCTACATTTTAGAAACACACATACTCTTTGAGACCAATGGAAAAAAGGTTTATTTGGTCTGGAACTGATATTTTCTGTAGTGCATAATATAATTCAATCTATCTGTATAGCTCATTTGAACAACTAAAACACACAGAGCACAGAGTAAGAAAGAGGTCCGTTAATTCTGGATAGATTATTGTAATGCCTAGACACATCCTAGAGTGAATTAACCAGATAATCAAAAAGTATTGGCAAAGTCCCCTGAGGGATGGGAGAAAGAATATGAAACTATTAAACCTTACCTCAATCCCTTGAGATGTGTCAAACTTTAGGAACACCCAAAACAATAGGCCATGCCCTCAATCATGAAGCGTTCTCTTGTGAAACTTATGTAGGTAGTGGAGAAGCTTAGACTACTATAGGCATGTCTAAGAGTTACTTATAGAGGATCTCTTTTGTTGCTCAGACATGGCCTCAGTCTCTCCAAGCCCAACTCTGCAAGTGAAATCATTTCTCTCCCCTCTAAGTGGGACGTGACTCCAGGGGTAAAAGTCTCCCTGGCAATGTGAGATGACTCCCAGGGATGAATCAAGACCTGGCACCTTGGGAACAACAATTCCATCCTGACCAAATGGGGGAAAAGAAGTGTAATTAATAAAGTATTAGTGGCAGAGAGAGTTCAGTAGAGTCGCGAGGCTACTCTGGAGGTTGCTCTTACACAAGCTTCAGTTACACCTTGCCACCTATCACAACCTGCCAACCAGGACCATTCCAGCCAATCCTAAAGAACATCTATGGCAATATATAAGATTCCACAAGGGTTCCACGCACTAGAGTAACTTTCCAGAAACCTACAACCTCCAGATGGGTCCCTGGCCCAGGTAAGTCCTGAAACCTAGCCCCGCCTCTCCAGAACATCAGTTAATTCCATCTCTCTACCCCATATTAGTGACAGACTCTTCCAATATCAAAAATTTAGAACTGCCATAGCCCAAACACCCCTATGAGAGGTATGGGAAGATCAAAGGTGATGGTGGAGTTATACAGAGAAGATAAGATTTAACAAATGAATATGAATGCTGAATCACTATATCTATAGCTCTTTTAGTCTCCAGTATTTTAGAGCAGTTAGAACTTAAAACCTACAATTGTGAAATTGTAACCCATGTCAAACTCTAAAATACGTTCTACAACTAACTGTGGTGCTGTGCTTTGAAATGTCTTTTTTTTTTCCCACATGGGCAGACTCCAGGAATTGAACACATATCCCTTAACTGTTTGTGAGCTAACTACAGTTTTGGTTAGAAACCAAAGTGATTCTGTCTCTTTCATGAGACCCCCCTTCTGTGCCCCCCCAAAGCACTTAACAAAAGTGTTGAGTACTGGGCCACGGTGGCTCAGCAAGAATGCTTGCCTGCCATGCCAGACGACCTGGGTTCGATTATTTCCGGTGTCTGCCCATGTTAAAAAATAAAAAAAAGTGTTGAGTACTGGGTAGTGCCTGAAATGGGCTTTTGTTACTATGCATGATTCTACTCATATTTAAATTTCCTCCTTTCTCACTTTCACTGGATGAAAGCTTGCAAAGAGGCCATCAATGCAGAGTATATACAATTTTTATTTTATGTAAAAGCTAGATGGTGAGATCAAATATAAATACATGATTAATATTAAACAACATTTAAAATCCTTCACTGAATTACCATAGGGTATTAAATTTGTCTTCTTTTGACTCAAACTTAATTTGTTAGAGTAGCTATAACTTCAAAGTGATAAATATTTATCTTAACTTGAAAATACAAGTTATTACTATTAAAGTTTCAGATAGAAAGTTTTAGACCATGATTCAAAAGGTAATACCAGTTTTGGCAGTAATACTTCTGGACTCCCCCATAAGTGGTTTCAGCTCAGATTCCTTCTCAGAAAGAAGGTCAGAGGATGGACCAGCAGATGATAAAAAATCCATGAAGGACAGAAAAGCTTCCAAATGAAGTACTAAGTCTAAGGATGAAAATGAAACCTAAGATGATAAACAGAGAGGCAGATTTCAGATACGGTAACATTTTAATGTTAAACATCAACATATACAAGCAGCACAAGAATAGTTCAATTAAAACCCTTAAAAAAATAGAGCTCACTTTGACAGTGTTTATCCTTACTAGACAATAAATCAACAACTCTGCTTACCCCCACATATGATCCTAATGCAGCAAACTAACGATGATGAGTTTTAACTTAGATATAGGAAGTATTATCAAACCTTAAGCCATATTTCCAACAGTTTTAAGACAGGATATACATTCCCAAATGGACTGTAAGCACTGCTTGTATTGGACATGATTTAGCCTTGTCCTTAATCTTATTCTAGTCCTTAAGTAAATAACTCAACTGTTCAATGCTTCCATCAATACAAGGTCAAATAACCACTACATACTACAATTAAAAATATTCCCTTTAAAAATGTATCATTTGTTCGCTTCCTAGACCATGCACCCAAAAAAAAAAAAAGTGTATTATTTGTCACTTCAAAACCATTAGTATGGGGAAAAAAACATTATTAGGGTGGCTATTATCAAAGAACAGAAAATAACAAATGTTGGCAAGTTCATGAAAAATCACAACTCTTGTACATTGCTGGCGGGAAATGTAAAGTGGTGCAGCTGCTTTGAAAACAGTTTGTCAGTTCCTCAGACAGCAAAACACAAAATTACTGTATAGCAGGAAATCCACTCTTAGGTATACCCGAAAGAACTGGAAGCACAGACTCAGATATTTGTACATTAATGTTCACAGCAGCATTATTTATAATAGCCAAGAGGTGGAAAGAACTCGTGTCCATCAATGAATGAATGAGTAAACTAAATGTGGTATATACAACTATAAAAAGGAATGAAGTTCTGATACATCCTCCAACATGGATAAACCTTGAAGACATCATGTTAAGCGAAAGAAACCAGACACAGAAGGATATTGTATTATTTCACTTATAAGAAAAATTTAGAATAAGCAAATTCATAGCGACACAAAGTAGATTACAGATTATCAGGGGCTGGGGAGAGGGGAGTGAGGAGTCACTGTTTAATGGGTATAGAGTTTCTGTTTTGGATGGTAAAAGTGTTTTGATATTATATGGTGATGACGGTAACAAAATACTGTAAATATGGTATCCTTAAAAATGGTTAGAATGGCAAATTTTACATTTTATATATATAGATAAAAATTTTATGGGCGGGCCGCGGTGGCTCAGCGGGCAAGGTGCTTGCCTGCTATGCCGGAGGACCTCGGTTCGATTCCCGGCCCCAGCCCATGTAACAAATACGGAGAAACAGAATACAATAAAACAAGAAAATGTTTCCCTTTCTTCCTTCCTTCCTTCCTTCTATCCTTCCTTCCTTCTCTCTGTCTTTCCTTTAAAAAAAAAAAAAAAAAAAAAAAAAAAAATTTTATACATAACATATATATATATTCTAATTGCATTATTTGTGTACTTGGCAAAGTAGTCATTAATTCACCTCGGAAAACAAATAATCATTTGAGAAATCAAATCAACCTTAAGAACTTTAACTCTATATCCATTTCATGTATCTGCAATGTAGTATTATTGCCACTCTCATTCTAATTATAGATCTCACAATCTCGTAACTGGAGATGGCTAGGAAGCTAGATTTATTCACTATCACAACTCAGCCTTATAGTGCATTATACATGTCTTACCTTTACTCTCTGTTTGGTATTGCCATGAATGGTCTTAAATTCCGGTCCCTCAATGTCAGCCTACAAATAGTAAAGGATTAAACTATTGGCTTGCAGACGCTAAATATTCACTCACTGAAAACATACATATTTTTTACTTTTTAAAGTAGGCTATTAAAACATTATAAACACAACATTTTTAAAGAGAAAGAACATTTCCAAAAAACAAATGACCACATAAGCATTTCTCACATTCTACATAAACAAAAACTCAAATTTTTCATACTTTTGGGAAGGAAATGCTAAAGGAAGGTAAAATGCTATTATAGCTAGATGACAACAAACTTTATAGTAAAATATCCCATTTATTCAATAACATAGGGTAGCTCCAAAGATTAATAAAAGTATCCAGTACTGTCAGATGCTTACTAGTCCTCCAAAACAACCATCTTTAGAATGAAAAACTTCAGGGGAGAAAATTAACTATGGGGGGGGGGCTGATATTCAAAACATCATATATTCAAATGATAAAGAATCCTAGAAATGAAACTAGGTACCTTTGTCAATAACATTTTCAGAAGCGGTTCATCAGTTATGTTAGAAGAGTTAATAACGTAAAGAGGCTCTCCTCTAGAGTCTAAAAGAGAAATAGACAGGGTTGATCCAACAAGTCTCTCAAACATTTTAAAAGTGTTTTAAAACACACTCATTTCCAAAGTATTTTAAAACAGGACCAGTAACACAAATATATGTGCTTATTAAAATTCATACAATCATACACTACAAAGGGTGACTTTTACAGGATATAACCATACATCCACAAACCTGACTTTGTAAGAAGCAGCTGTATAAAACAAAAAAAAAAACAGTAAGCACCAGCCAATTACAACTGTTATGACACTTGGTATTACTGGCATTATTTATTTCATCAAATCACAATATATTAAAGAACAAAGCTATAAAACACATGCACTAGGAATTACTGTCAATATGTTTTCTTTACTCAAATATACCTCATAAAGTTTCTATAAACTCTAAACACCCTTAGTAACTTTAAAAGTTGGCCTGATGCTTTATTCTGTCATACAGCTATATAATATTCCATCATATGTATATATCACAGTTTAGCCACTCGTCTGTTGATGGATATTTTGGCTGTTTCCATCCCTTCACGAGTGTAAATAACGCTGCTATAAACATTGGTGTGCAAAATGTCTGTGTCCTTGCCCTCATGCCCACTGAGTAGCCATGTTTCTTGAAGGTGATTGTATAATGATATAGCTTTCACAATGTGACTGTGTGACTGTGAAAACCTTGCATCTGATGTTCCTTTTATCTACCTTATCAACAGATGAGTAAAACATATGGAATAAAAATAAATAATAAGGGGAACAAATGTTAAAATAAATTTAGATTGAAATGCTAGTGATCAATGAAAGGGAGGGGTAAGGGGTATGGTACGTATGAATTTTTTTCTGTTTTCCCTTTATTTCTTTTTCTGAAAAGGTGCAAATGTTCCAAGAAATGATCATGACGATGAATATGCAACTATGTGATGATATTGTGAATTACTGATTATATATGTAGTATGGAATGATCAAAAGTTAAGAATATTTGTGTTTGTTTGGTATTAAAAAAAAATTTTTTTTAATTAATGAAAGAAAAAACAGTTGGCCTGATGCGATTTAGGAAGTGAATTTAAAAGATCAAGGAAATCCACTAAAGAATGACTGAGTATTATTTGGGGGGAAGAAAAGCTACAAGAGGATGCTCATATTTTCACTCTGTATACTTCCATACTATAAAATTAAAAAAAAAAAATTTAAGGAACGCTTCTCCAAAGGCAGGAGCCAGCGGTCAGCCTAAACCAACTCATTCTCTGAGAGACAACGGGAAGTGTAAAGGTCAGGCTTGCACTAGAGGCTACGAAGAAAGAATGCAAAGAGTAAGTCACTTGAATCAAAGACTTGGGTCTCATATCAGCTGAGGGCAGCTTGTTTTGATGATGCCTTGGAGAAATTCCAGCCCCAAAGTTATTTGGTGCACTGGATTGAAACCTCTGCTGCCCCATAAGATGAAAGGAATGCAACAAATACTGACTGACTGTTATGCTATCTGCTATGAAGCATGAGATGATCTCTGTCCTTGAGAATTTGAGTAACAAATCATTTTTATTTTTTATAAAAAATAATAATAAAAATAATCATTTTTATTTTTTAATTTAAAAAAATTTTCACAAGTAGGTATTCATGTAATTAAAAACAAGTAAGAAACACTTATGCTATTTAAAAATAAATAAAAAAACAATAAGTTATACTTCCTAGTAAATTAATAGAATTTTTCAAAAGGGTACCTGGGCTCTGTTGCTGGGAATTGAAACTGAGCTATGATTTCCTAAAAAGTCAGTTCTCAGGACACAGTTATATAGAAATGTTTCTTTTTATAAGAACTAAAGTATTATATATAAACAATGATGACATATGCTTCATTTTTAATATATATTCTACTTTATGCTAAATATAGGTGTGTATAGAGATATATTCTTTATACCTAATAACTAGATAAAACAGTAAATTTTTTAAATATCAAATTCCTTTGTATCAATGTAATAAATTTACTCTAACTAAATAATTATGATGATGGCAATACAAATGTTTTATATTGATAAGGTAGGGATCATTTGCCTATTATAAGAATAATTTATATAGTATAGACCTCACACACTTACCAGTGAAATCAAAGCATCGCATACTAATCTTTTTTAGAAAAGCTTTAGCAATCATGTCATAGGTTTGAACTCTAAATTCCATTCCAAGTTGAAACACATTTAGTTCATGTAAAGGCCTTCCTTTTTTTCCCTCTTTCTTCATCAAAGTAATTACAACCTAGAAAAAGGTATTGTATTATCACAAACAATTTCACTAATACACAAGAAGTTTGCATTTTAATAATTACCCAGAATGATACAACCCAAAATTCACACAATATAAAGATGTTTACTTCCATTTGTGCCGGCAAATCCTACCTAGTCTTATTTATCTTGGAAGGCTCATTTATTTGTTTAGATTTTTTGAAGCATTACCAATATTTTTTCATGGTTTTTAAAGGTAAAGTCAGGCAGGCCATGGTGGCTCAGCAGGCAGAGTTCTCGCCTGCCATGCTGGAGACCCAGGTTCGATTTCCAGTGCCTGCCCATGTTAAAAAAAAAAAAAAAAGTAAAGTTGAAAAAAAAAAATCCATTGGGCCTAACTCCTAGAACTCCTAATCTGATAGATGCCCTTTCACCTGAAGGTCTCTGAGACCAACAGCCAATTTTAACGCTGCTCCTAAGGCAAGGTTTAATATTGCTCCTCAGCCCCAGTACTACTGACACTTCGGACTGGATAATTCTTATTAGTAGGGGGTGTTCTATGCATTGTAGGCTGTTTAGCAGCATTCTTGGCCTCTATCAGTAGCAACCTCCACAGGTTATAACAACCAAACACATCTCCAGACAGTGGCCAAATATTCACCTGGAGGGCAAAAGTGCTCCCAGCCCCATCACTTCCCTAAGGTAAGGGAACTGCCATTATATATTGCAAAGGATACTGAAAAAAAAGGACTTAAAGGGTTTTCTATGTACTAAAGTCCATTTGAAAACGGTGATTCGTTTATCAATGTTTCAATTATAAAAGCTTAAAAAAACTTCAGTAACTCTGATATCAACTAGAAAAACTGTGAAGGTTTAACATGAAAGAAAAGCATATATTTGAGATTTTAAAAGTAGGATCCATTTGTTTAAAAGATTATTATTTTTAACTCAGAGAAAAACATAAGCTGTATAAAACTATTCAGTGATGAAGGGATTTGGGGGGAAGTTCTTCCAAGTCCCTGTATCACATGTTAAACCTACTCCTCTTTCTATTCTGCTTCAGCCTCTTTTCTACTTTTTTCTCAAAAAATACTTTATTCTTCTTTAAAAACTTGACTCAAATATCACTTTCTCCAGGAACTGTACCCTTATCCTCTCAAGCTGCTTAGATGCTTCCTCCCTGCCATCACTACCACATATTCCAAAGTACCCTGAATATTTTTAGTGAAAATACTTAGGAAAATTTTAAATGTTTGTTTTCTTGTTTGAAGTCACAGTCTATGCCTTTTACTTCTGTATTTTAACAACTAACACAAACAATGAATACTCATTGAACATGTGAATAAAGAAGAAGAAAAATACTTTTAACCTTCCCTCAAGAATCTGTAGATAGAAAGCATATACTAGTTATATTAGACATTCTGTACTTTTCTATTCTATTAAGACTTCTAAAATTTACAAAGGAATTCTTTGCAACTGTTTCCTTTCTTCTTTTATTATATGAAACCTAAGCATGCCAAATTCTAACAATCCTAAAATCATTCAAAAAGCATGTTAAAGAAAATTCTACTACTTTCTCTGTGATATATTATATTCCTCAAACATAACTCATCTTTAATAAAATCTCAAATTTTAAAACATCACTCCTGCATGTAAACAGCCTATGTAAAATATTTTTCATCCATGTCAATAACCTCAAGTTTATTTTATTAGAGATAATTACAAATATTCATTATTTATTGATCTCACTTTACAAAAACAGAAGTTACAAACCTCTTTGATTTCAAAATTTAGCAGCAGATTAACAATGTCTACAGATCTTATTTCTTCCACTCCTGTTGTTAAAGTGTCTTGTGAAGCGCGAACATTTTGTTGTGAGGTAGAAATTTCAAGTCGCTCTTTAATTTCACCTAAAGATGTTTAAAAGAAATTCATTCACCCCTATTCACACATTTCTTCCTGGAACATTTATTGAGGAAGGCACTGAAAATCCACAGATCAGAAAGACACAATTCTAGCCATAAGAAAGCTCACAGCTTAGTAAAAGACATATATTTAAAATACAAACAAACAAAATAAGCAGGCCACACACAGTCATATTAAGCGGACAAATGTTCATAGACTATATACAAAAATGCACAAAAAACAGAGAACAAGGCATGAAACTATTATGGAGAGATCAAGAAAGGTTTAACAGAGAAGTTATCATCTGTGTAGCATTGAAGAGTCTAAGAGGAGACATTCCAGAAATAATGTGGACTGTGGAAAAGCTTAGAGAAATAACACATCATGAGAGGATTTTTAAAGAATGGAGTTTTATACAGCTAAACTATAAGGAGGATAACAAGAGATAAGTTTAGAAAAGGAAAAAAAAGGGAGGTTAGAGTCTCTTATACCAAAAACACAAGTAAAGGTATATGAACATGATGCTCTTTTTCTGAAATTCACACCATCTGAAATGCACTGAAACTGCTTTCTAAACCATAATGCTCAATAATAATAACAGTTATCACTCGTGATAGCTTAATAGACACCATGCTAAAGGCTGTAAGCAGATTATTTCATTTAATTCTTACAACAAGCCTTTGAAGTAAATACATATTCAGTTCAGACAGATGCAGTAACTTTCTAGTGACAGTAATGGCAAGTAGCGGAGCCCAATTTGTAAGTCTGATTTTATAGCCTTCACTTTTAACTACCCCTCAGTATTATTACATTACCTAACAATATTATTACAATTAACATTATCTATAACCACTATTTCAGCAAACAGGAATCTTGTGCTACACCAGAAACCCATACTGAAAACCACTGCTGTTAATTATTACCTTTGATAAAAAGCAAAGCTTAAGGCAAGGTTTCTTATTTATTATCTTATTCTAGAATTGTTCCAATCATAATAGGATCCAGGGGAAATAATTCTGGCAAATATTTAGCTTTTACAAAACAATTCCTAGGATAGGCATGTATTTTATAAGCATGAAATAAAAAGCAGCGACCACTTAAAAAACTGACAAATTGGACTTCACAAAATTAACAAATTCAACAGAACAAAAGACTGACAGAGTTTCTGCTGGGAATGTGAAAAAGTTTTGGTAATAGATAGAGGTGATGCTCACAAAACACTGTCAGTATAATATCAATGAATTGTATAACTAAAAATGGACAAAATAGAAAACTTTATATTGTATATATGTTATGGCAATAACTTCTATTGTTTCAAAAAGGAGTAAAAAGGCAAGCCACACAGAGAAGATATTTCTACACATATACCAACATATATACATATAAAACATATAACCAGCAAAGAGCTCATACCCCGAATGCATAAAGAACTCTATGTAACAAAAGAAAAAAGACAAACATCTCAATAAAAATAATATCCAATAGAAATGAATAGTCATATCACAAAAGAGGATATCCAAATGGCCAATAAGCATATGAAAAGGCATTCAACTTCATCAGTAATCAGAGAACAAATGAAAACCAGAGTCAGACACTACTACATAGCTACCAACACGACTAAATTTTAAAAGAATAGTAATACCAAGTACAAGTGAAAATGTGAAGCAAAAGTAATTCTCATACATTGCTAGCAGGAATGTAAATGGGTATAAGCTCTTGAAAAATTGTTTGGTATAATGACATAAGTTACTGATACTAAACAGAAACCTAATCATGACCCAGAAATTCTACTCACAGATAAATATACCCAAAAGGAAAGAGTGTATAAGCACATCAAAAGACCAGTTCAATAACATTCATAGCAACTTTACTCATGACAAGTAAGAACCAGAAACAACCTAAATGTCCATCAAGGGTAAAATGGACAAATACATTTTGATGCATTCATATAATACTGCACAGCATAAAATAAACTAGTGCTACATAAAATAATTTGATTAATCTAACAAATGAAATGTTGAAAAAAAGAAGCCAAGCACCAAAGAGTATATTCCGTATGCTTCCATTTATATGAAATTTCAGGAAAGATAAAACTAATCTAGTATGGTATTACAAATTAGAATGCTAGTTATTTCTGGGTAAATTTGGAAGTGAGAGGAGAGGAAGTTGGTAGTGACTGGTAAGAAGTATAAGGAAGCCTTCAGGAGGCTGGAAATGTTCTATTTTAGTCACAGTAATTACACAGGTATATCCAGATGTAAAAATTCATTGAACTATACACTTAACATCTGGGTATTTTGTTAATATACAGTAAAACGCTTTGTAAAAATGAAAAAATGCAGTGAGATACCATTTTCACTTAGCATATTGGTAAGAACAAAGAAATCTGGCTACATATTGTGTTAGAAAAGGCACAGTAAATCAAGTTTATTGGATTGCAAAATTAGTAGAAAATTATGGAGGGCAATTAGCAAGACAAGTAAAAGTTTTAAATGTATATAACTTTTACTTCAGCAGTCCTGGAATTTATCTCACAGATATACATGCACTTGCAAAAACGTATGTACAAGAATGTTCAATGCAATTCAACGCTTATAATAATGAAAGACTGGAAACAATCCAATACTGTCCACCAACAGGGACGTGCTGAATAATGGCACTTTCACAGAATTTAATACCAGGAAGCTGCTAAAAAAAAAAAAAAAGAGGCACATCTACACATACAGATATGGTATATACCCCCAAATACATGTTAACTACATGTGTGTGTACAGGGTTGCTACCATAAAGATATGTACATATATACACACAGATGTATACACATGTGTGTGCATGCATGTATATATATGTATATATATACACACCTTAAAAAAATAAGTCCGGTAGTTACTTTGCCTTTAAATTAAAAGAGCCATTGTAACTAATAATTTAAATTCTCTTAGCATTTATATTGCAATATAATTTTTTCAGTATCTTTGAGGGAGTGCTAATTTATCAACCATTTCAAATCTTCCAGGTATTTCAATACCAAGTCTTACTAAAATCAGATCAAGTATGTCACTAGAGCCTACGCAAATGATTCTTCTCTATACAAGTAAATTCAATAATGGTTTCAGGAATCCACCACTGATTAGAAACCCTTCTTGATGCTCTCCCAACTCATGCAACTTAGAAAACAAATCTGAAACTATAACTGACCATCTGCTTAACGAAAAGAAGTCAATAACCTCCAATTATAGTTTCATTCAATAGCATCTTGCTTATTTTCTTGGTATAATACAAATCACAATTAGTAAATATTATTTTATTAGCTGTCTACCCCACTTAATCGTAAGCTAAACAGAAAAATCTCTTGCATCATATACTGTCACCCTCTCACCTGTCTCTTGTTTTCTTGTTTTCACTTTAACCAAGTCTTCAGTACCTTCACCCAGATTTTCTGCTAGTATTCTAAATAAAAGATTAAGATCTTCTTGATTAAGACTAACCTGCAAAATATTATGTTAAAAGAAAAGTTAAACATTTTGCATTTTTAAATGAAATGATTTTAATAAATAAAATTAATTCCTAGTAACAAAAGATGAAGTACCAAATAATCCTAACACTGGCTGAAACATTCTGTAATCACTGCCCATTCAAATATTTAATGACTTATTTCATGTAAAAATTTTTATTTTCAAGGCCAAGAAAATGTTTTTAGAAGAGCAATGTGATTTATTAGTCAATATTAGCTCCATCAACTTAAATTATCCTCACTGACAGCTAATTATGATTAAAAATCTGATCATTAAAGAAATAAAGTGACAAATTCAGAATATGCATAAATTTCATTTTTGAAACACTCACACTTCTGGTGCAATAAAAAGGCTGTTTTTAATATAAAAAATAGGTATTTCCCTTAATGTCATAATTATCTTAGAGGTACTTATGTATCTATAAAAATATGTGTCATGCAGATAATTTATAGAATGAGATGCAACATATCATACTAATACACAATTTACATACAGATTTCTAGCAATGCGTATTTACAGCAAACTTAAAAGTTGTCATACCTAACTGAAGATTAAATTCTACTTGAAATAATAAAGAACTTCTTATTGGACAACATCTCATTGAAATTTTTCTTACAATACCATCCCATAAAATATGCTACACTGCATTTGGATTTATACTGAAAGAGTTTTCAGAGTCCAAAATTTCAATATCAAACTTTTTCTCCACACAAATACTTACATTCACTGAATCAAGATGCCCTTTTATTTCAACAACAGGCACCTTGTGGTACCAAGATGCAGCTAGATTCCGATTTATAAAAATGTCCAAATTAATTGGGTGCAATAACTGAATATCAGGATGGGAGATGCCTGGCTGGATCACTGTCCTAATGAAAAGTATAATTGATATGTAAGCATAAAAATAAGAAAAAATCCAACATATCACAAACAATCACGAAGTCAAAAGTTACTACTGTAAATACTGATTTGAAATTGTTGTTTGAGTGGCTTCAGCACTGAATCCATAATTAACTGAAGCCATCATCCAGTAGCAGGCACAGACTAAATTATGTGATATACAACAGGCTATTAAGAAAACATTTTTAAATAGTATACAGGTGACAAACTGAATAAATTTTAAAAAGAAACTCATGTGATTTAATATATGGAAAAAATAATCAAATACATCTGTTCAAGAATAGATACAAGTATCCATATAGAAATTAAAGGAAAAAAACAAGGAAAGAGAACAGTTAGCATTTTCTAAGAGGGTCATAAAGCACTTCTCCAGGATTACTTTCTTGATTTGCCTTATAATCATTACTTTTTTATTATGGATAATTAAATCTTCTGAAAAGGACTAACACTTATTTTTAAATGATTGTGCACAAGTCGACCTTGTGTATCACTGGATGTGAACACTGAGGATACATCACCTCTTATACAGTATTATTGCCAAAAATGTATAAACTGAATCAAATCATGGGAAAACATTTTAAAATTAAATTGAGAATACAAGATCAACACACAAAAATCAGTTCTTTCTATACAACAACAATGAACAACCCAAAAAGGAAATCAAGAAAACAATTTCTATTTACAAACACTATCTAAAAGAATAAAACATCTAGGAATAAACACAAACAAGGATATAAAAGATGTACACACTGAAAACTACAAAACATTGCTGAAAGAAATTAAAGATGACCTAAATAAGTGGAAAGATATCCTGCATTCATGTGTTGGAAGACTTAATTTGGTAAGATGTCAATAATGACCAAAGCAATGTACAGAATCATGTGATCCGGATCAAAACTCCAGCACCTCTTTTTGCAAAACTGGGAAAGCCACTCACCAAATACTTATGGAATGGAAAATGACCCTGAAGAGCTAAAACCATTTTAAAAAATAAAAACAAAGAAGGAAGACTCACACTTCTTGATTTTAAATTGTGTCACAAAGCCACAGTACTCAAAATAAGATGGTACAGGTAAAAGGACAGACAGACCAATGGAGTACAACTGAGAGTTTAGAAATACACCCATACATCTAAAGTCAAATGATTACTGACTAGGGTACCAAGTACAGTCAATAGAGAAAGAATAGGTATGGTGTTGGGAAAACTGAATATCCACATGCAAAAGGTTGAGAGGGGATTCCTAACTCATACCAAGAACAAAAAATTAATTCAAAATAAATCAATGATCTAAATACAAAAGTTAAAACCACAAAACTCTTAGGAGGAAAATATTCAGGAGCTGGTATTATGCAATGAATTCTTAGATATGACACCAAAAGCAAGGGTAACAAAAGAAAAAAACAGATATATGGGACCTCCATCAATATTAAAAACTTTTGTACATTATAGAATATTATCGAGAAAGTAAAAACACAATCTACTAAATGGGAGAATCTATTTGGAAACCATATATCTGACAAGCGATTATCAGAATA
This sequence comes from Tamandua tetradactyla, assembly GCF_023851605.1. Taxonomy (NCBI): domain Eukaryota; kingdom Metazoa; phylum Chordata; class Mammalia; order Pilosa; family Myrmecophagidae; genus Tamandua; species Tamandua tetradactyla. The sequence goes on from NC_135340.1 coordinate 78,125,956, forward strand.
TATAAAGAATGCCTACAACAACAGTAAGAGAAGCAACCAATTGAAAATGAGCAAAAGAAGCAGTGCAGCAGTGGCTCAGTGGCAGAGTTCTCGCCTGCCATGCCAGAGGTCAGGGTTCGGTTCCCAGAGCCTGCCCATGCAAAAAAAAAAATTAGCAAAGGACTTAAGTAGTCATTTCGCCAAAGAAGACTTACAAATGGCCAGTCAAGATGTTCAATATCATTAAACATTAGGAAAATGCAAATCAAAATCACAATGATATACCATTCACACCAACTAGGATACCTCCAATTTAAAAAATAGAAAATAACAAGTGTCCACGAGGATGCAGAGAAATAAGAACCCCCACATACTTTTGTTAGGAACGTCAAGTATTGCAACTGCAGTGGAAAACAGTTTGTCAGTTCCTCAGAAAGTTAAACTCAGAATTACCATATAACCCACCAATTCTACTTCTATATACACATTCAAATAATTAAAATTAAAGCAGAGGGTGGTGGACCACGGTGGCTCAGCAGGCAGAGTTCTTGTCTGCCATGCCAGAGACCCAGGTTTGATTCCTGGTGCCTGCGCATGCAAAAAAAAAAATCAAAGCAGGGGCTTAAAAGATACTTTTCAATCATGTTCACAGCAGCATTACTCATAATAGACAAAAAGCAGAAGCAACCCAAGTGTCCATCAAAAGATGGGTGGATAAACAAAATGTGGTATATAAACGCAATGGTATTGTGCAGCCATAAAAAGGAATGAAACTCTGATACACGTTACAACATGGATGAACTCTGAAGATATCAAGTTGAGTGAAACAAGCCAGATACAAAAGGACAGATATTGTACCATTTCACTTATATGAAATACCTAGAATAACTAAATTCCTAGAGACAAAAAGCAGATTACCTGTTACCAGAGCCTGGGGAGGAACTGGGAGTCACTGCTTAAGGGGAACAAAGGTTCAGTTAAGGTGATAAAAAATTTTGATAATGGATGATATTGATGTGGCACAATATTGTGAATATAATTAATATCACTGAATTGTACATGTAAGCGGGTAAAATGGAAAATTTCATGTTGTATAGATGTTCTCATGATACGGATCTTTTAAAAACACTGAGAGACATTCTATAAAATAAAATGACTAGAATATACTCTTCAAAACTGTCATCCTTATAAAACACAAGGAAAGGTGAAAAACTATTCCAGGATAAGTGTTTATCAGTACAGAAACCCCCTTCAGTACCATTAGGATACAGTTATATCCCATGTGTGATCCTGGACTGGAGGGGAAAATTACTATAATGGATTTTATCAGAACATCTGGCAAAATTTGAATATGGGATATACATTAGATAATATTCTTATACTAATGTTAAATTTCCAGAATTTAGTAATTGTGTTGTTGTCTGGAAAGAGACTATCCCTGTTCTTAGGAGACACCTGCTAAAGTGTTTCAAGGTGAAAGGTCAAGATGTCTACTTTAAAATGATTTAGTAAAAAATGTTTGTTTTAAATAATAATAATATGTTTACAGAGAGAGTTAAATGTAACCAACTGGTGGATGTAGGTGAAAGATGTATAGGAATGTTCATGGTACTACTCTCGCAACTTTTCTCTAGACTTAAAGGTTTTCTCAAGATAACAAGTTGATTAAAAAATAAACTGTTAATAGAAGTATGGAGGGTATAAATTTCAAAAGTCATGAAACTTCATGGAAAACATTAGCGTAATAACTGAATTCATAATTACTGAAACAGTATACCTAGAAAGTTTAAGCTCTGTTAGCTGCACATCCATTCTATCAATTACTGGAGGGTTTACGCCATCTTCACCAGATACCAGACCAAACTGATTTTGGACTCTGATTAGTCCAAGGTCTACCACTACTGCATTGGTGGAAACAGAAGACTGTGGGATGACTATAACTGGTGCTTTCAAATCAATATTGAGGGAAACACGAAAACTCCTCTGGGCAAGATCTTTCACACTTGTGGCAGCCTTTTCCGCAGCCTGGGCTGTGGCGACACTCAGAGCCTCTTTGGCAACGTGGAAATTGTTCAGGAAGTTCTGTGGGCACAGAGTAGAAAAGGAGAAATTCAAGCATGGTACAGACACATCAATAATACCATTTTTTTGCATATGTGTTGATTTTTCTTCCAATAGATAACGTTCAGCTGAGCCCTATTTTTCTAGAACTAGGAGGAAATTTACTGTTAATCCATTCATATCCATGAGCTATCTGACCTGGGCTAATATTATATGGCTAAGGAACAAAGAAGAAATATTTTCAATAGTTTTTGTACTCGAAAATTTGGATTATGTTCCAGCAAAAAGCGTTACCATTACCAGTTCTAAGCAAAAGCCATTAAATCATTCATATTACAGCTGCCTGTTAAAGAGAAGTTTTGACCTCTATATTAATACATAAATACTATCTATAATCAGAATAATACCCACCCAAAACCCAAAGTTATAAGATTTGCATCATAATTAATAGACTTAAGTATTTCTATGTTGAAAAATCAATAGTAATTTTACCAGAAATGACATGAGGAATTTATGAAGATACACAATCTGAATACAGCCAACACTCAGTGATACCACACCATCCACTTTGGTCATGTCAGCATAGGAATTCCCCTTCGTAGCATCTGGATACAAATCCAAGCTAAAACGGAAAACTTCATTTCCCATTATTGAAACAGCCTGAAAAACAGAGATCTGAATGTACTCCATCCAAGAAGATAATGACAAATTAAAATCCCATTTAGCAAAGGGTTCATATTTAAAATTTTCCATACACCATCTTTATAGAAAAACTTTACTATCAAATAAATTTCATTAATATTCAATCATCAAAAAATTTAACTATTTACTTTCACCTACTTTTTTATGAACTGTCTTTGGATCAACATCTATGACAACAATATTTTCCAGTCTAGCAAACAGTGACTGTTTTCTTGACTGAAGAGAAAAAGAGGAATCAAGACCTGAAAAAGAAAATATATTGTCATAATTTTATAGATCTAATATAAATATCCTTCTTTTTCATTGAATAATTTTATTTTGAGGGTGATAAGCTAAAATACTTAGCATTGTTTGAACTTCCAATTGACAAATAAGTTCTATTTTAGATCTTCTTAGTTTTATAAACAATGAAACCTAAAAATTCAGTAAAAGATGAATTTTCAATCTTCAGAAAAAAAATATCACACCTCGTACAAATAGATTACCTCAAGATTTAAGTACAGCCTTTATATTTTATAAGTGATTTATATGGAATTCACAAAAATATTTCACAAGTCAAATTAAGATCAGCAAAGGAACTACCAGCTTCTAAAAAACATAAGCAAAAAAAATTAATTTTCTGGTTTGTAAGTTCTCCAAGAATGTCATTAACAGAGATCACAAGGATCTGGTAAAGACACAACTAGAGGAAAAGCTACACGAGGTGGAACACCTTTTGCCTAAAAGAACATAACCGACTCAGAGGCATTGTTCATTATGAGGTTGCTTTGCATTCATACCAAGATAAAACATTTATAGAATGAAGCCTAAATTCTGGACTGACACGTACCCAGACCCATCAACACAGGTACTGTTTTCTACCTCTGAAACAATTCTCAGTCAGGTTCAAACACCAGTTAATTGGTTCTGTTTTATGGTCAAATTTTAACCAACACTTAAACCCCAAAGAAAAGCAAGCATGCAACCCAATTCCATCATTCTAGCCTCAAAACTCAGAGCCCTCCATTTGTATGGTCTTTAAGCGATGAAAAAAGAAAAAATTAACCAATTTCTAATACTAAGAGAAATTTTACCTTGAATCTTGATTTCAGCAATACTGTTCTTTTCATCACAAACAATGACAAAGAAAGCATTCAACTTGGCAAACAGCCTGAAGTCAATAATGTCACTGTCTTTAGAGGATACAATCACTAAAAATAAAACAAAATCTGTCACAATTGGATTCTAGTAATCTAAAATCTATTAAGGGTTCTTCCCCACATTAAGAGAATCACAATTCTGTTCAAATAATACGCTCCTAGAGATTGCATATATTTTGCAGCATTTGCATTTTAAAAGTGAGATGTGTTACTTTTATTTAAAACACAGGGAAAAAACTAAAATAAATAAGGACAATGAAACTTAAAGGAGTTAAATTATGTGCCTAAAGTCATATCGTATTTAGTAGTACAGTCAGGATTTAAACCGAGTTCTTTCGATTCCAAAACCTAGATTCTTGCCTTCATGTTTCTGGATCTTGATTTTCCTATTTGTAAAATGGAAGGGAAGACTAACTCTCTACAGAGCCCCTGTAGAAGATACTGCAAGGAAAGGAAGATCTCATTGAAAAAGCAGGTTCTCTTCTCCTATTACCCACCACCTAACGGCATCCCCTAAACCACCAAAATAAAAACAAGAACAAAAACAAACCTTTTTTTAAAAGAACGGAACCTACTACATTACACATTAGGTGCCTACATAAGATTTTATTTGAAGAAAGGCTAAAGGGGGGAAATGGCACATAAATGACTGAAATACACAATATCTAAGATTCCTGATGTAGCTCTAAATTCTAAAAACCCTGTTAAAAATAAATAAGAAAGTGTTATTCATACCTTTCTCCAGCATTGAAATTTTTTCTTGCTTTTCAGTTCGAATTTCTGTTTCTTTAGCATCACCCATGTTTTGACTGTCTGATGGAACAATGGTTGTCAGGTAATTAATAGAAGAGAGAAGAGCTTGTGTTTGCAGCAACAGATTTAATGATGAAAAGGTTACCTAAAAATGTTTTGAAAATAATATTAGTTTTTCTGCCCAATTATACTAGTAGTCTCCACAATGGACTCAAACAATTTCCAATTTAGCTTGCATCTCTACCTTCCACCACTTGGAAGGAGAAAAGAGGGAGAGAAGATTCACAACCCAGGCCCCTTGAATAGGGCATATATGGATAATAAATTACACATACACACTTCAGGGGTACACTAGAATGTCAAAGCAAACTAATTCCTCCATTTCCCAGGCATAAATGTCAAGGAACCTCTATCTGTTCTCATGGTCATCCTGCTATTCAACACGTATTTGATTTCTTGGATCTTCAATGAACTATTTATTATTATATAAACATAGAAGCTAGATGATAAAACTCAAATTCTACCATGTGCCACTAATACGTCTAGAAATGATTCCAAATGAAGTATTCATGAGATTTACATATTAAAGGTATAATCATGAGTGAGCAATCAGTCACTAAATGATCTTCTAGATCTTCAACCATGGTCCTATCATTTAACTTTATAACCTATAGGGAAAGAAGTATTTCGGTTTTCAAACCACTGATTCCTGAAAGATAAGATAGCAAGGCAAATTTCTTTCAAGAATATGTAGTTTTCTAATAGCAAATTAATATAAAATAAAGAAATATTTGCTTATAGGTAAGAAAATAATTTTTTTTCATTTCTTCAAAACACTAAAGGGACATAAAACTATAAAAAAGAAAGGTTCACAATATTACAACAGATTCCTCCACCTCTCAAAAGTATAATGTAAAACTCACAATTCTCATTTTCTTTTTAATGTAGCCCACAACTACATTTTGTCTTTTTCTCCTATGCAACAGTCTAAGTAGTAGGGCTTTAGAAATACTCCAACATCTCTCCTTGTACCTGACACTTTTTTCAACCCTGCCTTAAACTATGGTATCTAATTTGGTTTGTTCAGAATCCTGTTGGTTTTCTGTAAATCAAAGTTCCTACATGTCTAAAGCATTCCATTCTTTAGAAATAATACTAAAACTTTTAAGGGCATTAGGATGTGATATAATAAGTAAAAACAGCAGCTTTATTAACAATAGGTATCTTTAAGGTTAATTTATAACTTGTACTGGTTCTTGATTATTTCCTCAAATTATCCTATAAACATTCCTCAAAGGATAGAGGAGACTTCCAGAGAAGATTATTTTGAAATATGACATTTTTCCTTAATAGAATTTCTTACCTTAAGTGTTTGCTCAGTGTTTTCAAAAGTAGTTTGAAAACTGGGTCCATTCTTATCAGCCTAAAAAAAGAAACAAATATTCTAAAGAGGAAATGAAGACCAAAATAATTATATCATTTATTTATGCTCTCTGGTTAACTTATTTATATTTAGTTATAACTGTATTTTTAGATATGTATATTACAATCTTGTGATACTTATTTTACTATTTCAAACTTGGGAAAGCACAACAACATTCACTTCTCAGAAACTGCAACTACGGACTAGAATGATATACTCTCAAGGATGGACGCAGCTTTGAAAGTCATCCAGTCCATCCACCACCTAAGGCCTGAATTCCTTTATAAAGTCTCTGCCATACCTATTCTTCTGTCAATGAAAGAAACAACGTTTCCTTACAAATCCAATCTTTAGAGATCTTTGATTAAATGAGGTCTTTATACTCAGACAAAAATCTATGTCAAATTATAACTGTCCATCAGTCCTATTCCTAGTTTTGTCCTCTGAGAACACACATAGTAAATTCAAACTCAAACAGAAAGTTTTACCTCCTGAGAGGATTCCTCACTGGGTTAGTGTCCCAGCCTACTTACACCCACAATTTATGCTTTTCTCTACTGGAGAACCATTCATATTACTTTTTTTCTATACTCATACATATAGTTTTATTTTTTTAATTTTTTTATTTTTTTTTTATACATGGGCAGGCACCGGAAATCAAACCCGGGTCCTCTGGCATTCCAGGGAAGCGTTCTTGCCTGCTGAGCTACCGTGGCCCGCCCCATATAGTTTTATTTTTAAAACCCACCCTCAACTCCTAAATGGGAGAAGTTGGGGAAAGTTGAAGAGGTAGAAAAACGGCCCAGTAAAAGTGGAGGGGTGGAGAGGCATGCTAGATAAGGAGGGATAGGGTCCCTTTCCTCAAGTTCAAGAGGGCCTAGGCGATCTTTGACAGTTATCTTACATCCCCCTGCTGGTGGAGGTTGGTATCTGCAGGCAGTTACAGATGCTTCTGTTGGCAATTGTGGTGGCCCCACTGGCTGTGGAAGGGGCTTTGGGGAGGTAGAGTGGATGGCTGGGAGTCCATGGTAACAGGGAGAACTATGGGAGGAAGTGGCTAACCTAGGCAGGGAAGAGGAGGTGGCTAGTAGGGTGAAAGAGCTGGGAGACTTATAACTGACAAACTCCTACAAACCCATTGATATTGGTGCCTTCTGAGGAAGTGGGCAAGGTGAGCTGCTTGCAGGCTGGCTGGACATGATACATGATGGAGACTGGGTCATTCCATCATGGGGGTAGATGCAGGCAATCTCCATGGTGGTATGGCCTGTCCTTATACAGTATCTGCATCTTGTACTTGATGCAAGCGAAATGCATCACTGTCCCGTCTGCTGGGTACCACAGGAAGCACACTCCTGTCTTCTTGTTCCATCCCTATTTTCCAATGGGACTTCCTAGTCCCTGACTCCCTTGTAGAACTTGATGGAGAGGATGACATCTTGTCTTCACTCAGGGCCTCTCTTCTCTTTTGATCCATGACCTTGCTGCAGTCCTTTTTGGTACCTTTGGAGACCCAAGGACCAAATGTGTAGACAATGTCTTAGAGGATTTTGTTAGATGCTCAGAAGTGGTCAGATTTTATAGACATGCACATCACACATAAGCAGTATTTTTGGGTGTCCAGGTAGCACACGATGCAGGCTTTGCAGAAGGAATGCAAACACTCCAGGATGGTAGTGGCATCAAGGAAGTACCCCGGAGAGAGGGCATACAAGAGGGAACGGTTCAGCTCGGTGATTCTGATCCATGTGGTCCAATGTATAATGGAGGGGTCACTGTGGGTTCAGATCCAGTGGGTTTTGGAGAGAAGCGGAAGGAAGGGAATAAAGGAAGGGGTGGAGGGGAACAGCCCAGTTGGAGAAGAAAAACATAGCATAAGAAAAGAATTTGCGAAAGCAGCTTGGGTTGAGAGGGAAAGAGGGGAGGGAACTAAGAGGGGAAAGAAGGGCCTGGGGTTGAGGGTGGAGAGACAAAATGGCTTTTTTTTCCCTCTCATTCATATTAAACTTTACTTGCTTACCTGTCTCTCTCCCTACTAGTCTAACTTCTTTGAGAGCATGGAAAGGCTTTCATCTCTCTACCCCAAGTGTCTAAAAGAGTAACTGGCACATAGAGACATCCAATAAATAATGGTTCAATGATTAAATAAATAAACTAATCTTGAATGAAGCTGAATACCACCAGTTCCTTTATTTCTCATACAATATGTTTTTCAGTCCCTTCACAATCTTGGCAGTTCACTTCTGAACCCAATCCAATTTAACTTTATCCTTTTTGATGTATGATGCTCAGTCAAATGTCACCTACATATACAGCTAATGTAGGTAGGTGAATATGCCACAGAACATAGAACCTATTAGCATCTATTTCTTCCCAGGCTTCCATCTGCGGGGGTAAAGAAGTTAGGTGACCTTGTAATAGTTTTTTATTTAAGTAAGAGAAAAAAAGGGGTACAAATGCAAAGAAAAAGAGTAGATATTCCTACAATTAAAAACCACGACACACACCCAGAGCCTTTGGCAATCTACTGCCTTCTTTTTCATTCCATGGGGATAGTTTGGAGATAAATATGTAACCAATAAATATGTAAACATTCTGCAGCCCTTACCTTAACATACTCCACATTTAAAAGATCTAACCCAGATTTGTCAGAAGAACTAACCAAATGAAGGGGCTTCTTTTTGGATCCTAGATTAAAGAAAAAGAAAAAAAAAGTATTTCACGCAAATAGTTCTTCCAAATTCTGGAATTTCTAAAGCTTAACTAAAATTTTTAAAAAGAAACAGACATCTTACACATGTTCATGGTTATGGCATATCTAAGCTAAATAAACTAAGACAAATCCTTACCTTACCTTTGTCATTCAACTTACTTTATAACATATTATTGAACTTCTGGGAAGAAGGCGCAGTGAAGTGAATTGAGTTCAACCCTGATGTGTGGGAAAAGATAGGGACGGGGAGAGAATGACCAAGACTGCGGTCCTGGGTGGTTGAGTGATCGTGAGGGGCCTTTGGTGACTGCTGGGGAGGAGAGAGATGTGGACATCAGGGCGGGGAGGACAGAGTAGGCCAGACAGGCAGTGATCTCTGGCAGGAGCAGACAGCAGTACACAGGGAAGTACAATTGGAGGGAATTTTCTTCCCTTGGCCCCAGCCTGCCCCAGCTGGTGGTACCCGTGGGGAACTTGAAGGTAGGCCCAGACATATGCTGCAAAAAGCCAGGCCTCTGGGTGCCACAGATAGCTGGCATGTCGGGGGCAGTGCATGGTAGATTTGCCAGCCACCACGCTTTTTGGGTCAGTTACCTGCCCTGAGCACTGCTGTCCATTCCCCTGCCCCACTTCAGGACCAGCTGTTCGGCAACCACGGGCCGGGAACAAACCTGCAGTGCACTCCAGCTTCCCAGCCGGCCACTGCAATCAGGAAAGGGTGGGCCTGAGGAAGGAGGATCCTCAGGAGCACCGACTGCTGGTGAGAAGCTATAAGTGCAGGCTGGCAAACCTGGCCTAGATTTTTTTTTTTCCTTTTTTTCTTTCTACTTTTTAAAATATATTTTTTCTATATATAATTTTGCATTAATAGTAATATTTTTAGTTTTTATTTGTACATTTTATATATTTATATTTTATTGATATTTTATTTATGTTTTATTATTATTTTTTAAATATTTTCTCTCCCTTCTGCAGGCACCAGTCTAATACATCTTGGGGTACCTCCTTCTGACTTTGGGGCTTACTACTGTTGAAGTGTGTTTTCTTTCATATTTTTATATTTTTATTTTATTATTTTTTAAATTTAATTAATTAATTAATTAATTTTTCAGCACATGGGCTGGGAATCGACCCTGAGTCTTCTGCACGGCAGGTGGGTGTTCTGCCACTGACATACCTGTGCACCCCTGCACAGTCTTGAATAGACCCTCAGCAGAACTGAATCCTCAAAGCTTCAAAGCAGACAGACTATGGGACAACTACTCAAGAATATTTATAAAGAAATAAAAGTTATCAGGATACTAGATAGATACTAGAAGAGCATAAATAAGAATTAGAAAGATTAAATAGAAAAATGGCAGATCTCAGAGATTAAAGATATGGTAGACCAAATTAAAATATACTAGAGACACACAATAGCAGATTCAAAGAGGTGGAAGGAAGAATAAGGGACCCAGAAGACAGAAAAATTGAACTAGAGTGCACAAAAGAACAAACAGCAAGAAAGACGGAAAAAAATGGAACTGGATCTCAGGAAATAGACCAAGAGGCACACACTATAAGAATCATTGGTGTCCCAGAAGGAGAAGAGAAAAGGGCTGGGAATATTAGTTGAACATATAATTAGGGATTCCTGGTGCCTGCCCATGCAAAAATAAAAGTTTAAAAAATATATATATATAATTGGGGAAAACGTCCCCATCCTTATAAAAGACATAAATACACAAATCAAAGAGGCCCAATGAACACCAAATAAAATAAGTCCAAACAGGCCTACTCCAAGACATATACCAGTCAAACTGTCAAATGCTGAAGAGAAAGAGAAAGTTCTGAAAGCAGCACAAGAAAAGTAATTGACTACATACAAGGGAAAACACGTAAGACTGAGTTCAGGCTACTCAACATGCGCCAGGGAGACAAGAAAGCAGTGGTATGATATATTGAAGATACTGAACAAGAAAGGCTTCCAGCCCAAAAATCTTTATCCAGCCAAGTTGTCCCTCAAAATTGAGGGAGAGACTAAAATCTTCAAAGACAAACACTAAGAGAACTAGTCAAGAAAAGACATGCCCTATAAGAAATACTAAAGGGAATCCAGTCAGCTGAAAAAACAAAAAAACAGAAGTGTGCCAGTCTGAAAGGATTATGCCCCCTAGGAAAGCCATGTTTTAATCCTGATCTATCTCGCAGAGGCAGTCATTTCCTTTAACCCTATTCAGCACCGTAGGTTGGAAACCTGATTAGATTATCTCCATGGAGGTGTGGCGCACAGAATTGCAAGTATTAACCTTTGATTAGAAGGAGCGGTGACTCCACCCATTCCAGGTGGGTCTTGATTAGTTTACTGGAATCCTTCAAAAGAGGAAACATTTTGGAGAGAGCTCAAGAGCAATGGCAGAGTGAGGAGATCCACAAGAACGACAGAGCCCACACAGCCAGAGATCTTTGGAGATGAAGAAGGAATACGCCCCTGAGGGAGCTTCATGAAACAAGCAGCATGGAGAGAAAGCTAGCAGACATCACCATGTTCGCCATGTCCCTTTACAGTTGAGAGAGAAACCCTGAACCTCATAGGCGTTACTTGAGTGAAGGTAACCTCTTGGTGGTGCCTTAGTTTGGACATTTTTAGAGAATTGCTTCAACTGGGACATTTTCACAGCCTCAGAACTGTAAACCTACAACTTAATAAATTCCCCCTTTCAAAAGTCATTCAGTTTCTAGTATATTGCATTCTGGCAGCTAGCAAACTAGACCACAGGAGATGGAAATTCAGAGGACGGCAATGAATTGAAGAACACAAGTAATGGTAATTTAAAGGATAAAAAGAAAAAGAGGGAAAAGAATATATTGAACTGACAAAAACTAAAGGATTAGATGGGATGTTCAAGAACTGCTTTTACAGTAATAACTTTGAACATTAACAGACTAAAATCACCAACTAAAAGACAGGGATAGGCAGAACAAATTAAAAAATATAATCCATCTATGTGCTGTTTATATGAGATGAATCTTAGAGCCCAAGACACAAATAGACTGAAAGTGAATGGATGGTTAAAGATATTCTAGGCAAGCTGTAATTAAAAGAAAGCAGGAGTAGCTATATTAATATCTGATGAAATAAACTTTAAATGTATAGGCTTCATAAGAGATAAAGAAGGACACTACACATTAATAAAAAGGACAGTTCACCAAGAGGAAATAACAATCATAAATGTTTATGAGGCAAACATTGACAAAACTGAAGGGAGATATAGACGTTTCATCAACAATAGTGGGAGACTTCAATACAGCAGCCTCCACTACAGAGAGAACAACCAGACAGAGGATCAACAAGGAAACAGAGAATTTAAACAGTATAATAAATGAATTAGACCTAATAGACATATATAGACCATTGTTGTATGTATGTATGTTGTATGTATTGTTCTCTAGGGCTCATGGAATATTCTTATGCTGGGACGCAAAAAAAAGTCTTTATGAATTTGGTAAGATTGGAATTATCCAAAGCACATAATGACCACAATGGAATGAAGTTGGAAATTAATAATCACAAAAGAACCAGAGCTTTCACAAACATATGGAGAACAAACAACACACTCTTAAATAATCAATGGGTGAAGGCAGAAATTGCTAGAGAAATCAGTTAAGTATGTGGAGATGAATGATAATGAGACTACAATATAGCTGAATTTATGAGATGTGGCAAAGGCTGTGCTGAAAGGGAAATTTATTATCCTAAATGTCTTTATTAAAAAACAAAAATGAGGCAAAGTCCCTTGAGGAATGGGAGAAAAAATATGGAACTACTAAACTTTACCATCAGGGAATATGCCAAACATTAGGGAAACCCAAATCAATAGGCCAAGCCCTTAATCCTGAGACTTACTTTTCTGAAGCTTATGTAGTAGCAGAGAAGCTTAGCCTACCCACCGGTATGCCTAAGAGTTACTTCTGGAGGACCTCCTTTGTTGCTCAGATGTTGCCTAACTCTCTCTAAGCACACCTCTGTAAGTAAAATCATTGTCCTCCCCTCTAGGTGGGACATGACATCCAGGGGTAAAAGTCTCCCTGGCAGCATGAAGAGAGGACTCCCAGGAATGAGTCGCCCTGCCACTGTAGGAACAACAATTCCATCCAGACCAAAAGGGGGAAAAGAAGCAAAACGAATAAAGTATCAGTGGCTGAGAGAGTTCAAATAAGAGTCGAGAGTCTACTCTGGAGGTCACTTTGATGCAAGCTTCAGTTAGACACTGCTACCTATCATAACTTGCCAAACCCCGAGTCGCCCTGCCACTGTAGGAACAACAATTCCATCCAGACCAAAAGGGGGAAAAGAAGCAAAACGAATAAAGTATCAGTGGCTGAGAGAGTTCAAATAAGAGTCGAGAGTCTACTCTGGAGGTCACTTTGATGCAAGCTTCAGTTAGACACTGCTACCTATCATAACTTGCCAAACCCCAAACAAAACCATTCTAGCCAAAATTAATTCAAAATGTACCATAAAACTTATAGAAGAAAATGTAGGGAAACTTCTTCAAGATCTAGTAATAGGAGGTAGCCTCTTAAACTTTACACCTAAAGCACAAACAGTGAAAGAATTGGGAACTCCTTAAGATCAAGAGCTTCTGTGCCTCAAAGGACTTTGCCAAAAAAGTGAAAAGGCAGCCAACTCAATGGGAGAAAACATATGGAAACTACATCAGATAAAGGCTTGATATCCTGCATATATAAAGAAATTATACAACTCAACAACAAAGAACAAACAACCCAATTATGAAATGGGCTGAGGATATGGAGAGAGACTTTTCTGAAGAGCAAATACAGATGGCTAATCTCTCTTTATTTAAAGTTTCTTTGTAAAATGGGAATAATATCCTCTACAGTAAGGGGCTTTATATGGACTTTCTGGGGCAGTAGATGATAGTGGTTAAGAATACAGACCTTGGAGCCAGCCTTCCCAAGATATTAACTGTGGTTCAGCCACTCAATAGGTGTGGGATCCTGGGTGAATTATATAGAGAATTGATACCTCAGTTTCCTCACACGTAAACTAGAAATAACAATCCCTAACTCATAGTGATGTTACAAGGAGTACTAATATTCTATAAATGAAAAGTGTTCCAGATACTCTAAGAGTTATATTTATTATTGGCTGTTACTTCTATTTTTGTTGCTCTTACCTTGAATTTCATGGTAATCCACGCTGATCTTCCTTAAGTAAGACACTACAGTTAAGTCAAATGTTCTCACTGTAGCTTCTGTTCCTAACTGAGTGACGTTAAACACTAAGATTGTATCTTCTTCTTTCTGCTGTTTGGTAAGTTCCAAAATTACCTAAAAGAATCAACATGGTCATTTATCTGGTTAAGTGGTCTGAGTCATATTTAATATAACAACAGGAAAATATTTCTTCATATAAATCACCACGAAAATAGCAGAAATTTTGTTCAGACTCCTCTACTACCTAAAGGTTTCAATGATTTACTATAATTGAAATTATCATCTTCAATTCTATTATTGAGACTATAAGTCCATCTATATAAAAATTTGAGGAAGTATAGCACCCATTATTGATTTAAATTTAATTTAGTAAAAATAGGAATGTATTAACACTTCTGTAATATGCTTTTTTAAAACATGTATCTTAACACAAAAGTCACATTGGTGATAAAAGAAGCGTTCCTATTCACATAAAAAGTAAAACAAATATTTTCACTATCCTTACTATTATTTAAATTTATTCTGGAAATGATTACCACTGTTTTTAGACATTGAAAAGTAAAAAGTATATATGGCAATTTTAAAAACAGGCACGATTCTTTGAAACTCTCAAGAGGTAGGGTCCTAGCCCCCTGCCTCTGAATTGGGGCAGGCTTGTAACTGATTTGATCAATAAAGTACAGAGAAAGTGATGCTGTAAGACTTCTCATGTCCAAAATGGTCATGAAATTTCCACCTAGAAATGCTTGCTCTGGGGAAAGCCAGCTGCCATGTATGAAGTTCAGCTACCCTGAGACTGTCATGACGAAGAGGCCATGAGTAGATGCTTTGGTCAACAGTCCCAGCTGGGCTACCAGCCAACAGCCAGTATCAACTGCCAGCCTCATAAGCGAGTCATCTTGAGCAGTCATGCCATCTGAGACTTCAGATGACCTCAGTCCCAGTCAACATCCGACTGCAACCATATAAGAGACTATGTGTGAGAATTACTGATAGCAGCTAGGCCCTTCCAGAATTCCTAATCAGCAAAAACATGAGCAAAATAAAATAGTTGTTTTAAGTTACTACGTTTTGGGGTAAATTTTTAGAATTACTGATAGCAGCTGGGCCCTTCCAGAATTCCTAACCAGCAAAAACATGAGCAAAATAAAATAGTTGTTTTAAGTTACTACGTTTTGGGGTAAATTTTTAGGCAGCAACAGTGACCACAAAAACATAATACTGACAAAAAGGCAAAGAGTAATATTATTTGCAGATGACATAATTAAATATTTAAGAAAAAATAGGACCATCAGCTGAAAAGCATAGGAACAATAAGATAATAGTCAGTACAGAATACGTCAAAATAAATTTCTGAAAAATAGGTGACTTTAAATGTAAGAAATTAAATCATAAAATAATAAGTAAAACCACAGGTTTATACAATGGGGAGAACTTTCTAAACATACAAATAAAGCCAGATCACAAAGAAAAAATTGACAAATTTCACCATAGAAACATTTAAAATTTCAGATGGCAAAAAAAAAAAAAAATCAAACTGGGAAATATATTTTTATAAATATACTTTAAAGCAAAAATCTCTCACAAATTACCAGTGACCCAACACAGAAAAAAGGGCAAAAAATATAATCAGTTCTCCAAAAAAGAAATAAACACATGAAATGATGTTGAACTTCCCTAATAATTAAACATACTCAAATTAAAACATGTATTAACATTTTTCAACTAAGAAGCAGAGATCAATGATGGACCTACCTGATGATGGTGGAAGAAAGGGGAAATCATGTACTGGAGTTAGGAGCAAAAATTGGTATAACTTTATAAAAAGCAGGCTTGCAATACGTGCCATACCATTCATTCAGTCAGTAAACATTTATTGATAGCCCCCTAAGTGTTTCTGGAGCTTATATTCAGTGGTAAGAGGGAGATAAACAAATAAGGATATAATGTATATGGTAGAGAAAAATGCCACGGAGAAAAGTAAAGGCAACTATGGAGAGTGGGATAAAATGGAGGTTGCTGTCTTGTATTGGGTAGCCAGGCTTTTGCAGCAAGGTGGTATTTGTACAGATGTCTGAAATTAGTGACGAATCAAGCCATGCAGGAGAAGTACGTCCCAGAAAAGAAAGAGAAAGCACAAAGAACACGCTTTAGAATATTCAAAGAATAACAAAATTTAAGTACGTTCCATGAAGCAGGAGGTTGGCTCACTGCTGATCTCCAGTATCTAAAACAATGCCTATGTAACAAGTACATGCACAAGTATATAGTGGTGCTTGTTAAATGTTTACTGAAGGAATAAATGAAGCATGACTGGAGCAAGAAAGAAAAGAAGAAGGGAATCGGGGATGAAGCCAAAGAGGTCACATATGTGACTACTGCAATCTGCGAAAACTTTGGGAAGAACTTGGCCTTTTATCGTGAGAGAGATGGGAAGTTAGGGGCGAGTTTTAAGCATAAGAGTACATGAACCGTCTTTCACTTTAAAAGGATTACTTTAGCTACGGTATGGAGAACAGAGTACCTTTTGGAAGCAGAGAGACTATTCAGAGGCTACTGTAATGAATCAGGCAAGAGATGATGGTGTCTTCCACAAAAGGAGAAATACTGTATGATCTCACTGATAGGAAGTTAGAATAAGCAAACTCAGCATCAGAATCTGGAGTATAGGAAACCATAAGCTGGGCTGGGGGTAGGGAATGGGGGTTAATATTTGAAATGTACAGACTTTCTATTTGGGTTGATTGTAAGGCTTTGGTAATGAATGTTGGTAATGGTAGCATAACATTGCGAATTTGATTAACAGAAATGAATTATATATGTAAATGTGGCTAAAAGAGGAAATTTTAGGTTGTATATATGCTACCAGAATAAAAATGTTAAGAACAACAACACAGCGCTATACAACATGAACACTGAATCCTAATGTGAATGATGCACGATGATTAATAGTACAATTATAGCTAATAAATATACCACACTAATGCAAGGTGTTAATAATATGGTCGCAAATGAGAACTCCGTATTTTATGAATGATTTTTTTTGTAAACCCACAACTTCTCTAATTAAAAAAATAAAAAATGGAAAGAGAAATGAGATGATGGTGTCCTGGGCAGTGCAATAGCAACGGAAGGGATGAGAAACCGTCTAATTTTATGTTAAAGATTTACTGATAGTTCAGATGGGAGAACGAGAGAAAGAGAGAAATAAAATGATAAAAGAAGAGAACATACCTTTCTTTAAACAAACACCAGTAATTACACAAAATTAAAATCTGTTATTTCTCACATTATATTTTACATGATCTCACTTTAGGATATAAAACAGTAAAGAAGGAGCATCTCATTTTCATGCCTTTTGTTTTTTATTAAAATAGAACTTTTAGAATATATGAATAAGCAAATAGGCAAAAATGAAAACTTATAATTCCAGCACCCAGAACTAACCATGGTCTGTCATTTATCAAAAAATACATATATATATGCATATATTTTAAATGTTACATTATCCTTGGTATTATGATCTCTTTTCCCCCCACTTAACAATACATTGTGACTATCTTTCAGTATCTGTATTTCATTAAATGACTTTTTTTTCTGTTTTTGGGTTTTTTGTTTGTATTTCATTTTATTTTAATTTACATGACTTTCAACGGTTGTAAAGTGCATATTGGAAATTTAGGTTGTTCACATTTTTCCAAGTTACAAACATGACAAAAAGCAATATTTAGCTTAAAAGTGAAAGTGTACTACTTGTTAAAATGTACTTGGAAAAGTACATTTTTTTTGCATATATGTTATTTTTCACAGTAAAAAACACATTTAAAAAAGTGAAAGTGAAAAAAATTAAAGCAACTATGTCAGACATTTTCTGCAGAAAAGCAAATCCTAATTAAGTATTTTGAGCTTTTCCAAAATAGATTAGATACACCACAGATCAGTCATATCAATTTTTACAAAATAACATTTCATTTTCTTGAAACTTTTTTAGGGGTACATGTGCATTTGGGCCAATAGGGAAGATACAGGGCCACATTTGAAATACATTTGATGTCTGGCTCTAGCATGAGACAGCTTATAAAGATGGTGGCAACAAGAACATATGTTTTAGTTATGGACAAAACAAATACACATACCTCTTTAATTTCGAATTTGAGTAAAAGATTAATGAGCTCTTCATTTGGCGCCTCCACAGCTTTTTTAATTTCTGATCCTTTCATACTTTTACCAGTCTGTAAATTTCCATCTTCAGCATCAAAATACTCATCATCAGAATCTAAAGGAGGAATATATTCACTTGTCCTGAGACTATGTCAATTGAAAACTGCATATAACAATGCAGCTACATGTCAACTAAAAACTGCATATAACAATGCAGATATTTAAGTTTTCATTTTTATTTAAATATCCCCATGGTAAAATTCATTTATAAGACAATCTTCCTATTCAGAATCAGAAGATGTTATTTAATAAAATATTATTTAATGTTGTTTTTTTAAGTCCCATAAAATGACCCAACCTGAGATGTAATAATCATATTTAAAATCAAACAGCAATATAGTACTATTTTTTTCCTTTGGTGGTTTTGATTGTTTTTCCTTTAGTTCATTCATTTAATATTCAATAAATATTTATTAGGCATCATCTGCCACGTATCAAACTATGTCAGCCACTAAAGACCCCAAGATGATCAGACAGACATGATCCTTGTCGTCGTGAAGCTTATATTCCAGTTCAGAATGAAAAGGTATCAGTTAGGCCAAATCCAGAGAAACGGATCAGGTAGAAATTGGGGCAACACAAGCACTTAATAAAGAATTTTAAACATTGTCAACCACAAAATTCCTTACGTTTTACTGATATAGACACTTGGGCTTAAAAAAGTCAAGTAACTCAATATAATACCAATTAATAGCACAATTAGAACTAGAACCAGTAAATTACTATAATGCTTATAGAATACCTTTATTTTCCAAAAATCATATCTCTAAATACCAACTTACAGGCTTGGATTCGTGGAGAATGAACACTTTACTATCCTTACCTGAGTCCACGACATCTAGCAACAATGAAGTATCAAGTAGGCCTTTTGTCTCATATGAAATAACAGGAATTGAAGATACCTAGAAAGAATAGAAAGTCTTTGTAGAACACTTGTTTAGCAAAGGTAAATGTACATATATAAGAAAACCTGAAAGAGTAATAAAGGATAGAGAGACACTATAATACAGATAGACACAGAATACACAAACCTTCCCACAAAGCATATTTTTACAATAAACTAACTAGTAATACGGTTGGCTGAGATCTGCAAAGTATTAAGACTATCACTTGTATTTACAAGGACAGAAATTATATATAACTCTAGTGGGTAAGTCTATCAATGTGTATCATTTAAATCTGTTTATTACAACATTAAATTTCATCTTATTATAGGTTCCTGGAAAATGGTATCATCATCTCCTGACACTCTAAAATTTCATTTCAAAACTAAGCAGAAATGCATCATTTATTTTATGCTGCAAAGAAAAACTCAATTAAAATGACCTAGGACTTTTAAGTGTCATAAGGAAATTTCACACCAATTATTTATGTGCAACATTTTAAAAAAGATTTCTATTTCTAGTGTTATTTAAAACACATTACATAAGTTTGAAACCTATTTCTCTCTTGTATGTATTTTGTTCCCTTCATTTATAAACTTTGCCCTAAAAGTGACTTTTCTCTACCACTCTAAAAGACGAGTTGAAATACGTTTCAATCTTTATTTATTCAATGCCATATGGAGCTTTGTATAGAACCAAATAAATAGATACTAAAATTTAAAAGCATATCAAATAAATGAAACTGGACCTAAAACATACTGAAAAACAAAATAGCATACACAAAGATGAAAAAGAATTCACCATATATACAACTGTCAAGAGATTTAGCATTTTCATTATATCCATTTACCTGTTTCTCTAAAGACTCTGCAGGTGATTTCTGCGGTAAGGGTACACTGTTAATCAAATGCAGCATATCTTTCATCTTCTGGTCAGAAATTCTCACATGCATCAAAGGAAGCCCTCCTGATACTTTAAATCTAAAAACACAGTACAACGGTAAGTCAGAAGGTCAAGCTACTCTAAATTATGAAAGGGAAGCAAGATTGGTGAAGGTCAAAGGTACCACTTTGGAAATGTTTTATCTAGTCAACAGAGGAATAGTAAATTCTACGTAAGTCAAGTTTCCGTATAATTTAAATCTACCCTTTCAAAGCAGACAAAACTTTAAAGTTAACTAATTCTTACAAAAATCTTTCCAAACACAATTTCCTACATTATAAAACCCAAAACAGTAAATACCTTAGCCATCTCCCAGTATCAAAGATTTCTCATTATAAACAGCCTCGATTTATTCCTTCTTACAGTGTTTGTCATCATCTAACATGTCTTACATGCACTTATTTTCTGTCGCCACTGAGAAACTATAACCTCTGTGAGGACATGATTGTTTACTCACTGTTGAATTACTGTTGTGCTTTTACCAGTTGCTTACTTTGTGGTGGCTGCTTCTATTCTGCTTTCCAATTCAACTAACCACCTACAACTGTTTATCTCAATAACTCTGTGGAAGCTTTTTGCTGCTTATAAAGTTCTTTTTTGTTGTTTTTCTTTGGCTTCCCGATTTGACTGTGAATGCTTAAGCTGGCAGATGCCTAACCCCTAAATGAAGAGTGACTTTCTGTACAATAAACAAATCAGGATTCACAGCTGGCTGTTCCTATGTCAAGAGACTGACATTTCTGCAAAGTACTCTGTCAAGTGTAGTACACCAAAAAAATGTAAAATGCTTCTTTATTATTTCTGAAACATTTACATACATAAAATTAAAAGCATCATAAATAAACTAAATTCTCTCACTTAAGATACTAAACACTGAACAAAATTCATGACACAATGTTTTCAAAGACAGTAGACATCAGGTAACAAAGAATACTTAAGAGATGGGAAACAAATGAGGGAAGCCCTACAATTAATTACACAGGCTTACTGACTTGCGAGTTTCAAAATTTTTGGTATACATCAATGTATACCACTAAAGGCCTATGTTAGAAAAGAAAGGTCTCAAATCAATCCTCTACTTCCACGTTAAGAAACTAAGAAAAGGAAAGCAAATGGCATTCAAAGCAAGCAAAAAACATACAATAATTAACATTAGTGTTGAAATTAATTAAATAAGCTAATTTTTACAGAAGACTAATAAAATTGTTAAACCTCTAGCTAGACTAATCAGGAAAAAAAAGAAGAAAGGCACAAATTACTAACATCAGGAGTGAGAGATAACATCACTACAGATTCTACTACATATATTAAAAAGGTAATATTGAGTGCCCCAATAGAGAAGGCAGAGAGAGATGCTTCAGGGCTCCATCCCCTCACAAAAGCCTTGAAAAACCATCAAGAACTATAGAAACATCTTTCCCAAAGCTCCACAAAGCAGCTAAAGAACTGCAGTAGCAGGGCATGTGCCAAATTAAGAAAAAGTCTATTTAAAAGAAGGAGTCTCTCCTGTACTTCGGTCTAGCCCCATCTCCAACCCTCTCTGGCTCAGCACAGAGCCACACCATGCTTCCAGTGTGGATCTGTGGTCCTAGTTTCAGAGGGAACAGGAAAACCCTCATGCATTTACTGGCTGCATGTATGTCTGTCCCAATTTGTCTGACGGTGGCCTGAGGGAGTCACTGCCCCAGAACTTTCCCTGCATATAAAAGGCAGCTCATAGATCTCTTCTACAGAATGATGTGGGAAAACAGCCAAGTAGATGCCTGAAGCAAGGCATTGCTGGTTGTGCAGTACCCAAGACCACAAAAAAACTGTTTCCAGGGAAGAGGAGACATTCAGAATCAGGTAAACTGGGGAATTTCTAGGGCCAAATGCACAGAAGAATGAGGAAGGCCCCTCCACTTTGGCCTGGAGCGATTCTTTAAACTCACTGTATGGATAAGCTCTGAAGGAGAGCACCTACCCTGATTAATCTGCAAAAACTGAAAAAGGCATATTCTTTTCTTCCTTTTATTTTTTTGTTAGCTCCTGGCACTCAAGGAAAGCTCTCTGTCTTAATACTAGATGAATACAAGTTCAAGGAACAAATGACTTAAAGTCTAAATTACAGGGACCCTGAACAGAGGAACTTTAACCCATTCCAATTTTTATTTAGACTTAAAGTCTAAATTACAGGGAGAACAAATTAAAAGATCAAAACATCCAGGTTTCAACAAAAGATTACAAAGCATACAAAGCACTGACCAAGGAAAAGAAGAACATTAAAGCTTTGGAAGAAATCAATAAGGAGGACCAGACCAGGGACATGCCAGGTAAAGATTTTTAAAAAAAGGGTCCTAAATATGCTCAAAGAACTAAAGAAAATCAGGAAATGGACAGATGAACATAAAGAGAATATCATAGATAGAGACGAAAATTATAAAATGGAACCAAGAGAGCTGACAACCACAGTAACCAAAATTAAAAACTCCCTCAGGGGGTTCAACAGAAGATGGAAGGAAGCTGGCAGAAGAAAGAATCAGTGAACCTGAAGATAAGGAAATTGAATCATCTAGTTTGAAAAGCAGAAAGAGGAAAAAGTAAAGAAAAGTAAACAGAGTCTGAGGAATCTATGTGGCACCATCAAGTCTACCAATATACATACTGTGGGAGTCCCCTAAGAAAAAGAAAAAGAGAAAGAGGAAGAAACAGTGGTTAAAAACTTCCCAAATTTAACAAAAGACACAAATATTCACACCCAAGATTCTCAACAACAAAAAAAGAGTTCAAGATGTTTGATTCCACTAACATAAAATTCTAGAACAGTTAACAAATCTTTAGTGCCAGACTTATGATTGCTGGGGTATGGAGGCAGGGGAGTTGGTGTGTAGGGATGGGGAGGAAGGGAATACAAAGGGACATGAGAAACGTTTAGGGTTGAATGGTGTGCTCATTATCTTGACTGTAGTAGATGTACACCTATGTCAAAACATATCAGATTACACACTTTAAATATATGCAGTTTACTGAATGTTAATTATACCTCAATAAAAGTATTTTGAAAAAGCAGTATAAATATTTTATAATTATGCACTTAAATATAAAATTCAATTTCTATTTTTCATCCCCTTAGATTTCTTTTTAAGACTTTCATGTGGCTTCGTGAACAAGAGCCTCTAATTTTTCTGAAGACTTTATTTGTTGTTATTGAACTATGGATCATCCCAAGTGACAATAAAGATCACCAATTTTTACAGAATGTAAAAGTCCAAACACTTTTGAAATAAGTGATACATAATTTAAATGCACATTTCCCTAAAAAGGTATTTCTGCTGCAAGATAAAATAATCATTATATTTTTACTGTCTCCTGGAGAAATCTACCTTTGCTTCCTTAAAATCCATTAATGATGCCAATATATTTCATTTTATTTATTTTCTGGTACTTACAAAAGAAACTTATACATTACCTGGCCATTCTAATGTCTTTTTCCACCATTGCCTTGGCCAACTCAACATGAATATCCATGGGTTGCAAAATATGCATAGATGATGGTTGCTGAAATCGACATTTTTTCCAGTTTTCCTCTTCAAAAAAATGTAATATTAACTAGCTTTTTAAAATCAGGTATTCTGATAATTAACCACTCAAGTCATTAAAAAACAGTCAACAAGCAAATTCAATGAGTACTCATTTTTGCTTCTTTCAGCATACAATTTATACGACCTATATTGCTTTAATACAGATTGATACAAGCCAAAGACAGGGATATAAAAATAATTCTGAATATTTATTTGGAAACTGATCATATGACATTGTTCATTTTAAAGCAAACAAGAAAAAAAAAATGGAATCAACTTGATTCCAGAATTAATGATGAAGATGGATGGTTAAATGATAAAGAAGGGGAAAACAGAAAAAAGTGGGGTAAAACAGACATCAGAGGGGGGAAAAAGAAGACTTGTGGGCTACCTAAGTGCAATTACAGTAGCTTAGCACACAATTCCAAAGTAATTTTGAGTTTTATCAAGCAAGACATTATGACAAAATATGCAGTCATTACTTTTCTTTCAAATAAGATGGTCCCCAAAACAGAGTTCCCAATGGCTTACAGAGTGCTGCACAGATC
The DNA here is from genome assembly GCF_023851605.1 of Tamandua tetradactyla. Classification (NCBI taxonomy): domain Eukaryota; kingdom Metazoa; phylum Chordata; class Mammalia; order Pilosa; family Myrmecophagidae; genus Tamandua; species Tamandua tetradactyla. The sequence goes on from NC_135340.1 coordinate 78,150,101, forward strand.
TTTATTGATGACAATGACTAAATGTCTTTATCACTTCTAATTCAGCTATTCTCAAGTGTATATAAAAAAGAAGGCAGTTTAATGGTCTGTGTAAGAACTTCCTTTCAAGGAACAAATGGGCTCCTAATATATGAAATACTAATATATTAAAACTAGGTAAAGCATTAAATGGCATGTTTAAGTATATATCTACCTGTTCGTAAATAGCATGACTCCTCCTGGAATATAAACTCTGTGGACAGAGATAAGCTCTGCCATTTTCTCTAATGACCTACATAAAGTGAAACATCAAGGATAGTTAAATAAACACTTATTGCTTCTAGAAACTAAAAAGTGTAGAGAATTCAAGTAGTAGAAAATAACAGATTTGGATAGTAATTAAATTAATTACATTTAAGGGTTTAAACTGTAGAACACTTCTCAGACACCTACAAAAGTAGAAGATGTAGAAGACAAGCTAATACTGTAAAATATCTAAGAATAATGGCAGCAAGGGGAAACAACATGAGACACACTGAAAAGTACTGGACCCTGAACAGAGGAACTCTAGCCCATCCCAATTTTTATTTTGTGTTCTCAGCAGTTTTTATAGTCATATTACAAAAAGGCAGGCTATTACACTTGGATTTCCTTCAAGTGGTATTAAATAGCTTATGAAAAATAGACAAATTTTTACCTTTGTCACTATGGCAATGATTGTACTGATGGGCTCCTGTTCTGTTTTCTCAGTGACCCAAAGGATATGTGTACAAAATACTTTTCAGGGTTGCTACATACGCATACACAACATACATTTGCCAAAGCTACTCAATATAATTTCAAGATCCTAAAAGCTGAGTAACAGTTTACCTGCTCTTGCAAAGAGTAGCTGCACACTTTTTATTTCAACATCAAACTTATCATATGCCTTATCCATTAATTCTTCCAGAGATGAATTAACAGTCTGCTGCAAACCTTGATCTTTACTGCTGAGCTACAAAGGAGAAAAGACTTCAATTTCTTTCACAACAGAAAAGTACATCATCATACTTCAGTTGCATGTTTTTGAAGCCTAGCCAAGATGAAAACATTGCCATTAACGAATTAACATTTTGCTTAATTTTATAAAAATTACTTGCAAATACTTTATTAGGAGCATAATATTTCAGCATAGAATTCTATTATATTTGAGTCACAGGTATTCAAAATATTTCCATTAGTTAGGAAATCAGTTACACAGCAGTCTGTCACAAATAACTGGTCTAGAAATGCATCACTTTCTTCTTTCCTGAACATGAGAAGCTGTTGCCACTTGTGGCTCAGCAACCCTAGCCATTCAAAACCCTTCCCATGGAGTAGTAGGGTTTTCTTCTTTTTCTCCTCACTAAATCACCAGAGTAATTAGACCATTAGAATTCAGCTCCAATCTCTAATTCATTTTTCCCCTTTCCTGTAGAAGGAGAGATTAATTCAGGACTATATTTTTGAAATTTTCAACTTTTCTCCAGTGCCTGGACTTCTAGGAGACTCAACCCCAAAAATCTTGGAGTACTATTATTCTACTTAGTCAGTGACCACAGTTCAATAAATACAATCATATACGATTTTCTATGTAAAAAATATATAAACAATAAACAACACTGGATATTTAAACTCTGAAAGTGACAAAAATTAGGAGTGATTCTCTTCAGCAAGGAAAACACAGCAGTAATCCAGTCCTTAATGTCAGTTCAACTACCATTATAAAAAAGTTTTTTTTTATATTTTTTAATAGCAACAAAATATATATAAACTATAACCTCAGCTAGGCTTGGCAAAAAGTCAAGAAAAAATAAGTAAAAGTTTGGTTTAAGTGAATTCTCAGGGATAAATAGCAAACTATGAGCTAGCTAACTACCAAGATGGAAAAAGATGAGTGGACAGAAATGCACATATACCTACCTGAAATGTACCAAAGTCTAAAATGAGAAGATCTGACTTTTCATGGTGGAAACCTGACTGTGGAACTATTAGATAAGAAGGCTTCAGATTTATCCTTAAATCAAGGATTTTTCGAGTTTCAATAATATGTGTAAGTCCTAAAAGAGGGCAAAAAATAATGGAAGATAAGATGGACAAGTCTGAATATGTAATCATATTATAAACAACTAGAATAAGAATATTACTTGAAAAGTGTTATGGAGGAGTACCAGCGGTTCTCCTCACAGATAAGATTCTCAACTCACTATGTAAGGGGAAAACCGCAGATGGGCAAAACAATCCTTTTTTTTTTGGGAAACAATCATATCACATAGTACAGTAAAATCAACATAGCTAGTATTTTATCCAAAGATGGAAGAATTCATTATTTCTTTGGATAAGCAACCCAATAAAGTAGTCTGCTTAAGTTTAGAAGTCATATTGTACTGAAGTATGTATTTTTAAAACTAGATTTACATGCAGAATGGTGAAGTTTCTAAAAAACTGAAATGGTGTGATACATTTCAAGCTCACTCTGAGGTAAATGCTCATTGAATGGAACAGCAAGCAGTCATACGCCTCATATGTCCTCTTTCTTGCCTAGTCTAGCAGGTGCACTTGACTTCAGGTAAGCCATGTACACTCAATGTAACTCCATGTATAACACAGACTGAGTTTAAAACAAAGAAAAATGCCACCTATACTATTTTAAATATAATGATTACATCAAAACGGACAAAGATTGAGGAGTTTACTAGATCTTACACAAACACTTGAATTCTTTACCTGTAGCTGTTCTCTCTTTAATTTCTTCCAACTTCATCAATGTAGTTGATGTTATTTGCTCAAGATCTAATCCCCTGTTTGATTGAAAGAATTCAACCACGGCATTGATGGTTTTCTGTAAAAGAATTTCACAGCTATACACAGTATTCTCTATATTATAAATTTTAAAGTTTCACATCTCAATTCTAAACAACGGTGGCTTTGAGCTGAAGAAGTACTTTCAAAGATATTCTGCCCTATTGCATCTCCCTTTAGAGCAGAGAACTTGGAAAAAGGAATAGCCCAATTAAGACTACTGAAGAGGCAACAAATGTATTCATAGCACTAAAGTGACTTCAAGGATGCTTGATTGTGCTATACTGATGTAGTGAAGGACATTACTTCTAGTTTTAGCTTCCAATTAGTCACAGGGTAAAACTCTACTTCTCTATACTGCAACTGGACTCCTGTGCACTTTGAACTCTAAAGAAAGGATAGGAGGAAAGCTGGCCAGCACCTTTTTCGCTAAAAAGATATGAACTTTAAAAAAAAAATCAGAGATACAATGAGATCTGGAGTCTTTATGCACTTCCTCCTATCTACACCCTGAACCTACCTCTAAGCTGTAGAGTAAAATTAAGTCAAGGATCTCAGCACAGAATGGGACCAATCTACAGGTGACACATGGGAAGTGAACCATGTCTATTCTGCTGGCTAGTGAGAGATGAGAGTTAAGACACCTGAATAAAAGGTGAAACCACAGAGACAGAACCTGAGGCATCCTGTTCAATAACATCTGAATATCAATGTGGTTCTCTCACGTGAAGTATAGAAAATCTTTTTCACTACTCCTTAAGCTCTTTGAATTGTTTCTAAACATTGACTGAAAAGGGAGAATAAGCCAAAAAGAACAAATGCTGGGAGCTGAGTGTGTGGTGATTTGGGAGTAGCTGGTACAATAAACAAATTTTTTTAACAGTATATAGGGTTTTTATTTATTTAAAATAAGCATAGATAAAACTTACGGAAAAAATCTATACTATATGACAATTTAACTGCTTTTGAAACAAACAAACAAAAAAGCTGTTATTAAACCTAGCTGCTAAGTAAATAAAGGTTATATATGTCAGAAGTATGAGAAGGTTTAATAAAGATTCATTCTCTCCTTGTACTTACAGCATCATAGATGATCTCCACAGGCTGAGACTGAACAACTAGCATCTGGTCAGCAATGCTATTCTCTGGGTTGCTTTCAAACTCAATTTTAAGCAAGGAAGATGCAGTATCACTAATTGAAGCCACAAGTGATGGTACAATACTTTGTTGTTTCAAACCTGTTATATACCAGTGTTCTAATTTCACTTCCACCCTAAATCCAATGAGGAAAAACACAGGAGTATGAATAAGATAAAATGCATTAAAATACAAAATTTCCTTAAAAAGTATTCTTTGAAAGTCAAGCCCATAACCATGGCCCAGGGTTGAAGCCCAAATTTCTTAGCCTGGTATTCAATTATTCTCACAATTTGTTTTGTTGTTGTTGCTGCTGTTTTGTTTTGTTTTTAAACTAAATCCTCCTTACATGAAAAACCCAGTTCAGCCAACTCCAGAGCACTGAAGTTTTGATCATTGTCGCATGACTATATATTGAACTTTACTCATGGAACTAGTCGCCCTATTTCCATGTCATCCTAACACTTTCCCACCTCATACGACTCTGCTTCTCCTAGTCCTTTCCATTCTTCAACAGACAATCATACTCCAATTCTCCCAGGTAAAATTATTCTTTCCCACAAATGACTTGGTGTAGCATTAACTACAAGGTATTCAATTTTTTTTTTTTTTTTTACATGGGCAGGCACCGGAAATCGAACCCGGGTCCTCGGGCATGGCAGGCAAGCATTCTTACCTGCTGAGCCACCATGGCCTGCCCAAGGTATTCAATTTTACAGCACCTTCTTACCTATGAACCGTCAAATATACTATATGGTTCTTGAATTATAAACTTTTTGTGTATCCTCTCTTAGCAACTACAGCACAATTTCTTGAAAGCAAAATTTATTAAACCTGAGTGTAGTTTTCATGGTATCAAGCCTATAAATTAAACAGTATCCAATTCAAATTTGTGAAGAAACGGCAAGAATATAGAACAAATGATGAGCTCCTCTTAGAGCCCCTTAACAAAACAAAACCAAATATTAAAAAGATTATCCTGACACAAACAAGGAAAAGAAAGCACAGAAGAACTACTGTCACTCAGGTGATTTTATACTAACATTCTAAATTTTTTTTTGGCCTAAAAATCATAACAACAACTAAAATTGAATTAAGTTTTTTTAAACTTACTTAAGGGCTTGTGCACCTGGCCGCTGAGATAATTGGGTACCCAGGCCAATTATCTGAATCTTTAGTATTTCTGGAATATTTTCATTTTCTCTAATTGTAACAGAGGTACTTATTAATTTCATCGTCATTACATGGGCAACATACTAAACAGAAAGAAAGAAAATTGTTCAAGTTTAAATAATTCTACTTTCTTAAGCAATAATTTTCTTATTTAAATTTCTTGAACTAAAAAGAGATCTAACAAACACAGAATGGTAAGTTCTGGCATCAAGTTAATTACTGTGAATAAAGACCATTAGAAAATTTAATATGAAGTTGCATGCTCAAATATGACATTTACAACAAAAGATTCAAATTTCTCCTACTTTTAGGAGAAATTTGATACGATAAAACTTGATACGATAAAATGTTTTGTGGCATAAAGATTCAATTCAGAAAAAAAAATCAATTCAGCAGCTTTTCATGAAAGCAAACTAAGTAATTCAGACCATCATTAAGAAAATCATATGCAAGTAAGAAAAAAATATATTTTTATGTATATATGACATAAGACATATTAAGAATATGCAAAGAACTCCTATAAGCAACAACAAAAGGACAAACACCACAATTTAAAAATGGTCAAATGATACTTCACAAATGAGCATATAGTGATGGCCAACAAAACATGCAAAGATGCTGTTCATTTTCCCACCTGCTAAATCAAATACCATACGATGGGTTGACTTAACGGAAATTTATTGCCTCACAGTCTCAAATGCAAAAAGACTTGCTTCCTCCTGGGGTTGGTATCTTCTGGGTGGCTAGCAATCTCAGGGATTCCTTGCCTCTTCTGTCACATGTTAATACATATGGCAGTGTCTTCTTTCTCTCCATTCTCCCTTGACTTTCAGCTTCCAACTACTCCCTGGGGCTTTTCTCTGTGGCCTTCTCTCTAAGACCTCCAGGAACAGGATTCAGACCCATTCTGATTTGATTAGGCCATACCTTAACTTAAGTAATCTCATCAAAATGTCCTATTTACATGAGTTCACACACACAGGAATGAATTAAGATTAAGAACATATTTTTCTAAAGCACACAACTCCAAACCACCACAGTCATATCTCTGGACATGCCCCCCAAAAGACATGTTCTTCCTACATACAAAATAGATTCATCCCATCATAACATCCCAAACGCCTCAAGACATTTTAGATCAACACTAAGTACAAAGTCTCACCAAAATCAGTTATGGATATGGTCCATCCTAGAGCAAAATTCCTCTGACTAATGTACCTATGAAATCTAGAAAACAAGTTCTCTTCTTTTAATATATAATGGAGGAACAAGCATAGGATAAGCATTCCCATTCCAGAAGGGAGAAATTGAAAGGAAAACAGAAGTCATGGGTACCAAACAAAATCCAAAACTCAGCAGGGCAAACTCCACTGGATGCCAAGGCTTAGAGTCAAATACGGATAGATGGTTTGTTGTCCTTCAGGCCTAATGAAGCAGCAGCCCCAGGTCTTTCGAGTGCTTATGCACAAGCCATACTCTCCCCTAACATACTGGTGTGTCCCCACCCTCTCTGAGGATTGGAATAGAACCAGGCTCTCCATAAATGCTGGATCACAGGTCCAATCCACTCCAAGTAGTGGGATGGCAGCCAGGCTCTCCATGCACATTCTCCATGAAAACCATCTCAGAGCACTGGGGTGACAAAACTCTCCCTGAACAATGGGGCACAAGGCCCACCTCCTCCTAGCACAAGGGCAAATGGCTTGACTCTTCAAGAGTGGGGGCAGACCTGCCCTTTCCATCCAAGTGGGTGGACCCACTCCCTTAGCTGGAGGAGAGCTCTTCGGTTCAGTCCTCAGTTTCAATGTTCTCCCCTTGAAGTCCTTCTTCCTTCAATCCATTTCTTCTCTGCCCTTTCAGTCCAGACTAGCAGTGGTTCTGCTCATATAAATTTTGCAAAAACCTTGTCAGCTTCACTTGTAGTTCACAGGGGTCCAAATCATCAGGCAACAGCACTTCCCACAGATCATTCCTGGATAACTGAATTCCAATACTGACATTGAAATGGCTGACTGGATCCATGTTCAGCCACACCTTCTATAGGAAAGGGTTGTTCAGGTAAACCCTCATATGGTGAACTGTCCTCTGGAGACTCATTTCCTGAAAGCTCAAGGAGATCCCTGATAAGCCGCTTCTGCCCTAGTCTCAGAGCACATTACCTGAATAGACAGATAATTTTTCAAACCACCAGTTTTCTGGTTTCTTTGTGCCTAAGTTCAGTTCTCAGTTTATCCTTATCTTCATGCATTTTAGGAGAATCCAGGCTGCACCTTCCACATTTAGCTTAGAAACCTCCTCAGCTAAATATACAAGTTCAACACTTGCAAGTTCCATGTTCAAGTCAACTTTAGAACACCATTTTACCAAGTTCTCTGCCACTTTAAAACAAGTATCATCTTTCTTCCTTCCAAAAACACATTTATGGGTGGGCCACGGTGGTGCAGCAGGCAGGGTTACTGCCTACCATGCCAGAGACCCAGATTTGATTCCTGGTGCCTGCCCATGCAAAAAAAAACACACATTTATGATTTCCTTCTAAGGCCTCATGGGAGTACCATTAGTATCCGTATTTCTAACAACAGTCCCTTCAAAGTGAGTTAGGCTTTTTCTATCAAGTCTCTTCCAGCTTCTACCCATCATCCAATTCCAAAGCTGTCTCCACATTTTTAGGTAGTTATCACAACAGCATCCTACCTTTCAGTATTAAAAACTGTTTCCCAGATGCTAAAACAAATATCTGTTGGTTTAAAAACAGGAATGTATTGGCTCTTGGTTTCAGAGTACAGAAGGCTTGCTTCCTCCCAGGGTTGGAATCTTCTGGCTAGGCAGTAATTTTTGGGGTTGCTTGAGTTTTCTGTCACAGGGCAATGTACACAGCAGCATATTTTCCTTTATCATCCAGGTTCCACTGACTTCCAGCTTCTGGCTCCCTGTAGATTCTTTGTGGCTTTTTTAATAAAACCTCCAGTAATAGGATTCAGACCCATCCTGATTGGGTTGGGCCATGCTAAGATAACCTCATCAAAAGGTCCTATTTACAATGAGTTCACAACCACAAGAAGAGATTAAGAACATGCTTTCCTGGGGTACATAACTCCAAGCGACCAAAGATGCTCAACATCATTAATCATGAAGAAAATGTAAACAAAAAGCACAGTGGACAACTGGAAATTCACATGCAAAAAAATGAATGTGGATCCCTATGTCTCACCATACACAAAATTTAATTTCAAATGAACCAAAGATCTAAACATAAGTGCTGATAATATGAAACTCCTACAAGAAAACATAGGGAAATATCTTCAGGACTTGTGGGAGGCAATGTATTTTTAGATTTTACACCAAAAGCAGAAGCAACAAAAGAAAAAAATAGGTAAATGGCACTTCACCAAGATTAAAAACCTTTATGCACAAAGAGTAAATTAGCAAGAGAGTGAAAAGACAACGTATGAATGGGAGAAAATATTTGAAAACCATGTATCTGATAAGGATTTAATATCCAGAATATATAAAGAACTCATACAACTTAACAAAAAAAGACAGACAACCCAATTAAAAATTGGACCAAGGATGTGAATAGACATTTCTCCAAAGATGATACTCAGATGACCAATAAGTATATCAAAAGATGCTAGTTATTAACCATTAGAGAAATTCAAACTAAAAGTACAGTGAATACCACTTCACACTCACTAGGATGGCTATTACTTAAAAAACTGAAAATAGTGTCAGTAAGGTTGCATAGAAACAGAACTCTCACACATTGTTCATGGGAACGTTAAATGGTGCAGCCACTGTGGGAAACAGCTTGACAGTTTCTCAGAAAATTAAACATAGAATTATCATAAAACCCAGCAATCCCACTCCAAGGTATATACCCAAAAGAATTGAAAGCAAGGATTCAGACAGATATTTGTACACAAATGTACACAGCAGTATCATTCACAACAGCCAGAGTTGGAAGTAACAGATAGATGAATAAACAAAATGTGATGTATCAATTCACTGAAATATTATTCAGCTATAAAAGAAGTGAAGTGCTGGTGCATGCCACAACTATGGGTGACCTTTGAAGACATCATGTTGAGTGAAATAAGCCAGACACAAAAGGACAAATACTGTATGCATTTTCTCATATGAAATACTTAGAATAAGTAAATTCATAAAGAAAGCAGGGTGGCAGGATGGGGGAAATGGGGAATTATTGCTAAATGAGTATGAGTTTTGGTCTAGGATGATAAAAATAGCATAGAAATAGATAGCGGTGAAAGTTTCACAGTAGTACCAATTTACTTAATGTCAAAGATTTGTCCACTTAAAATGGTTAAAATGATTTTTATGTGTATATTTTACTACAATTAAAAATAAATAATTTTTTTAAAAACATAGTTGGAATATATCATTATTAAAAAGTCACTTTACAAGAGGATATTAAAAAGGCCAATAAACAATAAAATGATATAATTAAATAAAATGAAAAAAAGCAGAACCTTATCAGTCATCTAGGAAACGCACATTAAAATCACAATTAAATACCACTACACACCCACCAGAGTGATTAAAATTAAAAAGATTATAATGCCAAGTACTGGCAAGGATGTGAGGCAGTGAGAATTCTCACATACTCCTGATGGAAAAGTACAATCATATTGCAAAACTATACAGCAGACTCCATTAAAGTGAAATATCTTATATCCCAGCAATTTCACTCTTAAATATATTATGAACAGAAATTTTTACTTATGCACACTAAAACATATTTGAAAGAAGTTCATAGCAGCATTATTCACACAAAAAAAGCCCACAAATAAAAGACTGAATAAATTATGGTATCTTTAATTTACTGAATTCTACATGGCAATGAAAATAAGCAAAATACATCTAGTACAACAATAATAGATCTCACAAGGCCAGGCACAAAAGAATATAGACTTTATGAGTCAATTTATTGAAAGTTTAAAAAATAGATGAAGCATAATTACAGTGTTTATGCTCAAACTCAAAAGAAAGTCAAAGAAATGATTACCATAAAAATCAGGATAATGGTTACCTTTTAGAAGCAATGACTGAGAGGGAGTGGGGGTTCCTAGGGTGGTGAAAATATTCTACTACTTACCCTTGACAGTAATTACTTAGGTGTCCTCTTTCTGATAAATGAAATCAGTAGCATATTTTTTTATAGATGAATTTTATTTCTTAATAAAAAAAGGTTTTAAAAAAGATTAAAAGGTTTAACGATTCTATTTAACTCTATAATAAATATTTTATCAGGTGATTCTTACATTCTTTAAAACAATGAAGTCTAAAGTCTTTTTAATAAGAGAATTTTCATTGGTAAGGTCTGACTAGAAGCATTTAATAATTAGTAAAATAAGTAAACTAGAAACAGATGATAAACTAACCTTATTAATTACTTAAAAATCAGTAACTTGTTTAAACCAATTCAAAATAATTGAGTAAAATGAAACAAAATTTCTCTTAGACCTCTTAAATAATTACCTCCTTGGGTAAGGTGAGACTGTGGGTGCTCTCACTATAACCAATAGCAGTGAAAAGTTTGGCTTTTTCCTCGGGGGTCATAAGGTCATCAATAGCTACAAAGAAAAGACCAGATATTTTAAGAAACCAAATGCTTCAGCAACTTTAGAGATAAAATCAAAAAAGCAAGCCAAACTAATAAGTGTCCTAAAATCTAAAACAGAAGTAACTAAATAATTATATCCAGTGTACTACTTTGACTAGTTTACACAAACATCCTATATTTAAGAAAAGGCAGAGAGACACCATTAAGGAAATTCAGGTACCATGTTAGTGTTTTAATGTTTCCTAAGTATTTAAAAAACATAAGTATAACGTGTAATTAGATATCCATGTAAAAAAGTAACAATAAGGAAAGTTAAATATTGAAACCTCTCAAGTCAAACTTCTTAAATTTCATGCAAATAGTTGTTCTAAAAAAAAATATCAAAGTTTTATTTTAGTTACATAAAGAGAGAACTGTTCTAGCCTGATATGTTTACTTTAGAAAGTTAAATAAAATTATAAAATTACACAGCTTGTATGTTTAGTTAGGTAACCCAGTCAACTCTATAATTTACCTTTTATTTTGAAAGTTTTTTTGTTTTTGTGGGGTTTTTTGGGGGGGGATACATGGTCTGGGAATCAAACCCGGTTCTCCCGCATGAAAGGTGGGCGTTCTAACCACTTAACTACTCATGTGCCCTATTTCAAAAGTATTTTGAATAATATCCAACAAATTGGGCAAGATATAATTTATATAGTTTTATCATATCAGCGTATAATATATTATTTAATTTGGAACTTACTTTCAGGAATCAAAGATTCTTCATCTTTTTTCTTAGATTCCTTCTTACTCCAAAACCCACCAAACCAGCCTCCACGTTTCTCGCCTGTATCAGACTTTTTCCTTAATTTTTGTCCAGATCGAATCACCTAAAAAAATTTTTGAATTAATTAATGAGTAAGTACATTTTTCTTCATATTCAGATGTAGCCAAGTAAGAGAAAAAATTTTTAACATTACATCAGATTTAAAACAGTCAGAGAAAAGCAAGTTCCTTCTTAACTGATGCTCAACGTCTGATTAATATGATCTCACTTAACTTCCTACAACCTGAACCCTACTGATAGCATTTGGATGAGGCTGCACTGAGGTAGCAATATACTTAAGGTCTCAAGTGAAATTTTCCTGAGTAATGTGTCTTCCAAATTTTTAAGTTAAGGAGACACTAGGACAGCTGGTTTATAAAACAAAAAGTTCCCTGAAAGGAAGATGCTACCACACTCAAAAAGTATTAGTTTAAAAGAATTCATACTGAGAATTTATGTACATTGCTAGGTTGTTAGCTATAGATCTGGGGGTTGGGATGGCAGATGAGAACATAGAAATAAAAACAGATAGTCTTCAAAAAACTCATTTTACCCTTTTTCTCAACAATTCCTGACTTGATTTCTATTGCCCCTTCTCTTTGATAATGATAAAATACAGAAAAATAATCAAAAAACAGAAAAGGGAGTGTTCAAGAGAAAAGAATAATTTATATGCTATATTCTCATTCCTTGAATAACTAAATTTTAGTTATTTTCCCACTTAAAGTTTCAAACATTTTACACTGGTTGTGAACTAGAAACATATTACAAGCTCCTTTGTGTAACAAAAAGTAAAATAATCCAAAAGAGAAATAAAAAGAAAAAGCTGAATTTCATAGTAGAAAAAATAGGTTTGATAATAAAATTACTCAGTTTAAGCTAAGTTAATTAAGCCCTCTTTAACAACTAGATATTAAATAAACAATAAGGAAATAGGTATCCATCTGTATGCAAAGCTATTAAAAAGTCCCACTTATATCTCAGCTATAAACAATTTTTGTCAAGCTTATCAATCCATTTGCAGCAGTTAGAAATAGAATGAGTAAAACATATATGATCTCTCATTAGTTTGTATTCTACATGAAAATACATTTGACTTGTTTATGACCCTGGCATTAGAAGATTAGTATACTCTCCTGTTTTTCACGACAAGCAGAACTTAAGTTATTTAACCTCTCAATGCCTCAATTTCCTGATGTAATATGAAGATAATAGTATCTTCCTCAGAACTGACAGTGTCCAACAAATTATATCATAAAAATGTCAGTTACTATTATCATTCTTATCCTTAAACTTTCTACTTTAAAATTTCATGATACAAAATTTGGACAAAAGCAAATCAGCTCTTAATCAACAATATTTTGAGATAATTTCAGACTTAAGCACAATATCGCTAATCCAAGTGCTTACTGTGGGGTATCTTTTAAATGGAACTAGTACCATCATGTTCTATAATTTCAAAAGCTGTAAGTGTTGAAATATTAATGAGAAGGGCAAATGACCTAAGCATCAAAATAAGAAATAAAAATTAAAACTTGAAAGTGGTTTCAAAAATTTCAAGTGCAGCATTTGCATACAGGCTACATAGTTTCAACAGCAATTATGCATTCTTAAGACAAAGAAATCATGTAACCTGTGAAAAGTGCTCTGTCTTTACCAAAAGTAGTCAGGAAAGAGACTTAGTAACTTACTGGCAATTCAGGAGGAGATTATGATAGTGTTTGAGAATGTAAAGATTAAGAATTGAGAAAATGTTTTACACATTCAAACCCTGCCTGAAAATGTACATTGAAAGTGAATAACAAATCAGCTACTATGGACACAACAGGTCAGTGGTAATTCAATGCTGGCTGCAAATAAGAATCATTAGGAAGCTTTATATAAATGTGTCTTGATATATATGCTCTATGTCTCTTGATGTCCAAGCCCCACCACATCAATTAAATGAATTTTTGGTGGTCTCCAGGCATCAGCAATTTTTTAAAAACCCTCAATTTTTAAATTGAGTGATTCTATTATGGAGCCAGGGTTCAGAACCACTGAGTTAAGTATGAAAGAATTTCTTCTAGCAACTGCAAAGATCATCAAGTTGGGAGTTTAAGTGCCTCAACGCTGTCACAACGTTGATGAAACTGAGCTATTTTGGAGAAGACACCCAATAAAAGTATATCATCTGGGTTTTTAAGAAGTTAAGTTTGAATTTAGTATCAGTGTCTTTAGAGAAAATGCAACCAAAGAGGTTTAAATGCAAGTTTATACCTACCTCTTTTAGACACCGGGACTTAAACAAATGAATAGACTTTTGTAAATCTAAATACAGTCCAGGACCATCTATAAACCACTTTAATATTTTATTAAAATTTTTTAAACCAAAGTAATAATTTTAAAACAACCCATTTAAAAATTGGACAAGAAAAAGGTTAATTAAAAGCGGTAGGCTCTTGCGGCATCCTGGCTGGCCAATTCCCATCCATCGCTGGTCAATAGTGAGGCAGCCCACACTTCCAGTGCCGATCCCTGGTCCCAGTTCTATGGGACTGGGAGATCTATGTCTGGCCCAATTTGTCTGGTAGCAGTCTGAGGAATCTGCCATCCCAGAACTTACCCTACATATAGAAAGCAGTTCACAGACATCTCCTAGGGAAACCTGTGGGAGAGCTGTAAAGTTATGCCAACTGGACAAGGGATTACTGGCTATAGGACAAACAGTGCAGTGCCAAGGACCATAAGAAAGGAGCCTCTTTTTAGGAATGATGAGACATTTGTATCCAAGCAAACAAGGGAATTCCTAGCACAACATGTACACGCCAAGAGACATGCACAGAAAGGACCAGGGAGGCACAGACAGTTTAGCCTGGGGGTATTCTTCAAAGTCTTTGTTTGGATAAGCCTGAAGAAGAGCACTTGCACAGGTCAATCATCGAAGACTAGGAAAGAGCAGGCCACGGTGGCTCAGCAGGCAAGAATGCTTGCCTGCCATGCCAGAGGACCAGGGTTCAATTCCCGGTGCCTGCCCGTGTTAAAAAAAAAAAAAAAAAAAACTGGGTTGCCCTCTAATGCAACCCTTTTAATAGGGCGGGCCACGGTAGCTCAGCAGGTAAGAATGCTTGCCTGCCATGCCCGAGGACCGGAGTTCGATTTCTGGTGCCTGTCCATGTAATAATAAATAAATAAATTAATTAATTAATTAAAAAAGACTAGGAAAGGTGTTTTCTTTTGTCCTTATTATTTTGTTGCTATTGTAGTTGTTAGCTCCTGGTACTCAAGGAAAACTCTCTGGCATAACACTAGCTGGATGCAACCTTAAAGAACAGGTACCCCAGAGACAACACATTAAAATACAAAAATGTCCAGGTTTCAACAAAATATTTCAAAACATACAAGGAAACAGGAATTAACAGCTCAGGAAAAGGAGAAATTAAAGCATAAGAAACCATCAATGAGGAAGACCAGACCTGAGACATCATAGCCAGAAAACTTTTTTCAAATGTTCCTAAATATGCTCAAAGAACTAAGGAAAAACATCGACAAAGAACTAAAGGAAACTGGGAAAGGTGAAAGTTTTGCAATGAAAGGTGGTGAGGATACAGTGACACAGTGAATGTGATTACTCCTCCTGACTACTATGCTTGGCAGTGGCTAAGATGGGAAAGTTTATTAGATGTATATATGCTTCCACAACAAAAAATAGCAAATAAAGAGACAACGACAATTAAAGACAATACATGACTGTAGTAGTTAGGTTCAGGTATCAACTTGGCCAGATGATGGTGCCCAGTTATTCTACTGCTGTGGACTAAAATCATCAACATTTGAAATTCATCTATGGCTGATTACATCTGCTAAGGGGGGGTGCCTTCCACAATGAGTGACTTTTAATCTAATTAGCTGGAAGTATAAAAAAGAAAGAAAGAGCTCAGCAGCTCAGATCCAGACATCTGGAGATGCAGAAAGGAACTGCCCAGGGGAAAGCCCTTTGAACCCAGAAGCTGGGAGGGAAGGTCAGCAGATGTCGCCATGTGCCTTCCCATGTGCATGTGACAGAGAAAGTCATAGGAAACATAGGAAAGCAAGCTGGGTTCCCTCCCAAGAACTGTAAATTTGTAACTAAATAAGTCCCGTTTATAAAAGCCAGTCCATTTCTGGTATATTGCATTACAGCAGCATTAGCAAACTAAAACAATGACCCAACACAAGATCTAACAAGGAAGGAGAGAAGGTTCAAAAATACATTATAGGAAAAATGAAAAAAAAAAATGGTACATGGACAGTAAGCTTTATATCAATGTTAAAGTTCTTGGAATTGATACTGCACTTAGGGTGGATATATAAGTGAATAATCTTGTTCTTAGAAAATGCACATTGCAGTATTAAGAACTCAAGGAAAATGCTGTATACAACCTACACTCAAGTGTTCAGAAAATGGACAAACAGATAAATGGACTTATAAACTGATGGATAGATAGAATGATATGACAAATGTGACAAACTTGTGAATCTAGGTAACTCGGGGATAGGGATATGCCAAAGCTCTCCATGTGGGCTTTATATTATTTTTCTAACTGTCGTGTAACTTTGAAAACATTTCCAAATAAAGTGGAAAATTGAAAGAAAAAATGGGCAAAAGACTCGAATACCTTTCTCCAAAGAAGATATACAAATGGACAATAATCACATGAAAAGCTGCTCAACATCATGGTCATAGGGAAATGCAAACCAAAACCACAATGAAATACCACTTCACACCCACTTTAATTTCCATTATGTTGGCATGGATGCAGAGAAACAGGAACTCTCGTTCACTATCATGGGAAAGTAAAGCAGTGCCACTGCTGTGGAAAACTGTTTGGCGATCCCTCAAAAAGTTAAACTTAAAATTACCTTATGATCCATCAACTGCACTTCTACTCATAATTCCCAAATTATTCTAGGTATGTACCCAAAAGAAATGAAAGTGGGGACTCAAACAGATACTCGTACATCAATGTTAATAGCAGCATTATGCTTTAACAGCCAAAAGGTGGAAACCACCCAGTGTCCATCAACAGTAAATGGATAAATAAAATGGAATATTGCTCAGCTATAAAAAGGTATAAAGTTCTGCTATCTGGGAGGATTAACAGTCACCCATTTCAAAACTTATTATAAAGCCACTGTGGTCAAAAGAGCATGGTACTGACACAAAGATGAGTATTGACCAATGGAAGTGAATTAGAGCACAGAAATAGACCACCAAATCTATGGTCAACTAACTGATCTTCGACAAGGCCAGCAAACCCACTGAACTAGGACAAAATAGTTTTTTCAATAAATGGGCATGGAAGAACTGAGTATCAATAGCCAGAAGAATGAAAAAGGGTCCTTACTTTACACCCCATACAAAAATTAACTTAAAATGGATCAAACACCTATATATAAGAACCCATACCATAAAACTCCTAGAAGAAAATGTAGGAAATGTCTACAAAACCTAGTAATAGGAGATAGCTTCCTAAATCTAACACCCAAAGCACAACCAACAAAAAATAAAGGGGAACTCCTCAAAATCAAATGCTTTTGTGCCTCAAAAGACTTTGTCAAAAAGGTGAAGAGGCAGCCAACTCAATGGGAAAAAATATTTGGAAATCACACATCAGTTAAAGGTTTGATATTTTGTATACATAAACAAATTATACATTTCAAAAACAAAAGAACCAACCCAATTATAAAATGGGCTAAAGATATGAAAGACATTTTTCTGAAGAGCAAATACAGATGACTAAAAAGCACATGAAGAGATGCTCATTCTCATTAGCTATAAGGAAAATGCAGATCAGGACATTGTTACAATGAGATACCACCTCACACCTATAATATACCCAAAAGAGCTGAAAGCAGTGACACAAGAGACATTTGAACACCAATGTTCATAGCAGCATTATTCACAATTGCCAGAAGATGGAAACAATCCAAATGCCCATCAACAGAGGAGTGGATTAAAAAAGTGTGGTATATACATACATGGAATATTACGCAGCAGTAAGAAGAAATGACATTCTGAACCACATGACAACATGGATGAGCCTTGAGGACACAATGCTGAGTGAAACAAGCCAGACGACAAAAAGACAGATACTGTATGATTCCACTTTTATGACCACGGTAATGGTAAAAATCAGAGGCTTATACTACAGAATATAGGGGACCTAGAGATACACAGAAGCTAGAGATGGGTGGACAGTTAGCAAATGAGGTTGAACTTAATTGTAAGGAAATAGATAGAAGTGAAGGCAGTTCACTAGTGGGTCTATAAGTAATATTACCAAATTGAAGATGAACATGATTGAAATGAGCTATATAGACTCATGTGTCCCACTGATTAACATTACAAATATAAATAAGTTCCTGCATGAACTACTGCAAAGGTATGAATCTTGTACAAAGAGTATATAATTTGGGGGTATAGAAGGGAAAGTGCTATTGCATGCTATAGGCTGTCTTCAACAGGAAAACATCAATAGTACCCCCTGCAATACCAGGGATTCATAATGGGGGGAGGGACAAGAGTTAGGGGGAGATTTGGATTTTCTATTTGCTGAGAGTGTGTTTTGGTTACCTTTCTCTTGGGAACAATGAAACTATCTGAAATCGAGAGTATTGATGGACCGTTGACTTTGGACATTACATATGAGGCCCAGTAGATGGGCCACCTGGCTGAAAGATGCATTGACTGAAAAGACTGGCAAACAATGGTGAACACATATGATCAAATATTGTGTTGCTAAAACAAGGAACGAAGTTATAAGGCATGCAACGATGTGAATGAACCTGTGAGACATTTGGTGAGGCAAAATAAGCCAAGCAGAAAAGAGCAAATATTGTTATGATCTCATTTAGAAAATACTTAAAACTGGAGCCTAGAATGCAAGCTCTTATAACATTTCATTTAGTCTGGAGTGGTAACTGCTATTTCTGGATTTTGAGAGGCTGTTTTATATATGCATAGCCTGGTATTCAGAGGTAAGAATGAGGCCAACCAGGTCAGGATTAAGGTAATTCAGAATACAGAGATAAGGAAGACACCGTCTGTATTTTAGAACGTCACCTACTCTTTGAAACCAAAGGAAGAGTTTTATTATATCCAGAACTTAAATTTTCTGTAGCACATAATCTAACTCAACCTGTCTGGATAGATCATTTAAACAATCCAAATACAGGGAGCCCAGAATAAGAATGAGAGCCTTTAATCCTGCATAGCTTAATGCAATGCCTAAATACATCCCAGAGTATATTAAGCAGATAATCAAAAAGTATTGGCAAAATCCCTTGAGGGATGGGAGAAAAAATAAGGAACTATTAAACTTCACCACAGGGAAACCCGATACTGTTTCAAACATTAGGAACATGCCAAACAATAAGCCAAACCCTTGATCTTGAGGGCTGCTCTTGTGAAGCTTATGTATATAGCACAGAAGCTTACTCTACCTATAGATATGCCCAAAGGTCACCTCTAGAGGACCTCTTTTGTTGCTCAGATGTAGCCTCTCTTTCTCTAAGCCCAACTCTGCAAGTGAAACCATTGCTATGTGGGACATGACATCCAGGGGTGAAAGTTTCCCTGGCAGTGTAGGAGATAACTCCCAGAGATGAACCTGGCCCTGGCACAGTGGGATCAACAATGACATCCTGAACAAAAAGGGGAAAAGAAATGCAACAAATAAGGTATCAGTGGCTGACAGAGTTCAAATAGAGTCGAGAGGCTACTCTGGAGGTCACTCTTATGGAAGCTTCAGTTAGATATTGCTACCGACCATAACTTGACAAACCCCAGTCTAAACCATTTCTGCCAATCCTAAAGAATACCTAGGGCATTAAATAAGAGTCAAAAAGGTTTCGTCCACTAGGGTAACTTTCCAGAAGCCTACAAACTCCAGATGGGCTCCTTCCTGGTCCAGATAAGTCCTGAAATGCAGAGGAGCTAGCCTCTCCAGAACATCAACTACCTCCCAGTCCCCCTATCCCATATTATCAACAGCCCCTTCCATAAAGTTAGAATGGGCATAGGCCAAATATCCCTAAAAAGTAGGAGGAAAAGCAAAGGTGATGGTGGAGTTATACAGAGAAGGCAGGGTTTAACAAATGAGTATGAGTGCTGAATCATTATACTGATTATTTCTTTTCATCTTCAGTACCTTACAGCAGCTAGAAGTTAAAACTAAAATCACGGAACTATAACCCATCTCGAACTCTGCTATCTGTTCTACAACTAATTGCTGCAATGTACCTAGAAATCTGTTTTTCTGTACACATGCTATTTTCCATAACATGGGAAAGAGAGAAAGAGTATAACACAGAAGGTAGGATTTAACAAATGAGTATGACTGTTGAATCATTATATTGATATTTATTTTGGTCTCCAGTGTCTTGAAGCGGCTAGAAGAAAAAACAAAAAATCATGGAATTGTAACTCATGCCAAACTTTAAAATCTGTTCTATAACTACTTGTTAGACTGTGCTTGGAAATTTATTCCTTTTTTGTATATGTGTTATTTTTTCATAAAAAAGAAAGAAAAAAAGTTGATTGTGGTGATAAAAAAAAAATATTTAAGCCTTCTAGCCTCCTATATTCTGGAACAGCTAGAAGGAAAAATCTGAGATGATGGTATATAGTCCATGACAAACTCTGGGAGATGTCCTATAACAACTTGTTGAAAAGTTTTATGAAAACTGTTGCTTTTTATTTCGTAGCTTTGTGTATATGTTATATTATAATAAAAAAGTTAAAAAATAAAAAGATTAAAAAAAAGAGTGAATATTATCCAAGGACTTGCACTCTATTCTGGATATTTAGTGAGTTTCTGCTTGTACATGGGACAGTTGAGTATTTTCAGGCAAAAAAAAAAATGCTTTCTATTTAGAGATAAAGTATGGTTTAAGGTACTGTGTATAGCTGCTAAGCTGACAAGGGGTAGATTGTGATGGTTGCATTCATGTGTCAGCTTGGCCAGGTGATGATGCCCAGTTGTCTGGTCAAGCAGGCACTGGCCTATCTGCTGCCATGAGAACATTTTGTGGATTTAAATCATGAGCACATGGGTTGCATTCACAGCTGATTACACCTGCAGTGGCTAAGGGGAACACCTTCTGCTTAATCTAATCACCTGAAGACTTTTATAGGAAAATTCAGAAGAGAAAATCTCTCTCTCTCTCTCTCTCTCTCTCTCCCCCCCACCCCCTCCACTGCAGGGGGTTTTGTGAGGACCTTCATAGAGGCTGGCAGCTCACTGCCCTACAGATTTTGGACTCTGCCATCCCCATGGTTGTGAGATACTTTTATAAATCCCACATTTATAGATATCTCCAGTTCGTTGCTTCCCTGAGAACCCCAAATAATACAATGACTATGACTATTATTCAGAGTAACTCTTACCCTTGATTTAGCCCCTGCAGGAGATGGTAAGGACCCTACAAACAGGGCTACCAATGTCTTACCCATCTCTTTGTTCCCCTGGCACACTGTAGACCTGGAAAATATTTGATGAAGAAAATATATGCACATATGTATGTGTTTAAAATAATAATAATAACAATAATTGGGACCTAACTGAATGAAGAATTATCATAACAAAGCCATTTTCAGAAAAGAGAAGAAGCCCTGTTAGCAGTAACTTACAATGATTTATATTGAGTTTGTTTCAGTGAGTAATTTTTTTAAATGTGTAGATATAAAATTTCTCTGAGTTAGATGTACAAATTCTACTGCTGTTTGATAATAGAAACCTTTGATTTATCTCTGCTTCTAGGAATGAATTTTCTTTTACAAAATTAAAGTGGACCCTATTTTAGGACAAATTTATTTGGATTTAAGATAAATAAAAGGTCTAGCAATTAAAAAAAATAAAAATAATAATAAATAAAAAGATATAAAAGTGAAAACAACATGTTGAGTAAAATAAGCCAGACATAAAAGGAGAGTTATTACATGATTTCACTTATATGAAATAACTACAATATGCACTGTGAGACACAGAAAGCTGATCTTTACCAGATATAGGTTAACAGACACAGCAGAGTGGCGGAGGGAATGGGGACTCAAAACTTAATGGATGTAGAACTTCTTTGGGTGTGACAGGAAAGTTATGGTAATGGATGGTTGTAATGGTAGCACAACATTTTGACTGTAATTAATACCAATGAATTGAGTGCTTGAAAGTTGTTAAAATGGAAAATGTTATTTTTTATATATGTTACCACAAATTTTTTAAAAAGTTATGGTATAGGTGTTATTAGAGCCCATTTTACAGAGAAGAAAACTAAGAGAGAGATGAAATACATAGCTCAAGGTTACACAACCTGTAGGTAGCAATGCCGGGATTAAAAACCAGACCATCTGATTCCTGCAGTCTGCTAGTACAATAGGCATTCAATGAGTACTTGCTAAATAAATGAATGAATTAGTGCATATAACTTAACTCTATTTAGAAACATAACTATGTCTGGAGATTTATAACCAGAAAAAGAACCAAAAGGGCATACAGTAAGGTATCTTAGTTGTTACTTTCAGTGTATATAATAATGAGTGCTTCCATTTTTTTATTTCTATATCTTATTTTCTACAATAGGTTGCATTACTTACAGCTTATATTTTTAATTATCAAAAAAATTATGTTACAGATTAATAGAAATGACATGGACCAATATACACAAGATACCAAGGCAGGTAAATAAGCACTTAACAAGCATTATAAACAGACTGATTTCAATTTTGAAAAGAAAGAAAAGAAAAAAAGAGAGGAAGATGGGGAGAAATGAAAAGAGGATAGAAAGAAAGAAAAAAGGAAAGGGAAACTAAGAGAAAAAGGGGATAAATAAGTAGGAGGAAAAAACATGCACTGGTAAAAACCTGAAAGTCTATTTGCCAAATGCTAACAGTAGCACTCTAAGTTGCTAGGATTATGGATTTCATTAACTTTCTTTTAGGGGTTTTGTGAAATTTTTGTTAAAAATTTTTAAAGTTTTATTCTCTCTTTATGTTAGTGGCTTTTTCCCGGTATTCGTTTGTTTTCTCCTGAGGCTGAATTAGTAACGAAAACTCAACCTCAGTTCCCACTTGGGTAAATCTCAGCAACTTTCTAAAATATGAAACTTGGATTTCTTGATCTTAGGTTTAACAGTGGTATTAACATATGCAAATTACAAAATCAGCTAATAAAAATGATTACCTCAACTTTTGCTTGTTGCCTTGCTAAAATTATGTTAAAAACATCAAGGTTCTTTTCCAAGTCCTATAAAACAAAGACACATTTATAAACGAAGGAAATGATAATTAGATGGAAAAAATGTTTTACTTTCATGATTTCTATGTATATCTACTCCATTAATAGTACTTGTGATCTAGTGAAAATGTAAGTAAAAATTTGAACATACACTGGCTTTGTTTTTACAATACATTAAATAAATTTTTATTTAATTTTTGTAATGTTACATTTTTGTTTTTAAAATACATTAAATAAATTTTCCAAGAAAGCAAATCCTCATTAGAGTATGAAATTATTAATTCTTCTGTAAGACCATTATCATTCACAACCTGCCACATGTGTATAGGCAAGCAAGAATATCTGGGAAATGGATTTGTTCAGACGATATCAAGTAAATATATATACAGCATGAGTTATTCTATCTATTAAAAGGAGGTAAATAATAAATAAGAGTCCTTTCATCTCAAGAAGTAAAAACTGCTTTTTATAAATGATATTTTGAACCCACTACTACATATAAATATGGGACTGCTACTAATAAAGATACATCAAGCTAATAATAAAAACTAACTTGAATAGCTCTGTTTTGATTTTCTAAATATTATTATGAAAACTAGATATATTCCCCCAAACAGTTTATGATAATCTTATTTTATCTAATACTAGGAGAGGAAAAAAGCTGTTTAATAAAGACAGAAAAATTGGGGTCTTTTTTTAAAAAGAACATTTTTGTTTTTCTAAAATTATATTTTTGTTCAAACTAAACAGAAAAATTTCCATTAAAATAAATATCTCAAGAATTACTATTAAAGGATAATTAAATAAATAATCGCTTTCACAAAATATGCAAGATATACCTGAATTTGTTTCTGTATTTCTTCCGAGACCTTAATCTGGGTTAGCTTGTTTTTATAGGTATTTTTATAACTCTTAACCAACTGTCTGTGCTTTTTTATATTACTCCACGACCACATTTGTGTATATCTTCTTATATGAACTTCAAGGACAGAATCAATTGCATATTTCCACCTGCAAATAAAATTTTGTTAATAAATACTTGAAAATAGAGGCTTAAAAAAGGCAGGATAATTAGGAAGAAAAGAACATTAAGATTTTAGTTCTACAACAACAATTTCTTTTGTTTTTATTAATGTTCTTCCTATAAGAGTTCAGTAATAACATTTCAACTCTGACTTAAACAAACTGAGATTTAAGGAAACCATTCCAGGATGAGAGTATGTATGAAAATTATAAAGGCACAAAATGCCATTTTGTGGAAAATTAACAGTATTCTCATAAGACTATAATATTCAGTATATGTGGGTGCCTAACAGGAAATATGACTTTAAAAATGTTAACATACTTGAATGCTCAGTTAAAAATATGGGACTAATCTAGGAGCAAAAGTACAAGAGGTTGTGTTTATACAAGAGTGACATGAAACATACAAAAAGGCTCTCTTTTCTATTAAAAAAAAATAGCTCCATTACATGGCTAAAAAGGTTCTTAACACTCAGATATGATTATATGTTTCTCAGAAAACATAAAAAGCAAATTCCAACTTACCACTGACGACTATTGGTATGAAGTGGCAAATAAGGCTTAAATTTCCTGTAAGGGGCATTTCTAAACATATAATCCAATGACTCCAAAAGGTCAATCATACTTAGGTACTATCAAAATAAAAAACAAAAAAACTATTCATTATAATTTACACA
This sequence comes from Tamandua tetradactyla, assembly GCF_023851605.1. Taxonomy (NCBI): domain Eukaryota; kingdom Metazoa; phylum Chordata; class Mammalia; order Pilosa; family Myrmecophagidae; genus Tamandua; species Tamandua tetradactyla. The sequence goes on from NC_135340.1 coordinate 78,174,554, forward strand.
CATGAACAAATATCAAATTTTATTCTATTTTTCAGTCTAGTAAGACTCCAAATTCCCTGACCAAAAACTATCATTATTGCCTTATAACACAATAATATACTATATTTCATTAAATTGAAGACACCATCAATTATAAGTCGGAATATTACTTTTTGGTTTCACTACAAAAGAAACAAGTGCTGCCAATTAAATTGTCACATCACCAATAATAATATACATTCTATTTTCAGATATGAAATGAATGTCTAATTCAAAAAAAAAACAAAATATGATACTATAGGGCGGGCCACGATGGCTCAGCAGGCAGAGTTCTTGCCTGCCATGCCGGAGACCCAGGTTCGATTCCTGGTGCCTGCCCATGTAAAAAAAAATATGATACTATAACTGCTGTCCTAACATGGAATATGTTTCTAATAAAATTACATATTTTTCCTCTGGATCATCACTGTATCACTAGCTATCTATGAACTGATTTTCAAATTGCTCCAGAAAATTACTGCTTAAATAAAGATAAAGCTATTTAAGCACTCATCTTACCACCAACACAGCAACTCTGCAGATATGATAAACAACAAAATGGAGGAAAACTCACACAATAAACACACAAAGCTAACATGACTGTAGATAACAGAAAGAAAGGGTCAAGTGTAGTTTCTCCTTCTCTCCAATTTTTCTTAATGCAATTCTCCCTAAGGATTCCCATATACCTATTCAGTACTTGAAATGTGGTTAGTCTGAACTTAAAGTTAAGTATAAAATACAGCACAGATTTCAAACATTTGCCTGTTGGAACGATACTATTTTAGATATGTTAGATTAAATAAAATGTCAAAGTTTACTTCACCTTTCATTTTCATTTTCTAATGTAGCTACTAGAAAATTTAAAATTACATACAGAACTCAAATTATATTTTTACTGGACAGTACTGAGTTGGAAGCTCATTTCAATTAGCCAAATGTCCTGCCATACTTTCACTTCCATCTCTCCCGTCCACCACTCAAACTCCCTGGAGATATAACCAAGCTTGAGAAGTGAATGGAGAAAAAAAGCTGCCAACAGACACTTTCTAACAATTAAGGAAATAATATTTAATGTAAAAGTGTGTGCAATTTAAAAGTGAGGAGAGGGTGGGCCACGGTGGCTTAGCAGGCAGACTTCTTGCCTGCCATGCCAGAGACCTGGGTTCAATTCCCGGTGGCTGCCCATGCAAAAAGAAAAATGAGGAGAGAAAAGCACATTAAAATTCTCTGTCAATAATTGGGAATCAAATGGAAATAGAATCATTCACTACAGTTTGATAAAAGTCTCCAAACATTAAGGAAAAGATCAGACAAAATGAAATAGGCTATTTCTTAAATTTGAAGCTTTCCTTTAAAACAAATTTTTTTTAATTTCTTTTAAATTCAAATCCCTGCATAAAGAACCAAAAGAAACACCAGAGCACTGAAGGAGAAGGGAAAACCTTCTCTAAAGGCAAAGGCAGCCAAGATTCACTGCTAATCAAAGACAGAAATGTCCTTCTGGATCTTACCTGAGGCTTGGTCAGTTCAACGGCAATATTTTGTACTTCTATGTTCCAATCAAGTTTGGGTGTTTTGAGTTCTGTTTCTGCATAAGGATTCATGTAGAGTTTTGCAGAGGCTGATATGGGCTGGAAAACTTACATCAGATGGGAAGACATAAGATATATTTATATGCTTTTACATATGGACAATTGTAAATAATTATGAAACACTGTTTTTCTGAAAATAAGAAAAATTATCAAAAATACACATATCAAAATCATTACCAAAAAACATTCATGCATCTATTTAGCTGCATAAAAAATGGTAAAGCTCACTGGTTAAAGTGAAAAGCTCCAGGAAGAAAACTGGAGTCCTATACTTCTAAATAAAAAATGTACAAAATAAATACAATCTATTCTTGGTTATTTACATAACTGTATAAAATTAGGCTTTTTTTCCCTGCTACAAGGAAGGAAGTAGAATTTGATTCATTTCTGTTTCAATCACTGGCATAATTTAGCAACAGATTCATGAATAAAATTCATATTACCCAGAAAAAAACATTGCTTACCACTTTATGATTTTCAAAGTAAGTTATTACATATATAAAATCTTAAAATTAACTAAAGAAAATATTGTTGAGGTTGAGAGATAGTATGAAAAGGTATATTGTGGCAAATGATAGGAAAAAATAATTTGGTAAGTTTTAGCAGCGAATAATGTTAAGTTATATAAATTATGATGACATGATATTTACAATTCTCATAAGATTGCACAGAAATTTTAAAAGACTTACACAAGTTATTTGCAAGTGAAAAATGCCTACGGATGAAACTGTAGATTTTTCTGAACTAATTCTTTCAACCAATAAAACTAAATGTTTTCAAAACCCGGCAGTATTTAAAAACTTTGTCATCATAAGATACATAGGAATATAAATATATGAGAAAGTGCACACAACAAACCAGGGGTAATTAGCTATAAGAGAATACCAAGGAAACAATAGTGACCCAGCATAACATGGAATGCATGAAAGCCGAGAATGATCATAAAGGTACACATTATAAAGAAATAAACAGCTTCTTTACAATGAACAAGAATGGAGAAAACAAGTGGGATAAATAAATAAACCAGCAGCTTTGTTAAAGAGCTATTTAAAAAGTAAATCAAGATATAAAGGTGAGTCTGCCATAGAAAATCTCATTTAAGAAATATCTAAAGTGTAAGAGGTTGTCTGAAATTGAGAACCTTGCAGATCTGCCAGCTCTGATTCTGAAGGCCTCTAAGTGAATAATTTGAAGAAATTAGTTTCCAAGAATACTAGGAACAATCAGTATGTCTCCTCACAAGTAGAGAAGAAAAGGCCAACTAAACTAAAGGAGTTGTGACAACAGAAGCTTCTTGTCTTGCTTCTTGTATCAACAGTTGTGGATTCCTTTTAACAGAGGTTATCTTGAAGACAAATCTTGCCTCAGGCTTTAAATGAACTAAGGTGACTTGGAACAGCAGAATAAAACTCAACATGTGGAATACTGTAAATAAAACTTTACTGACTTTAAAAAAAAAAAAAAAGAAATATCTAAAGTGGTCAGTTGGTCAGTTTTTCCTAATATTGCAACAGTGACATGCCAGGAGTGACCTGAATACCAAGAGTTCAGAGATTTAGTTGTTAAAAAAGAAACTAAATACTAAAACAAAGATGATAATAATAAGGTAAGAAGAAAACACGGAGGTCAAGGGAGGTTAGCTGCTGGAAATGAACCAAGCCACATTACCTTTCTCACTCTCCAGCAGTGCACATATTATGATCTAGTCCTCAATGATTAGTTAAAATCTAAACATGCTGTAGCATAAAACTGAAGCATAAAATTAATTATTTCCCCTTTCTCTTTGTCATAGTAACTTTATCAAAATAAGTATATTAAAATAAAATATTTAATTCTATGCTTTCTATAGCATGAAATTAACTTTACTCATTATAATTAATTTATACGTTACTTACAGTATTGATGCTTTGGGGACATATTACTACTTGTAAGAATTTCACTTTTCAGCTGATCCTAAACAGGAAATTGAATTAAATAAGAATGGAAAAGAAAATGCACATGTATTCAACCAGGGGGTAAATATGGTTTTTAAATCTGTATCTGTACTTTCCTCTTTGAAATTAGCAGTCCAATAAGAAAAGCACATTGAACAATATTTTCAGGTACATTTGTTTAACATAAAAAATATAAGTACAGTGCACTGGTAATTCAGTAGTAGAATGCTCGCCTTCCATGCGGGAGACCTAGGATAGGTTCCCAGACCATGCACCCCCCCAAAAAATTTATAGATATATATTTTTAATATATATATTTATATATATATATATATTATGAAATATATATTTATATTACATATTTTTAATCACATATATAGAAACATTATAACATTGTGTTCCTCATATAAAAATATACTAACATATTAACATGAAGATATATGAATCAGGATACAACACTTTTCAGGCAATAGCAAACTATTTGTTATAGTATCTGAGAAATGAGAGAGAACCTTGAAATTAATTCAGTCCAAAAGATTCAACTGTTCTTCCTTTCTCCTCTAAGTAAATAAATCTAAGATTGTCTTAGCACATTGGAGTTTTGAATTAATCTTTCTCTATTTAGGAAATCATAACCATGAATACTTAGAACCTTTGCAAAGATCTATTCTTTAGATCTGAAAGGCATCAACCCTTTCTTTACAATACTTTTAAGTTAATCATTATCATATGAAATATACAATATAACAAGAATGCCATCAAAATGAGTGAAAAAAATATATATAATTAATTTGAATCTAATAGTATAGCATCTTTTCTCACTGTCTAGTGAGTGATCCCACAAAGACCCTCAAAAACAAAAGTGCTTACACCAATGTTCTTAGCAACATTATTCACAATAGACAAAGGTAGAAGTAATCAAGTGCCTATCAACGAATGAATAAACGAAATGCGGTATATACACAAACAATGGAATATTAGCCATAAAAAGAAATGAAGTTCTGATAAATACTACAGCATGGATGAACCCTGAAGATATCATGTTGAGTGAAACAAGCCAGACACAACAGGGCAGATACTGTAGGATTTCACTTACGTGAAATTAACTAGAACATGCAAATTCATAGAGACAGATAGAAAGGGCACAGGTTATCAGGGGCTGGGACATGGGTGGAAGTATAGGTGTAGGGGAAATGAGGGACTCAGTACTTAATGGGTACAGCGTTTCCATTTGGGGTGATGAAAAAATTTCAGTAACAGATGATGGTGATGGTAAGACACATTTTAAATGTAATTAGTACCCCTGAACTGTATCCTTGAAAGTAGTCAAAATAGGAAATTCTGTTTTATATGTTACCACAATACAAAAAGGTGAACAATAAAATGCTTTTTTAAAGACATAATAGATTTTTTTAAAATGTGTCTCACACTTCTGATTTAGCAACATACAAGTTAAAAAGATGACTTACAATCTGTCCCTAAGGACCTGTTACATTAAACAAATTAATGAAGTATATAACTGGATCTTCCATATACACACTAAAATTAAAATTACCAAGATCTGTCCCCTTGCTCCCTGGTAAGACACAATGCAGTTTACATTCCAGTAAGCGCTGAGACTGTCAAGTCGTATAAGCTAAAAAAGAAAAATGAAAAGGATGACATTGAAATTATGAATCAATATTAAACGATTATTCTCATGATCACTACTCTACAGTAATCCAACTGCCATTTCAAACTTCTAAAGGAAAAAATAATATAAAAATGGGGCAAATATATTCATATTTATCATACAATTTATTAAGTCTATCTTTTGCTAAATGTGTTTAACTCAGTACTTTAGTCACTAATCTTACTTCAATAGACAGTATTTTTTATAGTACATCTAATATCTCAATTACCCAGCGCTCCATAAAATACCATTTGGGAAATACTGATTTTATCCAGTTTCTTCATTTGACAGGTGAGAAGCCTAAATCTCAGAAAGGATAAGTGATTAAAGAACGTCAAAATTAGACCCTAGACTTTTAACTAACACTCCAATGATACGTTCTGTTCTAATGAGGTTTCTTCAAGAAAATAAATAAATATTTACACCTTGTAAACTAATAAGGAATTTTTATTACAATATAATACCTTGTATATATTTTTTTCTGCTTCATTTAATATGCACGGAGTCCAATGTTCATTTGCAGTCTGAAAAAATAATAGCAATTATAGAAACATGGTCTAAATGTCACACAATAGTGCTCTAATTTTTAAAAACTGAAGCTAAAGAAGTTAGAAAGAAAAGGGACCTCACTAATATTAACTAATATTAGTTATCTGGTTTAATTATAATATAAATATGACAAAATCAAAGAAATAATGAAAACAGAATTGAGGATGGTCTAAGTTAACTGTGTGTTCATTTATTCATTAACATAAAAGACTTGTTAAGCTATTGTGAATCAGAACTGTGACAAGATCTGGGTATGAATAAAACAGACACTCTATAATCTACTGAAGAAGACTCACATGTTTAAAAATAATAATAATAATAATGGTAAAGTAGAAAGATATCCAGAAGAGTATAAAAACCACAGCACAACCATGATTCCAGGAAAGCATGGTCAGCAATGCCAAACACTGGCATGAGATAAACTAAGATAAGCTTATTTAGTTATAAGGGGTTTTTTGATAAATTTGTTAAAAAACAGTTTCAAAGGAGTAGTAGAGTCAGAGTTCAATGGATAGGGAGTCAGTGGAAGGCAGTGAAGTAAAAACAGCAAGCATAGAAAAAATTCTCTCAGAAAGGCTGGTTGGAAAAAAGGAGGGGAAAAGCAAGGTATTAGTTAGACAGGCCTGCATAAAAGTTAAAGAGAGGCTTTTACATTTTGTTGTAAAGGAAAGACTTGAATGTATTCAAATGTTTACATGAAGAAGTTCTCAGAAAGGGAGAGAGAAAAGTTGAAGATTTAGGAAAGAAAGGGAGATGGAAGGAAGGAAGTGAGGGAGGGAGAGAGAAAGGGTGCCTTTACATAAACTATCTCATTTAATCATTAGAAAATATTAACAGGCAGACACTAGTATATCTGTGAATAAATGAGGTTTAGAGAGAAGAAGGAGACTGGCATGATAATCAGTACAATAATATATTACAGGTGCTTTAACAAAATATAATGGAGGGTGAGGCATAAAAGAGGGGGTGGTAAATTGTAAGAGGGAAGTAAAGCAGTGATCAGAAAGAAAAGGCAATCATGTAAGTAAAAACTGAGATACAATCACCAAGCAAAGAGAAGAGAGTAATGCAGGCAAAGAAAACAGTATGAAGAATCTAAGGTTCAAACAGTAGTACACACTTAGAAAACTCCACATCACTCATATGTACTATTATGCCTGTTATTAGAAAATGTGGTGTATATGGCTTTTTGTATCTTTGCTAGAAGCTCAAAGTTAAAGTTTGCTTATGACAATAAGTCTAAGTTTTCTGGAGCAATTATTTCTCTACCCTTCAGAACATACATGAGATATCTTAAATATATCTCTTTTTTAATGAAAGCTACTTTAAATTCATTTTAGAAACAGGCAGAGGATAAACAGTACATTAAACATAGCCTCTCTGACTCCTTTTCCTTTGTTTCTCCACCTCTTCTTCTTCATAGCCTCTGCTTTGTGCTTCAACTCGATGTATAATCACCACTTCTCTGTATGATGCATCATTCACTCTTAAGCTTTCCATATAGCTTTGTACTTCTTTTTCTCTGTTTCAGCCAGTCCACCTCGCTTCTGTTTTACTTCCTTTTCTTTCCCTATTTATGTTCTCGCCATACAACTAATCATAAAGCAAACTTGTCCTGAGTATGATTTATTGTCCACTGCCCCTAACTTTATTAACAGTATGTAAGTGAACCACATCTTTTTTTCTACAGAAAAAACTAATTTAGCTATTCTTAACCTATATAAGCCAGAACATGTTACCTACCACTTAGTTTCCCATAATAGAAAAAAATTTTCCACCCTGGGTATACACAACTCTCTACCTTTAAAGACTTTAAGAAAAAAAAAAACCACATTATAAAATACTTAGTAAAAATGAATTACTTTACATAAACCACAATATACACATGTATACATGCACATATAAACACACATGAATAAGCTGTTTGGAAATTCGATCTACTTGTACCAAGGATGAGTATGCAATGCTATAGAAATTTGTCTTCCCCTAATTTCTCCAGTTTAAGATTCAATTTTTAATTCTTTCAAAACGGAATTTCCAAATAGCTTGTTGACATTTTGATATTAGTTAATTCAAACAGACACATCAAAATAATTATAATATTATTTTGTAATAATTTTAATATAATACAATAATGTAATAATAGCATCACTAAAATATTTGAGCTTCTAGGAAAGCTCTAGCTACCATAGCCATCTGTAGCTACAGCTGATTTTAGGCAATTCACCCTGTAACTTGAAATAATACCTTAAACAGAAATATTAAATAAGGCCAACATTACCAACAGACTAAGTTCTCCCAGTGTGACACCAAATGAAAGAGGTCGCTTTGGATCAGTGACCTATCAAGGAAGAAAAGATGATATTAAAATATACCAATTATGACCATGAATCCATGCCCCCACTCGGTACAACAGACAGCACAAGGTAATGTGTTTACAAGTCACCTACAAAGCCCAATTTTGGAAAAAAAAGGAGAAGAAGGCTATAACATCTGGGATTATTCAAATTTTATAGACATAACACTATTTCACACCAGTATGATATTTTCCTAGTGGAACTCTTTCTTTACTAGAAGTAGGAAGACTCATTGTGACCAGACTCTCTCTAGATAGCTGATAAGGGACAATCTGTTCATATATTTTAAACAGATTAAGTGAACAGATAAAAATATTGTGACAAAATAATCTTTTAAACATTTAAACTGTCTCGTAAAGACTTCAATTTCCTTGACACTTCAAAAATGCTTTGTTAGAATATACCCCAAATTCTTAACATTTCATTTCCTGAGTTTTTTCACTTATATATCTACCAAAGTTTTGTTCTTTATGGACTCCAGAGATCATTCACATGGATCCTCCTCAAAGAGGAGAAATGAATGTTCTGCTATAGTTGAAAAGCACAAATGGCTTTATGAGTTTGTTTTTAATTAAAATAAGACGTATAACCATTTATGAAAAAACATATTTTCCTTTAATCTCCTACTCATCTTTTTATACCTACAGGCAACAATCTCAAAATAACTTGCAGCTATTTCAGAAGGAACTTTAATAAAACACAATTTCTCAGTTGCTAATGCACTGCATACAAACAGTGCTATAATCTAATGAGCATCTTTATGATAAATTATTGTATATTTTCTACCCCTACTTTTTACATTAATTTTCATCATGATTTCTAAGGTAGTTACATTAAAAGAGGCAAGATACAAGAAAAATCCCTTTGTATTTTATTACTTTGGCCCTTTCAGATTAATACATTTTGTCACTAAAATATATATACATCATTAAAATACATTTTAATATATATTTGATATCATTTTAAAAATGATTTGTTAATTACCCCACTCATATGCATCTCTGTATTTTTTAACTTTTCACTGTAGTATCACACAAACAACTCAAAATTTTCCGTTTTAACCACTTTCATACAGTTGAGCAATATTAAATACATATAAAATACTGTGCTGTCACAAATATCCACTGCCCCAACTTTTTCATCACCACAAACAGAAACTGCACCCACTGAAGAATAACTTCCTTTCCCCTCCTCTTATCCCAGCCCCTGGTAACCTGCAATCTACTTTCTGTCTCCATGAAATTTGCTTATCCTAGGTAATTCATACCAGTGAGGATATTGGTCAGGGTTCTCTAGAGAAACAGAAACAACAGGAGGTGTGTATGTGTGTAAAAATACAATGTCAATAGTATGAGATATTTATAAGAGCTGTCTTATACGACTGTGGGGATGTGCAAGTCCAAATCCCATCAAGCACGCCACAAGTTGGGAACTCCTATAAAGGTTTTCAATTAATTCTCCAGGAGAAGCTGGCTGGCTGAAGTAAGGATAGAAATTCTCTCTTCTGACTGTTGAAATCATCATTTCTCCTTTTGGAGCCTTCAACTGATTGGATGAGACTTTTTCTTGAAAATCTCCTCAATGGATTGTAGATGTAATCAGCCACAGATGCAATCAACTTATTGATGATTTAAGCCCCCAAAATATCCTCAGAGTAACAATCAGGCCAGTGCTTGATTAACTAACCAAAGAACTGGACACCATCACCTAGCTAAGTTGACACATGAACTTAACCATCACAGTAAGATTATACAATATTCGTTTTTTTGTGTCTGGCTTATTTCATTCAACATGATGTCTTCAAGGTATATCGAAATTGTACCATGCATCAAAAATTCGTTCCTTTTTACAGTTGAATAATATTCCATTGTATGTTTACTACATTTTTTTTATTCATTCATCTGCTGATGGACACCTTAGTTGTTTCCATCTTTTGGCTATAACAAATAATGTCATTATAGACACTGGTGTACAAATATCTGTTCGAGTCCATGCTTTCAATTCTTTTGGGAACAAGAAGTGGGATTTCCAGGTCATATAGTAAACCACTCTATGTTCAACTTTCTGAGGAACTGCCAAACTAATTTCCACACGGCTGTTAAAAAAAAAAATTACCAACGCCACTTAATATTCCAATAGTTCTGTATCCTCACCAACATTATTTTCTGGTTTGGTTGTTGTTGTTTTTTAATAATAGCCATCCTAATGACTATGAATGGTATCTTATGTGCTTTTGACCTGCATTTCTCTGATGACCAATAATGTTAAGCATCTTTTTACATGTCTATTGGTCATTTGTATATGTTCATGGAAGATGTCCTTTGCCCATTTTTTAATTGGGTTGTCTTTTTGTTCTTTATATATTCTGGTTTCCTAAATTCTTATGAGATATATGGTTAACAATTTTTCTCTCCCACTCTGTGGATTGTCTTTTCACTTTCTTGACAGTGACCTTAGATGTAAAAAAGTTTTTAATTTTGATGAAGCCCATTTTATCTATTTTTTCCTTTGTTGTTTGTGCTTTTGGTGTCATATTTAAAAAGACAGACCCAATCAAAATCTCACGTTCTTCTGAGAATATGGTTTTAGCTATTGTATTTAAGTCCTTAATGCATTTATAATTAATTTTGTATATGGTGTGTAACAGTATTCAACTTAAATCTTTTGCAAGTTGATATCCAAATTTCCCATCATGATTTGAAGATACCATTCTTTCCTCAATTAATGTACTTAGCACACCTGTCAAAAAATCAGTTTGCCACAGATGTACAGGCTTATTTCTGAACTACCAATTTTATTTTATTGGTCTATATGTCTAACTTTATGCGAGTAACACACTGTTTTAATTATTGTGGCTTTGTAGTAAGTTTTTAAATCGGGAAGGGGGAACCTCCAACTTGGTTCTTCTTTTGCAATACTGATTTGGCTCTTTGGGGCCCCTTGTGATTCCATATGAATTTGAGGAATCAACTTTTCCATTCCTGCAAAAATTGCTGCTGGGACTTTGACAGATATTGTGTTGAATCTGTAGGTCACTTCAGATAGTACTGACATCTTAATAATATTTACCTATTATCCACGAACATGGACTGTCTTGCCATTTATTTAGGTCTTCTCTGTATTGCTGTTGTTGTTGTTATTGTTAAAGGGCAAGAAATAATGTACTTTAACAAGTGTACTGATCAGTAAAAAGCTTAGGTTCAAACTGACGTCATTCACCAACATGCCATTAGTTTTAATGATAATTCCTTCACTTCTATAACATGTTAACTGGATCTTATTCTCCTAACGCTGTTATAAACAAGATTTAGATAAAAAAAAGAATTTTATTAACAAAATTCAGCTTAATGACTCCACCAAGAGATAATGTTAGTTCAAGACAGAGATTGTATATTTTAAAAAGCTAGGCATATGTCTCACCGAACAGTAAGTTATATCAAGAATTTACTGAAGAAAGGAAAATAAACTCTACATATGTCAGTATTCCTTTAATTCAATCCAAACGTAAAGTAAATAAACAAAAACAAAAAAAGAGCACAAACACTTGGCAGAGATAGAATTACATTTCCAATTTCTCAGGTAAACAAAAAAAATTCAAGGATTACTCTGTATATTTCAAACTTGAAAACATAGCAAGGCATGGTATGTTTCAAAATTGTTATTACATTTTAACAAAAATAAATCAATGAAAAAGTTCTTAATTGATGGCTGTTGATTTTTTGTTTATAAATGAAGTTTGTTTTCCAAATATACTGCTGCACTTCTGTGCTTCAGTAGTTGTGGGTATTCAATTCAGTTTGACAGAAGGAAAAAAGAATGGCATGACACTCAAGTGACCAGTGTTCTAGTCCCCTCACTGCCTCTCTGCTGCCTATCATTACCGTTCATTATGTCATCACCACTTGGAACTAGATTTTTTTAGCAGTAAAAGGAGAATACAGATTCTTTAAAGTTATGATGCTCTGAGTCTTAAGACATTAAATAAAAGGAAAAATAAATAATAGAAGGCAATCCCAAACCTCTTACATTAGCTTCAGAAAGGAGGATATGTAGATTTTATGGTATATTTATACACATAAATGTCCAATGAGACTAACTTAATACAGGAAAGGAGTTATGGTGGTATACTCATCAGAAAAAAAAAAAACAATCTTGGATGCAAAACTAGCTATGGATAATCAAGCCATGGATAATCCATCTATATGGACATACTGAGAATTGATATAAGATACATATTTATTACTAAGTTAAACCAAGTAAACTGAAATTACTTACATCATCTTCATATTTAATGTGAATGTCTGTGATTTTCACTTGTACATTTTTTATTACTTGAGTTGCCAGTTTTTCCAAAAACGTATCTTTTTTGGCTTCCTTTGGCTTATCTATTTAAAAAAAAAGAAAAATACTAGCTGAAGAGTTGAAATTCTCACATACCTTATAATCAATCAATGACCGAAAGATAGCTAAGGCACTACAAAATGGAAATGGCAGCCTATTCTAGTGTCCTCATTTTATTTATATTTAATATGAATTTCCAATTTGAAACTTATTTTTGAAGTTACATTGTAACCCAATATTCATTTTACCTTCCAAACTATTATCAAGTGGCAATGTGTAGAAGTAACACATAGCATAAAAAGCTACTTTTACCTACCTTTTGAGCGATCAAGACCTTTAAAAGGTTTCCTAAAATGTTTTTTGTGCTTTTTACGTTTACGTCCTTCTCAGTGGAAGCATTTTAGTGAGAAAAGGATAAAATTCAAGTTAGCAGACAAGAGGACAGAAAAGAAAACAAGAGAATTTTTCCTGACATCAAATTTTCGTCCAATGCACTTAATCTTATTCTAAACTGAACTGTTACTTCAATATAAACACAATATAAACACATTTCCAGCATGATCATACAGAATAACTTTCTGTATAAACATCCTGTTTATACAGAATAACTTTCTTTCATCTAGAAAATAACTCAACTGATAACAATTATACCAATATTTGGTAAAATATCCATATGAAATACTCTTAAATATTTATGACTTTTATAATACCAAGTTTCACTTTAATTTCAATATACTAACAAAATGTTGGAAATGTAATAATGACAGACTATTAAATTTTCAGAGAAAGGTTTTGTAAATGTATGGTGGAAACACAGGGACACAAATGAAATGAATGAGTAGGTTACCAACCATGACATTCTCTAGATGATTTGGCTAGCAAGCAAAATTCCTCAATGACTTCAGAATATAAAAATTATAAAAAAAGCAAAAAAAATATGACTTACATGTTAAAATTAGTTTAATAATTCCCTTAAAGATCCAATTCTCTTTTGTTTAGTACCCCTTCACCTCATGGCATTAACCAACACCTGTTTTATCCAAGTTCCAAATCTTTATATTCAACTGCCTACTAGGTATCATCTCCTCTCTGTGTGGTCTCCCTGCCTCTGGTCTCCACCCTCCCCTTCTGCTAAATGCCCTTCTTACCACTACCCATACTGATCTCTTCTAAAATACTAACCAGAGCTCTAAATTATTTTTTTAATATGCTATATGGCGGGGTCACATTTCATTTTCTTTCCATGTGAGTATTCCATTACTGCAGTACCATTTGTTGAATTCTGGTTTGTTTGTTAGTGTTTCTTTCTTTGTTTGCTTGTTTGTTTTTTGGGGGGAGTGTATGGGCCAAGAATCAAACCCAGGTCTCCCACACAGCAGGTGGGAATTCTACCACTGAACTATCCTTGCACCCCCAGAGCTCTAAATTCTTTCAATGCTTTCTGATCCTATCAGATAAAATCAAAATGTGTTTATATGACACAGAAGGTCCTTTCATGATCGGCTCGCTACCTCCCTGTAACATTCTATCTCCTACCACTTACCCTTGCACTGGATACTACAGAAATACTATTTACACCAGAATAAGTCATATTTTCTAATGCCTAATGTCTATCACTTCCTGAGCATGGGTTGCCCTCCCTGAAGGCAAATTTTTAGAAGGCTTCCAAATCTCAGGTCCAGCACTACTGCCTTTGTGAAGCCTTCCTTGACTCCTCTAAGCAGCTCCAGGACTACCTATCCTTGCACCTTCCATGACTTCTTAAGCAGTGATTACACGGTTCTGAAGTATTTGCAGAATTATTTTGCCACCAGGCTGGAGGTTGCATTAGGACAGGAATTACTCAACATCTGAGCACAAAGCATACAACAGGTATCTATTCAAATAAATTAAAGAATCCACTTTTAGCATTACAACAGAATATATAAACTCAATTGTTACATATATTTGAGACTATACATGAAATTTAGCTCAATATTTTAAATTTGTTCTCCCCTGACATGTAAAGCAAACTGTGCCGAAACTAAAATAAATCTTAAGAACCAAATCCTGGACTACAATAAAAAAACCCTCAATTTTAAGACTATTTAAATAAATCTAATAAATATATAACAGGATCTGGATGTTACTATTATCAATTACTCTTGCCACAGCAGCAGTCTCTGAGTTAATCTCATTCATAAATTAACCACTTAAAAAAAAGCTAACTTCTTAAAGAAAAAGAATTTGAAAACAAATAAGAAAGCCCAGCCTAGCCCTAACAACCATGCCACTAGGCTAAAACAGGTTTTAGAAATAGAGATTCTGCAGACTGGGTTTAGATTCTACCATAACTTGCTCTTTGTACTTCACCTACTATTCTCTCTCTGGCTTCACAATTGTTCTAGACCATTGTTGTATCTTTGATCTCAATGTCATATGTCCCATGTATAAACCTAAGTCATCTCAAAAATCTAATCCAAGTGCTATATAATTCTTTAGAAAAAGTTTACAATTAATCTGATTAAAAATAAATTTATAATCACAATCATTAAAGCAGTTCTCAAACATTTTGGTCTCAGGGACTTGTTAAGCATTTAAAAATTGAAGACCCTAAAAAACTTTCTATTTATGTGGGCTATATCTATAGATATTTACCATATCAGAAATCAAAATGAGAAATTTTTTAAGTACTTATTTATTTAATCATTTTTAAATAACAATAAGTCACTATATGATAAACATAATATGTATTTATGAAAAATAACTATATTTTCCAAACAAAAAAGTTTAATGAAAAAAAGTGGTATGATTTTACAGTTTACAAATTTCTTTAATGCCTGGCTTAATAGGAGGAGGCTGGATTCATCTATCTGCTTCTGCCTTCCATCCGTTGAGAACTGTTATTTTGGTTAAAGTAGATAAAGAAAATCTGCTCTTACTCCGGATGACTGAAAAGAAGGACTTTCATAGCCTTTTTATGTGCTTATGGATATTCTTCTTTGATAACTATACTCATATTCAACAAATTGTAGTCTCTTGAAGGTTAGCTGTATTATGGCATCTGAAACCATATCAATGAATCATTTTGTCCTGTTACATTAAAATGAATTGTTATCTCTTGCACTTTGAATAGAACTTTTACATACACATCATTTTTTAACATCATGTATTGGTCACTGGGAAACCTTGGTTCACTAAATTATGCAGATCTCGTTATGTTGTTTTCATTATTTAATATCAAAAATCACACTTGTTAATCTCATCACCATTATCACCAGTAAAGTCTGTAGGTATTGGGAAGCTGTCAAGCTCAGTGTGACAAATGAAAGTTTTCCAAAATTCTAATTTTTGTTCAAAATCTCAGATTTTTGTATTGCCAACAAATAATGTCAGTTGTGTTTTTGTAACATTATTTACTTGAAGCACCTATCAAACACCAAATCTGAATAATGGTCTGTTGGTCATTCTTCCAAATAAAAATGGCATTCCATGAAGACCAGCTAGTTCAGCCAACAACTCAAACATCCACACAAGTGTTCTTCCTAGAAACAACCATCCTACTTTAGCAATATTTATGTATACCTCCTATTTTGTCACACAGAATATGTAAAAGACATATCTCAAGGGTTGAAATTCATTAACACTTTATTGCTTCATCAAACTGGATTTTTTTTTCCTGAGAGTGCTTGGTGGCAAAGAATACAATTGGTGGCTATCAGCAATTAGGTTGGTGCAATTAGGTTGATTCTTGCTAAAGCATCAGGAATTTTACCCCCATACTTCTGTATCACCAATGCAAACGTCAACAGTGGAATAAAAAAGCAAAGAATGCCTTATTATCATTATGAACTTAATTTTGGCTTTTTGAGAACCACTGTTGAAATTTTTTTTTAATTTTAAAAAAAAACCTGAAATTATATGAGGAAAAAAATATATACCTGTAAACTGAAAAGAGGAAGTAATCATGAATTACACATTAAAGTCTTAGCCAACTGAAAGAAGATATCATCAACTAAATTATTCTTATTTCAGAATTGTCAATACTTTGGGCCTAGTTTTCTACTCAAGCTATTATATCTTTAAAAAAAAAAGGAAGCTCTGAATCAGTTAGGTTTTCCTTCACAATGACCACTGTGTGTTGTGTTTCTTTTTAATAATGCTGCCAGATGATTTTGCTAGGTATTTAAATGAGCCACTGAAGTTAACTTGTGTCTTGGTGCTTGGATTAATTATAACCTACAAAACTGGACAGTGAGCCATAAATATTTCCATGCTATCTTAAATTAAACAAAGTAACTATAAGACAAATTAATATAGCCAACTTACTGTGGCTATATAAAGGGACAGATTTGTTAAACAGGAAACTCTTTCAGGGTATTTCCACTCAATTCTGTGAAATCTGTCATGCAAATTCTTCTTCCATTTGTCAAAAGTTTCCATCAGAAGAAGCTCCAACATAATTATTGTCTAAGTTTCAAGATACCGACCATTTGCCATGAAAACAAATTTAAGCGTGACTATGATAATACAATAATCTCCTTAAAAATATATATAAAACAATAAAATTTAACAAATCAAATTATTTTTAATAAAAAATTACTATTTAAACCTACTTAGTAAATTTCATAGATATAAAAGATTCCTATTGTAAATCCTAAAGCAGTCAGCCTTCAAATTTACCTTTTGTGAGGCTTCAAATCTCAACCTGCAATCAGATGATCGCACTAGTAGTCTAGAGTGCCCCAGGAGTTTATAGAAGTGAGGTAAATCAGGGACGATGAAAGAAGGCTTAGATGCTTAAGGTTCTGAATAAAGTTTCACTTTAATATGTTTCATTGCTTTTTTCAAGTTTGAAGTCACTTCTACAGGAGAGGAATTGCTTAGTTGAGAAACCACAGTACTGTAGAACTTATATTAAAAAGGCTGTCCAGATTTGAAAATTATCTAAAAGTCAAATTGCATAAGCTTCACAAAGGCAGTGGAGCATTTCTGTTTTACCCCATAAACAGCCAGCATCCAGCATAATGCTTCCGACACATGAATATTTAGTGAATGAATAAATGGCTGGAGAAAATAAAGAAACAAAATGATGATAAAGGGAAAAAACATGAATTACATTTCCATATTATCTAAAAGGATGGTACCCCATCCAATGGGTTTCATTAAAAGCGCAAGCATAGATAAGAATATAATTTTTATATAGCTGAATATAATTGACCATGCATACCCACCAGGCTTGATGTCCTTGTAAACAATGTTTTCCAAGCCATATATGAACTCCCCTGAATGTGTGCCTGCATCCACATGGCAGCAATAACCAAAGTGGAAAGCATTTAAAAGACACCTTTAATTTCACAAGTAAAATATGCTTAAATTTAATTCAAATAATTAGAAATCATGTAACAGTACACTGGATGCTATTAAAAACCATTTTTTCTAAAGAAATATTCAGTGACACCATTTTGAATCTTTCAAAACATAAATTTCATTTTCATGATATTAAATTAAAAACCCAGAGCCAAAATCACACTTAATGCTGAGAAAATGAAAGCACTCCCCCTAAGATCAGGAACAAGACAAGGATTCCCACTGTCACAACTATTATTCATCACTGTATTCGAAGTCCTAGCTGGAGCCATTAGACAGGAGAAAGAAATAAAAGGCATCCAAATAGGAAAGGAAGAAGTAAAACTTTATTTGCAAATGACATGATCCTATATTTAGAAAATCTGAGAAATCTACAGCAAAGGTACTTGAGCTAATAAACAAATTCAGTAAAGTGTCAAGATACATGATTAATGTACAAAAAAACAGTAACAGTTCTATACTTAAGCAATGACATATCTGAGGGGACAATTAAGAAAGAAATTCCACTCAAAATACTGACCAGAAGAATTATGTATCTAGGAATAAGCCTAACCAGGGATGTCAAGGACTTATATACAGAAAATTATAAAAATTGCTAAAAAAAAAAAATAATAAAATAAAAAAGACCTAAATAGATGGAAAGACACTCTGTGCTCATGGATAGAAACATTCGATGTCATCTAGATGTCAATTCTACTCAAACTGATCTACAAATTCAATGCAATACCAATCAAAATCCCAACATGGTACACTGAAGACTTGGAAAAGCTGGGTATCAAATTTATACGGAAGGGAAAGAGACACCGAATAGCTAAGGATGTCTTAAAGAAGAAGAGCAAAGTGGGAGGACTATCACTTCCTGACTTTAAAGGATACTATAAAGCCACAGTAGTCAAGACAGCACAGTATTGGCACAAACATAAAAGTATCGACTCATGAAACATAGTCGGGAGTACAAAAACAGACTACCAAATTTATGGACATTTGATCTTTGATAAGGCCCCCAAATCCAACGAACTGGGACAGAACAGTCTTTTCAATAAATGGGCCTGGGAGAATTGGATATCAACAGCCAAAAAAAGAAAAGATTCCACCTTATACTCTATATAAAAATTAATTCAAAATGGATTACAGACCTAAATGTAAGAGCCAGTACCATAAAACTTTTAAAAGAAAATGCAGGGAAACATCTTAAAGATCTAGTAATAGGAGGTAGCTTCTTAAACTTTACACCAAAAGCACAAGCAGCAAAAGAAAAAACAGACAAACAGGAATTCCTTCAGATCAAAAGTTTCTGTGCCTCAAAGGACTTGTAAAAGGTAAAGAGGCAGCCAATGGGAGAAAATATTTGGAAACCTCACATCAGATAAAGGTTCGATATTCTATGTACATAAATTACACAGCTCAACAACAAAAGAGCAGACAACCCAATTATAAAACAGGCAGAAGATATCAATAAACATTTTTCTGAAGAGCAAATACAGACAGCTAAAAAGCAAATGAAGGGGTGCAAGGGTAGTTCAGTGATAGAATTCTCGCCACGTGGGAAATTCAAGTTCAATTCTTAGCCCGTGCACTTCCCAAAAACAAACAAACAAAAGTCAAACAAACAAAAATTCAACAAATGGTGCTGCAATAACGGGATACTCACACGCAAAAAGAATGAAATGTGACCATACAACATACAAAAAAAAAATCACATGAAGAGATTCTCAAGGGAAATGCAAATCAAGACAAAACAACAATAAGATATCACCTCACGCCTATAAGAATGGGTGCTATTAAACAAACAGGAAATAAAAACGGAGAGAATGTGGAGAAATAGGAACACTTAGTCACTGTTGGTGGGAACGTATAATGGTGTAGCTACTACAGAAGACAGTATGGCAATTCCTCAGAAAATTAAATATTGAGTTGCCCTATGACCCAGCAATACCAATACTCAGTATATACCCAGAACAGCTGAGGGCAGTGACAAGAACAGACACACCTGCACACTGATGCTCACAGCAGTACTATACACAGTTGCCAGGAGATGGAAATAATCCAAGTGTCCATCAACAGATAAGTGGATAAACAAAATGTGGTATATGCATAAAATAGAATATTATGCAGCACTGAGAAGAAATGGTATCCTGAATCATATGACAAAGTGGATGAACCTTGAGCACATAATGCTGAATGAAATAAATCAGTCACAAAAGGTCAAATACTGTATGATTTCGTTACTATGACTCTGATAGATGTAATCTCAGAGGTTACACTGTTGAACATAGTAGACTTAGAGGTACAAAAAAGCTAGAGATGGAGGAAAGATTACCCAGAGAGGCTGAATCTAAATGCAAGGGAACAGACAGTAGTGATAACTAATTAGCCACAGTGAAGATAATTATGATTGAAATGGGATGTATGGTGCCATATCTCCCAATGATTAGATTTACAATTATAACTAAGTTCTCACATGAACTATCTCAATGGTTCCATAATGTACAAAGAGTCGATAGTAGAGGGATATGGGGGAGGGGGGTACTAAAAGTGCATGCTATATCCAATTGTTGAAAGGAAAACATCAGCAATACCACAACACTACCAGGGATAACTAACTGAGGGCAGGAAAGGGACAAGTGATAAAGGGCAGTTAGGATTCAATATCTGATGATGCTGTTTGCTGGTTCTTTGTCATTACGGGTCAATGAAAACTGTCTAAAATCAAGAGTGCTACTGACTATACAACCAAAGATAATGTAAGACACGGTTTGTTTATTTTGGACATTATCCATGATACCCAACAGATGGAGGGAGCAGAGGGATACAACGACTATAGAGTACAAGGGCAAATGGTGATACATTTATATGATGGAATCCGGTCATACTTATATGACACCTGAGACTCAGAGTTAGAACTCTGAAGCCCCATACAGGAACTGTTTATGATGTTGAGAAAGGGATCAGACTTCAACCAGAGATATGAAGGAAGCTGATCTGGATAGAAGTGGGGTTTATCAGAATACAGGGTAAAGGATGATATCACCCATATTTTAAAATTTCAACTTCTAAGTGATACCAAAGGGAGAGATGTTTATTTGGTACAAAATTTGTATTTTGGGTAACTCATTACCTAATTTAACTTGCATGGTTAGTTCAGCTGAACACCGTAAGTACAGGGTATCTTGAATAGAGCGTGAGATTTTGTTGGCTTGTCCAGGTTAGTGTGCCGCCCCAATATATCCCAGAGTAATTTGGGCAATGAATAAAAAAGTATTTGCAAAGTCCCCTTAGGGGACTGGGGAGAAAAGAGGGAAATATTCCATTTCCCCATCTGGAGAACTCTGATATTCTCGCAAGCAGTGAGGACAAGCAAATCAATAGGTTGAGCCCTCTATCTTGAGGTTCACTCCTATGAAACGTATTCCTGTAAAGGACAAGCTAGGACTACTTATAATTATGCCTAAGAGTGATCCCCAGAGAACCTCTTTTATTGCTCTTAAATGGCCTCTCTCTCTATGCCAATTTGGCAGGTGAATTTACTGCCTTCCCTCCTACGTGGGATATGACCCCCAAGGGTGTAAATCTCCCTGGCAAAGTAGGACAGAACTCCCTGGATGACCTGGGACCCAGTATTAAGGGACTGAAAAAGGCTTCTTCTTGACCAAAAGGGGAGAGAAAAATGAGACAAAATAAAATTTCAGGGGATGAGAGATTTCAAACAGTCGAGAAGTTATCCTGGAGGTTATTCTTATGTATTATATAGATATCCCGTTTTAGTTTATGGTGTACTGGAGTCACTAGAGGGAAGTACCTGAAACTGTCAAGCTGTGTTCCAGTAGCCCTGATTCCTGGAGACAACTGTATAACAATATAATTTTTACAATGTGACTGTGTGATTGTGAAAACCTTGTGTTTGATGCTCCTTTTATCCAAAGTATGGACAGATGGGTAAAAAAAATATGGATAAATAAATAAATAATAGGTGGGATAAGGGAAAAATATAGGGTAGCTCGAAATACTAGCTGTCAATGAGAAGGAGGGGCAAGGGGTATGGATATATGAGTTTTTTCTTTTTTCTTTTTACTTCTTTTTCTAGAGTGATGCAGATGTTCTAAAAATGATCATGGTGATGAATACACAACTGATGTTATTGAGAGCCACTGATTGCATACCATGTATGGACTGCATGTGTGTGAAGATTTGTCAATAAAAATATTTTTAAAAAAAAACTATTTAAAAAAAGTATTGGTAGAGTCCCTTGTGGCTATGAAGGAGAAAAAAAAAACATATATATATATATGTGGAACTATTAAAATCCCCCATCTGGGAAACCACAGAACCTCTCTACTGTTGGGGAATCCTAAGAAAATAGGTCAAGCCCTGGATTTTGAGGCTTGTTCTTAGGAAACTTACTTCTATAGGGAAGAAGTTAAGACTACCCATAACGAGGCCCAAGAGTTGCTTCCAGGAAGCGTCTTTGTTGTACAGATGTGCCTCTCTCTTTCTCTAAGCCAAACTGTACAAGGAAAATTACTGCCCTCCCCCCATGTGGTACAAGCCATTTCACAGTAAAAATCTGACAACCTGGGACGGGACATGACTCCCAGGAATGAGTCTGGCCCTGGCACCATGGGAATGACAACGTCTTCCTGATCAAAAGGGGGAAAAGAAGTGTAATAATATAAGGCATCAGTGGCCAAGAGAGATCAAATGGAATCAAGAGTCTGCTCTGGAGGCTGCTCTTCTGCAAGCTTCAGTCAGACGGTGCCAATTGCCATGGTTTGCTGAACCCCAATTAACATGACTCCTGTTGACTCTTAAGAATGCCTAAGGCTCAAGTTGAGCCCTAGGCATTCTTAACCTTTATAGCGCATAAAGGTTTCCTGCACTAGGTTTGCCTTCCTGGAACAGATCATTCCCAGAGGGTTCCTAGGTCAGATAAACCCAAGAGGGATCAGCCTCTCCAGGATTATCAAGTAATTACATCCCCTGATTCTTCAGTGTGGACACCCCTTCTCAACACTGCCCAAAGACCACTATCGATTAGGAGAAGAATTAAAGGAGAAGGGGGAAGTATAACAGAGAAAATGGGATATTACCAACGAGTATTGTTGCTGAATCACTATATTCTTTCTAACTGCTCAGAAGGAAAAATCTGAGATGACAGAATGGTAGCCCATGACAAAATCTGGGATCTGCTGAGGTATGCTTTGAAAATTATTACTTCTTTCTTTCTTTGCTTTGTATATAGGTTATATTAAACAATAAAAATTGTTTTTTTTAAAAAAGAGGAGCTTAGGGTTTGTTTCTCAGAAGAGAAAATGTAACTTAATAAAAATATTATAAATTATAAATGTATAATTATATTGTATATCAATATAGCTAAGGATATAGAAATACACCAATTGATAAATATGATTATACATATATATTTAAATATATTTATAATGAATAGTCCCAGGAAAGAAATGAAATTCTAGAACTCTCTAAATCTTTCACATTTTATAGTACTATTTAGACACATAGTATAAGAAACCAAAACCAAATAGAAATAGTCACACTGAAATGTCACAAAACAAAACAATTCTCAACTTGCCTTATTTGGTGTACATAAATAATGCAAATAAAGAAGTGGTTTCCTAAAAATACAAATTCCTAAGTTTCAGGAGAACATGAAATATGTGAAACATGTGAAAACAGAAAGAGAAAAATTTTTAGGCTTTTTTTACTTCTTCCATTATGGTAGTCTCTCTATCCTAAGTATTTTGGTAACTGTTTATAAAAGAATCAGTAATTTTACAAGGGAGAAAATATTTGAGACAAATATTTGAGACAAAAAGAACTGTAATCACTGACAAAGAACTCTAATAAGAAAGCTATTTTAAGATGAATTTGTTATTGACTCAAATATCAGCAGCCTAAGCAGGTAACGAAATTACCTTATATGTACACATAATTTATACCATGTCTAACTCAATATTTGCCATATTTTTAAAGAAAGACCCAAAAGTATGACAATTGCCTTAACATTTCTGGTATCATCTTCCTTTATCACAGAAATACATGCTGCAAATGACACAGAAATTATGACAAATGCGAATAACTAATATTTTAATCAGCAAATGGGGAATGATTTGACTTAAAAGGGAAAAAAATCAGAGATTTGGAAGAATTCTGCAACTCATCACTCTGCAGACTACTTTTTTTCATCATATCCTTGTTCTTACACCATGATCCAAATCAAAATAGTTCCCAGAATTATTTTCAGATAAAAACAAATACAAAATTTTTAAATGTTGAATTCTGAAGAATCATGTTTTTAAAATGTCTTATACAATATAAAGAGATACAGTCTGCAATGAAATCATAGCACCATTCCCTCCCATTTCACTATAGTACTACATTTAATCTCATTATCTCATAAGAACACAGATAAAATGCACACAAACCATTAATCTTAGGCCAAACAAGAACTCATAGCAATGTGGAAAGTCTTCATAAAGTAGCATATTTTAAAAAACACTGATTAAGAAAAGTGGGCAGAACAAACTGGCAAAAAGAAAAACGATGGAAAAACACAATTATTCCTAAATGTGAGTCATCAAAATATCTATAATCAATATTTTGAGATGTGATTCTAAAGGAAGATTCTTTCTTTGGAATGACAGCATATGAAAGCTCAAAATAAGAATCTTTATTATGCATTAAATATATCTAAAAGTATGTCTAAGTTTATTTAAAATACAGGAATATCAATTTTACCTTTCTCTGCTGCTTTTTGAAGGGCTTCTTCAATGCGGGACAGCTCTTTCTGTTTAATATCCTGCAAGGATTTCTCTTCTTTTTCAGGATCATACTTAATACCTAAAAATATATAGACAAATTCATAAAGTAAATAAACAAACAGGAAGAGTTCAGTTTCACTATGTTTTTATATGTGCATCATTTTTTAAGCAAAAAAACACTTTTTCACTCTTTAGAGATTAGTTTTATAAAAAAATTAAGACTCCTATAAAGTCATAAAGCTTATATTAAAAAAGAAGGGTGGGAAAGAAGTTAAAGGGAAGAAGAAAGATAAAAAAGGGTAAGAGGAGAGAAGAGTCAGTACTAAGGCAAGAGGGAGAGAGGGAAGGCAGAAAAGACATCAGAATATTGCAGTTATTCTATATTTGTAGTCATATTTTGGGCAAAAAAATGTTAAATCTAATACCAGGTGGCATCAATGCAGACTGACAAAAAGGCTTTCAGAAACTAATTCAGGAGTACAGTATCAATGATTATAAAATATACCCTTTTTATCTAGCAACCCCATTTCTGGTAATGTATCCTAAAGAACACGAAAGAATGAAAAGATGCTTCTAAGAAGGTATATACAGTGCTCACTGTAATAACAAAAAACAACAGAGGGCACAAAAATGGAACATCACACAGCCTTTGAGAATTATTATCACTATGAAACATATCAAAAATGTAAATAAAATACTAAGTTAGAAAAACTGCCCCATGTTGTATATATACCATGAGAGCTGCTACAAAAAATCATGTATGGAAAGCAAAATGTAAAAATAAAAACAGTGGTTGTATTATAGTCAAGAAATTATAAGTAATTTCTCCAAATGTCCACACTCTTAATGGTATGCTGTCATAACTGAAAAATAGTAAGTAAATCTAATAAAGAAACACCATTGCTTTAAAATATTCATTAAAAATTGCAATATTATTATTTCTAAGGAAAAAATACCTATTTTACACACATTTTGAGAGAACTTTTGACTCAAAATCAAAAGGAAAAAAGGGGAAAAAATAAATTTCAGCTTTTTTTTTTGCATGCTGTAGGGTGGTGGTGGTCACATTTCATTCTTTTTCCATGTTACTATCCCGATACTGCAGCACCATTTGTTAGTTTTTTGGGGGGTGGGGAGGAGTGTACAGGCCGGGACTCAAACCTGGATCGGCTGCATGGCAGGCAAGAGTTCTACCACCAAACTACCCTTGCAGCTTTCTTTAAATCTATGTATTAATGCATCAATACATTAAAAAAAACCTCATTTCATTTTTCCTCAAAAAAATAAATCTGCCTAATACATCTCAATTTAACAAGAAGTTTTAGCTGCAAGATAATTATTAATAGAGAACAGAATAAATCTAACAAATGGTCGAAATTCTTTCCAATAATATAAAAATATTTTATATACAAATGTTGCAATATACGTACATACAGATATGTATCTGTATATGTTAAATGTACATATATGTGTGTATATGTATATAATTAGTTTACTTAAATTATCTTCTACTTTACTCAATATATTAAAATACTTAAATCAAGTAACAATTTAATTTCATTGTGATGTTACTAAATGGTTAGGTCCTATAATAACATACTTGCTCCAGGGACAACAAGTAGGTATAATCCCTCTAAGGTTGCAACAACTGCTTCTCCATAAAGGTTCTTCCAAGGAATCTTCAAAGTTAATTTATCTAAGGAAACATAATTTCAACCTTAAATTCTTATTTCACTGCTCAAAAAGATACATACTTCTTACATTCCTTTAACAGAAAAAGTATAACAAAACCATTCATATACATGTATGTATATTCATATACATATGTATTTTTTCAGAAAAAAATTTTAAAAACTCCAATACTGAAGTTTACAAAGACCAATTCTCTATTATGTCACTATTAAAAGTGACTACTCACATTGTGCTTTATGCTTTTCAAACTTTTTGAAAATTATTTCATTTAATATTCCAAAACTATAAAATGAATGAAGCAGCTATTATTTCAACTTGGAATACAATGAAACTCAGTCCCAGAGAGGTTTAAATGATTTGCCTAAGTCCACCTGAGTAATAAGTGAGGAAGCTGGATCCAGAATTCCATGCTATTCCTCACCCAAAACACTGAACATGCTGCTCTGTCCACACCAACAACTAAAGATCTAAGATCAATTATAAAATAATATCTGTGCAAAATCTCAGGAATTAAAGCAGCAACCAGGAATACAACTTTGATGACATGCCAAATTTCTACAACTGAGAGAGATAAGCTCTAAAAGCAAAGTATACTGTTTATGGTTAGCGTTATGAGTTATAGGCAGTCCTGACTGGTTATATTCCAACGATCTGCTTATAAGTTACTTGGAAAGCAAAGACATTTTCTCTCTTAGAAATATTAGTAGTAATGTCAGGCCTTTCAGAGAACCAGGGCACAAAAAAATTTTCAGTCATAATATAGATGAAATAATACTCTAGCCCAAATGTAGCCCTAATGTAGTGCAAACACTAATTGGAGTTTGGAGTTTTATGGGGAAAGGCTATGCAGGGAAGGAGAGAGAAGACAAAAGGAGCATATTCTCACCTAAATGTTGAAATGCCCAAAATTTACTTTTGGCACCTTCCTATATTTCTTTCTTTACCCTTTTCCCATTCTCCAGTATCACCTTTCCAGGTCTCCAGGTAATCACTGTCCTAATGTAACCCTAACAGTACTACAGCAATTCCAACCACGCATCTCCTACCCCAACGCTTCTCCACGCTAACAAAAAAAAAGAAAACCTCCATTCATAAGTAAAAACAAAACAGCATTAAAAGCGCTAGTGCTTCTGATCAAGCTGCTAATAAGACTATTAGGAGAAAAGAACCTTATTCAAATAATCACTGGTATTTTTAAAAGAGGATGCTCATAGCTGAAAGAATTATCAAAGAGAATAACAATCTGAAGAGGAAATAAAACAACATAATGTTAGAGAGAGTATCTGGGGGGCCTTGAATGCTGGTTAAGTAAAGAAGGCATTTCTGACTTCCAGGTCAAGATGGCGGCTTAACAACGTGCGCGTTTTAGTTCATCCTCCAGAACTACTAAATAACCAGAAACAGTACAGAACAGCTCCTGGGGCCACGTCAGTGACCAGACACACTGGACCAGCTGGACCGGCTGCGAGCACCCGCCGAACCATGAGTTCCCAAAGCTGCGGCGGCCAGCACCCCTCCCCCATAGGCCGCTTCCCAGAGGGGAAAGGAAAGGACTTAACCAGCAGCAGGGACTGGGCACAATCAAAAGCCAATTGTGGAACTAATTAACAAATTCTGACTACTAAAAATAGGCCCCCAGCTTAGGTGAACCTGATCAAAGCGGAGGTTGCTTGTTTTTGCTCCGGTGCCAGGGGGCAGGACTGACAGAAAAAGGGAAAAAAAAAAAAAAGAAGGAAACAGAGGTTTTTGTGGCTGTGTATCTACAAAGGCTTGACTGCCTCTGGATACAGTGGCAGGACCTTTCAGGCTGCAACTGCCCCAGGCATAGGCAGAAGTGAGCTCTTTTGGGGGCTTGTCTGGAGCCTGTGCCTTCCCCAGGGGAGGGGTGAAGCCCAACTCAGGTAGAATCCCTCCATCAAGGAATTCAGACCCCAGGGCTTGGTAATTTGAAGCCATTAAAACCAGCCTACAACCTCTCCTCTGTCTCCACCACGCCCCCAACAGGGAGAGTCTGCCAAAGTTAAAGGTACCACATCATCTTATGCTGGTGGGACCTGCAGTCAGACAAGTGCCACACACAGGGCAGGATAAGAAAAACAGAGTCCAGAGACTTCACAGGAAAGTCTTTCAACCTGCTGGGTCTCACACTCAGGGAAAACCAACGCAGGTGACTCTTTCCTCCAGTTTGGTCTGGGAAAATCTGGCTGGGGTCTATAATATCTAAGTATACCCTCTTAAGTGTCGGCGGGGGGAAAGGCACCACACAAGCAGGGCAAGAAACAAGAAAACAAGAACTGAAAAATTCTCCTCTGTTAAACAAAACTTAAGCTAGAGGTCCGGAGAAAGCTGAACGGAATGTCAAAGAACAGATAGACAACAAATTCATCCAGCAAGAAAACCCTAGATAAATGAAGTGAAAGCAATCTCTAAAATAAACTAATTAAGGTAATTAAATGCCTAGATGCCAGCAAAAAATAACAAATCACACTAGGAAAATTGAAGATATGGCCCAGTCAAAGGAACAAACCAACAATGCAAATGATATACAGGAGCTCAAACAATTAATTCAGAATGTACGAATAGACATGGAAAACCTCATCAAAAACCAAATCAATGAATTGAGGGAGGATATAATGAAGGCAAGGAAAGAACAAAAAGAAGAAACTGAAAGTCTGAAAAAACAAATCACAGAACTTATGGGAATGAAAGAGAGAGTAGAAGAAATGAAAAAAAAACAATGGAAACCTACAATGGTAGATTTCGAGAGACAGAACATAGGATTTCAAAACTGGAGGACGGAACATCTGAAATCCGACAAGAAACAGAAACTATAGGGGAAAAAAAGGGAAAATATGAGCAGGGATTCAGGGAATTGAAAGACAATATGAAGCGCACAAATATACGTGTTGTGGGTGTCCCAGAAGGAGAAGAGAAGGGAAAAGGAGGAGAAAAACTAATGGAAGAAATTATCACTGAAAATTTCCCAACTCTTATGAAAGACTTAAAATTACAGATCCAAGAAGTGCAGCATACCCCAAAGAGAATAGATCCAAATAGACATACTCCAAGATATTTTATAATCAGAATGTCAGAGGTCAAAGAGAAAGAGAGGATCTTGAAAGCAGCAAGAGAAAAGCAATCCATCACATACAACGGAAGCCCAATAAGACTATATGTAGATCTCTCAGCAGAAACTATGGATGCCAGAAGACAGGGGATAATATATTTAAATTATTAAAAGAGAAAACTGCCAACCAAGAATTCTATATCCAGAAAAATTGTCCTTCAAAAATGAGGGATAAATTAGAACATTTTCAGACAAAAAATCACTGAGAGAATTTGTGACCAAGAGACCAGCTCTGCAAGAAATACTAAAGGGAACACTAGAGACAGATACGAAAACAGAAGAGAGAGGTGTGGAGAAGAGTGTAGAAAGGAAGACCATGAGTAAAGGTAAAAAGAAGGAAAATTAGATATGACATATAAAATCCAGAAGGCAAAATAGTAGAAGAAAGTACTACCCTTGCAGTAATAACACTGAATGTTAATGGATTAAACTCTCCAATCAAAAGACATAGTCTGGCAGAATGGATTAAAAAACAGGACCCATCTATATGCTGTCTCTACTCAAAGGACACGAGGCCAAGGACACAAATAGACATTTACACACCAATGTTTATAGCAGCATTATTAACAATTGCCAAGAGATGGAAACAGCCAAAATGTCCATCGACAGACAGTTGACTAAACAAACTGTGACATTTACATAAGATGGAATGTTATGCAGCCGTAAGAATAAAGTTATGAAGTATGTAACAACATGAATGGACCTTGAGGACATTATGCTGGGTGTGATTAGCCAGAAACAAAAGGACAAGTACTGTATAGTCTCACTGTGTGAGCTGACATTAGTGAATAAACTTGGAATATCTCCTTGGTAACAGAGACCATCAGGAGACGGAGATAGGGTGAGATATTGGGTGACTGGAGCTGAAGGGATACAGATTGTGCAACAGGACTGAACATAAAAACTCAGAAATGGACAGTACAATACTACCTAACTATATTGTAATTATGTTAAAACACTGAATGAAGCTGCATGTGAGAATGATAGAGGAGGGCGGGGGACACAGATGAAGTCAGAGGGAAGGATAGATGGTAAGGATCAAGATGGTGTGGGCTAGGAATGCCTAGAGTGTATACTGATGGTGAAATGTACAATGTACAAATTTTAAAAATGTTTTTACATGAGGAAGAACGAAGGAGTGTCGTTATTGCGGGGTGCTGAAAACAGATGATAATTAATGCTTTAAAATGTCACCTTATGTGTGAGACTAAAGCAAAAAATGTTTGTTACAAAATTTATATTTTGACTAGAGCATTTCCTAATATAACTTATGTAGATAGTTTGATTGAATGTCATAAGTGCTTGGAATCTCGGGTAGGACATGGGATTTTGTTGGTTTGTCCAGAGTGATGCCCCGTTGAATCCCAGAGTGATTTGATCAGTGACTGGAAAAGTATTTGCAAGCCCCTTTTAGGGAATGGTGAGAGTGGGGAGAAATTCAACTTCCCCAAGTTGAATTCATGATATTCTCACAAGCAGTGTGGACAACCAAAGCTATAGGCTGAGCCCCCAGTCTTGGGGTTTGTTCATATGAAACTTAACCCCACAAAGGATAGGTCAAGTCTACTTAAAATTTGGGCCTAGGAGTCACCCCCAAGAGAGCCTCTTTTGTTGCTCAGATGTGGCCTCTCTCTCTGGCCAACATGACGAGCAGTCTCACCACCCTCCCCCTATCTGCGTAGGACGTGACTCCTGGGGGTATGGACCTTCCTGGCGGCGTGTGACGGAGATCCTGGAATGGGCTGGGACTCAGCATCAAGGGACTGAGAAAAACCCGAGAATGAGCTGAGAATTAACATCAGGGACTGAGAGAACCTTCACGACCAAAGGGGGAAGAGTGAAATGAGACTAAGTGTCAATGCCTGAGAGATTCCAAACAGAGTTGAGAGGTTATCCTGGAGGTTATTCTTATGCATTAAGGAGATATCACCTTGTTGTTCAAGATGTAGCAGAGAGGATGGAGGGAACTGCCTGAAAATGTGGAGCTGTGTTCCAGTAGCCATGTTTCTTGATGATGATTGAACAGAGATATAGTTTCACAGTGAGACTCTGTGAATGTGAAAACCTTGTGTCTGATGCTCCTTTTAGCTACTATATCAACATAAGAGTAGAACATATGGAATAAAAAAAAAATAATAGGGAGAACAAATGTTAAAATAAATTTAGTTTGAAATGTTAGTGGTAAATGAAAGTGAGGGGTAAGGGGTATGGTATGTATAATCTTCTTTTTTCTCTGTTATCGTTTTATTTCTTTTTCTAAATCGATGCAAATGTTCTAAGAAATGATGAATATGCAACTATGTGATGATATTAAGAATTACTGATTGTATATGTAGAATGGAATGATATCTTAATGTTTTGTATGTTAATTTTTTTTTAATTAATAAAAAAAGCTTAAAAAAAAAAAAAAAAGGTGTTTCTACATGGGAATCTATTTCCAGGATTAAAGCCTGAACTATTTTTCTTCTTTTTTGATATAGGCATTTAGGGCAATAAATTTCCCTCTTAGCACTGCCTTTGCTGCGTCCCATAGGTTTTGATATGTTATGTTTTCATTTTCATTCGCCTCGAGATATTTACTAATTTCTCTTGTAATTTCTTCCTTGACCCACTCGTTGTTTAAGAGTGTGTTGTTGAGCCTCCACATATTTGTGAATTTTCTGGCACTCTGCCTATTACTGATTTCCAACTTCATTCCTTTATGATCCGAGAAAGTGTTGTGCATGATTTCAATCTTTTTAAATTTGTTGAGACTTGCTTTGTGACCCAGCATATGGTCTATCTTTGAGAATGATCCATGAGCACTTGAGAAAAAGGCGTATCCTACTGTTGTGGGGTGTAATGTCCTATAAATGTCTGTTAAGTCTAGCTCATTTATTGTAATATTCAAATTCTCTGTTTCTTTATTGATCCTCTGTCTAGATGTTCTGTCCATTGATGAGCGTGGGGAACTGAAGTCTCCAACTATTATGGTAGATGTGTCTATTTCCCTTTTCAGTATTTGCAGTGTATTCCTCACGTATTTTGGAGCATTCTGATTCAGTGCGTAAATATTTATGATTGTTATGTCTTCTTGTTTAATTGTTCCTTTTATTAGTAGATCGTATTCTTCTTTGTCTCTTTTAACTGTTTTACATTTGAAGTCTAATTTGTTGGATATTAGTATAGCTACTACTGCTCTTTTCTGGTTGTTATTTGCATGAAATATCTTTTCCAAACCTTTCACTTTCAACCTACATTTATCTTTGGGTCTAAAATGTGTTTCCTGTAGACAGCATATAGAAGGATCCTGTTTTTTAATCCATTCTGCCAGTCTATGTCTTTTGATTGAGGAATTCAGTCCACTAACATTTAGTGTTATTACTGTTTGGGTAATATTTTCCTCTACCATTTTGCCTTTTGTATTATATATATCATATCTAATTCTCTTTCTTTCTACACTCTTCTCCACACCTCTCTCTTCTGTCTTTTCATATCTGACTCTAGTGCTCCCTTTAGTATTTCTTGCAGAGCTGGTCTCTTGGTCACAAATTCTCTCAGTGACTTTTTGTCTGAAAATGTTTTAATTTCTCCCTCATTTTTGAAGGACAATTTTGCTGGATATAGAAGTCTTGGTTGGCAGTTTTTCTCTTTTACTAATTTAAATATATCATCCCACTGTCTTCTTGCCTCCATGATTTCTGCTGAGAAATCTACACATAGTCTTATTGGGTTTCCCTTGTATGTGATGGATTGTTTTTCTCTTGCTGCTTTCAAGATCCTCTCTTTCTCTTTGACCTCTGACATTCTAACTAATAAGTATCTTAGAGAACGCCTATTTGGATCTATTCTCTTTGGGGTGCGCTGCACTTCTTGAATCTGTAATTTTAGGTCTTTCATAAGAGTTGGGAAATTTTCAGTGATAATTTCTTCCATTAGTTTTTCTCCTCCTTTTCCCTTCTCTTCTCCTTCTGGGACACCCACAACACATATATTTGTGCGCTTCATATTATCATTCAATTCCCTGAGCCCCTGTTCAAATTTTCCCATTCTTTTCCCTATAGTTTCTGTTTCTTTTTGGATTTCAGATGTTCCATCCTTTAGTTCACTAATTCTAACCTCTGTCTCTTGAAATCTACCATTGTAGGTTTCCATTGTTTTTTTCATCTCTTCTACTGTATCTTTCATTCCCATAAGTTCTGTGATTTGTTTTTTCAGACTTTCCATTTCTTTTTGTTCATCCCTTGCCTTCTTCATGTCCTCCCTCAATTTATTGATTTGGTTTTTGAAGAGGTTTTCCATTTCTGTTCGTATATTCAGAATTAGTTGTCTTAGCTCCTGTATCTCATTTGAACTACTGGTTTGTTCCTCTGACTGGGTCATATCTTCAATTTTCCTGGTGTGATTTGTTATTTTTTACTGGCGTCTGGACATTTAATCAGATTTCCCTGAGTGTGAGACCCAGCAGGTTGAAAGACTTTCCTGTGAAGTCTCTGGGCTCTGTTTTTCTTATACTGCCCAGTAGGTGGCACTTGTCTGTCTGCGGGTCCCACCAGCAAAAGATGTTGTGGCTCCTTTAACTTTGGAAGGCTCCCTGCTGTGTGCGTGGTGGAGACAGAGGAAAGGTTGTAGGCTGGTTTTAATGGCTTCAAATTGCGAAGTCCTGGGGTCTGAATTCCTTGATGGAGGGATTCCACCTGAGCTGCATTTCACCCCTCCCGTGGGGAAGGTTCAGGTGGTAGAGAGCCCTGAAAGCAGCCTGTTTCTGCATTTGGGGCAGTCGCAACCTGTGTAATCCCAGCGCTGAGTCCAGAGGCGACCAAGCCTCCGCAGAAACAGCCGCAGAAGGCTCTGTTTCGCCCCCTTTCCTCTTTTTCAGTTAGCCCAATAGGCGACTTCTGCCTTCATCAGTTTCGCCTGAGCTGGGGGCCCATTTTTAGTAGTCAGAATTTTTTTATTAATGCCACTATTGGTGTTTGGTTGGACTCAGTCCCTGCTACTGTTGGAGACTCTTTCCTTTCCCTCCGGGAACCCGCCCGCGAGGGAGGGATGTCGGCCCCCTGCCGCCGCAGCTTGGAGAACTCGCCTCTCTGAGACTCTCAGTCGGTCCAGGAAGCCGCCCGTGGGGGAGGGGCGCCGGCCGCCAGCCGCTGCGGCCCGGGGAAGTGCACGCCGCTCGGGGAACTCACCACTGCGGAGTCTCGCAGCCGGTCCAGCCTGTCCAGAGTCGGGTACGCTATGTGTTTGGTCTCTGTCGTGGCTCCGGGAGCTGTTCTGTACTGTTTCTGGTTATTTAGTAGTTGTTCTGGAGGAGGAACTAAGACACGCGCACCTTACTAAGCCGCCATCTTGGCCCCTCTCCCTGAATTATTTTTCCATTTAAACTTTAATTTTTCATCAACATCTAAATCTGCTGATTTCTTAAATCACTCTCATGTCAAGGAAACCTAGAGATATCACAAAACATCTAGACTTCTGAAGCATACTAAAAAAAAGGAAAGATTCTCCCCTAAATCTTTTATCCTTTCCATTTATTCTAACCCAACATTCATCCACCCTTAAGAAAGTTCTGGGATTCAATCAGTTATATTACAGCCTCCCTTTTATATATCAGGAACTTTTTTTTAACACAAGAAAACAGATGACCCAAGGATACTGACAAATATGTCCAGCTCTTAGAAAACCAAATCATTCTTGACCTTACTTAGCCACACTGACTCTGTTAAAAAGGAAATATTTATTAAATTAAAAATGATGAATGAAGAGAAGAAGTGGTATGGTAGAAAAGCAGGGTGGTAGGGATAGGAGGGAAAATGCTAACATAAGTGAAAGTAAAAATGAGCTATACTGGGTTGAAATTTATATTTCAAAAAGGAGGTAAAAGCTTCCTGTAGAGCAAAACTGGCAGCATAAGGCACTCCAGGATACCATTCCCCTACAGAATCATTACACAACCAGCAAAACTTGAAGGGCTATCTTCCTCAAAACGGCAAACAGCGAAAGAGCTGTAATAACTCAAAGAATGTTGAATAAGAAAAGGTACCTTTAGAACAGAAGAAGCACATGGCACCCTTGCTGGCACCCCCCACACCCCTCCCTGTGCAACCAGCCTGAACTTCCTTTGTGAATCCCTGGCCCTGTTCCAGAGGGAGCAAAGTAATCCCTATGAACATACTGGGGTACCTATGTATCAGTACCAAACTACTGGGTGGCAGACTGAAAGACTGAACTAGGAAACTCATCTTGGACTCACCCTCCCAGGCGTTGTCTTGCAAGCAAAAGCAGCTTGCAGAGAGCTTAAGCAGTATAAGAAACTCATGAGTCAAAGCACCCTGGGGAAAGAATTACTGGTCTTAAGTCATACAATAGAGTACTCTGGAGCAGACAAAACATATTCATAGGGAACATCTGAATTCCTGAAAATGGGGAGAATTCCTAAGGCCCTTTGTGAACACAAGCTCAATCCAGGACAAGAGACAGGCTCAAAACAGATGGAAAAGACTCTATGTTTAATTTTTGCCTCTGCTAATGTTCATGATATTAGAGCACCACTCAATACAGAACCAACTGACAAACACTGTGAAAGGTATTTTTTGCATTGGTTGGTTTGTTTTTGTTAGCTTTGGGAACTTGAGGAAATCTGTCATATCCCTAGCTGGATATAAACTTAAGGTACAGACAGCACCGTTCCTCAAGAACTAAAATACTAGAAAGTATAGTATGCAATAATAGATTACAAGACAAAGAAACAGGAAATGATGGTCCATCAAAAGAACAGGGCAAAAATTCAGAAACCATCAACAAAGAAGACTATATTTGATCATACTAGACAAAAACTTTAAAAAAATAAACTTCAATATGCTCAAAAAGATGAAGGGAAATACAGGGAAAAAAACTAAATATCAAGAAAATGATACATGAATAATATGAGAATCACATTAAAGACACAAAAATTTTTTAAATGAAAAAAGAAATATTAGGATTGACGACCACAACAACTGAAATGAAATATTCCCTACACCAAATTGGAGCTGGTAAAAGAAAGGATCTGTGAACTTTGAGACAAGACAATTAAAGCAACTCAGTCTGAACCAGAAAAAGAAAAAAATTGAAGAGAGCCTAAGAGCCCTGTGGGACCATCAAACCCATCAATACATACATTATGGAAGTCCCATAAGGAGAAGAGAGAGAATGGAGCAAAACGAATATTAAAAAAAAAAATAATGGCAGAAAACTTTCAAATTTAACAAAACACATGAACACACAGAATCGAGAAGCCCAATGAATGTCAACAAGATAAAATCAAAGACATGGCAGACACACAACTATTAAATGCCAAAGACAAGGAAAGAGTACTGAAAGTTGCAAGAGAAAAATTAAAACATGTATATACATGTGTATATATGTACAAAGGACCCACAATA
This sequence comes from Tamandua tetradactyla, assembly GCF_023851605.1. Taxonomy (NCBI): domain Eukaryota; kingdom Metazoa; phylum Chordata; class Mammalia; order Pilosa; family Myrmecophagidae; genus Tamandua; species Tamandua tetradactyla. Next base: position 78,211,364 of record NC_135340.1, read on the forward strand.
ATATTAAATGCAGATTTCTCATCAGAAATCACAGAGGCAGAGAAATAAAACACTTTACGTGTGTAAAGAAAAAAATTGCCAACTAAGAATTTTATATCCAATGAAACTGTTTTACAAAAATGAGGGAGGGACTAAGACATTTCCAGATAAACAAAAGCTGAGGGAGTTCATCACCACTAATCCAGCCCAACAAGCAATGCTAAAGGGAGCTCATCAGACTAAAAGGAAAGGGCACTAAAGAGTGGAATGAAGTAGCATAAAAAAATAAAGATGTAAAGGTTAAAAAAAAATGGGTAATTATAAATCCCAGTATTATTATATTTTGTGGTATATGTGGTGATTTGGATCAGTCCATCCCAGAAAAACATGTTCTTAAACTTACATTGGTGTGAACCCCGTTATACATAGGAGCTTTTGATGAGGTCACGTCAGATTAGAGGAAGCCCATGATGGGTCTCTTAATGCTATTACTGTAGGCCTCATAGGGAAGGTCACAGAGAGAGCTAGCCAAAGTGGGAGGAGCCAGAGGCTGAAAGTCAAAGGAACCCGGAAAAGAAGGGAGAGGCCAGGAGAGACCACCATGTGGACTGCCAAGTAACAGAAAAGCCAAGGACCAGAATTACCAGTAGCCGCAAGATTCTAAGAAAAAACACCATCTTGATAATGCCTTGATTTTGGTCTTTCCCTAGCTCAAGATCAGGTGCCAATAAATTTCCACTGTTTAAGCCAACCCATTACATGGTATTGGCTTTGGCAACAGGAAACTAAAAGATTTGGTACTGGAAAGTAGGGTGCTGCTACTGCAAATACCTAAAACTTAGGAAATGGCTTTGGAATTAGGCAATGGGTACAGGCTAGGAGAATTGTGAGGTACTTGATAGAAAAATCTAGATTGATTAGAAGAGACTGTTTGGTGGTAGAAATTTGGATGCTAAAGATACCTCTAATGATACCTCAGAAGGAAATGATGAATGTGCTACTGGAAATTAAAAGGCAATCCTTGTCTTAATATGGCAAAGCACTCAGCAAAATTTGTGTTCTAATGTTGGGTTAAAAGTGGAACTTTCCAGTGATAAACTCGAATATTTATCTGAGGAGATTTCTAAGTGAAATGTGGAAGGTAGAGACTGGTTTCTCCTTGCAGCTTACTGTAAAATGTAAGAGGAAAGGGATAAGCTGACAACTGAACTCTTAAGCACAAAAAAACTAGGTACTGATGGTTTAGAAAATTCTGAGCCTGTCCAGATAGCACTCTGAGAAGAGGGCCAGAACAGCTCTATGACTGGCCTCTCTCGGCTTCAGAAAAGTGAGTTCCCAAAGTATAATGTTCCACGTGAGGCTTTAACTGACCATGGATCCAGCCACCAATTTCAGTGGAAGTCAGGACTGGAAATGCAGTTATGTAAACAGATCTGTAGAAAATTCTGCTGTTTGATGGTTTAGACCCCTATAAACTGCATTTGAAGCCAACAAGGTTTTTGAAAAGTTTCTATGAGAAGAAACACTATGAGCCTAGACTGAAAGGAACAGAGAAGGGACAAACAGAAAAAAGAATGCCCATCTCTCTCCAGCCAGTTGTCCTGGGGACTGCATGGAAAACCCTCACCAGAGTTCCTAGCTTGAACACTGCCCTATGGAATTCAGACATGATCATTCCCACAGTTACTTGAATCAACTTCTATAAAAAATCTCAATGTTTACATTACATATATATATACATATATATATACACATAATGTTTATATTACATATATATACTTATATATGTACACATACATACATACATATATATACATATATATATATATCCTGTCAGTTCTGTTTCCTGCAGAACTCTGACTAGCACAATATATAGGTGATACAGGCTTGGTACCCAAAATATATAAAGAAATCCTACAACTCAACAACAAAAAGCCAAATAACCCAATTTAAAAAATGGGCAAAAGGACACAAATACACATTTTTCCCAAGAACAAAAAACAATAGCCAATAAGCATATGAAAAAATGTTCATCAGGGAAATGCAAATTCAAACCATAATGAAATACCATTTAAAACCCATTAGAATGGCTACTATTTTAAAAAAGGTGGGGAGGGGTAACAGCTGTTACAGAAGATGTGGAGAAACAGGAACACTCATGCATTGTTGCATGAGTAAAACGGTATAGTCGCTACAGAAAACAGTGTGCAGTTCCTTAGGAAATTAAATACATAATTACCATACAACCCGGCAACCCCACATCTAGGTTTAATTCCAAAAGAACTGAAAGCAAGGACTCGAACAGATATTTGCACCAACCATGTTCATAGTGGCATTACTCATGAAAGCCAAAGGTGAAGTAAACCAAGTGTCTGATGACCGATGTATGCATAAACAATTTGCGGTATATACATACAATGCAATATTATTCAGATGCAAAAAAGAATGAAGTTCTGATACATACAACAACATGGATGAACCCTGAAGACATCATGTTGGGTAAAATAAGGAAGACACAAAAGAACAAATATTATATGATCTCACTGATATGAAACAATTAGAGCAAGCAAATTCATAGAGTAGAAACTAGAATACAGGTTACCAGGGTCCAGGGGAGAGTAGGGAATGGGGAATTACTGCTTAGTTGATAGATTTTCTATTTGAGATGAAGGAAAAATTTTGGTAGCAGATGGTGGTAATGGTGGCACGAGACTGTGAATGTGACTGTCACTGCTGAGTTGTGTTATTTGAATGTTGTTGAAGGGGTAAACTTTGGGTTTTGTATATGTTACCAGATAAAATTTTTTTAAAGACCATAAAGACTGGACGACATAATCAGTGAACCCTAATGCATAATGTAAGATACAGATTGTGGTTAATGGTATAACTATGGCAATGTTTTATCAGTTGCAACAAGGGTGCTACACTGGTGTAAACATGGTAGTGGGAAGGATGTATGTAAGGGGGTGTATATGGGAGCTCTGTATTTTCTGCGTGAATTTTCTGTAGACCAGCAACTACTCTAATAAAAAAAATTAATTTTAATTTTAATTTTAAAAGATTATTTAAAATACAGATTATTTGGGAGGACTTTTTAAATTAAACTTCCTTTCGAAAAATTTCTTCAAGAAAGATGTATGCTGTGTTATGGATGGTTTTAGTATGAGAGTTTAGCTGAGAAGAAACAGACTTTGTACTTACCAAAATACATTCTCCATACCATACTGCTGCATAATATATCAAGTGAAAATGGTTGAACAAAACATGAGGGAAATAAGCTATTTTGAAAATTTATTTACTGAGTTTCCAAATTATACAGTTTTGCGTTTAATTAAAAAACACTTGAAATTTGGATATCAATTTTAAAAATGAAGATTTGTTTTGCATGGTAGAAACAAAGCCTAAAAAGTAAAATTGCAGTTCAAATTTCCTTCCATTTTAGGTTATTTTCTACTCCTTTGCCAAAAAACTTAAAGTACATATGTATTATATATAATACACATTATGTTCAGAACTGTAAAAGTTCTAATTAACATAAGCCTCAAACTCTCAAACTTTTGTTCAAGCTAAAAATATTTTATAGATTAAATAAAAGATTTTTAATAAATTAATAAGGCTAATAATAACTCAAATGAATAATGAAGCACTTACCAATTTGGCCAGCCTTGACTTTAAAAGGAACATGTAATTCACTCTTCAGAAGAAAGAAAAATTTAAAGGACATTTTGAATAATTAAGTCCCCCAAAAAATTAGTTTTGACTTATCATTAAATACATAATCATCCTTAAGAAAAAGCATAAAACAAAATTTCTATATTTGAGTAATTCATAAAGGACGTGTTTAACTTTGGAAAGAAAAATTCACCAAAGAAACAAAATTACAAATAGAATAAATAGAAAAAGTTTATAGTTAAAGCCCATAATTGGGTAAACTATTATTTGCTTTAAAAAGACAAACCAAGCCAGATGGAAATTCCACGTAATTTTTAAGTAAAACAGATGTACTTGCCTGAAATACTAGAACAGAAAAAGAAATAATTCTTTTTGCATAATGAGTTGAAAACAGTCAGCGAGCAACAATTCTCTTTCAAATAAAATAAAGAAAATACAATTCTTTCTCAAATAAAATAAAGGGTTTCAAAACCAATGGGTACTGATGGATGGAAGTGCTTTTTGGTTTGGCTTTTTCTGTTTGTTTTAAGCTTGAGATTAAATGATACAAAATTACTTCCTGATCCAAAAAAAATACAAAAAAAAACTATTTACCTCTAAATAGTATCATAATATTGTAAAGCTGGACTGTCAATGTATTTCCAAAAATATAATCATTCATTAGATAAACTGTTCAATCACTTAATATTCCTGAAAATTATTTAAAGAAAATTCTGAAGAAAAATATTCCAGTAAGACAAATATCTAGTACAAAGTTACAGTCGAATTAGGCAAAGATAAATTAATCCAATTTCCAAGATATATTATCTGATCATTAGAAAAAGATACTATTTCTAAATCTTCAATCCCAGATTATCCTACAGCAAATAATTAAAGAAGTAATCCTTCTTTGAGTGACTCAATTACTTTATCTAGGTAAGCAAGATACCTAACAACCAAGGGTTTCTAAGAACTTACCAAATTAGTTGAATTCACACAGTTTAAAAACTTACCAGAGCATTTTCTTTTATCTGTAGATTATCTAAAGCCACATTACCTTTTGAAAAAAAGGAAAAATATAAAGTTAATATACCAATTAGTATAGCCTGTCTTAATGCAGTAGTAAACACAACAACATAGTGTTAAATGCTAAGAAGACAGTAATAAGCAAGGCAGACCCACAGAACTTAAAAGGCTACTGACACAGAATAGTTGCTATATATGGATAAAAATAATTAGTTGTAGTGTACTTGAAGTTAACCCAATGTAAAGGAAGTTCCGAAATCCTTAAACTGGGTAACATTTAAACAGTCACTGAGAAAGAATTTGGAGCATTTTGGACTGAAGAACTTCAGAACCAAAGAAAGCATCTGTCATTCTGAATGATGAAGCCAAAATCCTCAAAAGACAGACATAAAGAGATAGACCAATTATCCTGTCAACCCAGGATTCTTTCCTTAATTGTGGTATCAACGAATATTTATTTTCTTCAGGAGCACGGTGGTAGTGTTTTGTCTCTAAACATCCTACCTTCTAAATGATTGTCCTTTTAATTTATTTATTTATTCTAATATTATAATATGGTTCTAACGCTCTTTAATTTATCCAGCTTTTCTTGAACCTATTCATATGTTAAGTCATAAAAGTCATACTGATATTACAAGGTTCTTATTTTCAACATTGCACCAATATTTGCTGATATGATAGTTAAAATATTCTTATTCATATATAAACTTGAGCAAAAGAAAAATTTTCATTTCACTTCAGTTCTCTAAGGGTTAATAATCTACAGTTTCAACATTAAATGCAAGGATAAATTGTTCTGTTATATATTTCCTTAATCACTCATAAAAAATTTATTTTAAAAATTCTGATTTCTCCACCCTCCATAATTATTTTTCAACTTTGAAAAAATATTTTTCCAATTTTGAAGTGAATTAAAAAGTATGTTTAAGTCCATTGCACTATTATTAGGATTTCGATTTTCTCAGATCTCAAGTTTATTCAAATAAACTAATACACGTTTATTTATTTATATTTCCAACATGCTGGAAAGAGAAAGATAAAACAAAATCTCTGCCACTGAGGAGCTCACAGCTGAGCAAAGGAGACTAAAACATAATTTTGGCAATATTCTGTTAGTATTCCAAAAGAAAAGTACACATCGTGGAAATCGAGGAACCCAAGAGACACCCCCTAACTCTGCCTAGGAAGATCAAAGAGAACTTCTCAAACAGGTTTAGGCCAGAAGGCTGAAGAAATATTCACCAGGTGGATATGAAAAGAGGGCAAACAGTTGTGAATGAATAAGGACATTTTAGAAACTCTATGTGCTTTGGTACAGATGGATGTGTGACAAAAGGAGAACAGACAAAGTCAGAAAAGGGGTCAGTCTCACAAAGTTTTTAGAATGAAAAGACCTGCCTCAGCAGAAAGAGGAAATACATATAAAAGGAATGACAAAATTAGAACTATATTTTAGAACCATTATTCTATAATCATAAGGAATAACCACTGATTTGTACAAACACATTTAGCTACAAGAATGTTCACTGTAATAACTGGTTATAATGAGAGCAAGAGAGGAAAAAAGGAAACTAAACAACTAAATATTCAGCAATAAGTCATAAATAATGATATAACCATAATATAGACAAAAAAAAACCTAGAAGGACTTGGGAAAATGTTCATAATATATGAAGTTAAAAAGAAAAAGTTTGAAGAACAGTATGCCCAGAATGATACAATTTAAAAGGTAAATAAAATATGCACACATATTTATGTTTAAAGCACACATATACACACAAAAAACAAACATCTGGGAGACTAGACACCATAATGTTCAAAGTGGTTATTTCTACATATTAAAGTTCAAAGCAGTTTTTATTTTATTTTCTGTGTATCTGTATTTTTTATTTTTTCTGACATAAATTGTTGAAAACTACAAAAACGGAGAGAAGGAGAAAAGAAACCTCATAAATGGGAAGAAAATATTTTACCAATATCATTATAATAGGAGGGGAAAAAAAGCAATACAGGCAGTAAGACAGCTTCAACAATATACAGAAGAGAAATTAAAATCTGAAATAAGGCAGTAAATTTGAAGAGGCAAAGTCAGAATAAAGAGATGGCTTGTAGGTAGAATTGACAGGAACTGATCACTGTCCAGTCAGAGGGATAATACAGCAGTCATAGAAGGCTGCCATGTTTTTCACAGTTGAAAGTAAAAATCCTTAAGAAGTATCATATGCACTAAAATTATATAAAGAGGAAAAATATTCCTGGATTTAATTCTGTCAGAGTATGCAAATGTGCACCTCAATTCAATTCCACAAAATTATAATTTGGAATTCCATTCAACTCAATAGAAGTGATCTGCAAATATGCTAGTACATATCTGAAGTAACTCAAACTAGTCTTAACAAAATGTAAAGTCCATATGGAGACATTCAAACTTGCTAATGAAGAAGGCATTTTGACATTTCCCAGTAGTTCTCAACTGGTGGGTCAAATATCACCAAGAGCACACAGAAGTAACTTACATTAGATACAAAGTTTTCCTAACAACTGTCAAGGCACTAACATTATGCCAGTAAAAGTATAAATGTGCTTATAAAATGGGCTGTTTCTAGTGTTGTGTAGCTTTGATTCTTCGATGAAATAACAAGTGGCATTTATGATGTGAAATATCAAAAACAACCAATACAGCTAACAGAGTTAAACAAGTATATTTAGAAAGATGGACAGATGCACAGAGAGATCAAAATATTAACAGAGATTATCACTGGGTAGTAGAAATAAGGATTTTTTTTAATTAATGTCTTCCAGCACTTTCTAGTTTTTATAACAGTCAGAAATTACTTGTATGTTAATATTGTACAAATTACAACAAGGGAAATGAGGAAACAAAACAAAAGTAAATTCTAATGTCAATATGACCTCAAAACTTAATACACAGATATTCCCTCTACATCTAATATCAACCTTACCTACAGACACATAAAAATAACAAAGAAATATTCTTTTCTGCTACCCAGAGACTAGCAAATGAATGCATACTTCCTCTCTGAGAAAAGTGACAAGCCATAAACATAAGAAGGAAGCAAGAACGATACATTCTATAAATTATTTGCACTGTAGGAGGAACTGCTAGTCCTAATACAAAGAAAAGGGAAGTAATAGATTTCAGATTAACACCAAGGTAAAAGGGCATTTGTTCATTAAACCAGTAGATGAGTGCCTAATTAGGTATGAATACTTTTCCACTGAACTGCAGGCTTCTCTACTAGGTACCTATGTAGCAGTTTCACTGTATGTCCTTTGAATGACAGAAATTCCATTCAAATAAAAATAATTCATAAAACTCTAAAATAAAAAGTAAAACCGCTCTAAAAATCAACCATTTTATATTTAACTGAACACTGAAGAAAAAGTTAAGATTTACTTCTCTTTTTCCAATTCAAAATAATATAATAATTCCATACATGTGCAAATAACTTCATTCCTCTAGCTACACCACCCTTACTAAGAACACACAGAGGCCACAGAAAGTTCCTGATAATCTGGGGGACGTTGGGGAGAAGGGTGGTAAATATTTGTACCTAACCTTAACACACACAAACACACACACACGTAGGGAAAGGATGACTAATAGTGGGAGATAGATAAACTTAACTCTGCCAGCAGAGAAGGCACTAAAGCCAAATGTACAACAGATGGCTTTTTTTTCCTCTCATTTTTTTTTAATTGATTAAAGAAGTTGTAGGTTTACATAAAAATCATGCAGAAAGTATAGCGTTCCCTCCCTCAATACACACACACACACACAGTTTTCCCTATCATTATTAACGTTTTGCATTAGTCTGGTACCCTTGTTACAACTGATGAAACATTATTATAATTACACTTTTACTATAGCTCATAGTTTACATTAGGGTTCGTTTACCCTTTGTAAACTCGGGTCTGTGGTTTTTAATTTTTTTCTGGTGACATATATACAAAACCTAAGATTTCCCATTTTAACCACACAGTGGTGTGAAAGACAAGTCTGAAGAGACCAATATGACAGAAAAGCAGAGAGGTTCTATGAAATGGTCTCCTTCTATGATCAACTAACAGGCCTAAAGCATGAGGGATAAGCTATAGATGTATTCCTTCAGAACAGGCTTCTGACTTTGGTCCCATATGATGCTCATTAATAAGCACAGACATTTTACATGAGCATGCATGGCTGGCAAACTGTATGACAAAGTTGCAGAGCCAATCTAGGGGGATGTCTTAAGAAATATGCTAGAAAGGTAAACCCCGTAGATCAAAATTTATCTAATATCTTTAATAATGAACCAACAGATAGAAATGAAAGTAAACTCAATAAATTGGCAGGTAAACAGGTGCTAAATTATAGAAAACAACTTTCAAAACCAAGACAAGATTTAATGGGACAAACTGGAATTTTGTATATTTGTGAATAAAAATCAAATGGTACTGGCATAATATGGAAAAAGCCTGCCTAAGTCCAAGATTTCAAAACACATAATGATCTACAAAATAAATATAAGAAATAGTGCTGATGGTTAAATATCCACAACCAGAAATATTCTCTCCAAACTTTCATCAAAGTTTATATATACCTTGCTTATAACACTCAGCATTAAGGCACTTAAAACTTAATTCCATATTAAATTTCAACATAAATTTTTAAGTTAATACAACATTGTGAATTTATTTAACCCCACCAAACTGTATACTTGAAAGTGGCTAAAATGATTAATTTTCGGTTGTGTATACATTAACAGAATAGAACTGTATAACACAAAGAGTGAAGCCTAATGTAAACTATGGGCTGCAGTTAATAATACAACTGTATTGTTTCATCAGATGTAACAGGTATTAAACTAATGTAAAATCTTAATAAGGAAAACTGGATGAGGGATGGAATGTGGGAACTGTGTACTTTCTGCATGATTTCTCCATAAACCTAAAACTGCTCTAATTTTAAAAAAAGTTCTTACCACCCAATCAGATTATAAACTCCTTAATGATTATATGGAGAACATAATAGATACTCAATACATTTTACTTAAGTAATTTATTTAGAAATGCATATTATCCTGAGACACAAACAACTAGAAGAAAGTGAACTTTTATTTTAGAAAACGCATTTCAGATCTGTTATATGATTCGGTCCTCATAGCTTCTTGGTACAGAAGGCAGAGTATCTGTTACCTATTAAGCTAAAGAAACCAAGGCTTAGAGAGGATAAACGGCTGGCCTATAAATACTAGGACAATTTAATATTTGGTAGAGAAGGGCTCAAATCTTCCAGTGCCCAGTGCTATATTCCAGAACATCACACCAGATCCCAAATAGTAGAGCAGAAAAGATACAGTATCTTAACTCAGGATTTTAAGTGCACTTCCCTTGAGGGAAACAATTGTACAAGAATCATAATCAGCATGGAAGAGGTTTCTGTGGTTGTCAGATCCACTTTTGGTTTCTGTACTTTAAAAGACACATGAAGAAAAATTCAAAAGCAAAAAAGGGCAACTAAAATTAGTGAAACTAACAAGAACACAACCAGATAGATAGAACCGAACCAAGGAGTTATGTTAGGAGCATTACTAGAACAAAGGATAGTGTCACAGAAGAAAACAGAAGCTAGAGATGACACTGTAAAATGGTCATCTTATTATTTTTTTTTAAATCTACTTTTTCCCCAAAATAAAAGGCAGAAATTCGGGTACCATAAAAGATCTTTAAACCAAATTCCCTATCTTTATACACAACTAATTTGTGACAGCGCTAAGAATAGAACCCATGTCTCCTGACTCGTCAATGTTCTTAATATAAAACACAGAAACTGATTCAAAGATATCATTAAAAACAAAACAAAACAAAAATGCCACACCCTAATCCATAAACTAGCCTTGTCTACTGTAAAATAGTAAAAAAAAAATTCTTTGTACTTCTTTTTTTATGTAGGATTTCCTTTATGTATCTGTACTATAAACACTCATTATTGTTGGAAAAATATATCAAAATGTTCAAACATTCATTTTCCAAGGAAGTGATTTAAGGTAAAAGCATAAATTGAAATACTTTAATGACTAATGTTTTTAAAGATTTTGAAGATAATACTGTAGCAATTCACTTAAAATGAATCTAGCTATTCAACCCAAATTTGCCAATCTCGGCATAAATACAGCCTAATCTTTGACCTTTTCACAGGTCAAAGACAGTCCTGGAAAGGAAAAGTAGGAAAGGAAGAGGAGACAACTGACTTTCATTCCTCTCATTTCCTTACTGAAACAGGAAGTCTTGGCAAAGAGGTAGAAAGCTGCAATCCTACCACCACTCTCTTTCAATGCATTTCAGGGATCTTAGAACAGTTAGTGTGGCAGTTTCCTAACAGAATTGTACCAAAGTACTAACTTTCAGTTTCGTTTCTAGAAAAAGAGTGATTTTTAAAAAAAAATTATGATGCTATTTAATCATGTGAGAAGGCTGTTTTCAATTTATTTCCAACACATTTCTATAACTGAAAGTAATCCAAATATACTAATTACAGTACTGAACTTTTTGTTGTTTATATTACACACTACAGGACAAGCTAATGAGAAATACGGTTTCACTATACCAACTATTGGCTGGAGGAAAAGACTAAAGAAAAACATTCTTCTACAGGTTCAGAAGTGGATACAGCAATGTTTTAATGTGTCAAAACATTTAAAAAACAGAGATCTGCTTTTTCTTGCATTCTCAACCTGCTCCACAGCTATCTGTGAAATAACACAATACATTGGATTTGGATTCCCAAATATCAGCATGAAGCTGGAACTTCACTAATCTTGTCATATTTCATGATTGTGGCTCTTTGTTCACCAGTAGTGAGTGAAGAATAAGAAGGGAGAAAAAAGGTACATTGTTTGATTACCATTTCTTACTATGAACACTAAGATAGTGGCAGTACAATGTATCTAAAGAAGGAGATCATACCGCCTTGCTCAGATCACAGAAGTTTAAAGCAAGAAGAGATGACCTCCTCTAACCTTCTCATTTACAGAAATAAAACAAGTTATCACTAGTCAGTGACTTGCTAAAAGTCGTACAACTAAACAGTTTCAGAAATGAAATCGGGTCCCAGTTCTCCTCAGTCTGGGTCCAGTGTTCATTCTCCTTCCTTAGGCTGCTCTGCTTTGACAATATCTTGCAGGTGATGGAGAAGTACAACTGGTGGTGTAAAGAACAATACAGCAATCAGCATGGGCTCAGCCTGGCTTGTAGAGCTGCAAACTCTCAGGGCATTCCACCTGGCTCCTACTCCAGATCACCGCAGCCACCACGTGCACACTATACATCACAGCTTCTAGGTCTGCGTCACCTTCGAAACAGAAGTGGGAGCAGCAGATTTCAGAATGAAATGTTCTCTTACTGACTTTTGAAACAGAAGTGGGAGCAGCAGATTTCAGAATGAAAGCTTCTCTTACTGAATTTCCACAGTAAATCACTTTAAGAATCTAACTAATTTCCACAGTAAATCACTTTAAGAATCTAACTGGCAAAGGTTCCACATTGCAACAATACTGCTTAACCAAGTTGCAAAAAATCTGGTGCTTCAACATACCTTTTCAAATATATTACTCTTAAAACAATTACAATTCTGGCCACACCTCAAATCCCTAAAGGCTGTACAATTTATCTCCAGGTACAAGTTTGTGGGGAACTAAAACCTGGATAAACCTTCCCACCCACATAAGGCATCGACACACCCTCCGGCCCCTTTTCTGGACCTTTGAAAACCTGACTTACAAACTAACTGGCAGATAAATTAAGTATTGTTAAATATTAATACAAACAGTCCTATTTTCTTTTCAGAAATTTGTTTGAAAAATAAATTTTTAGGTATATGGTGCTAATGCTACACAAACTTACCACACTACAGAATATGAAAATCCTAAACTTCAAGGTCTAGAAGAAACACACTTATTAAAAATAAAACAAAATAGGCTGTTTCCCATCACTCAGTCAGGTTCATCATCATTATTACTATCAGTATTATTAACAATTTAGCAATCATCAACACAAAGGATTTTCAAATCAATTGTCTAATAAACACACTGGGTATTATTTTCCCCATTTTACAGATTAGAAAATTAAGCTTCAAAGAATTAGCATTTAGTCAAGGGTCCCACAGCTAGTAAATAGTAAGGACCTTGTTTTCTTCCAACTGCAAGAACTAAACAAAGGACATTCAACTTAAAGCACTTTCAAAAGAACACAGAAAAAAAAATACATATATATAGGAATGTGCTTAGTATTAAAAATACATAGCTTTTCTTTAGAAGAATTTAAAAAAAGAAAATGACAGTTTTTTTTAACTTTTCCAAATTAAAGGCAATATCCAGAGTATACCTTCTGATAGTAGTTACTCCAATAATCCTCCCTATCCTTCCTTCTCACTCGACAATTTTGTTTGTTGTGGATTTCATAGTGAATTACTATATATATATACACAAATATATGTGCTTATGTATATTTGCACGGCACAATATTTTGCATATCATACTAAATGCATTATCTTGATTACAAAAAACTACTTCCTGAGATCATCCAAGCAAAGACTACGTCCTTTTACTGACACCATATCTCTCAGTCACCTCTTAAAGCATGTTTCTCTCTCTCTCTCTCTCAAGTTAATACACTTCATACTTCCTTTAAGTCCTCTTTTATTTCTTATCACACCTTGTTCAGCACTCAGTAGGTCTTTTTTAAATGCAAAAGATAATCTAAGTATCCTCCCTAGACCAGAAGCACCACTGACACTTTGGGATAACTGTCATTGGGAGTACCCTGGGCATTGCAGGATATTTAGCAGCATCCTTGGCCTCCACCCACTAGATGCCAGTAGCACCTCCCAAGTCATGACAATCAAAAGCATACCCGGACATTGCCAAATGTTCCCTGGTAGGCAAAATTATCTCGGTTGAAAAACCACTGCCTTCAGTTACTCAAAAACCTAGTTACGAAGTATCAACATTTATTTCTAAAGACTAGCAAGATCAAGTACATGAATATTAATAGGCTTGAATTCTTCCAAGTCTCTAGACTTGTAAATTCAATTTAGGGCAAAACTGAAAAAAGCCAAACACTATAAACACGTAAACATTATTTGCTAAAGCACTGTCAATAAGACTGTTTAAAATTTGCAATTCTTTGTAAAACATTTCAATATTATGGATGTCACCAACATCAGTCATTTCGTTAAAGTAACTTAATTGCTATTTTATCAAATTAACTTAATATTTCCACTTGTTTACCAAAAAAAGTTTAAGACAAACTTTTTAAGCAATATTTTCAAAGAGTAGAAACAGTCAAACAGATTTTTGGACTTCTCTTTCAACAGGGAATTCAAGCTTATAAAGACAATCTATTGAGCAATAACTACAAAAGTTCATGGCTTCTAACTTCCGTTACAACATCGACAAAACTAAACGGCAGCAAAACTTTGGCTAAGCAGAGTCATGTGCCGATAAAGCTGAGGAAATCCCTGATCAGAGTTTGACTGGATATAATTTATTAAATAAATGGGTTTATTTGGTCAGGCCAACAATAAATTTGATATTGTCCACTGGCAGAATATCTTATTGTGAAAAAAGCTGGTTTTATCTTGCGATATAGCACCTACAGAATGAAAGAAAACAAAGTCGCCTTTCCCAGATTTTACCAAAAAGGGGGGGAGGGGGACAGAAGGAATGACATAACATTGGGGCATTTTAATTTCTGTTGTGAAAAAATTTACTCCATAATTTCATAATAAAAATATTTTCACTTACAATCACAGAGTATTGGCACTGTAAGGACCCTTAGATGTGACCTAGTTCAATCCCTAATTTTTAAAATGAAGAAAAAGAGAATAAGATTTAGTGGGGAAAAAAAATCTTTGTATACATATACTTTACTAAAAAAAAAAAAAAGAACCTAATGTAAATAGAGCACTTATTAAAATTTGGGTAGTGGTTACATGGGAATGTTACATTATACTGCATAATCTAAAATTTCCATAATTTAAAAACATTTTTCCATTAAGGTTTAAATAAAGATGAAGAAACTAAAGCCCAATGAGATTAATGGCTCGCCCCACACAACACCTCATTAGGCCTAGAACCCAGGCTGTCTAAACGCCAGTGCAGTGCAGTGCTTTTTCAAATTTCAAGTAATGTTTTCAAACTAGAAGAAAAAATTTATACTATTAGATAGTAATCTGAAGAAATACTAGAACTTTAGAGGGCACTAGGCATTCAAATTCCTTAAACGTCTCTCTTTATTTGCCTTTCTTTCGCATATTTATTGTGGTGGGGGATGTAAACATGCATGGATTGATATGCAAACCATACTGAACCAATCAAAAGCTCAGTAATCAATCTATTAAAATGAGGTTCCTCCACAAGTCAGGGCAGGCTGATGGTTCTACTAACACATACGTTATTATCAATTATTCAGTAGCCACGTTTTTAAAAAAGTAGAATCAAGGGAAATGAATGTTAATGTATTTATCTAACTCAATATATTCAAAATTTTCAACATGCAATCAACATTAAAAATATGAGTGAAGGACTTTATATTATTTTTCTCCTGATTGAGAGTATTATTCAGAGTATTCAAAAGATGGCATGTGTTTTACACTTTACAGCACATGTGGGGACAACCCACATTTCAAACGCTCAATAGTCACAGTAGCACTATGCTATTGGACAGTGCAGTTCTATAACTATTTGTTGACTGAATTCAAAGCAGTCCATCCATCTGAGCTGTGCTTTCGATTTCCCTGCAAAGCTGACACAATTCCCAACTCTGATAGAGTGAGCAAGTATCCTTAATGCCCCCAAAGCTTAATGTGTAATTAGTGCAAATAATTAAGCTTTTTTAAGAGTGTGCACACATACTATTGTCTACTCTTATACACTCAACCCTCTAGAATAGGAAAGCTTGCGTAAATTCCTGGGCAACCAAGCATAATTAACGATGATGCTGGTCGTAGCTTGACTGTCTATCCCTTCTAAACAAATCTGAAAACCCTCTTTCTTAGGAAAGAAAAGTAAACAGAGGAAAGAAATCGCTTTCTCAAAAACTCATATCCTTAACAGTTAAGAATCCCCACTGACGTGCCTTTGTTAAAGATCGTCGCCTACTTATCTACAAACCCCAATTCTAAAAAGAAGGCAGCTAGTTCTTGTTCTCTATAAAATGCCAGAAAAGATAACTGCGAAATGCAATCTCCTTTTTCCTTTCCCTTGGTACCACTTGGTTAGTGTTTATGACCACGCAGCCATCCTTGCCACAACCAGAGCGGGAAAGATTTTCTTTTCATGTCGTGGAGCCAACTCAGGACAGCGACAGGGCCCCAGGGTGGGCAAGGATTTAGACCTCAGTGACCCAAACGGAGCGAACTGGGGCAGTGCCAGGGCGGACCCGCCGCATCTCCCGCATCAGGAGCCGGGAGCCCCGGGGGGCCGAGTGCGGCGGGGGTGAACACAGGCCTCTAAGCCCCGCATCTGCCGCCCCGGGAGGGGAAATCCTCCGGGCGCCCAGCGCTGAGCAGTCCCTGGCGGCGAAGGGAGCAGGGCCCGGGAAGGAGGCGGAGCTTGGCGGAGCCCCAGGCGTCGCCTCCTCGGCCCAGGAAGCCCGCCTGCAGCTACCCGCTCGCTTACCGCCCCAAATCCCCAGCTTCAACTGGGACTTGTCCAGGTTCTCCACATAATCCCCCAGGAAGCGATTCAGTAGGTCCGCGACCACCGACTCGAACACCATCGTGGGGCTGAGGCTGCTGGAGAGGGAGGAGCCAGAACCGCCCGGCGCGGCTGAGGGCGGAGACCCAAGCCGCGAATGACAGCCCCCGGGGTCCCGTCCCGCCTGGCGCCGCGCAGCCGCGTGACTCCGCTCGTGCGCACGCGCGCCGCCGCCAGCGCCGGGAAAGGGGTTGTGGGTCTCCGCGCTGCGCCCGCGTGGTCTCCGCAGCTGGAGCCGCTTGAGGACTAGTCGGGGAACGGCGGGGGCAGCCCCTTGGCAGCTCTGGCTGAACGGAAAGGGACGTTAGAAATGAAAAAAGGGGAGGCAGGAGTTACTGAGCACGGGCACATCTAAGTGGCAGCTCTGCTTCCCTGCAGCCGCCCCCCTCTTGACCTGGATCCCGCGGAGCTCGCCATCTGGGGCGTAGGCAGCTTCATGACGCCTCCCCACCCTCGCACCCCCCAATTCCCAGGGCCGGCCGGGAGGGAGCCCGGCGCTTCCCAAGTATAGTGTTGAGCACCTCTAAGCAACCGCCTCTTCACCTTATGGGTCAAGTAGGGCTAAGGGGACACTGCATTTTTGTTGTTGGATTTCAGCTGTACACGAGGCAAGGCTTGCTCCTTAAAAACACACTTTAATAATTTAAAAAAGATATTGCAACAGAACCGCCTCATGAGATGGCAAGTAAAATGGGAATTGAACATACGCTTTGTTGAAAACTCATTGTTTTTCTCCCTCCTGTGCTTGATTGACTATTAAGTCACAAGCCAACATAACTTCTTGATTATACCTCATTGCGGAAATAAAAATAAAACTTAGGCCTTTTTCTGAAAGTATGTGTTACCTGTTACATATAACTTGTTTCCATGCTATCATTGGATTGTCTTGGTAGCAAGACGTTAAATGCAGATAATTTATACCGCAAGGAATTCGGCCCTGGTAAAATTAAACTACTCATTGGCAAATGTCATCTTTTAGAGACTGGATTTTTTTTTCTAAAATGCCCAAAAAACTTTGAAATATAGTAAACAGATAAGTGTAAGAAATCTCTTGCTAGGAGTTAATGAGTGAAAGTGTATGTGGTGGTTTGAAGTTGTGTGTACCCCTGAAAAACTTTAAAATTTACTCTAGTCCTGTGGGTGAACCCTTTGTAAGGAGAGAGAGAAATACCACCTTGATAATATCTTGATTTGGATATTTTCTCAGCCTGAAAACCGTAAGCTAATAAATTCCCATTGTTTTAGCTGAACTATTTCATGGTACTTGCTTTAAGCAGCCTAAGAAACTAAAACAGGGCAGGCCACGGTGGCTCAACAGGCAGAGTTCTCACCTGCCCATGCAAAAATAAATAAATAAATAAATAAATAAAACTTTTTTTAAAACACTACTAAAAAAAGAAACTAAAGCAGTGTATGTGCATATTGTTCTAATAATAAACAATCTAGGCTTCAATGGAATCAAAAGAAAGTCATTTCTTAAAGTCCATTGGAGAAGAAAAAGAAGAAAATCAAAACCTTTTCAGTTGGTGTCACATAAGAGGAATGATACAAAAAAAAGATAGAACCAGCACTAACTAGTATTATCAACATATGCCTCCATCCTTCATTCCTGCAAACAGAAAATAAATCCTTAACCATTTGTTTTCCCTTTCTCAGTTAGGCAGACAAACTACCCAGGAGGCTTCTGGACTTCTCTTCTTCACCATCTACAATCAATTAAAAGCCAAACCTGTCTATTCTGCATCTTCCCTGTCTCCTAAATGTCTAGTCTGGCCTCCAGTTTTTCCCTTTTTCCAATTCATTCTTCATACTGGCACCAAAATTAGTTTCCCAAAGGACAGGTTAGTCTCTGGCTCAGAAACACCCAATAACTTTCCAGTGTTTGAAATGCCCTCAGCAATCTGTCCCCAAATTATCCTTCTAGACTTGTCCCCTTAACATCCACTCTCTCCTTGTTCACTGACACCAACTGAGTGGACTGCAAAGAAACAATATATGTTCTAGTTAAGGTTAGGCATGTATTCCTAATTTAACTTGTCTGGTCAGTTTAAATGAACACTATAAGTACATGGAATCTTGAACACAGCATGAGATTTTGTTGGTTTGTCCAGGTTCATGTGATGCCTCAATAAATCCCAGAGTGGTATGGACAGTGAATAAAGAATTATTTGGAAAGTCCCCTTGGGAAATGGAGAGAAAGAGGGAAATATTCAACTTCACCATTTGGAGAATTTTTTATATTCTCACAAGACTGGGGACAACAAAATCAATAGACTGAGCCCTTGATCTTGGGGTTTGCCCCTATGAAACTTATCCCTGCAAAGGATAAGCTAAGCCAACTTAAAATTAAGCCCAAGAGTCACCCCAAAAGAACCTCTTTTGTTGCTCAGATGTAGCCTCTCTCTAAGCTGACAGGGCAAGTGATCTCATGCCTTCCCCTTCTATGTGGGACATGACTTCCAGGAGTGTAAACCTCCCTGGCAACGTGGGACAGAAATCCAGGGATGAGTTGGGATTCAGCATCAAGGGATTGAGAAAACCTTCTCGACCAAAAGGGGAAAGAGAGAAATGAGACAAAATGAAGAATGAGTGGCTGACAGATTTCAAACAGAGTTGAGAGGTTATCCTGGAGGTTATTCTTACATATTATATAGATATCCCATTTTAGTTTATGGTATATGTGGCTAGAGGGAAGTACCTGAAACTGTAGAGCTGTGTTCCAGTAGCCATGTTTCTTGAAGATGATTGCATAATGATACAGCTTTTATAATGTGACTGTGTGATTATGCAAATCTTGTGTCTGATGCTCCTTTTATCTAGGGTATGGACAGATGAGTAAAAAATATGGATGAAAAATAAACAAATAATAGGGGAACAAAGATTAATATAAATTGAGTAGATTGAAATACTAGTGCTCAATGAGAGGGGGGTAAGGAGTATAATCATGGCGATGAATACATAACTATGTGATGATATTGTGAGCCACTTGATTGTATACCATGTACAGAATATTTGTACGTCAAGAATGTATGTTTGTTAAGATTTGACAATAAAAATATTTTTTTTAAAAATTAGGCATGCAGCATAAAAAGCTAAGAAACAAACCAGTACAAGAACATATGCAAATGGTAATGCGAGATTGTATGAGAAATGCCACAGGAAGAATGGAACTGTCAAGACTGTGGAAGAGAAGTTACAGTCTCTTGAGAGAGGTGGGCAACACTAATGCCTTGTATGGTAATAATTCTTTGCACTTCTATGATACTTTAACTTTTGAAAGAATAATTTATGTGTGTTTTTATATGCATCATTACATTTTACTTAGTGCTTCAGTTATACTTCATGAGTCATCGTGTGTTTTTTTATGCCAAGTGTTTTAGTTTATAAAAGCTGCTGGAATGCAATATACCTGAAATGGAATGGCTTTTAAAAAGGGGAATTTATTAAGTTGCAATTTTACAGTTCTAAGGCCATGAAAATGACCAAACTAAGGCATCCAGGGAAACATACCTTGACTCAAGAAAGGCCAATGGGTCCAGAACACCTTTGTCAGCTGGAAAAGCACATGACTGGCATCTTCTATCTTTCTCTCCTGGGTTTTTCATTTCATTTCATAAGAAATAAATAAATAAGGGGTGCTCTCCTGCATCTCCAAAGATCTCTGGCTGTGTGGCTCTCTCCATCTAAAGCTTTTTCTAAAATGGTTTCCTCTTAAAGGACTCCAGTAAGCTACCCCACCTTGAATGGATGGAGACACATCTCCATGGAAACATTCTAATCAAAAGTTACCACCTTCATTAGGTGGGGTTCTGTAAAGAAACAAATCAGCAGGAGATATCCATAGATATAAAATTTATAAAAGTGTCTCACATAACGGTGGGAATGTAGAACCAGTTACAAGCTGGTTGATGAAGCTCCTCAACAAACTCTCAGGAGAGGCTGGCTGGACAACCATAGAAATGGATGGGTCCAAAATCGTAGGTCAGGCTGTGAAGCTGGCAACTCCAATGGAGGGTCTGGACGAACTCCACAGGAGAGGCTCACTGGCTGAAGCAGGAAGAGTAACTGTCTCTTCTGAATCCTCCTTAAAAGCCTTCTGGTTATAGTCATGCCCTGTGAAAACCAATTTTTGTAGACCTGCTACAAAGAGGTCATTAGTATCATTCAGTATGAACAGAGAAAAGTGATAATCCACTCAGACCTAAAATAAAAGACAATTACAACTGTGAAAAAAAAAAAAAAAAGCCTTCTGGTTATTAGATTAAGCATCACTCATTGCAGAAGATACTCCCCTTAGCTGATTACAAACACAATTAGCTGTGGATGCAGTCAAGGTAACCATAATTTAAGTCCATGAAATGTCCTCACAGCAACAGACAGGCCAGTGCTTGCCCGACCAGACAACTGCGCACCACCACCTGGCCAAGCTGACACATGAACCTGACCATGACACCACCTAAAATTGGAACCTGAGTTTCTCCATGGAAACAATAAAAAAAAATCTCATCCAGCAATACTGAGTGAGGATTAAAGAACTTGGTGTTTCTGCGGTACGTAATAGCTTCAAATCAGCACACCAAGGCATGATTTTCATCACATCATCACAAAAGAACTGTAATGTAAGTGATGCGGGTAATAAGTAGTACTGTCCTCATTTTATAGGAAAATTATGCTCAGGGATGTTAAAGGACTTAGCAACCCTCACTCGCCACTGACAGCCTGCCTCTCCGTCTGCACGCCCGGCAGCTGCCCCACAGAAATGCTTCAATTACCCGCAGTCATTCTCCAGATAAGGCCAGTGTCCAGGGCACTGGCTCCTCATCTCACTCAGGCTTATGCCAAAGATGTAAAATTCGGTGCAGATGCCCGAGCCTTAATGCTTCAAGCTGTAGATCTTTTAGCTGACGCTGTAGCCACTACTATGGGGTCAAAGGGAAGAACAGTGATTATTGAACAGCGTTGGGGAAGTCCCAAAGTAACAAAAGATGGTGTGACCTTTGTAAAGTCAATTGACTTGAAGGATAAATATAAAAATATTGGTGCTAAACTTGTTCAAGATGTTGCCAATAACACAAATAAAGAGGCTGGGGATGGTACCACCACTGCTAATGTACTGGCATGCTCTATTGCCAAGGAAGGCTTTGGGAAGATTAGCAAAGGTGCTAATCCAGTGGAAATCAGGAGAGGTGTGATGTTAGCTGTTGATGTAATTGCTGAACTCAAAAAGCAGTCAAAACCTGTGACAACCCCTGAAGAAACTGCTCAGGTTGCCATGATTTCTGCAAACGGAGACAAGGAAATTGGTAAAATCATTTCTGATGCAATGAAAAAGGTTGGGAGAAAGGGTGTCATCACAATAAAGGATGGAAAAACATTGAATGATGAATTAGAAATTATAGAAGGCATGAAGTTTGATCAGGGTTATATTTCTCCATACTTTATTAATACATCAAAAGGTCAGAAATGTGAATTTCAGGATGCCTATGTCCTGTTGAGTGAAAAGAAAATTTCTAGTGTCCAATCCATCATACCTGCTCTTGAAATTGCCAATGATCACCGTAAGCCTTTGGTCATAATTGCTGAAGATGCTGATGGAGAAGCTCTTGTTCTGAATAGGCTGAAAGTTGGTCTTCAGGTTGTAGCAGTCAAAGCTCCAGGTTTTGGTGATAATAGAAAGAACCAGCTCAAAGACATGGCTATTGCTACTGGTGGTGCAGTGTTTGGAGAAGAGGGGTTGACCCTAAACCTTGAATATGTTCAACCTCATGATTTGGGAAAAGTTGGAGAGGTCATAGTGACCAAAGATGATGCCATGCTCTTGAAAGGAAAAGGTGACAAGACTCAAATTGAAAAACATATTCAAGAAATCATCGAGCAGTTAGATGTCACAACTAGTGAACATGAAAAGGAAAAACTAAATGAACGTCTACCAAAACTTTCAGATGGAGTAGGTGTGCTCAAGGTTGGTGGAACAAGTGATGTACAAGTGAATGAAAAGAAAGACAGAGTTACAGATGCACTCAATGCTGCACGAGCTGCTGTTGAAGAAGGCACTGTTCTGGGAGGTGGTTGTGCTCTGCTTCGATGCGTTCCAGCCTTGGACTCATGAACTCCAAATAATGAAGATCAGAAAATTGGTATAGAAATTATTAAAAGAACACTCAAAATTCCCACGATGACCATTGCTAAGAATGCAGGTGTTGAAGGTTCGTTGATAGTTGAGAAAATCATGCAAAGTTCCTCAGAAGTTGGCTATGATGCTATGCTGGGAGATTTTGTGAATATGGTAGAAAAAGGAATTATTGATCCAACTAAGGTTGTAAGAACTGCTTTATTGGATGCTGCTGGGGTGGCCTCTCTGTTAACTACAGCAGAAGTTGTAGTCACAGAAACTCCTAAAGAAGAGAAGGACCCTGCAATGGGTGCAATGGGTGGGATGGGTGGGATGGGTGGGATGGGAAGTGGCATGTTCTAATTCCCAGAAGAGTGCTTTACTATGATTAATGAACTGTGATGGGAAGCTCAAAGCAGTGTTTCTCACCAATAACTTAGTCATTCGAAGAAAATGACAGAAGAACAGGCTGGCTGATGTAAGAAGATCACTATAACCATCAGTTACTGGTTTCAGTTGACAATGCATATTGGTTTATTGCAGTCATTGTCCATGCCTACAGGTAACTTATTTTGTATTTTTTGAATAAAAAGACATTTGTACATTCCTGATACCTGGTACAGGAGCCATGTGCCTGTGTACTGCTTTCAGCTTAAATCACTGAGGCATTTTTACCGATTGTGTTAAAATCAGGATTTTAGTGTTTGCCATCACTACATGAGAAGTTAAGCAGCAGCCTTTCTGGGGTGAGTAAGAATAATTGTGTATAAAATAGAAAAATATCCAATTATGTGACAAACCTTTGTGTAATAAAAAAAATTGTTTAAAGTTAAAAAAACAAAAAAGGACTTATCAAAATCCCAAAGCAGGTACAAATTTCCTCTGCCTCCCTGGGCACTGCCACTAGACTAGTAGTGATTCTCAGAGTCTTACTTTAAAAGGTTAATGGCAGAATAGAAAATCTCAAAATTGAAAATTCAGCTTAAAAGTGTTACTACAAATAATACTATTACCATATAGCATAAAAAGCCTTTATCTTTTTATATTTTCCATTTTCAGCATTATTTGAGGGACTGATTATTATGTGCATATAGTAATACCCCAAATCTTTCATACTTCTTGAAGAAGCCAGAAAGTTTCAGCCCCAATTTAAAACAAACTATAATTAATACCATGAAATGCCATCAGCACACTAAGTACAGCACTCTACAAGGAGAAATTCAGATAGAGAGTAACTGAAGTATATGAATGTTCTAGCATTTATAGTTCTTACAGATATTCTGGCTTGAAAACAATGAGAAGGACAACAAAGATGGCCACAAGTTAAACTGAAAAGTAGGGATTGAGCAATAAAAACAGCAGAGCAAAATATTTCCGTTAAAAACAAAGTCAAAATTAGGGACACAAAAAATTAGCAACTTTACTTTAAAAAATAATCAAATTTCACACTACCCAACACCCACAGCCCATTCCCCAAAGCTGGGGATGGTGAAGAAAAACAAAAGGAAGTATGTTAAAAAGGAAAAGGGGACAAAAGCTAGAGATTTTCTACAGTTCATGGTGTAATGGACTGTAGAAAAATTAGGAACGCATGTTAGTTTGCTAGCTGCTGGAATGCAATATACCAGAACTGGAACGGCTTTTACAAAAGGGGAATTTAATGTTACAAGTTTAGAGTTCTGACAAAGTGAAAGTGTCCAAATTAATGCACCAACAAGAGGTTGCCTTCACTCAAGAAAGGCTGATACTGTCTGAAACACCTCTGTCAGCTGGGTAGTCTGGTCCCTTGCTCCTGGGCTCCATTTCTTTTAGCCACTGCTCCTGTGTGGCTTCCTCACTTCACTTCTCCAGGGCTGGCTTTCATCTCTTGGCTTCCCTTGGCTGGCTCCAGGTTCTGGCTCTCATGGCAACGTCTGCTGAGCTCCAAACATCTCCAGAACATCCGTGTCTGTTCTTTTTTTTTTTTTTTTTTTTTTTTTTTTTAGAGAAAGGGAGGAAGGGAAGGAAAGACAGAGAAGGAAGGAAGGATGGAAGGAAGGGAAACATTTTTAAACATTTTCTTGTTTTATTATATTTTGTTTGTTTATTTGTTTTTTACATGGGCTGGGGCCGGGAATCGAACCGGGGTCCTCCGGCACGGCAGGCAAGCACTCTTGCCCGCTGAGCCACCGCGGCCCGCCCCCGTGTCTGTTCTTTAAGTGTCTGCATCTATGCCAACTCTGCTGTTGGCTCTGAGGCTTCTGCCGTTTCTGTCAGCTCTCTCTCTCTCTGTTGGCTCTGTTGTTCCTGTCATTTCTGACTCTCTCCAAAATGTTTCCCCCTTTAAAGGATTCCAGTAAACAAATCAAGACCCACAAGACCCATCTAAACAAAAGTTAATGACCACAATTGGGTGTCACATCTCCATGGAGATAATCTAATCAAAAGATTCTAAATGACAGTATTGAATCAAGATTCAAAGAAATGGTTGCTCCCACGATATCGGATCAGGATTAAAACATGGCTTCTCTAGGGTACACCGTACTCTCAAACTGGCACAGAGGGTTAGCTGGGAGAAAGCATGGAAGTTGACAACAGAATGTTTGAGCTGGAGGAAAACTTAGAAGATCATATGAGTAGTCCAACCTCCTCATTAGAGAGATGGAGACACTGAGTGACAGAGAGAATTAAGGGACTTGCCTAAAGTCCCACAACTAGTTAATGATTGTCAGAGTAAAGCCCAAGTGTGCTGACTCCCTGGCTTGTGGTCCTTCCATTACCCCATGCTGTAGTTGTAGCGAATGAGACAGATAATTCAGAACACCAGTATTTTAATGATTGAAAACTCTCTTCTTGCTTTCCTTGACACCCAGCCTCTTATACATTATATATTTTTTAATCTGCTTTAAAATGTTCAGTTTCCTTCTACTCTGACAGCACCTCTGACCTCAATGGTGTGTGATCTATTTATGCTTACTTCACAGAATTGTTTTCCAGCTCCATTACTGGATGTTCCCATAGTTACATCCCTGAGCTAGGAACGGCCACAATCTTCCTCTGAGTAGATTTGTGTGTTCTAGGCACACAGCTGGCCCTATTACACCATCTTCCCAAATACCAGGTAGCTCATATTTTTGAGGAAAATAAACATGTTTTAATGAGGTCAGTCATGCAAGGGCACATCTTTGCTGTTTTTAAGAAATCCTATGCAGGAAATGCTTCTCAAGTGTTATTGAAGAAGGTGAATTTCTAATAAAAACAAAGTAAATCCACTTGCTTGGCCAGGAAATGTTTGTAAAGGACTTCATGAGTGAATCAGCTAATCCCTGGCCAGGCAAATCTGTATTATAATAATACTGGTAAAAATAACAGCAGCTAATAGTTAGTCAGCACTTACTGTATACCAGGTATTTTCATGCAGATCTTTTTAACCATCACAATAATTGTCCATGGTAGGTATTATTACCCCATTTTATAACTTGGGCTCAGATAGATTAATTAACTTGCCCCAGTCCAATCACTAAAAAAGTTGCATAATAGCAATTTGAACCTAAGACAGGGTCATTCCAGTCTATATTTATTTACTCCTAAATCATTTCTAATGCCCTAATGCATTTTTCCTTTCTCCCACCAGAACACAGCTTTGCTTAACAACTTTTCCCCACCTTCTCACTGTGAGCTCTGATCTGTGCACCTCATCATTTTAACCAGGGGTTATGTTCTCACTCACAGACTAACTCTCCCAAGGAGAGGTGAGGCAATATAAATGTACGTGACCCTCAGCATAAAAATTGGCAATCACTGTTCTTTGGATTTGGCCTTGTCCTAGGAATTTTGGCCAGGAGTGGAGTAGTATAAAAACAAAGAGGTGATAGCCAAGGGCCTTGTAAACCCAGAGATCCACAACCCCAACTTCTTCCCACACTAAATGTATAATGTGCTTAATAAAGTTTCTTTGCACTCCAGCTTCAGCCAAACGGAATTCAAAATATTCCATCCTCACCAATTCATTCCACTTTAGACTGATGTACGTGGTTGATATGATCTCGTACAGCCTGGATCCACCTGCCTAGCATATTGGCTAGAACCCAGGAAGCGTTCAGTAACTATTGCTTTCAAAGAATCAATGAACTAGTGAACATTTGCTCTTATCTCTAATAACATTAAATATAATATCTGACATTTATTGTTCATGTCAGGCTCTATGCCAAACTCTTCACATGCATAACGACCCTATAGGGAGATAAAAATTATCAATTTTACACTTGACACTGAGGCTTAGAAGGTGCAAGTAACTTGCTCAAGGTCACACAGTTAGTGAACTGCCATTCTGGAACTCAAAACCAGATCTAACTTCAGACACAACTTTCTTCACCACTACACTCTACAACCTTCCTTCTGTCTTTACAAATGATAATCATTATTGTTGCTACTGTGCATTTAGTACTTACTGTGCGCCAGGTAAGTACTAAGTATTTTACATTATTATATTCATTTAATACCCCAAACAACTAATTTATACTCGTTAACTTAGTAGGTATTATTTCCTCCAATTTACATCACTGCATGACCTTGAGTAAAGTACTTGTAAGGCCATAAACCAGAGAAGCTATAAATTCTCAGATAAGGCAAACACCCCCGCAACCTGCCTCCCCTCTCCATCCCAGGTGGGCGCATCTTACGATGCACAGTCCTAGGCACTATAGCTATCTGTACTAGAACCACTTCTGATGGGTATCAGTAACTTCAAAAAAACATGTTTTTGATCTTGTACATCTCAACTTGACTCTGTGCCTTCCTTGTTCTCGTACCATGTAGCCTTTTATTACCCCCTGGATGATGCTGAGAGCTACTCTGAACATCCTGCAGCTGCCCAGGACCAGTTTCCCTGTCTGTAGGTTTCCGTAATAAGGTGTTATTATTTTGCTATATGGAGTGGCCTGCTTCAGTTTTTTATCTTAACTGCCCACTGAACTTTAGCGGAACCTATTCTGTAGATTCATGGCCAGACAGTACTCAACCTTTGAAACACAGTTTTTCATCTATAAAACAGGAATAATTTTGCAGGGTTTCTGTCACAGTTCTAGCCACTATATGTAGATCATATAATACAAGGCAGTACTTTTTTTTTTTATCATTGCCCTCCCCCCTATGTGGGACATGACATCCAAGGGTGAAAGTCTCCCTGGAGACATGGGAGATGAACCCCAGGGATGAATCCAGACCTGGCACTGTGGGATCAACAATTCCATCCTGACTAAAAAGGGGAAAAGAAGTATAATTGACAAGGTCAATTGACCTTGTTACACAAGCTTCAATTAGACCTTGCTACCTATCATAACCTGCCAACCCCTAAGCAGGACCATTCCAGCCAATCCTAAAAAACACTTAGGGCAATATATAAGATTCCACAAGGGTTCCATGCACTAGAGTAACCTTCCAGAGACCTACAACCTCCAGATGGGTCCCTGGTCCAGGTAAGTCCTGAAACCTAGCCCAGCCTCTCCAGAACATCAGATAGTTCCATCTTCCTACCCCATATTAGTGACAGACCCTTCCAATATCAAAACTTAAGAATTGCCATAGCCCAAACACCCCTAAAGAGAGGTATGGAAAAATCAAAGGTGATGGTGGAGTTATACAGATAAGATAGGATTTAACAAATGAATATGAATGCTGAATCATTAAATTGATATCTCCTTTACTCTCTAGTGTTTTAGAGGTGCTAGAAGTAAAAACCTAAAACTGTGAAATTGTAACCCATGTCAAAGTCTGAAATATGTTCTACGACTAACTGTGGTGCTGTGCTTTGAAATTTATAGATTTTTGTATATATGTTATTTTTCACAAAAAAAGTCGAGTGTGATGATAAAAACATATTAAGCCTTCTAACCTCTATTTATATTCTGGAGCAGGTAGAAGGAAAAATTTGAGAGGATCGTAATAGTCCATGACAAAACTCTGGGATATATCCTGTAACCACATGTTGAAGAGTGCTTTGAAAACTATTGCTTTTTATTTCTTTGCTTTGAATACATGTTATACTATACAATTAAAAAAGTTAAAAATAAAATACAAGGCAGTACTTTTATTCCCTGCAAATTTCTTTTTTATTTAACAATATATTTCAGGCAGCTTCCATTTTTTATATATAGTGACGCTTCATTCTTTTATTCTTTTTTTTTAATTTGCAGATTTTATTGAAATTCACATTCACATTGGTATTCTCACAGCAAGTCAGTATCTTATGTAAAAAGATCATACACAGGCCAGTTACCAAAAGAAAGGAAAAAGGAGTTGTCCCAAATGGGCGCAGCCTAGGAAGGCAAGATGTGTGTGGTCCGGGTACTTCCACGGATGGTTTCCACAGCTCAGATGTGTACAGGAGTATGGTCTTCCTGGTCAAAAACCAGGACAATGGCTTAGGAAGAGGGTTGTGCCTTTTTTTAAAACTGAGGAATAAGATGCATACAACAAAGTGCCCCGATTTTAACTGTATACTAAATTATTTTTTTAACTTATAGATACGTCTGTAGCTCTACCCAGATAAAGATATGGAACATCTCCAGCACCCCATTCGACTACCCTCTACCCAGAATTGGTTTATAATCAACAAAGAAACGTTTAAAATCAAAACTGAAAACCCAAAGCAATTAAGGAGTTGCAAAAGCTGGGCAACCAAATGGCGGGATTTGGAGGAAGGTACGTGTTAAGAATAAGGCAAACCGGAACTGTGTCTTCACTGCTTACCTGTAGAGTGCATTCATACATTAGGCTCTCAAACCTCACAACGACTGTGATGGAAAGACTTAAACCTCTTTTGCACATGAGGAAACAAACTTGTCCACGATTTCCGAGGAGAATACCCCACCCAATGCACGCGAGAGAAGGAACCGGGCCCTTGAATTTGCACAGCAGATTCAGACACGTGGCAATGGGAAAGGGGAGGGCCTGGAATCCGGTTACCTGGCAGCGCCGCGCCCGCCTGCCCATTGGCCTGCGCTTCCAAGCCACCGCCTTAAAGGCGCTCGCCGGCTGTCCTGGAGCAGAGGTGCTTAACCCCGTCGCGCGCGCTTTTTACTTACCCCAAGCTGCGACCCTCTTCGGACTGGCCCCCCAGGCCGAACCGTGTGGAGAGCCTTCGGACACCGAACCCCAGGCACCTTAGGAGGGACCGGTCTGCTCGCTTGATTCCCCTAAATTCTCGTCTGAGCTCTTTACGCATACAAAGGAAAAGTAAGTAGCAGATGCCTGGAGGGTATAATTATGTTAATTGTCAATGAGGATTAGAATGCAATAATCCTAGAATTCGGAAAGCGATTGCACAAAACAAAGCTCCTCTTAGCATGGTAGACAGTGCCACCAAAGTTAGCCGCCAACATTTGAGGCCAGAGAGGGTAGATCGAGGTTATGAGCCACAAATCCCGAAGTGTCCATGACAATGGAATAGGGCCAGGACAGGAGAACGACTACTTTGCAATATCTAAAAAATAGTGTGCTGTAGGGCATGCAGTGCTGTTGACCTGGCCCCAAGAAAGGCAGGAGGAAGCACCCCGAAAAGTAGAAGAAAAGGGCAAAAATTGCTGCGCACCACAGAGCTAGCTTTGGCAATATGTGTGCGCTTGTGATTGCAGGCAGACCAGCGCCAACACACCTGTCGCCTGATGTGGTGCCTGGAGCGGATCCGCCAGGGTCCCGAGTGCCTCCTACCGCGCAGAGATGGGGTGCTTCGAGGCCACGCCCGCCGAAACGCCGCCGTTGCCCCCACTGCGTATGCCAACGTGCT
The DNA here is from genome assembly GCF_023851605.1 of Tamandua tetradactyla. Classification (NCBI taxonomy): domain Eukaryota; kingdom Metazoa; phylum Chordata; class Mammalia; order Pilosa; family Myrmecophagidae; genus Tamandua; species Tamandua tetradactyla. Next base: position 78,241,656 of record NC_135340.1, read on the forward strand.
CACCCCCGACCGCATCCCCGACTTCTGCATCCCACCGCGTCTCGCGCCTGGTCAGGCCTCCGTCACGATCCGGAGCTCCTGGGTCGAAGAGGTAGGGGCAGACCCGGGCGCCGGCCGCACCGACTGGGACCCACGTTCTCAGGCCGCGCTCTCGTTGCCGCACCTGCCCCGCGTGCGCACCGCCTACGGCTTCTGCGCGCTGCTCGAGAGCCCGCACACCCGCCGCAAGGAGTCACTCTTCCTCGGGGACCCCGGCGCCACCGCGCTCCTGCGGCCGCTAGCCGCCGGGCAGGTGTCCAGCCTACGAGCCCACACCTACCACGGCGTTGGCGGCGAAGGAGGCGTTCCCTGCGCGCCCCAGGGCTGGCCGCGAGTCCGGGGCGGAGCTTTCAACGTCACTCCCGCGGTCTCCGGCGGCCCTCGCTCGCCCCGGGACGCCGTCCCCTCGAGGCCCCGCCGCCGCCGCCTCCTGCGCGCCACTGACCGGCTGCTGGGCCGCGCACTGAGAACCCGGAGGCGTCGCGACCCGGCCGGCTCCCGCTCTGTCTCCGGCGGGGACGGGGACGCAGACGCAGAGCGCGGCGCCTGCTCGGGACCGCCGGCCCCGGGCCCCTCTGAATCCCCGCCGCCACTCTCGGTCTCGCGGCCCGAGCGGCTGGAGGCCGAGGGCACCGTGGCTCTGGGTCGCGCCGGCGGCGTCCTGCGCCTGGCCGCCGACTACTGCCCGGGCAGCGGGCGCCTCCGCATCCGGCTGCTGCGCGCGGAGGGCATGGCCGGGGGTGCCGAGGGAGCCCGCGCCCTCGGCTGCCGCCTCAGCTTCGTCCTGCAGTCGCCGGGCGAGACGCGCAAGCGGCGCAGCGCCGTGGTCGGGCGGAGTCGCGACCCGGTGTTCGAGCAGGACTTCTGCTTTGACGGGCTCACGGAGGACGAGGTGCGCCGCATGGCGGTGCGCGTCAAGGCCAAGCACAAGGGCCGCGGCCTGGAGCGAGACCGCGAGCTGGGCCGGGGCGAGCTGCTGCTGGGCTCCCTCCTGCTCCTCTGACGGGACCTTCGGGTGCCTGCAGTCGCTTTGTACAAAATAAATCTTTGGGTTTTTTTTACTCAGGCCTATCTATTAGCCACCATTGACAGAGCTAATAGTTAGTTATTATCCCAGTAAAGGATGTAAAATTTTGCATAGATACCCTCAAAATTCTCAGCAGAAGTCATGGTGGTCAATACTAGTTTCCCAATATAGAAAGCCAGTTGCATTTCATATGTTCCACGCACTCCTACAGGCTAATAATAAACCACAAAATCTGTTTGCCCTAATCTCATTTTGAACTTTGCTCATTCCACAACACCCACTGAAACTCTTAAAGCATTTATTACTGTGAAGCATTTTTTCAGACCCTGGACAAGAAAGAAGCAGCAAGAAGGGTGGAGTGACTTGTCCAAAGTCAGCCGTGAAAAGTATTAGTAGGAACTCCAATATGGTATTCTTGGCCACATCTTGTTGGAAAAGCATGAGAAATTGGAACCATTTTAATGTTCTGAAGCATAATAACAGCTTTACAAATATTAATCTGCTTAATTCTTAAAACACCTCTGAAAAGTAGTCATCTTTATTGCCTTTTTACTGCTGCAGATATCGAGGCACAGAATAAAGAGCAGAGTCAGGATTTGAACCTATGCAAGCAGTGTGTTGTACTCACTACTTGTAATTCCACAATACTTAAAGGGCTCATCTCATGTTGTGACTTTGCAACTTTTATCTGAAAATGTTGACTCTGAGGTTGGTGCCTCCTTTCACATTCGTGAGCCTCTAGTGAAAAAGCAAACTGGCTGAAATGAACAATTCATTACCTCATGCTGATGAGTTCAGGCCTTGAGATGAGCTGGTAATTCTGAGTCTCTGTCTGAAGAGGAAGCTAACTAGCCTCAGAGTCACAGAAACAGGGATGCCAGCTTGATTGGAACCAAGTGAACTAATCTGCCAGAGCAGGAAATCTGGATATGCATGCAACATTGCTGTATTTCTGGCCTCAGATAAGAGTAATAGATTTAGTATGTTTTAAAGGATGATTTTCCTTCATCTCTCATGTTAACTGCCAACCAGTTAATTTTCTTATGTATATAGGAGAAACGGGTGTCCTGAATGAGAGTTTACAATGTTGAAATGTTTCAACATGTGGTACGGTGTTAAATATGATTATAAATCTGGATTCAGAGGTGGACTCTGCTTTCACTAAACGTGAGAACAGTTTTATCCATTGGTGCACATGAAAAATGCTGCAGTGCTCTTTTTTCTTTTAGAAAAGAGCTTCAGTTTCAGTCACAACTCAGACATAATCTGAAATGGGTTATTGTGTTGAGTATTTACAATGAGAATGCTGAATAACTGTGAAGAATAACTTTGAAGTCAATGACTCTATGAAAATCAGCCACATCCAAAAGCTTGCAGTTGTTGACCAAATGAATGATGACCCTAACAGTAGTTTAGGCCAACCATGTGCCCTTCTAGCCACTCTACATTATCATGCCCTTGGCCTTTAATTCAATATTTTTTTAACTTCATGAGTGAAGAATTTTGGAATGGTGGCTGCTGAGTTCACGTTTGTAATATTTTAATAGGAAAATAAATGGAGAGTGAAAACAGTTGGCCAAGTACACAATCATTGTAGGTTTTTATTTTTCTACTTTTTAAAAATTAAAAACAGATTGCACTGATGGTTTAAATAGCAAAACCTTACTACAGAAAAGGTTGCAATCACCGCTGTCACTATATTAGATACTGAAGTAACAGTTTGGGGGCAAAAGTGTCATTTTTTAAGTAGATTCAGGGTCCTAAATTCTCCATGAAATAAGGGTGGTTATTTTCAAATAGAGTAATTAATAACAGAGCCAGAAATATAACCAATTCTAGTCTCATTTTGCCCTTCCACCTAATGAGATCATTATTTCCAAGAAAGGAAAAACCACTGTGTATAAATTATTTTACATTACTGAACTAATTTGATTTTTTTTGGGGGGGGAGGATTTAAGAAATTTTATTTCCAATGGAAAATTTTTGTGATGTCAGCCTTTTGTGTTACGCTCTTCTGCCCTCTAGTGGATCCCTCATGTGTTTTGTCAGGGACTTTATTGTCTTAGTGCTAAATCACCTCAGCTGAATCTAATGCCAGACCAATCTAATGCCAGAGATGAACAAACCAATGACCTTGAAAATGTGTGCTATTATATTGTGGTGAAGATTCACATTGCAAATAACTGAGTACAACGGAGTGCAGAAATTGACAAAAATATTTTAGACTTAAAAGGTAGGAAAACGTATCCCCAAAACAGTGATGCTGGAAGTGTGTGGCAATGGCATGTTGATTGTAGAAAACAGCTTTAAGAGTTCTCATGCTTCTCACTGAGTAATAGGCACACACATCTTCTCCACAAATGATATGGGACGATATTGCCTCTTTGTGGTTTAAATATGTGAACATATTCAAATAAAATACCTATACAAAAGAGAGTGAATATGCCAGTTTAAATAGCATTAACTGAATACAAATTAACAAATCAAACCCACTGCATCGTCATCTGGTTTTCCAATGCTAATGCATTCTACACGTAATTTACTAGCTTTCACTGTGTTTAAGTCATTACTTTAGAATTGGATTTTCTTTTATGCATACTTCAACAATCCCCCAAAACGTTCCCCCATATCCATTCCCAGGACCTAGGTCAGAAAACTATTTTTTCGTCAAAGATGTTTAAAAGAGCAAAAAGCGAGTTTAATGTGATCACTAAGATAGTAAAGCAAGAAAAATATATGTAGACAAAAAGGCATTGGACGGGATGGGTTTGTTTAGAACATCTGTTAGGGGGCAGACCAAGTTTCCAGATTTATAGCTAAATAAGACAAAAAATTAATTTCAGTAGTGTAAAGAAAATAAAATGTGATAATGGGAAAGAGTTGGACTAAGCTGTGAGGGCACCTTAGATCAGGCGGTTAAGAAAGGCTCCTATGAAGACCTAGCAATGAGACCCTTCAATCCGGGGTCCTGATCTGGTACTTTTGGCCCCTCAAGGTCCCCTAATAAGTGATTTCCTAGGAATTCTGCTAGTACCTTATTACTAGTGAGATGTACTCCCTGGTGTGGGATTCAGCCTTGAGGTGTAGAAGCTACTTTGCCTCCAGGTTTGAGAGTGCAACAGATGGAATGGACCTGAGGCAGTACATGCTGTTTACAAACCGAGTTTTCACTCTCCTGTATATGGACACAGCACAATTCCATTAGGTATTAGCTAAGAATTTTATTATGGTCATATAATGGCTATGGATTTAATCTGAGATGATGTCAGACTGTCCAGATTAGGCCTACCACAGTATTACAGAGGAAATAAGAAGAAGAAATAATTTTGCACTTTATGGTTTTCATAGCAAACCTTTTCTTCGTTATGCCTTTAAAGCTTGTCAGCCTCTGTGAGGGTTGATCACTCTAATTGTACCTGCAATAGATGCTATAGGTTGGTTCCTTCAACATCCCATCAATCCCTTATTCCTTTCTGCTAAAGAGACTAGTACACAAAAACGTGTCTCCGTGACCTGTTTGCAGCTAGGGTTGGCCTTGTAACTCAGCTATGGCCAATGAAACATAAGTCTGATGATATTACTTTGTCACCTTCCTCTCCTTTTCCTGCTGGAAAATGCAAACTGCTTGAGGGATGGCAGCCATCGCTAAGGAAGGCAGAAGGATCTTTTCTCTTCAAAGCCATCACTGATCCTTCACGCCAGTACTGAACAGCCTACAGCCAGACTTCATGCCCATGGGACAAAATACATTCCTCACTTGTTTCAGTGGATGTCGAGTTTTCATAGCTATCTGAGTAAAATTCCCATTTTACAGCAAAGGACACTGAGAGTCAGAAAAGTTAAGTAAATTGCACAAGATCATATAGCTAGGAAATCATGAATCTCAGTACAGACCTCTCCGACATCCATGTTCACTGCTTTTTTCCACAACTTCTCATTGTCTCTCTTCATGTAAGCTCCTTTTTAGCAGTTTAATTGAAGCATAATTGACATGCAAAAAATTGTACCTATTAAAAACATACAACCTGATGGGTTCTAACATACATGTACACCCAAAAAAACATCACCTTGATCAAGACAATGAACGTACCCATCACCCCTGTGATGAATTGAAGCTATTATGTACCCCAGAAGAAGCCACATTCTCTTGGTCCATTCCTGTGGGGGTAAACCTATTGTGGATGGCACCTTTTGATTAGGTTATTTCAGTTGAGATGTGATTCACCTCATTCAGGGCGGGTCTTAAACCTTGTACTAGAATCCTTTTTAAGAGATGAAATTCAGAGAAGCTCATAGAGAAAAGAAAGCTAGGAGAGGACCCACAGAAAATGGAGGAAGCTACTGAAGCCAGAAGCCAGCAGATGCTAGCCACGTGTCTTCCCATATGACAGAGGTGTCCCAGATGCTGACAGTCTTTCTTCAGAGAAGGTATCGTCCTATTGATGCCTTAATTTGAACATTTTCATGGCCTTAGGATGGTAAATTTGTAAGCTAATACATCCCCATTGTAAAAGCCAACCCATTTCTGGTATATTGCATTCCAGCAGCTTTAGCAAACCACAACAAACCCTCAATAACTTCATCATGTCCCTTTGTACCCTTCTCTCATTAAGGAACCACGCATCTGCATTCTGTCAGTATGGCTCACACTGCATTTTATAGAATTTTCTATAAATGAAAACAAAATATATATTCTTTTTTTTTTTGCCTGGCACCATTATTCTAAAATGTATCCATATTGCTGCCCAAATAAATAGTTTATTCTTTTATATTACTAAATGGATGTCTATTCTATGGATAATCAATTCGTTTATCCATCAAACCGGTTCATAACGGTTTTCTATTCCATGCACTTGTTTCTTTTTTCTTCCTACTCTTGTTTTCCATTTTCTCTTTCCTCTTAATATGTCAACTATCCTACTTTTAAAAACATTTTTGTGTTGCCCTAAGTTTGCAGTATACTTTACAACTAATCTAAATCTACTTTCAAAACACAGTATACTATGCAAAAATCCTCAATAAAATTCTAGCAAATCGTATCCAACAACACATTAAAAGAATTATACATCATGACCAAGTAGGATTCATCCCAGGTATGCAAGGATGGTTCAACATAAGAAAATCAATTAATGTAATACACCATATCAACAAATCAAAGCAGAAAAATCACATGATCATCTCAATTGATGCAGAGAAGGCATTCGACAAGATTCAACATCCTTTCCTGTTGAAAACACTTCAAAAGATAGGAATACAAGGGAACTTCCTTAAAATGATAGAGGGAATATATGAAAAACCCACAGCTAATATCATCCTCAATGGGGAAAAATTGAAAACTTTCCCCCTAAGATCAGGAACAAGACAAGGATGTCCACTATCACCACTATTATTCAACATTGTGTTGGAGGTTCTAGCCAGAGCAATTAGACAAGAAAAAGAAATACAAGGCATCAAAATTGGAAAGGAAGAAGTAAAACTATCACTGTTTGCAGATGATATGATACTATACGTCGAAAACCCGGAAAAATCCACAACAAAACTACTAGAGCTAATAAATGAGTACAGCAAAGTAGCAGGTTACAAGATCAACATTCAAAAATCTGTAGCATTTCTATACACTAGTAATGAACAAGCTGAGGGGGAAATCAAGAAACGAATCCCATTTACAATTGCAACTAAAAGAATAAAATACCTAGGAATAAATTTAACTAAAGAGACAAAAAACCTATATAAAGAAAACTACAAAAAACTGCTAAAAGAAATCACAGAAGACCTAAATAGATGGAAGGGCATACCGTGTTCATGGATTGGAAGACTAAATATAGTTAAGATGTCAATCCTACCTAAATTGATTTACAGATTCAATGCAATACCAATCAAAATCCCAACAACTTATTTTTCAGAAATAGAAAAACCAATAAGCAAATTTATCTGGAAGGGCAGGGTGCCCCGAATTGCTAAAAACATCTTGAGGAAAAAAAACGAAGCTGGAGGTCTCGCGCTGCCTGACTTTAAGGCATATTATGAAGCCACAGTGGTCAAAACAGCATGGTATTGGCATAAAGATAGATATATCGACCAATGGAATCGAATAGAGTGCTCAGATATAGACCCTCTCATCTATGGACATTTGATCTTTGATAAGGCAGTCAAGCCAACTCAGCTGGGACAGAGCAGTCTCTTCAATAAATGGTGCCTAGAGAACTGGATATCCATATGCAAAAGAATGAAAGAAGACCCATCTCTCACACCCTATACAAAAGTTAACTCAAAATGGATCAAAGATCTAAACATTAGGTCTAAGACCATAAAACAGTTAGAGGAAAATGTTGGGAGATATCTTATGGATCTTACAACTGGAGGCGGTTTTATGGACCTTAAACCTAAAGCAAGAGCACTGAAGAAGGAAATAAATAAATGGGAACGCCTCAAAATTAAACACTTTTGTGCATCAAAGAACTTCATCAAGAAAGTAGAAAGACAGCCTTCACAATGGGAGACAATATTTGGAAATGATATATCAGATAAAGGTCTAGTATCCAGAATTTATAAAGAGATTGTTCATCTCAACAACAAAAAGACAGCCAACCCAATAACAAAATGGGAAAAAGACTTGAACAGACACCTCTCAGAAGAGGAAATACGGATGGCCAAGAGGCACATGAAGAGATGCTCAATGTCCCTGGCCATTAGAGAAATGCAAATCAAAACCACAATGAGATATCATCTCACACCCACCAGAATGGCCATTATCAACAAAACAGAAAATGACAAGTGCTGGAGAGGATGCGGAGAAAGAGGCACACTTATCCACTGTTGGTGGGAATGTCAAATGGTGCAACCACTGTGGAAGGCAGTTTGGCGGTTCCTCAAAAAGCTGAATATAGAATTGCCATATGACCCAGCAATACCATTGCTAGGTATCTACTCAAAGGACTTAAGGGCAAAGACACAAACGGACATTTGCACACCAATGTTTATAGCAGCGTTATTTACAATTGCAAAGAGATGGAAACAGCCAAAATCTCCATCAACAGAAGAGTGGCTAAACAAACTGTGGTATATACATACGATGGAATATTATGCAGCTTTAAGACAAGATAAACTTATGAACCATGTAATAACATGGATGGACCTAGAGAATATTGTGCTGAGTGAATCCAGCCAAAAACTAAAGGACAAATACTGTATGGTCCCACTGATGTGAATGGACATTCGAGAATAAACTTGAAATATGTCATTGGTAACAGAGTTCAGCAGGAGTTAGAAACCGGGTAAGACAATGGGTAATTGAAGCTGAATGGATACAGACTGTGCAACAGGACTAGATACAAAAACTCAAAAATGGACAGCACAATAATACCTAATTGTAAAGTAATCATGTTAAAACACTGAATGAAGCTACATCTGAGCTATAGGTTTTTGTTTTGTTTTGTTTTGTTTTGTTTTGATTTTACTATTATTACTTTTATTTTTTTCTCTATATTAACATTCTATATCTTTTTCGGTTATGTTGCTAGTTCTTCTAAACCAATGCAAATGTACTAAGAAATGATGATCATGCATCTATGTGATGATGTTAAGAATTAATGATTGCATGTGTAGAATGGTATGATCTCTAAATGTTGGGTTAATTTCTTTTTTTCCGTTAATTAAAAAAAAAAAAAAGAGAGAAGGGATAATTGGAGATGAAGGGATACAGACTGTACAACGGGACTGGATATAAAAACTCAGAAATGGACAGCACAATACTACCCAATTGTAATGCAATTATGTTAAAACATTGAATGAAGCTGCATGTGAGGTATAGGTTTTTTGTTTTTGTTTTTTTTGTTTTTTTTTCTTTCTATTATTGTTTTAATTCTTATTCTGTTGTCTTTTTATTTCTTTTTCTAAATTGATGCAAATGTACTAAGAAATGATGAATATGCAACTATGTGATGTTATTAAGAATTGCTGATTGTACATGTAGATTGGAATGATTTCTAATTGTTTTGTTAATTCTTTTTTTAATTAATAAAAAAAAATACAAAAAAAAAAAAACACAGTATACTGTTTCATCAATAGATTAAGTACATTATAAAAGTATTCCCAATTCCTAACTCTTGTCTTTATGAGATTGCTGCCAGTTCTTCAAATACTATAATCACCCAATATATTGTTAATATTATTACTTTGAACCGTGATCTACCGGATAAATTAAGAATAAGAAAAACAAAAAAATATTTTGTTTTCATTTATTCCTTCTCTGACTTTTTTTTTTAATGTAAATCTGAGCTGCTGAACTTTATCAGTTTCCTTCTCCATGAAGAACTTTTCTTTTTTCTTTTTTTTTTTTTTTTGCATGGGCAGGCTCTGGGAATCAAACCTGGGTCTCTGGCATGACAGGTGAGAATTCTGAACTTGAGCTACTGTTGCCTGCCCCGAAGAACTTCTTTTAATGTTTTTTGCAGGGCTGGTCTGCTGGCAATGAGTTCTCTCAATTTTTGTTGTCTGAGAAAGTCTTTATTTTTCCTTCACTTTTGAAAAATAATTTCACTGGGCATCGAATTCTACTTTGAATATAGAATTCAACACATTAAATACGTCACTATACTCTCTTCTTGTTTGCATGGTTTCTGACAGGAAGTCTGATGTGAATCTCATTCTGGTCCCTCTGTGAGTGAGGTGATTTTATTTCCTCTGGCTTCTTTCAAATTTTCTCTTTGTCTTTGATTTTCGGTAGTTTAGTATAATAGGCCTATGTGTAGTGGGTTTTTGTTTGTTTGTTTTTTATTAGTCCTGCTTGGTGTTCTCTGAGCTTCATGGATCTGTGGTTTTATGTACGATAACACTTTGGGAAAATTTTCAGCTGTTACTATTTCAAATATTTCATGTTCTCCATTCTCTCTTCTCCTACAGGCATTCCAATTACATATATGTTACACTTTTTGAAATTGTTCCACTGTTCTTGGATAGTCTTTTTACTGATTTTTTCCCATTTGCATTTCAGTTTGGAAATTCCTATTAACGTATCTTTAAGCTCACCGATTCTTTCCTTGGCCACATGCAGTCTACTGAAGACCCCATCAAAGGCATTCTTTATTTTGTTCACAGTGATTATTTCTAGCATTTTTTAGAAAGAGAGTATTCATCTCTTCTTACATTCCCTATTTGCTCTTGCATATTGTCTACTTTTTCCACTACAGTCCTTGACATATTAATCCTAGTTTCTTAATTCCTGTCTGGTCATTCCAAAATCTGTGCCATATCTGAGACTGGTTCTGAAACTTGCTTTGCCCCTCCAAAAAAAATTTGTCTATTTTTTTGCCCTTTAGAATGCCTTGTAATTTTTGATGAATACTGGACATGACGTATAAGGCAAATAAGCCTTTAATATGACGTTTTATATGAATCTGACTAGGAATTGGGCTGTGTTTAATATTTTCTATAGCTGTGGGTGCCAGAGGCTTACCTATACTCCACTACCCTTGCTTTCCTCTCTCCTGTTTCTTTGAGTCTCTCTAAGAACTCCTTCTTAAACAGAGTCTCTGCCTTGCAGTTCTTTCAGCTGTAATCCACTATCATTATGTTGGAGCCCTGTTGATGTGTTTGGGAAGGTATTGGGAAAGAGATGTGGTCTATAATCCTACGATTAAATTTCAGTCTTTTAGTGGGCCTGTGTCCACAGGTTGTGACCTTCACAAGTGTTTCTTAGCTTTTTCCTCTCCCCTCTGTTAGATGAGACAGGAAAGCAAGCAGGGTTGGAGTTGGGTAATTGTCCTTCCTCCAAATCAATCAGGCCTTATTGATAAAGTAAGCTTAAAAAAAAAAAATAGAGAATTCTCTGGGCATATTTCAAAATGGTTACTTTTCCCCTACCCCTGCCAAAAACATGATTTGGGCATTTCTCTTTGCCTTTTCATTATGAGAACCTAGTGGGGTTCCTGGAGGTAAAACCCACAAAAGTGTGGCGGGGCCCCTGCTATAACTGTAGTCCCCAAGACCTTCTCACCCTCAGGCTAGTCCACAATCAGCCTCCAACAAGCCGTCAGAATTACCATTTAAATATTCCTATCAATTAGTTTATGGATCTAGAGGCTTCTGCTCCATTTAAGCTCACCTTGGCTGGGATTCTCTCTTTTTGTTTGTCTTTCCAAACTTCAGGGTGGTGGTGTGCCCTGCAACTGCAATTCTCTGCCAGGTCCAAGAAAAGTTGTTGATTTTCAATTTGTCCTGTTTTTTTCTTGTAATGAGCTTGGGGGTTGACAATTCCCAAGCTCTTTACATATTGGAGCTTATTCTTAGCTTCAACAAGGAAATCTGACCTCATTCAGGAAACTGAAGTTGTTTCCAGTTTTAGGCTATTCAGGAAACCTGAATAAGGCTATGAATATTCATGTATAAGATTTTATGTGGAAATATACTTTCATTTCTCTCGGGTAAATTCCTTGAGTGGAATGGCTAGATCATGACATGGTAAGTATATATTTAACTTCTTAAGATACTGCCCAACTGTGTTCCAAAGTGTTTGAACCATTTGAATTTCCCACGGGCAAGATATGAAAGCTCCAGTTCAACTACATCCTTGCCTGTACTTGCACATAAAGCCCTTCTAATGGAAACATGTATTTAACTTCTTAAGATACTGCCCACAAGAACTTAGACCCCAGATTTACTTTTAGTTTTTCACAAATAATTAAAAAGCAGCCAAAATAATTAGGCAAAGGCCACATTTGGGACAGAATTTCAAAATACTTCCACATAATCATTATTATCATGGTAAAAGATGTCTATAAAATATTAAGATCCATTAAAAAGTCCTAGAACATCAGGATTTTTAAAATAATCAGTGCTGATCCAATAGCATTAGAGTTCAGTAAGAGTCCTTGGATTTCTTTCCAGAAGCCATTAATTTGGTCACTTAAGACCAATAAAGATAAAAGAGAACAGGATGGAATTTTCTGAGCGTCATTAGAGGAAATAATTGTATCATTAAATAAATGTTTGAATAAAGACGGGGCTTAGAGAAACTCTTGCTTTTCTTCTAGATAGGTTAATAGAAATTACCTTCGTCAAGGAACCAACAATCCTCCTTTCCTTTTTGTATTATCCTGCAGCTGGTGGAGCAGAAATATGAGCTAGTGAGTGACATCAGAGCTAAAACACTGCTGCAGAACCAGTTTTCAACAAACAGAGGTCAAAAGGCACCACACTATCTACAAAGTTCCAAGATTGAATATTGTGCCCTGTGTTCTTTGTAGCAATTCTAAAAGTACTGATTGTTAGTAGTAAATCCATTTTTAAAGAAGTTTCCACTCAAAATCAGAGGGAAGTGGGTTCCAGATCTCAGCTTATCATTTCCTATCTGCATCTCTTGAACACATCAATTGACCTCTCTAAATGTCATTTCTTTTCTCATAGAGAGGAAGTAATATTAACCTACCTCATGGGATTTTTCTCAGGATTAAGGGAGATAATGTATTTCAAGTCCTTAGCACAATGCTGGTACACAGAACCACTCTATAAATATGATTTCTATTTTTGGCCTCTTCATAATGAATGATGTCATTGCACTTTACCCAATGTTTATCAAGTAGCTGGAGCTTACATCCAAGAGGTTTAGTTGACAAGCTGTATTCGTATGGGTTATGGAGGAGCCAAAGCAAGTGTTAAAACAACAGTCCTATACACAAGAATTCCTAAAAGGGGGAGTCAAGAAATGAGAAGGATTCTGATATTTATTTAATTCTCACTAGCTCCAGACACTGTACTAGGCCCAATGAGTAGATTTCTTTATGCCACAATCCTGTGAAGGACTTTATAAATCAGGCTTAATGCTCAGAGAAGAAGCACGGCCACACAGCTGGTAAGGGTTAGGTCAGGATTTAGATCCATGTGGATGTGGCCAGAAAGCCTCCACTAGGCCTTGGGTAACCAGGAGGTTTGGTGGGATTGGGGTCTGCAGAGAAAAGGGAGAAGGGCAGCGTTTGATTGGGAGCTATGTTTTGGAGCCAAGATAAGGAAGCTATTTTCTGGGAAACACTGCTTCTTAAGTACCCCACAGCCCCTAGTAGCACTTTTATGGAAGGTTCTATTGGTGGTATGTTGCCACCTGCTGGGAACTTTGACTTGCTAACATCCTAGCACATAAAACTAAAATATAGACAACCTCGTGTCTCGCAATACTTAGAAGAGAGCTGCTTGTCCTATGTCAGCAGGCAAATCCAAGCCATTCACTCCTAATATGAGATTATCTCTTGGATACCATTATTTCTCCATCATTGAAAGACATTTTACTATGTTAACCATGCAGTTATCAACAGACGGAAAGTGTGAGATTTTTGAAAGTGAATAAATCAAAGTTTTATCTTCAAGGAAAAAAATGACTAGTGTGGAACCAAGACAAATATATAGTTTTTTATTTCATGTAACCCATTTCTCTAAGCTTGAGAGTTTCTTTAAAGGACTAAGGCCCTGACTTTTGAAAATATTTAGCATCCTTAAACATTTTAAACACTTTCAAATATCAACTTAAGTAAAGAAGTAAACTCAGTGAAAGATGGTAGAATTTAGAACTACACATGAACTTAGAAATAACTGATTCAGTGTCCTCATTTTATAGATATGAAAAAATGAGATTTGGAAAATAAAAGGATTTTCCAGAGTCATATCACTAATTAATGGTATTTCCTGCTCTTTTTGTTTTCATTTGTCATGATATTAGCTACAGTGGTGTAGTGTTAATTTTTTATATTATTAAAGAACATTTTGAAAAATTATCACCACCAAAACACAATCACTCACCTAGCATTCTAATCTAAATTATTTTTATACTTGTCCACTATTTCCAATCTTTGCCCATAACATTCCAAAGAGTATATATGTGTACATACCATTTTATTTTCAGCTTTTATTTATTATTAAATTTAACTATAGTTCATGTTGTTATAGTCTTTTTAATTGGCTTATCTCTTAAAGTAAATATTTAATAATTAATATAATAATTTCCCTATTGCTGAGAATTTTTTATATTCTCTCCAATTTATTATTATTATTATTTTCAGAATAAATTCTGAGCAATAAGATTCTGGTACCAAAAGCTATGAACATGTTTATGGTTCGTTCCTAAAACACACTAATGAATTGCCTTTTCTGGTTGGTTACATTTTCTTTTACAAAATGAAATGAGCAAAGTAGAGTATAAAAATCTTAAATTTAAGAGTCTTGTGACTATGAAGTACACAGTACCCGCTGGGGTAGACATAAAGAGAATGTCTTGATTGCTTATAGTTATGTATTAATTAACGGATATTAGGGACTCTCTCTGAAAGGATGTGGTAGCTCTACTGAGCAAGGCCCCCATCCTCTCCTCTCTTCTCTTCCACATCAGGGTCTAGTTACAACAGTCTCCATACAAATGCTATTTGTGTTGGGGGAAAACCTAGTGCTTTTAATTACTATGTTGATAAGTGCCCATTTTTAGTGCCTGGAGGAAGGGAATTAGGAAGAGAATGAATTAATTCTAAATTAATTCATGCACAATTCTAAAATCTAATTTACACTAGTAATGTGATCAATACATTTCCTCATTAACATATTTAACCAGGAAGGTTTTGTGCTATTACTGATGCTTGACATTTGTGCAGCTGGCATAGATTTATTATTTATTCAAGGAGTGAGTGCATCAGAAGATTAGGGATGTATTTTGTGGGCCTCATTATAGGAGTAAAAGAGTTGATATCCATAACTTTGAATTGATTTGTCAGATAATTCACAATCATGAATTAAGCTGCTACTCCAGGCAGATTTGACAATATTAAATTACAATGTCAACAGTGTTGTGGAACTGCTCTCTCCAAATACCTGAGTAAGCTCAGCCCTAAGAAAGATACCATGGGTGTCTGTTGAACATCAGTGCGAGCTCAGCATTTGTGTTAGGCAATTTGGGGAGCTGACAATCTAGCAAGTTTAAGGATGAAGGGATGGCAGACGTGGGCTCTAGCTCCAGGAGCAAGTCAGTCCCTTTCTGGCTCTTAATTTCCTCATTTGGAAAATGAGAGGGCTGGAGTAGATCCAGGACAGCTAGCAGGTTTTATCTCAGGTGTAAACTCCACTGAACTTACAGTTGGAGTGCTTTAAGAAAAGAATTCTAAAACCCTTCTGGGCTCAGAGGAAAACAGTAACATGGTTGATTAACTATGTTTATATAGGTTCAAAATGGAGGGGAGTAAGTGTGCCATCATAGGTTGGCCTTGAGCTAGATGCTTTCTCCAGTTCTGATATTCTTTGATGTTAAGAAAAAAGACCAACTTCTTGCCCTAAGTAACCTTCAGTCTGGTTGGGGACATAAGGCCAACCACCAGAAATGACAGCAAATAAATCAAGATGGGATACAACATGAAATAATTGTATAAATGCTAAAAAATAAATAATAAAAAATACTAAAAAAGGTTATAAATGTAAATATTTATAATTAGATAGCACTTCAGAGTGTGCACAATATTTTGGCATATATTATGAAATTTTGAGAGGATTTCAAATGTGTTTTATATTTTCAGGATGTTTTATAGTGTACAGAGTTTTCACAAGCATTATAACATCGAAACTTACAGATGAGGAAACTGAAGTTCACTAAAGTTAAATGGTTTGTTCAAGAAATGTCACAAAGCTAATAAGGGGCAGATGTGGCACTGTACCTAGAGTGCAAATCTATACTAAGGCATGTGAATCAGTCAGGATTAAGCTTAAAAACAGAATGAGTTCCCACAAACTTAGGAAAAGGCAAATCGTTATGTGCTATGGTAACGTTAAGCCACCCAAACTCGTTTTAAACCTGTTCAATAGAGCAGTAATAACTTGCCTCAGTGAATACACGTTACAAGCCAACCAATCACTGTCAACTTGCCTCTGAAAGTCCAGTCAGGGACTTGCAATAAACATGCTTCTGAACCAAGTAACAACAGTATCGCATGAGTAATGATGCATCTACAGATAATGTCAACACATTTATGCCTCCCAAAGTCCTCCAACTCCTGAACTACATACGTCCCCAAATATTAACAGACTGCTGTACTCAGAGACTGTGCTGACCACCTCTTCCTTGTGCTCCCCCTTTCTATAGTCAGCAGTAAAATCAGCTTTATCTTTTTATTTCAGATATTGAGTTGTGCTCATATGACCCTTGAACAATTCTGGAGGTTCCACCAAGATCATTTTGAAGACTGGCTTGGCAGCGTTTCAGAGGAACTGGTTTGCTTACCATGTGCATGAACTGGACTCCTTATGCTCAAACTCCCTTTGTCTTTCAGAGCTGTTGCCAGGTGAGACAGTCTCAAAAACAGTGCTGACGAGTTTCACTGACATCTTGTGGTAAGCACATAGATCTTTATATAAAGTTATTAGACTAAGATTTCTGGTACTAGACCTTTTGGTTTGGAGGGACACCATTCGGTAAACAATTAAGACGAGGTCTTCACATGAATGCATTAGATCTTTCCTGTGAAGTATACCATTTGATAAATATTTTCAACACTAATCTGCTTATTCTGTTAATGCTTGTTTTGCTTTTGCTATTGTTTATCTGTAGGTAAAAAGTCTTGTTTCATGTGTATTTGGTTTTTCCTCAATTGCCCTTTTCTGTTGAATGTGTTCCCTTCCACTTTCAAAACAGTATTCCATAAAGAACAGATGGAGACAGGGGCCTAATAAGTCTCCAGTCCAATCTAAGCCTGCCCTCAAGACTAACAGCTGAATCCTCTAAATCAATGACCAATTTGTGAAAAAGCAACTGGTCAAACTTGCCTCAGGTCTCCTACAGAACCTTCAAGAGGACATCCCCTATCTTGTCAATTTGTGAAAGAAAGTCATTTTGTTTAGTCCTTTTCTGAATTCAATGATTGCTGAGTTGTTAAGCATTCAGCTCCTTCCTAGCCTCTGCTTGGTTGGGGTCCCAAAGACATTGGTATGAGTACACACTGTTGACCAACTGCAGTAGCCTCTCTTTCGAGTCATGAGTTTGTCTATCAAAGACAGCCTTCTCATGAAAGAACTTCTGCTTCTTATATAAAGCCATATTCCCAACTAACTTTTATGCTTTCTCAGTAAAAGACAAAACATTTTGAATTATAATAACAATGGCCATTATAGTAATTTTTTGAAAAAGTCAAATAGTCAGTAGTCTCCATCTTCAGTTGGTACAGTGATGCCTCAAAACAAAAAGACTAAGTACGACATAGTCTCTCTCAAAGACTTCATAACCTTCTGAAACCCCACCCTTCTTGCATCTCTTTCTTTCCACTTACTTTACCAGGCCTCCTGAAAGAGCCACCCTTTCCTCAGTGTTTCCTCAGAACAAGAACATTCACATTGCAAAATTGCTAGGTCAGAAAAAAAAAAGATTTATAGAAATCAAATTAAAACCCTGGTCCAGCACTAAATCAAGGGCTATAATTAAGGACTTTCTGTAACTTCAGAAGACAGGTAACAATTTGCTACAGAATTCAGAACTTTGTGAGATGCCTGCTGTCCTGTACCAACTAGCTCAATTCATTGTTAGAGCCTCAAGTGGGAGAACGTTTAAAATCAGCAGAATAAAAAAGAAAAAAATTAACCCAGATAGGAAAAAAAAAATTTTTAATAGAAAATATGCTACAAAGGAGAGTTGCAGAACTCTTTATTTTAAAATTAGTTTAAATTAACATTCAAAATTGTCAGCTAAATAAAGATGAAAAATAGGCTTCAGAAAATTTTCAAGCAGTATTTTGAGATAGACAAGGGACCCTTGTCTTCTCATTTTATAAATGGGCTTAAACTTGAATTAAGGGGTTTATTCAGAAAAATTAATTAAAATGGGTTAAAATGTTAATTTGCCAATTAACAAAATGTCCAATTTGTGGATAGACATTCCCACAGCCTAGAGAGCAAAGAAGCTAGAAATCAATACAATGTAATGATCTCTAGATAAAACAACCAAAAAGGCCTTTCTTCTGTAAGATCTGAGCTTTCTAGACACTTAAGGACACCTGTAGACATTACAAGCAGAAGAGTCATTGAAAATACCATTGTCCCACATTGGCAATAATCAAAAGGATGATTATCCAAAATTTGTCCAATGACGGCACTTCAAGAGAGACATAAGCAATTTCCTATCTTTCTTCTACAGGGAATTGTCTATAATTATAAATGGAGAACAGTAGAGTTTTCTTGTGCATGCAGGTGCCACTATATCTCCATTAATCCCATCACTATGGAACATCAAATCTTTAAGAGAAACATTTTAAAACTGAAAAGCAAAAAGGAAGGCAAAAGTTTACATAAAAGAAGAGAACTTTTATCTTAAAGTAAAAATGGTGCTGCCAGATTAGAAAAAAATAATAACAATAATAATTTGAGGGCATACAGTAACTATACTCCTTTATTCTCTGTGATGCAATAACTATATATTTTTGTTTTATAGTTTTTTTGGTTTTCTTGTCAAATCTTCATACACATATAGTCCTTACGGAGTGTACAATCAGTGGCTCACAATATCATCAAATAGTTGTGTATTCATCACCATGATCATTTTTAGAACATTTGCATCACTCCAGAAAAAAGAAATAAAAAAAATTTCAAACATCCCATACCCCTTCCCCTTCCCTCTCATTGACCTCTAGTATTTCAATCTACCCAATTTATTTTATCCCTTATCCCCCCTATTATTTATTTATTTTTGATCCATATTTTAAAATTCATTTGTTCATACTCTGGATAAAAGGAACATCAGACACAAGGTTTTCACAATCACGCAGTCACACTATAAAAGCTACTATCGTTATACAATCTTAATTCTTCCAGAATTAAGGCTACTGGAACACAGCTCAACAATTTCGGGTACTTCTCTCTAGCCACTCCAATACACCACAAACTAAAAAGGGATATTTATATAATGCATAAGATTAACCTCCAGGATAAGCTCCCAACTCTGTTTGAAATATCTCAGCCACTAAGACTTTATTTTGTCTCATTTCTCTCTTCCCCCTTTTCATCAAGAAGGCTTTCTCAATTCCATGATGCTGGGTCCCAGCTCATCCCGGGAGTACTGTCCCATGTTGCCATGGAGGCTTACACCCCTGGGAGTCATGTCCCATGTAATAGGGAGGGCAGTAAGTTCACCTGCCGAATTGGCTTAGAGAGAGAGACAACTTCTTTGCCTGAGCAACAAAAGAAGTTCCCTGGGGGTGACTCTTAGACATAACTATAAGTAGTAGGCCTACCCTATCCTTTGCAGGATTAAGTTTCATAGGGGCGAATTGCAAGTTTGAAGGCTTGGCCTATTGATTTGGTTGTCCCAACTGCTTGCAAGAATATCCGAAATTCTCCAGATGGGAAAGTTGAATATTTCCTCCTTTCTCCCTTCCCCCCTACCCGAGACTTTGCAAATACTTATACACTATAAAAATTACTCTGGGATATATTGGGGTATCACAATAACCTGGACAAATCAACACAATCTCACGCCGTATTCAAGATACCCTGTACTTATGGTGTTCAACTAAACTACCATACAAGTTAAATTAGGTAATGTGCTACCCAATATATAAATTTTGCAATCAATAAACATCTCTCCCTTTTCTCACACAGAAGTTGAAGTTTTAAAATATGGACAATATCATCCTTTACGTTGTATTCTGATCTACCCAGTCCTGTACAGATCAGCTTCATTCATATTTCTAATTGAAGTCTGATCCCTTTTTCAACATTTTAAACAGTTGCAGTATGGGGTACTGCTGACTTTCATAGCTTCAGAGCTCTAACTCTGAGTCTCAGGTATCACATAAATACCCAGAGTTTCTGGGAACAACCAGGTTATATACAACAGCTTAGTATCTCAGTGTTTAGAAATAACAGTTACAAAATCTGAATATATGTGACTGCTGTAAGAGCTTACCATCTAGGATTCTGTACAATAGGCCTCAACGTGATAACCCATGCTCTCAACTTGAATTCATCAAGTTTTTATATTTTAGTTAGTCCATGTGAGTGAGACATGATAATATTTACTTTTTTATTTCTGACATTTCATTCAACATAGAATCCTTAAGTTTCACTCACCTAGTTGCATACCTCACAACGCTTATACATTTAGTGGTTAGGATCTACTTTCAAACAAAAGATTCTGCAGATCCTACACGTGACCAAATGATAGCTGATCTAGACAGGAAGACATCCTCAGTATATAAGAAGTTACAAAAAATAAAGGAAAATGCCTATCCTGTCAGAGTCCCTATGGATATAAGATTCCCTGGACAAGACAGCTTGAACGGAGCAGTTTCCACAAGAGCCCAAATGGTTTCTTCCTAGATAATAGAAAGCTTTCATTTTGCACAAACACAAAAGGTTCAGCTGTGCTCTAGGAATATGAACTCAACTACACGGCACTCATCAAAAGATCCATTGCCTGCTAAAACCCACCTTTTCATTCAGTAACCAATACGTAGTCTCCTAGTCTCAGAGCAATTACAGACCTCAACTAAATCAGTAAAAACATCTTTGAAGTTATACAAAATCCTTAAATCCATGTCATCACATATAAGAAATTTCTTTTGCTAACAGAAAGCACCCAACATTTTTCTACTACGTGATTAGCTAATTATGAATGATTACTTTCTCCTTCTTATATTGCAATACATTGGTGTGATATTCTTAACCTAGCAACTCTTTACTCCTTATTCAATGAAAGAGCTTCCCATGATTGTTTCTGTAATTCCAGAAAAAAAAAAACTTTGGACACTTGATTTTTATTTCTTATTTTTTTACCAACTAGTAGTGTTCACCATTGCTCACACTTTATGTTGTACCTGGATTCACACTACAGGTGAGAGAAAATAATCTATCCCTAACTTAAAAGCAGTAACTACACAGATTTCTGTGATAGAAGCAGGAGCCACTAGGACTTATTTTCTTAAACTGGCCTGGGAAATCTTGGGTCATCATTCTGGAATGTCTTTCAGTTCCTTTTTATAATACTTTTAGTTGCATTTATTTGTCTCACAGCTGTTTGGTGTCTGTTGCCCAGTCTTAAATGCTTCTTTGCAACCATTGTTGTGATAAATTATTCAGACTATTTTAGGATGAAATCATACTGATAAATATGCAATCAGGAAATCAGATTTCCATAAATGAAACTTCGTCTTTAAGGAGAATCAACAACAGTGATGAACATTCGGACAGTTCTTCATGGCCTCTCCTGTAGCTTTAGCTAAATGAGGACTAAAAGGGGATCCTGAGAATAAAAATGTTCTCACAAGGAAAAAGAAAAAAGCTGGTTTTCTGTAGTTATAGTAACAAGGAGCCACCAAAACTGGTTTTAAACCTTTTTAATCAAGCAACAACTCACTTAAGCGAACATGCTTTTGGGAACCAACGAATCAGTGTCAAGTCCCATTTCAGAAATTCAACCAGTCAGGGATGGACTTGGGTCAATAAACATTCCTCTGAATGCCAATCAATCAGCAGCGGTCTCACATGAGTAACCATGCTTCTGCAGATAATGTCAACACATTTACACCTCTAAAATTCCTCCAATCCGTGAAGCCAATGTCTCCCTAAATCCCTATTCAATATTGGCAGATTGCTCTGCTCAGAGAGACTTACTACAGTAAGTAGAGATAATAAATTCTTTTGTATTTCATTATTTCAGATGTGGGGTGGTGGTCTCATCAACCATTGACAATGTCCAGTCCTGAAAAAAACCAACATTCTGGGTATTTTAAACAAAGATAATTGGATAGAGGGAATTGCTTACATAGTGTTGGGGGACTTTGATAGCAAAAATGGGGATGGTGAGGTAAGCCAGGATTAGTAACTCTAGATGAGGTACAAACTTATAAACTATGGATAAGTGAAAATATATACTGCACTCACAACAAGCCCTCTTCTAGACACTGGGACACAAAAAGGAACAAGACAGATGAAGTCCCTGCTCTTATGGGGTCTACATTCTAACTGGGGATGAAGACAGAAAGTAAATGCGTTAAAATATGAGATAAATTCAGAAATGCTCAGCTTTGATTACTACAAGTGACCCACTTAAAAAGGAAAGTTTGTGCTCTTTTCTGTCACTGGCTTATAATGCAGTTCATCTGTGTCAAACTTCATTCCTAAACATCAACATCTTATTAAGATAAGCATTAGCTTCATCTTTATGGAAGGTTTTCTTTCTTTCTTTTCCTTATTTATTTAAAGTTGGAAACAGGACAAAGTCCATAAATTGTTTCTATGTCACAGACTGGGTGATTGGCCACCCATTTCCCCATAAGGTACCATAAAGAAGATGAAAAAAAAAAAAAGATGAAAATACAGAACAGATGGTGATGTTTACTTCATTCACCTCTGCATATGAGAAATGCTTGCAAAATTTCTAGGAACTGGGCATTGCCAGAAGAAGAAAAAAGATAAAAGCTAATTACAAGTCATAGCAGCATCTCTAAGCCTAATCACACCTGGGGTGGTTGAGCTGGAAATAGAAAACCCAGCTTATGACATACTTACAAACCTATCACTTGTGGGAATCAAAGCTCAAAAAAGTGGGAGAGGGGCTTTTCAGAGTAAGACTCCTGTTGCTATTTTTTAGTAGTGAAAGTTTTTTTTCTTGTATGCTGTATGGAGGGGGTCACATTTCATTCTTCTTCCATGTGGGTATCCTGTTATTGCAGCACAATTTGTTGAATTTTTGTTTGTTTGTTTTGGGAAGTACATGGACCAGGAATTGAACCCGAGTTTCCCGCATGGCAGACGAGAATCCTACCACTGAACTACCCTTGCACCCCACCCGCCCCCCTGTTTAATGAAACTTTTGATTAGACCAATTGTGAAATGCTGCTTCTGATAAAGCAGTTGTGAACATTTAAGGCAGGAGTTTAGATGGGAATAAGTGTGAAATGGGCTGAGGGCATGAGTCCACAGAGACAGTTTCTCTTCTAGTTTTGCTCTAACCCTGACTTGGGTTCCTAGCTGCTAAAACACATACCATGCAATCGGTTGGCTTAAACAATGGGAATTTTATTCGCTCATAGCTCTGAGGTTAGGAGAAGTCCAAAATCAAGGCATCAGCAAGACGGTGCTTTCTCTCCAAAGACTGCAGTGTCTGGAGCTGGTTGCTGGCAATCCTTGGATCCCTGGCTTTCTCATCATATGACAATGCACCTGGTGGCTTCTTCTCCTATTCTTCTGGGTTCTGTTGACTTCTAGCTTCTACTCCTCCATCATGGCTTTCTCCCTGTGGCTTTCTCAACAAGACCTCCAGAAACAGGATTAATGTCCCTCCTGATTCAGTTGGCCACACCATAACTAAAACTAACATCTTCAAAAGTTCCTGTTTACAATGGGTTCATACACACAGGAATGGATTCAGATTAGGAACAAATTTTTTTATGGGTACATAATTTAACTTACCATAAATCCAAAATGTAACTTCTCTGGGGCCAGGCTGTAAATCTGTGCAATGGAAGGAATGAACCAGAGTGGTGGTTTCCAAATGTGCATTTTAGCTGCTGAAACTTTTCTTCAAATGGAATCTTATGTCAAAGCCCAATATCAAAACTGGTTTGTAAGGTGAAGTTGTGCTGGTTAATGAAGGGGTGATGGACCCACAAATCTATTCATTCATTCATTCATGTGCTCATGCAACAAATATTCTTTGAAATCCTATTCTGTGCCAGACAGTGTTCTAGCCTGAGAAATATCAGGGAACAAAGCAGAGAAACATCCCTTCCCTTATGGAACTTATTTTCTAGCAGGAGAAATGAGCCAATGAATGATAAACATAATAATCAAATTAAATGATAACTTAGAAAAATTAAGAAATAACAGAATAAAAGTAAAGCAGGGGAAAGGAGATCCAGAGTGTCTGGGTTGCTGTGGGGAAAACTGTAGTAGAGAAGGAAGTCAGGGAAGACCTCACGGAGAAAGTAAGGTTTGAGCAAAGGCTTGAAAGGGCTGAGGAAACTACTAAGCAGATCTCTGGAGGCAGAGGGAGCACCGAGAACAGAGGCCCCAGCAGAAACATAACTACACATTGAGGAACAAGGAGGAGTCTCAGGTGGCTGCAGTACAATGATCGATGAGGAGAGAATAGGAAATGAGAGGTACCAGGGAGCCAGATTGTGCAGGGCCTTGAAGAGTCTCATCAGGAATTTGGCTTTTTCTCTTGTGAAATGGGGAGTCATTGCAGTGATGCAACTTCTGTTTGAATAGGCTCACTCTTGCTGCTGTGTTGAGAATAAACTAGAGGAGGAGGAGGATGGGAGCAGAGAAATGGTTAGAAGGCTATTGCAGTAATTCAGATCAGAGATGACGGTGGCTCAGACCAGGGCAGTAGCAGTCAAGGTGGTATGAGAAATAAGTCGAGTCTGGGTAATGTTTTCAGCTGTCACACCACCTCGCCCAGCCTTCTCACGACTCACAGCAGTTTCTGGGGCACCTCCTGGAATTTTAGGAGCACAGTTTACAAGTCCCTGGGTGTGCAAAGGATGACCTGCAAGTCTCCCTCCTTGCTCTGGGTCCCATCTGCAGTGGAGCTAGGGTGCTAATGTTCAAGGAGCTACCTAGGGGATAACGGTGTAGC
The DNA here is from genome assembly GCF_023851605.1 of Tamandua tetradactyla. Taxonomy (NCBI): domain Eukaryota; kingdom Metazoa; phylum Chordata; class Mammalia; order Pilosa; family Myrmecophagidae; genus Tamandua; species Tamandua tetradactyla. The sequence goes on from NC_135340.1 coordinate 78,266,309, forward strand.
TTGATGGCCCTAATTTTTTCTAGCCCAAACATTTAATTTTTGGTTAGTGGGGAATATTTTGGCTTCTACATCATCACCGGAGTTAACTCCACACCCACTTTCTCACCAGCATTCTGGTTTCAGAGAGCAGCCACAGCTGTCCTCCCTGGAGGTAAGAAACCCAGTGAGGATCTCAAACGTGTTGTGCTTCCTGGTGTGCATGTTCCATCCCTCCTTCTCCGGATGACAGAACGGGACCAGATCCACTTGGAACCTGAAGACACAGATCTCTCTGGAGACAGTCTCCGCGCTTTCTTCTGCATCCTATCAGTGATAACTCACTGTATTACAGTTAGCGGGTTCTCAAAGAAAAAAAAGCTGTGTTCAAATCCATGCCAGGAGCTCCATATGAAAACAATATATTATAAATGGCAAAACTGCAAAATGTTTCCAGGTGGTGGATATTTGCATTTGGTCCACATTAGCCAGATCTTATAGGCAGCTGCTTTGGTATGATCTGAGGGACACAGAGGACTTCCATGTCCAAATTACCTACCCCCATAGCTTCTCTTACTTCTGGAATTATCCTAGTTTAAGCCAGGATGCCAAATAGCATTTATCTCAACTAAAAAATGTGATCAATTAGTAAAAAACTGTCTGGAGCAAAGTGTTGAGAAGGATAGAAATGCCACATCCAGGTTCAACAAGGAAGAGAACTATTATTGATTAGTAATATCCACCTTGAGCAAAGGGTAAGAGGATGTTGGCAGATCTTTTGCCCTGATTTAAGCCCTTCTTTTGCATTAAAGGCCCTACATTCACAAGGCACTAGTTAAAATATAAACATGTCCAGGGGTGAAAGTCTCCCTTGCAACATAGGATATGACTCCCAGGCATGAGCCGGGCCCTGGCACCGTGGGGTTAACAATGCCATCTTGATCAAAAGGGGGAAATGAATTGTAACAAAAAAGGTTTCAGTGGCTGAGAGAGTTAAAATAGAGTCAAGAGGCTACTGTGGAGGATACTCTTATGCAAGCTTCAGCTAGATATTGCTATTTACCACGGCTTGCTAACCCCCAACCAAAACCATTCCTACCAACTTTAAAGAACACCTAGGGCACTATCTGAAATTCTACAAAGGATCCATGCACTATGATTACTTTCCAGAAACCTACAACCTCCAGATTGGTTCCTAGGCCAGGTAAGTCCTGAAACCCAGAGAGGCCAGACTCTCCAGAACATCAACTAGTTCCATCCCCCCATCTCATATTATCGGCAGCCTCTTCCAACATGAAAATAATTAGAATGGGCACAGCCAAAATATCCCTAAAGATTGGGAGGAAGATCAAAGGAGAATGTGAGATTATAACAGAGAAGATAGGATTTAACAATTGAATATGACTGCTGAATCATTAAATTGATATTTCTTTTAGTCTCCAGTGTCTTGGAGCATCTAGAGGAAAAACTTAAAACTGTGGAACTGTAAACCATTCCAAGCTCTGAAATCTGTTCTATAACTAAATGTTGTGGTGTGCTTTGAAATTTGTTGCTTTTTTGTATATATGTTATTTTTCACACAAAAAATGCAATCATGAAAAGAAGGAGTTACCACAGTGAAGCCAGTTGAATGTCGGTTCAAATGTTATGTATGTTATGAAGGGTAAACTCCATTTCTTAAATATGATTCTGAATCTTGAAATTGGATGTAGCCTGGCTCAACTCTACTTAGTTATGAAATAACTACTAAATGAAAATCTGGTAGCAATCAACTCAGCTATACCATCTCTGACCTTTGGGCATTGTGTCTTTCATGAAAGTTAACTTTTTGAGCATCCACTGTATGCAAGGCACAGTTAGGTGCCTTCCATACATTACCTCAAATTCTCACCAAGATCCAGCAAAGTAGATATTATTTCTCTCCATTTTCAGAAAAGTTCGGGAGATCACACAGTTGTAGGTGGTAGAAAAAGGCTCTGAATCCAGTTCTACCCAACTTCAACACCTCCCTCTTTCCCACTTAAAAAAAACTGGAACCAGTCCTATAGGCTCATGCCCAGCCTCATGTAGAGAGAAATGACCTGCTAATGAATGTGACCAGATGACAAATGATGAAGTTGATCACCTCAAAAATGACTCCAGTGACCTAAACCCAGTGATCTTTGTGATTGCGCTAAGTAAAGCCCCTGGGGCAATTAACACTGATTCAATAAAGACTAAAGCCCTTACCTGATCATTTGTTTGCATCCCTTCAATAAAACATAAATGTCAGCTGGACCTGACGCATCTCATTCTGCTGGTAATATTTTGAAAGCGATGACTGTTTTCTCAGAGCTCATATTTCCTCTCAAGCTCCCTCCTTCCCCCACCCTGGCAGCAGGCCACCTCCTGCAGTAGCCAGCCGCTGGACCAGCATCAGGTTGCAAATGCTGAGGCAGGACTAGGAAGTTCCCCAGCAAATGAGCCTCATTTTCAGGTCTGCATTTCTGACCTTTATAGGACAGAAAAATTTAAGTGCTGGTTTCTACCAACACAGATATTATGAATTTAGGGTATAAAAAGCAAAATTTCAAATGAGAGTTTTCGTCGTATGCATCTTTAATCATGCTCACAAGAGGGGACACGGGGCAAAAAGATGATAAATTCTCACCCACGAGCATTTATCATGTCCCTACTGTGTACCTGCCACTACACCAGGCTCTTTAGAGAATACTGTGGGAATAAGGGACCCAGACTTCACTGAGTCTAAACTTTAATGGGGAGACAAATTGGACACTGTACGCATTTGGAGAACAACAGGATTACAGCTAACACCTTTATAGAACTATTTCACATGACAGATCATGCTTTAAACGCTTAACATATATTAACACATTTAATATTTGTAGCAATGTTAAGATCTAGGTTCTATATTTTATTCCCGTTTTACAAAGAAGTAATTGCAGCTGAGATCACACTGCTAATAGGAGGCTGAGCCAGAATTTGAACCAAGACTCCTAACCACTACCCTCTACTGCCTCTCATGTTAACCTCTTTGTTGAAATGGCCATGAGAACAAGTGAGGCTGAAACACAAGGCGCTCAGTGTGGTCTGCATGCTGAAGGAGGGCTTCATGGAAGAGGCATGAATTTCTGTGCCTGTCTCTCTCTCACCTGGGAAGCTTAGAAACCCAACTGAGGCTCAGGATCAGACTTCCTCAGCTTCAATCCCAGCTCTACCTCTTACTAACTTTGTGACCTTAGGCACATATCTTAAACTTTCTGTGCCTCAGTTTCCTCAACTCTAAGTTGGAGGTAGTCATTGAACCGACAAAAATTCTTGGTGGTTGTGAGAACAAAAATATGATCTGGCAGTATACGGCTTAGTATGGCTTAATACATCCTACAAGCTCACGAGGCTTAATACATCCTACAAGCTCACGAGTATTCACTGTTATTATTACTATTATCGTTTACAGTTGGGCCCAGGGTATAGTTAACTATTGCCTTCACAATGGCAGAGGGATGTACAAGGGTATCGTCAAGCAGGCAGGAATTTGGGACATGACATCCAGGGATGAAAGTCTCCCTGGCGCGTGGGAGATGACTTTCAAGAATGAGCTTGGCCCTGGCACCATGGGATCAGCAATGCCATCCTAACCAAAAGGGGGAAAAGAAATGTAATTAATAAAGTATCAGTGACTGAGAAATTGATCATGCTTCTTCTGTGCAGTAGAGGAAGGAGTGAAAATCATTGTTGACAACATTTCCAGACTTCTATCAAACTAGGTGTATGTTTCCTTCGGTTGCTGTAGCAAATACCACAAACTTGGTGAACTAAAACAACAGAATCTCATTCCCTCACAGTTCTGGAGGCCAGAAATCTGAAATCAGGTTGCCATTAGGACTAGTGCTCCCTCTAAAGTCTCTAGGGGAGGATCCTTCCTTGCCTCTTCCAGCATCTGGTGGCTCCTGGCGTTCCTTGACTTGTAGATGCATCACTGCAATCTCTGCCCCTGTCAACATACGGCCTCCTTCCCTGTGTCTGTGCAGCTCCAATCTCCCTCTGCTGATTCCTTTATAAATATACTAGTTGTTGGCCTTGGGGCGTACTTTAAATTCAAGATGATTTCATCTTGGGATCTTTAATGACATGTGCAAAGACACTGCTATTTCCAAATAAGGCCACATTCCAAGATTCTAGGCGGACTTGAATTTGGGGGGACTCTATTCAACTCGCTCTATGAGCCTAGTGATCCTAGAAGAGAGAAGAGCAACAGAACCCCAAGAGAAGACTGACTGGCAGGGCTTAGTCATATGACTATCCCTGTGTCAATCGCAGTGGCCAAGGAAATGGGGTACCATGTTGGCAGTGAAGCTGGAACTTCATGGAGCAGGGCAGGGCAGTCAAAGGAAGGCGAGAGTAAAACCAGAAGAGAGAGAACGTGTATGCGGGACAGGTAAAAACAACAGATGTTGGTCCTCCAGCGCCCACCCTTAGTACATAAAAATAAGCTTACTTTGCCATGCATGGGTACATAACGTTATTAATAACCAAATAGCACCCCTTTTGATGAAAGAAAAATCACTGTGTAAACTATGAAACTTAAAACCAACGGCAGCAAAACAACAAGGAGAATATTGTCAGTATAAATTTTAAAATGTTCATCAGATATCATTGGTCCTGTAACTTCCATTTTTCAGCTGCCTGGGTTTTTATAATAACTCGTGGTAATTTGTTCAATTTTCTTATCCTGCAGAGTTCCTTAAATAGCTTTTATTTTCTTTTCGTTTGGAGAGGGAGAGAAAAAATATTCTGCTACAGGATACATTTATGTGAACTGTCAATAATAAAATTGGTAAAGAATGTGCTTCAAAAACTTTGCCTTCGTTTCATGGTATATTATGCTATTGCAGCAAATTTAAAGATAATTTTGGCTTCTCTTTCTGGTGATTTTATTTAAAGTGGTAATGGAATTGAAAACAATTTGCAAGGCATTTGACAATACCTTTTTGCACCCTTTGTCAAACGTTTATTAATTGATTCAATAAGTATTTCTTGGGGTTGTCCTATGTTATTTTTACCAGTTTGAATGAATTACTTTGGAGTACGAAATGCGAACTGGTTGGCACTATCCCTAACCCTTGAAATTGCATGACTTTTTCTATGGTCCCTTCGCTTAAAACACTGCCTGACAGCAATCAGACTGAATTTAAGCATACTGATATGCCAGAGAAGACAATAGGAGACATTTAAAACATCAAGGAGTGAGTGATGCCTTTTTTGTTTCAGCAAGAATAGAAGAGCTGGGGAACCAGGATGGCTTCTGGGGTGTTGGCCATGTTCCATTTCTTTTCTTAATTTAATTTTTAAAATTCATCTTGACTCTTTTTTGGTTGTGTAGTACTATGAATCACACATTTGTGTAAACACCACAATCAGGATGTGGAGATTTTATCAACCACCCCCAAATTTCCTATCCCTTCCTAGTCATAACTTTTCCCAAGCCCTAATCCCTGGCAATCACTCACCTGTTTTCCATCACCGCAGTTTTTCTTTTCAAGAACATCACATAAATAGAATCATACAATATGTAACCTTTTGAGACTGGCTTCTTTCATTTAGGTAATACCTTTGAGATTCATCAAAATTGTGGCATGCGTCAACAGTTTGTTCTGTTTTATGGCTGAGTAGTATTCTATTGTATGGACATACCGTAGTTGTTCATCCATTCACTCATTAGAGGATATATTATGTTGTTTCCAGCTGTGGGTGATTATTATGAATAAAGCTGCCATAAACATTTGAGTACATTTCATTCTTGACCTGGGTGATGGGTACACAAGTGTTTGCCTTGTGAGTAATCATGGAGTTATACCTTTTGCTCTCTGCTTGTTTCTCTATGTATGTTTTACAATAAAAAGGGTTTTAAAATATTGAGTCCGGGTAAAGTAGCAGACGAGGGAAATTTCTGTGGGAGGGAATCATTGAAAATATAAATTTCCATTTGGCCGTAAAACAGCCCTGTATGTTAGAAGCATACAATGTATGCTTCTAACAAAGACTTCCACATCCTCTTGACTTAAAAAGAGGCCAGATCTCAAAGGACTATTAGTCTTTGTCACAGTTCTTTATCTTTGTTGATCGTGACAAAATCTTCTGGGGTCTCTGCCTTAGAAGCCCAACAAAGATCAAAGCTCTTTAATAGAAGCTCTGGACTTAACTGGTGAAACTGACACATGACCTCTTTGAGCATTATAATAACTCAAGGGCTATACTCTAGTCCAATAAGCTGAGGAGTAACTAATAAAAGAAAGGGAGCCTTTGGAAAAAGTAGAGAAAATCTATGTTACTTGAGCAATATAGTGATTCATGTCCATATTAACTTTTTTTTTTGGATGCCGAAACCTGGGAATGAACCACATTAGCTTTTAAAAAATTTTTGATAGACTATGTTTTACAGAAGTTTCGTGTTTACAGAAAAATTAAACAGAAAGTACCGAGTTCCTATATAACCACCCCCCTGACACACATATACGCCCTTTCCCTTATTACTAACAGCTTGCATTTGGGTGGTACTTCTGTTACAATTGATGAACCAACACTGATGTTTTACTTTTGACCAAAGTCTGTGGTTTACATTAAATTCCATTCTTTGTGCTGCACAGTTTTATGGGGTTTGACAAATGCATAATATCATGTATCCACCTTTATAGTATCATATAGAATAGGTTACTGCCCTAAAAACACTCTGTGTTCCACCTATTCATTCCTCCCCCTGCCCCGCAAATCCCTGGTGTACCAGTTTGAATCTGTGCTGGACCCCAGAAAAGCCATGTCCTTTAATCCTCATTCAATATTGCTGGCTCGGAGCATTTTGATTGTTCTCATGGAGATGTAGCCCACCCAGTTGCGGGTGGTAACGTTTGATCAGATAGCTTCCATGGAGTTCTGACTCCATCCATTAATCCTTTAAAGAGGAAACATTTTGGAGTCCCTTTTTCAGAGCCACGAGAAAGCCACAGCTGAGCCGAGCAGAGCCACGAGGCTGAGAGCCCACATGGCCAGAGACATCTGGAGATGAAGAAGGAAAATGCCCCTGGGGGGAACTCCGTGAAACAAGAAGCCTGGAAAGAAAGCTGAGAGACTCCGCCATGTGTCCTTCCAGCTGAGAGAGAAACCCTGAATACCAGCGGCCTTCTTGAACCAAGGTATCTTTCCCTGGATGCCTTAGATTGGACAGTTCTATAGACTTGTTTTAATTGGGACATTTTCTCAGCCTTAGAACTGTAAACTAGCAACTCATTAAATTCCCCCTTTTAAAAGTCATTCTGTTTCTGGTATATTGCATTCTGGCAGCTAGCAAACTAGAACACCTGGCAACACTGATTTTTTTTTACTGTCTTCATAGTTTTGATTTTTTTCAGAACTTCATTTAGTTAGAATCATACCATATGTAGCCTTTCAAACTGACTTCTTTCATTTTGCAATATATATTTAAGTTTCCTTCATATCTTTTTCATGACTTAATAGCTTATTTCTTTTTATCACTGACTAATATTCCATTGTATGGATGTACCACAGTTTGTTTATCCATTTACCTATGGAAGGACATCTTGGTTGCTTCCAGCTTTTGGCAATTATGAATAAAGCTGCTATAAATTTTCACATGCAGGTTTTTGTGTGGACACAAGTTTTCACTTCATTTGGGTAAGTACAAATAGATGTGCAATTGCTGGGTCATTTAGTAAACTTATGCTTAGCTTTAAAAAAACTGCCAAAGTGGTTATACAATTTTGCACTGACAATGAATGAAAGTTCTGTTGCTCTACATCCTCACCAGCATTGTGTGGGCATTGTTTTAATTTTAACCATTTTAGTAAGTATATAGCGGTATCTCATTGTGTGGGTTTTTTGTTTTGCTTTGTTTTGTTTTGTTTTTGGTATGGACAGGCTCCAGGAATCGAACTTGGGTCTCCGGCATGGCAGGCAAGAATTCTGCCACTGAGCCACCATTGCACTGCCCTCATTGTGTTTTAATTTGCAGTTCTTTAGTGACATATGATGTTGAGTATCTTTTCATAAGCTTACTTCCCATTTATATGTCTTCTTGGGTCAGGTATATGCTCAGGTCTTTTGCCAATTTTTTAATTGTGTTGTTTTATTTGTATATTTTGGGTATAAGCCCTTTATCAGATATATATTTTTCAAATATTTTCTCCCAATCTATGGCTTGTCCTTTCATTCTCTTCACAGTATCTTCCACAGAGCAGAAGTTTTTAATTTTAATGAAATCTTATAAACTTTTTCATTAGTGCAATATATTTGGTTTTACAACTGCTCATCCAATTAGGGATTGGGAAGGCAGGACTTATGTTACCGTGCAACTGATTGGATAATTTATTACCTATAGGCCATTAGAACAGAGTATATGTATGCTTTAATGTTTATGATATTTTTCTCCTCTATTGCAATGGAATATGAAGCCAAATCAAAATTTGTGCACGATGGCCATCTTACAGATTTTAAAGAAAATCTAGCCAAAGTAGATATCTATTCAAGTACAATTTTGTGTTAGGATGAATATAATTATTACCAGATTCATTTATCTGTGCTGATTGTGACAAAATCTTCTGGGATCTCTGCCTAGAAGGCTGACAAAGATCATTTAAAAATGCAAGAGCCCATTCAATGGCTGTGATTAATACAATTGAAAAATTCAGATCACACTGGCCTTCCTTGGCCCACAGGCTGAAGCCCGCACATTGGCCAGACTAGTCTGGGTCACTACTAGTCCACCCTTTCCTTGGTAATATGCAGGAGAAAGTTGCTGGAGAGTTCCGCAGAAAGAGTCAGCTCTCCAGTCTCTGAAGACTGGTTTAGTCAGGTGAGAGTCACTGATAGACTGATTGGCATATTTCCACTTATTTTGGAGTAGAGTAGCCTATTATATCTGCACACTCTTTGCAAAGAAATGGTGGGTCTGGGACTCACCATTGGTGGGCAATGGGGAACTATTTTAAATTCTTGATCAGAGGTACAAAATAATGAAAATACATAGGATGCCATTAATAAACTCCTGTGCCTCAAGTGCCCTCTGTCTTGGCTTCTTAAGAAAGAAAAAAAGAAAGCATTTCTTTGCAAATATAAGCCCTTGGAAAAACATAGCAAAAATGCTACCTGGATTTATTCCTCTTTTTTTTTTTAAAGGGAATGAGGATATAAATAGTGCAATATCATCTGAGTGAGACAAAACACATACATGTTCCAATTGCTTTCCATAGCGATCCTGTGAGTGAAATGAATATATGTATACCTTTAGTTACCTAGCATCTGAACTCTCTTCCTATGTTTCAGAACTTCCTCATTTTGAGGTTTGGTGAAATGTATACTTCTCACCACCAAAGCTGAAAAAGCCAGGTTCATTTTATCCACCTCCTTAAAACTAGGGCTGGATGCCATAACCTAGGCTTGGTCAATCAGATACCCCCAGATTTGTATGCATTCAGAGAAGCAGGGCTAGGTCTCCATGACAACAGGGCTAACAGACAATATTAGCTCTTATGGTAACTGCATCAACATCTTTATAGGACTGGTTGAGTGGTATGCTCTTGTCTCTGTTCTGACTATACAGATTTCCTTGGTTTCTCCCATTTTCCAAGTCTGGCCCTTCAGCCTTTCTAGAGAGCCCATAAGTCAATATCCCATCAATGAATTCCTTTTAAGTTTTTATGACTAGATTTAGTTTCTATTTCTACTAGTACAGTGAAAGATCCAGTGCCAACCTTCCTAAAGGACTTGCACATGGTTTGGTCCTCTTTCTATGATGGGGATAATTTTATAAATGTACTTTAATCTCAGTGTTGTAGAGCTCCTATGGGAAGATATGATTGTTGCATTTATGTCAAAGGCCTAATTAAAACCATAAGTTTTTTCTTATTACGAGTTTGTAGCCTTCCCACTGAGAAGGACACATACTGTGTGCATAATCAGCTGAAAATAAAAGAAGCTTGCCAGGAAATCATTTGAAGAGAATACTCAAGAGACACTCAAAAAGGTGATATAACCTCTAACTGACTTCAAGATAAAATGGATTATCTAAAAGGCAAAGGGTTTTACTTTCAAACAAAGCTCAGTTTCCAAAACTGTTCTTAAATGAAAATAATACAAACCTGTATTTTAAAATGTCTAAGTTGCCTGCAATTTTCCTCAAATCCTCATATCTCACACAATTACTGAGATGTTAGTGGAAGGCCAAGTTGAATCCCTATGGCAAAAACATCTACGATAAGAATAAGCAAAGCATTTTATTCTTATCTATGATAAGGATAAGCAAAGTATAAAGTTGCTGATCTGAAACCAATAGCCAAGGCAGTAAATGGCACGCTTTCAAGGGGTCATATTTGCTCCATTTTATATCTCTGTATTAATGCTGAGCTCAGAGCCTTACACATAGTAGGTGATCTATTGGTGCTTGCTAATTGAATTTAGAGTCAAAATGATTAGAACCTGCAATGACCTGGAAGAAGCAGTGGCCTGACTCATATCATACAGACAGATAAGAGCAGGGCCCCTACTATGGTGGGGCGGGTCATGTACTGCCCAGCCCTGGTAGGGGCAGGGAGCATTCATATTATAGACAGCACATATCTGCACATTTATTATGAAGGTATTTGACAGATGGAAGCAAAGTGACTTGTTCTAAAAAAAAAATCAGTATGCTATGCCATCTCCTGACAGAAGAAGGTAACGTGTCTAGGAAGGATGACTTTTACTGATACATACCAAGTCACTATTACTGCATGGGCTAGTAGAGGCCCTGGGCAGCACCCTGAGAGGGGAAATGATTGAAGGGCACTCAACAGTAAAGAGATTGCAGACCCTTATGTTATTGAGGGAGGAGAGAAGGGCAGCAAGCAGAACCATGAATAAACATTTTGTCTACATTGTTATATTTGTGGTAAAAAGTTTAAGAGTCACATGTTGCATCATGAGGTACGTGATAAAACCTCTGCTCCTTATTCTCCCTAGTTTATCTTCCAGCTGGTGGATTCTGGGCAACTCACCCCTAGAGAAAGGAGGCAGGTGAGAGAGTGGGCTGGTAATGATGTGCAGCACAGCGGCTGGATCACCTCCCAGGAAGACCACATCAGCAGAGCGCCGGGCAGCAGCTGTCATCTCAGGCCCTGGGGTTGAGCTTGGCATGGAAGAGTAGAGCGAAGAGGGGGCCTTGTATTGAACAGCCGGGGAATGAGCAGATTGGATCATTTAGGACCTAAAACCACAGTTACTAATGGGGTGATATAATATCTCAGGGGGCATTCAACTTGTCAAAGAGTGCTTTGAAAACCATTGCTTTTTTATTTCTGTTTTATATATATGTTATACTATACAGTAAAAAAGTTTTAAAAATCAACTTTTATATTAAGTTGATATAAATTGTATTTATATAATTATAATTTTTAAATTATATCGAACGCCCCCTATAACTTTTATATATTTAAAATTTAAGGGGGGAGTTTTGGGTCATGATATTTGCTGAACGGACATTGTGCACATTTGGTGGGTAGAACAAGAGATGCTCAAAACTTTGCAATAGGCAGAACTGTGTCACATGATAAAGAATTTTCCAAAGACAGGAATGAGTTTGGAACATGCCAGCAGGTATTCATATAGTAGAAAAATGCTTTTATGATTCCTGAGCCTAGAATCAAGAGTTTTGTTTTATGTATAACATGAAGTCAGTTTTTTATGCTTTAATATATACACTGATTTTCCAAGAATACAGCTGCTCTACAAATCAGAGGAAGTTCATACTTGTTTTGTTTGGAAATGTACCAAGAGTTGTTCATCACTGTAGAGAATCATGCCACGTGCTGGGTGCTACGCACACCTGTTAGTCTGCATTTGTAGCTGTACCATGCAAAAATGTAGCAGAAGATAGTTGAGACTCCCTTGAACAGATGTAGCATCAAATATTATTAAATATGCACATACATTAATTACAAGAATCTTACTGAGTTTCATCAATAATTTTTCTTAATATTTGGAATGTTATCACTTACTTCTAATTTTTAGAACAATGATAAGAAATCTAATATTGAACTTATTCATTAATTTTAGGGTTTCCTGTTTTTCCATCTTACTCCAATAATGACCCTCAGTGTCTACCCCACCACCTCCTGAATAACTGCATCTTTTTCCAGTCCATCCTTTGTTTTTCATTACCTATTGAAGGATATATTCTGCAGAGGTCTTTTTAAGTACTAGAGATAGAATAAATAACTCAACATGTGATAGGATTTCAAGATAGGAGGTGTGTTTTCTATGAAATTTTGTCGCTCCTCGGTCCATGTCATAACGAAGCAATTGATATTGTACTTATATAAATAAGTCCCAGCTCATTAGTGACAATATGTCATGCTTCCTCATTTTCTCCACTATGTCAATATGTAGTTTATCTTGGCATGTTAACCCCATTTCAATTAAGGTTACTTCCTGCTTTTCTTAACACAGGTAAATAACTCTGGTCTGCACTATCTATCCTAACATTAGTTTCTATCTTTAGATCCTCCTCTGGTACCTCTGCTCTTTCTCTTTCCATCTTGTATATCGAATGGCACGCTATCTGCTTCCTCCTCGTAAATCCCAACTCACAGGTGCAAGCATCTGACCAATTCATTATGCCTTCTGGTGAAATCATACCTTAGCATTTACATATTAAAATAAATTATATTTTACATTATTACCTTTATTTTCCTTCTTCATCTTATTATAGCTGTGGCATTACCTTTTTAAAGTTATATATGCAGGGAAACTTATTATCTATGAATTTTATTTTAGTACATATTTCATTTGTTGCAAAAGCAAAACAAATAGAAAATGTCAACGGACCAGATGAAGAACACACAATAGCTGTAAACCCCTGGCTACCCCAGATCCTTCAGAGAGTCACAAGGCAAGATTTCTTAATCAGCCAGCAGGAATTGTATTCACTGCAAAAAGTTGAATACAGAGAGCAGTCAGGATGCTGGTTGTAGAAATAGGTCACCCAAGATCCAGAGCCCACTTTCTCCATCCCATCTACATCTCAGTAGTTCCTCAAATACACGATTTTTTAATCAATACCCTGACACAGGTATTTCAGGTAAACATAGGGCAATTTGCTCCAGCTAAATCTAACTAGGATTCAGAGTCTTGTCCTAAGCTGGTGACCCACGCACCCCACTATATCAGTCAGGATACAATCAGGAAAACATAAACAAGTGTAAGTATGTGTGTTAGTTAGATTCAGTTGTCAACTTGGCCAGGTGAGCATACCTAGTCTTGTTGCTGCAGACATAAGCCAATGGTACGTGAACCTCATCTGTTGCTAATTACATCTGCAGTCGGCTAGGAGGCGTGTCTGCTGCAATGAGTGACGTTTGACTTAATTGGCTGGTGCTTAAATGAGAGAACGCAATGTAGCACAGCCTAGCAGCTTGGCATTCCTCATCTCAGCACTAGCAGCTCAGCCCAGGCCTTTGGAGATGCAGAAAGAAGTCACCCCCGGGAAAGTTGTTGGAACCCAGGGGCCTGGAGAGAAGGCCAGCAGAGACCATCACTGTGCCTTCCACGTAAGAAAGAACCTCAGTGGAAAGTTAGCTGCCTTTCCTCTGAAGAACCAACAAAATAAATCCCCTTTTATTAAAAGCCAATCCGTCTCTGGTGTGTTGCATTCCGGCAGCTAGCAAACTAGAACAGTAGGTAAAACTAAGAGACATTAAGCAGAGAACAAGTTACATAGGAGTTAGAAATATAAGGAGCCAACAGAGTATGATGAGGCAAATTAGATTAGCGACAGCAGGAAACCACTATGACCCCTAGCCAGGGGAACAAACAAGAGAGACTGGTGCTATGGTGGGCCTTTCCAACAGAAGCTGGGGCCATCGAGGAAACACCAGCTGCTTCTGGACATATCCCACTGAGACAGAGAAGGAGGTGAAGAAATACTCCGACTTCTCCCTTCCACTAGCACCTCCCATTTGGCAGAAGCCAACTGACACATGGAAGCCTGGAGAACACAACCTGCAGGAGGTCAGCTTTCCTTTGCAGAACCCTACTCTGCTCCCTACTCCCCCCCCCCCTTCCTTCCCCACCTCACAGAGCTGAAAAGGGGAAGAGGACAAGGAAGGGTTCTGAGAGCAAACACACCCAGGATAGTTAGTCATCCCCACCCTGAAATTTCTTTGCACAAATTAATAAGCATTAGAAGAAGGAGTTCTGGCAGGATGAGGAAGAGAGATTAGCAATGGAGAGGGTTTATTAACCCTTCAAATTAAGGAATTATGGGCCAGGGAGCAGGCTTCTGACTTTCCAATGCATAGACATAGAGCCGTGAATTGGCCCTTGATGGCTATGTCTGATCTGAAATTCTTACAAGCCTGAATTATAGAGGATGTTTTTCTCTGTTTTCAATGTTGATGCAGATTGTCTCCTATTTTTATCTCCTTATATCTGTTGATTCAGTTTCCAGGAAGGCCGGGCAGTTGCCTACCAACTCTTTTGGGACTATCTTTCCCAACTTTCTCCCCAAAGACCAGCTCTTTACACGTGCTAGGTGAATCCCCAAACAACCAAGTCCAAAGTGTTCAAGTTTCCTCCAAATCCAAAACCAGTGGAATTGAAGAGCACCTTCACCTAAAATTGTGTGCTTCATTTAGCTTTCATTAAAATGCCACATTTAAGGAAAAGAGGGTGAGATCTAGCAGGAGACACTTGCTAGTGGTGTAACTTTGGACATGTCAATTAACAATTTTAAACATTAGATTCCTCGATGCTAAAATAGGGATATTAACAGCTTACCTGGAAAATAAAATGTGTAAAGCAACGTCCACGCTCTCAGAGATCAGTAGGTATTAAGACCAAATGAGTTTGGCAGTATTTAATGTTCACTGAAATTTTTGTATCAATAGATGAAAATGAACATGTGACAAAACCACCTTACAAAGAGTCTTAAAACCCAGGAATTTCTTTTTTTTTTTTAAACTTCTTATCAAGACCACAGTAAGATGATTTTTTAAACATAACTATCAATTCTACATGGGAAATTAAAACAAAAGTTGCAAGAAACATCATTTACCTACTACATGTTGATGTATACTAGTGATTTCTATTCTATTCTATTACCAAAAAAAAAATTGTCCACAACCCACTATGCTCCGTAGTAGAAAATTCTAACTCATTAGTTTCTTTTTCTAAATGTGTGCAGCAGGAAGTCTCCCTAATTCATTTATATCAGAGAAAATCAGGCAACCATCGACAACTCAAAAGGAAGTGATTACTCTCCAGCACTTAACATACATATAAACTCTAACCGTGGCTACATTCATTGGATATTATCAGCAGAACACAAGTCCTATATCAGGCTTTACAACTTCTTGTCATATGGTAACATTTGGGCAACCCCTGAGAAGTCCCATTGACATGAACTTGTCTCTGATTGAGTCATTAAATATGGCATATGACGCAACACCTCTATTTGCATCCTTCAGGAGAGTGTTAGTGATTTTTCTATTTTAAGCCATGAAGGATGTGCCTTTGCATTTGGAGGCTATTTCTGAGCCGTCTAATTGCATATGATTTTAGCACACTGGCTAGCCACTTAATAAAATCACACTGTAAAATGAGTTGCTCAAATATTTAATCAGCTGTGCATAGAGCCTGGCCACATGGTTCCTTCTGTATAGAGTTCTAAGCCCCATGGCTAGGAGTTGCTTTGAGTTACCATGAGTTCTCCTGTCAAACATGAAGAAACTGGATTTGGGACGCAAGTTCCGGAAATGGCTTTTTCTTGCTTGAAAAAACTGTTGCACAAGACGCTTGGGTCAGGAGTCCAAAAGTCATGAATTCTTGCTACATCTGTTCTTAACAGTTTGCTGGGAAATAATTGATATTTATCTCAACTTCAAGCAATCAAAGTGAGGAGTGTGTACTCTGCACCAAGTGTGTACTGAAAGCTTTCATAAAAGTTAAAATAATTTGTCCAATGGGCTTGTGAAAGAACTGGGAGTCCAAATCTGTCTAACAAAATCCTTTGAAGGAGCTTCTGGTCTAGTAATGAACATAGTTCTATAAACATATACTGTACACACTGAGAAAAGGGCTATCATGATTGGTATGTGCAAAGTGCCATGCGTGCTCAGAAGAATGGATGACTAATTCTGTCTTGAGTCTTCATATCTATATATATAGACCAAGATTTCCAGTGTCTTTGGAGTTTAAGAGTTAAGATCAATAAAAATTGCAAGTCTTCCCAGGGATGAATCCAGACCTGGCACCATGGGATCAACAATTCCACCCTGACCAGAAGGGAGAAAAGAAGTATAATTAATAAAGTAACAGTGGCAGAGAGAGTTCAAATAGAGTCAAGAGGTTACTCTGGAGGTTGCTCTTATGCAAGCTTCAGGTAGACCTTGCTACCTATCATAACCTGCCAACCCCCAAGCAGGACCATTCCAGCCAATCCTAAAGAACACCTAGGGCAATATATAAGATTCCACAAGGGTTCCATGCACTAGTGTAACTGTCCAGAAACCTACAATCTCCAGATGGGTTCTTGGTCCAGATAAATCCTGAAACCTAGCCCAGCCTCTAAAAACATCAGATAGTTCCATCTCCCTACTCCATATTAGTGACAGACCCTTCTAACATGAAAAAGTTAGAATAGCCATAGCCCAAACACCCCTAAAGAGAGGGATGGAAAATCAAAGGTGATGGTGGAGTTAAACAGAAAAGACAGGATTTAACAAATGAATATGAATGTTAAATCATTAAATTAATATCTCCTTTAGTCTCCAGTATTTTAGAACAGCTAGAAGTAAAAACCTAAAATTGTGGAATTGTAACCCATGACAAACTCTGAAATATGTTCTACAACTAATTTTGGTGCTGTGCTTTGAAATTTATTTTTTTATATATGTTTTTTTTCACAAAAAAGAAAAAAAAGTCAATTGTGATGACGCAAAAATATTACTTCTAGCTTCCTATATGCTAGAGCAGTTAGAAGGAAAAATCTGAGAGGATCTTATGATAGCCCGTGACAAACTCTGGAATCTGCCCTGTAACTATCTGTTGAAGAGTGTTTTGAAAACTACTGCTTTTTTATTTCCTTGCTTTGTATTTATGTTTTACTATACAATAAAAAATGTGAAAAATAAATTGCAAGTCAGACTCCCATTGAATATGAAATTTATTTTTGGGTAATGAAATCCTACTATTTCCAATTCTTCCCTTTTCAGAAGGGCCCTCCCAACTGAAATAACCTGGGCATTAAATGTGACTTGAAATAGCTGAACCAGAAACCACAGGGAGATCTGGCTGTCTTGCCGCTGGTCTTGGCTGGACCCAACATTTACTCTTAAAGGTCAAGAAGCTGAGATGCCTTCCCCTTGTAAGGAGAATCAAATTCAGTTTTTTATGCACCTTCCACAATTTCCTTTTCAGCACCTCTTCTTCTGTCCTTTGGCACAAACTTTGGTAACAGTCAACCTAACAATGGGGCAGTAACTCCCTTTCCCCAAACATTACAAAAGCAGAAAAGGAAGCTAAATTTAGTCCACTTTTCTCCCTCTTAGTTCATACTATCTGGCAATTGCTTGGACACATTTGATACCATATCAGACTTCACACCTTCTCAGGAATATCTCTTTCCCAGAAGTTTCAACAAAAGATGAACTGAGTATAACGGACTCTGACAGAGTTTTGTGTTCACCCCAGAGCCGACTGCTGTGACCAAGAGGAAGGCAAGGTGGTGCTGCACTTGAGTATGGGGCAGGAATTCCAACGCTGAACTTGGGAAGTGGGTTCCCCTCAACTGTACAGATTAATAATGGGGGAGGGAAGGAAAGACAGAAAATAGTATCACTGAAATCAGGTGGCTAGATGCTGGGCTGTCCAAAAATAACTACCAGGAAAATACAATACTGTCCCCAGAAATTGTCAAAATATCAGGAAAGAAGTTTTATTTTTTACAAGGCTTGGAGCAGACATTTGAGCCAAAATCTTATAATGGTCTTAAGAAGTAGGGAGGCGTTATTTAACCTCTAGTTTGCATATGGGAATGCAGTAAGTCAAGCTTAAGACAAAAAGTTTCCTATATTTGACAATTCTAAAAATATTATATAACATTAGCAATACTAAATTGGGAAATGCTGAAACTGACGTTTTTAAACTATCAATAACATAAAAATTTCAGTCAACCATACTAAAGGAAATCCTATCTTTTCATCCTCTCTCTAAAAAAAAATTATTGTCCTATAAAGACATGGTCAAATAGCATGCATCCAAAAACACAGGTGAAAATACTGTAGAGGTGCATCAGGTGTTAAATTAATAAAGATGTTATGTGATTTTCCTGGGTATTATGATATTTCTAGGATTTGTCAGCTTCTTCCAATTTATCATGACTTATTTTCTCATTCTAACTATATGTTCAAATTTGTACTTAATGTCATATTCATAGTTAATTGTGTGTTCATTTTCTTAAAGAGAGCACCAACACAGTATAAAATACAGGTCTCACAATCTGCGTCCATCCCTGCATTCTACCTTTTTGACAGGACCTACAGGGTCACCTCAGTGTTTCAGGCTTACTTTTTGTGGTCCCAGCAGCTCCTGACCATATATCTTCACACCACAAGCCCAGACAGGAGAAAGTGTCTATGGTCCTGCATTCCCAGGATACATCCCAACTTTACTATTCTTGGACCTACTTAATTGCCTACACCTTGAAGCAACCATCCTGTAGGGAAAGGACCAGTTGACTGGCTTAAGCCATTCGGGACCCATACTTGGAGCTGGGGGAGGGGTTGATCATGCACAACTCACATAACTAAGAATAGAAACAGAGGAATTGTCTACAAAGGAAACTTGGTGTATCGGTACCAGGAAGGAAGGAAATAAATGTGGCGTACAAAGCAATAGGTATCGCAGAGCTGGACTAGGGTAATCCGAACGAGGGACTTGCCTCACTTGCAAAACTTAAGAAGACACCAAACTATTCAATAACAGGAGAAAATTGAATTTTCAATGTTAAAAAAAAAAAAAATGAGGACTTCCGGAGAAGATGGCGGCTTGGTAAGACGCGCAGGTCTTAGTTCCTCCTCCAGAACAGCTACTAAAGAAATAGAAATGGGACTTCCTGGAAGATGGCGGCTTAGTAAGACGCGCGGATCTTAGTTTCTTCTCCAGGACAGCTACTAGGGGAGTAGAAACGATACAGAAAGCACCCAAAGCCACAACAGAGATAAAAAAGACAGCATACCCCATCCTGGAACGGCTGGATGACTGAGAGAAGCAGCTCGGGTGAGATCGCCGAGGCACGCGGGCCTCACCGGGCGGGGCGGGAAGCGGCCGGAGTTACTCCCTTCCCCCTTCCCGGGCCGGCTGGGAGAATTGGAGAGGCGGTCCCCTGAAACCAAGGTGGCTGGCGCCCACACCACGCGCAGCCCCCCGGACCAACTGAGAGAATTGGATCGGAAATCCCCAGGCCACGGAGAACGGAGACGGGTGGGGGAGGCCCCTTCCAAACCCGTGACTCCCGGGGAATGTGCACTGTCTCGGGCGGGCCGCTGCCGCTGGCGCCCTCCCGCCACGTTTGTCGCCCAGGGCCGACTAGGAAATTCGGACGGGCTCTTTCCCAGGCTGCGGCGACCAGCAACCCTCCCTGCGTTCGGACCCCGGACCGGCTCAAGCCGCTTCGGCTAGCGAACCTCCCGGACGGCGAGAGTTTTCCAAAGTTTAAGGTCCCACAGCACCTTTTACTGGTGGGACCCGCAGACAAACGTGTGCCACGAGCGCCACCTACTGGGCAGGATAAAAAAAAAAAAACAGAACCCAGAGATTTCACAGAAAAATCTTCCAAACTTTTGGATCCAATACCCAGGGAAATCTGTCTAAATGCGCAGACGCCAACAGAAGATAACGGATCACGCTCAAATAATTGAAAATATGGCCCAGTCAAAGGAACAAACCAATAGTTCAAATGAGATACAGGAGCTGAGACAACTAATGCTAAATATACGAACAGAAATGGAAAACCTCTTCAAAAACGAAATCGATAAATTGAGGGAGGACATGAAGAAGACATGGGCTGAACATAAAGAAGAAATAGAAAAACTGAAAAAACAAATCACAGAACTTATGGAAGTGAAGGACAAAGTAGAAAAGATAGAAAAAACAATGGATACCTACAATGATAGATTCAAAGAGACAGAAGATAGAATTAGTGATTTGGAGGATGGAACATCTGAATTCCAAAAACAAACAGAAACTATCGGGAAAAGAATGGAAAAATTTGAACAGGGTATCAGGGAACTCAAGGACAATATGAACCGCACAAATATACGTGTTGTGGGTGTCCCAGAAGGAGAAGAGAAGGGAAAAGGAGGAGAAAAACTAATGGAAGAAATTATCACTGAGAATTTCCCAACTCTTATGAAAGACCTAAAATTACAGATCCAAGAAGTGCAGCGCACCCCAAAGAGATTAGACCCAAATAGGCGTTCTCCAAGACACTTACTAGTTAGAATGTCAGAGGTCAAAGAGAAAGAGAGGATCTTGAAAGCAGCAAGAGAAAAACAATCCATCACATACAAGGGAGACCCAATAAGACTATGTGTAGATTTCTCAGCAGAAACCATGGAGGCTAGAAGACAGTGGGATGATATATTTAAACTACTAAAAGAGAAAAACTGCCAACCAAGACTCCTATATCCAGCAAAATTGTCCTTCAAAAATGAGGGAGAAATTAAAACATTCTCAGACAAAAAGTCACTGAGAAAATTTGTGACCAAGAGACCAGCTCTGCAAGAAATACTAAAGGGAGCACTAGAATCAGAACCGAAAAGACAGAAGAGAGAGGTATGGAGAAGAGTGTAGAAAGAAGGAAAGTCAGATATGATATATATAATACAAAAGGCAAAATGGCAGAGGAAAACATTATCCAAACAGTAATAACACTAAATGTTAATGGACTGAATTCCCCTATCAAAAGACATAGATTGGCAGAATGGATTAAAAAACAGGATCCTTCTATATGCTGTCTACAGGAAACACATCTTAGACCCAAAGATAAACATAGGTTGAAAGTGAAAGGTTGGGAAAAGATATTTCATGCAAATAACAACCAGAAAATAGCAGGAGTGGCTATACTAATATCCAACAAGTTAGACTTCAAATGTAAAACAGTTAAAAGAGACAAAGAAGGACACTATATACTAATGAAAGGAACAATTAAACAAGAAGACATAACAATCATAAATATTTATGCACCGAACCAGAATGCCCCAAAATACGTGAGGAATACACTGCAAACACTGAAAAGGGAAATAGACACAAATACCATAATAGTTGGAGACTTCAATTCCCCACTCTCATCAATGGACAGAACATCTAGACAGAAGATCAATAAAGAAATAGAGAATCTGAATATTACTATAAAGGAGCTAGACTTAACAGACATTTATAGGACATTAAATCCCACAACAGCAGGATACACCTTTTTCTCAAGTGCTCATGGATCATTCTCAAAGATAGACCATATGCTGGGCCACAAAGCAAGTCTTAACAAATTTAAAAAGATTGAAACGATACACAACATTTTCTCGGATCATAAAGGAATGAAGTTGGAAATCAATAATAGGCGGAATGCCAGAAAATTCACAAATACCTGGAGGCTCAACAACACACTCTTAAACAACGAGTGGGTCAAAGAAGAAATTGCAAGAGAAATTAGTAAATACCTCGAGGCAAATGAAAATGAAAACACAACATATCAAAACTTATGGGATGCAGCAAAGGCAGTGCTAAGAGGGAAATTTATTGCCCTAAATGCCTATATCAGAAAAGAAGAAAAGGCAAAAATGCAGGAATTAACTGTTCAATTGGAAGAACTGGAGAAAGAACAGCAAACTAATCCCAAAGCAAGCAAAAGGAAAGAAATAACAAAGATTAGAGCAGAAATAATGAAATTGAAAATATGAAAACAGTAGAGAAAATCAATAAGACCAGAAGTTGGTTCTATGAGAAAATCAATAAGATTGATGGGCCCCTATCAAGATTGACAAAAAGAAGAAGAGAGAGGATGCAAATAAATAAGATCAGAAATGGAAGAGGAGACATAACTACTGACCTCACAGAAATAAAGGAGGTAATAACAGGATACGATGAACAACTTTACGCTAATAAATACAACAATTTAGATGAAATGGACGGGTTCCTGGAAAGACATGAACAACCAACTTTGACTCAAGAAGACATAGATGACCTCAACAAACCAATCACAAGTAAAGAAATTGAATCAGTCATTCAAAAGCTTCCTAAAAAGAAAAGTCCAGGACCAGATGGCTTCACATGTGAATTCTACCAAACGTTCCAGAAAGAATTAGGACCAATTCTCCTCAAACTCTTCAAAAAAATCGAAGTGGAGGGAAAACTGCCTAATTCATTCTATGAAGCCAACATCACCCTCATACCAAAACCAGGCAAAGATATTACAAAAAAAGAAAACTACAGACCAATCTCTCTAATGAATACAGACGCAAAAATCCTCAATAAAATTCTAGCAAATCGTATCCAACAACACATTAAAAGAATTATACATCATGACCAAGTAGGATTCATCCCAGCTATGCAAGGATGGTTCAACATAAGAAAATCAATTAATGTAATACACCATATCAACAAATCAAAGCAGAAAAATCACATGATCATCTCAATTGATGCAGAGAAGGCATTCGACAAGATTCAACATCCTTTCCTGTTGAAAACACTTCAAAAGATAGGAATACAAGGGAACTTCCTTAAAATGATAGAGGGAATATATGAAAAACCCACAGCTAATATCATCCTCAATGGGGAAAAATTGAAAACTTTCCCCCTAAGATCAAGAACCAGACAAGGATGTCCACTATCACCACTATTATTCAACATTGTGTTGGAGGTTCTAGCCAGAGCAATTAGACAAGAAAAAGAAATACAAGGCATCAAAATTGGAAAGGAAGAAGTAAAACTATCACTGTTTGCAGACGATATGATACTATACGTCGAAAACCCGGAAAAATCCACAACAAAACTACTAGAGCTAATAAATGAGTACAGCAAAGTAGCAGGTTACAAGATCAACATTCAAAAATCTGTAGCATTTCTATACACTAGTAATGAACAAGCTGAGGGGGAAATCAAGAAACGAATCCCATTTACAATTGCAACTAAAAGAATAAAATACCTAGGAATAAATTTAACTAAAGAGACAAAAAACCTATATAAAGAAAACAACAAAAAACTGCTAAAAGAAATCACAGAAGACCTAAATAGATGGAAGGGCATACCGTGTTCATGGATTGGAAGACTAAATATAGTTAAGATGTCAATCCTACCTAAATTGATTTACAGATTCAACGCAATACCAATCAAAATCCCAACAACTTATTTTTCAGAAATAGAAAAACCAATAAGCAAATTTATCTGGAAGGGCAGGGTGCCCCGAATTGCTAAAAACATCTTGAGGGAAAAAAACGAAGCTGGAGGTCTCGCGCTGCCTGACTTTAAGGCATATTATGAAGCCACAGTGGTCAAAACAGCATGGTATTGGCATAAAGATAGATATTTCGACCAATGGAATCGAATAGAGTGCTCAGATATAGACCCTCTCATCTATGGACATTTGATCTTTGATAAGGCAGTCAAGCCAACTCACCTGGGACAGAGCAGTCTCTTCAATAAATGGTGCCTAGAGAACTGGATATCCATATGCAAAAGAATGAAAGAGGACCCGTATCTCACACCCTATACAAAAGTTAACTCAAAATGGATCAAAGATCTAAACATTAGGTCTAAGACCATAAAACAGATAGAGGAAAATGTTGGGAGATATCTTATGGATCTTACAACTGGAGGTGGTTTTATGGACCTTAAACCTAAAGCAAGAGCACTGAAGAAGGAAATAAATAAATGGGAACTCCTCAAAATTAAACACTTTTGTGCATCAAAGAACTTCATCAAGAAAGTAGAAAGACAGCCTTCACAATGGGAGACAATATTTGGAAATGATATATCAGATAAAGGTCTAATATCCAGAATTTATAAAGAGATTGTTCATCTCAACAACAAAAAGACAGCCAACCCAATTACAAAATGGGAAAAAGACTTGAACAGACACCTATCAGAAGAGGAAATACAAATGGCCAAAAGGCACATGAAGAGATGCTCAATGTCCCTGGCCATTAGAGAAATGCAAATCAAAACCACAATGAGATATCATCTCACACCCACCAGAATGGCCATTATCAACAAAACAGAAAATGACAAGTGCTGGAGAGGATGCGGAGAAAGAGGCACACTTATCCACTATTGGTGGGAATGTCAAATGGTGCAACCAGTGTGGAAGGCAGTTTGGTGGTTCCTCAAAAAGCTGAATATAGAATTGCCATACGACCCAGCAATACCATTGCTGGGAATATACTCAAAGGACTTAAGGGCAAAGACACAAACGGACATTTGCACACCAATGTTTATAGCAGCGTTATTTACAATTGCAAAGAGATGGAAACAGCCGAAATCTCCATCAACAGAAGAGTGGCTAAACAAACTGTGGTATATACATACGATGGAATACTATGCAGCTTTAAGACAGGATAAACTTATGAAGCATGTAATAACATGGATGGACCTAGAGAACATTATGCTGAGTGAGTCTAGCCAAAAACTAAAGGACAAATACTGTATGGTCCCACTGATGTGAACAGACATTCGAGAATAAATTTGGAATATGTCCTTGATAACAGAGTCCAGCAGGAGGTAGAAACAGGGTAAGATAATGGCCAATTGGAGTTGAAGGGATACAGACGGTGTAACAGGACTAGATACAAAAACTCAAAAATGGACAGCACAATAATACCTAATTGTAAAGTAATCATGTTAAAACACTGAATGAAGCTGCATCTGAGCTATAGATTTTTGTTTTGTTTTCTTTTGTTTTGTTTTGATTTTACTATTATTACTTTTATTTTTTTCTCTGTATTAACATTCTATATCTTTTTCGGTTATGTTGCTAGTTCTTCTAAACCAATGCATATGTACTAAGAAATGATGATCATGCATCTATGTGATGATGTTAAGAATTAATGATTGCATATGTAGAATGGTATGATCTCTAAATGTTGGGTTAATTTCTTTTTTTCCGTTAATTAAAAAAAAAAAAAAAAGAGAAGGGATAATTGGAGCTGAAGGGATACAGACTGTACAACGGGACTGGATATAAAAACTCAGAAATGGACAGCACAATACTACCCAATTGTAATGCAATTATGTTAAAACACTGAATGAAGCTGCATGTGAGGTATAGGTTTTTTTTTTTTCTTTCTATTATTGTTTTAATTCTTATTCTGTTGTCTTTCTATTTCTTTTTCTAAATCGATGCAAATGTACTAAGAAATGATGAATATGCAACTATGTGATGTTTTTAAGAATTACTGATTGTACATGTAGATTGGAATGATTTCTAATTGTTTTGTTAATTCTTTTTTTAATTAATAAAAAAAAAAAAAAAAAAAGAAATAGAAATGGTACAGAACAGCTCCAGGAGCCACGACAGAAACCAAAAAGACAGCGTACCCCATTCTGGAATGGCTGAACCGGCAAGGAGAATCCTCTACGGTGAGATCACCGAGGGGTATGCGCTTCCCCGGGCCGGGGCGGCTGGCGGCCGGAGTCCCTCCCTCCCTCCTTCTCGGGCCGGCTGGGAGAATTGGACAGGCGGTCTCCTCAAGCCACGGCGGCTGGCGCCCCCCCACGTGCAGCCCCCGGGACCGGCTGGGAGAATTGGATCGGAGGTCCCCCAAGCCGCAGAGACCAGCGACAGGGGTCCCTCCCACACACATGGCTTCCCAGTCCATCTGGGAATGTTGGATAGGCACTCCCCCAAGCCGCGGAGACCGGCGACCCTCCCCACGCGTGGATTCCCGGGCCGGCTGGAAGATTAGGATCGGCATTCCCCAAACCGCGGCGGCCGTCGCCGCCCCCCAACGTGCGGATTCCCGGGCCGGCTGGGAGATATGGATCGGCACTCCCCCAAGCCGCTTCGGCTGGCGACCCTCCCCCACAGCAAGAGTTATCCAAAGTTAAAGGAGCCACAGCATCTTTTACTGGTGGGACCCGCAGACAGACGAGCGTCACGAGCGCCACCTACTGGGCAGGATAAGAAAAACAGAGCCAGAGATTTCACAGGAAAATCTTTCAACCTGCTGGGTCCCACACCCAGGGAAATCTGATTAAATGCCCAGACGCCAGCAGAAAATAACGAATCATGCTCGGAAAATTGAAGATATGGCCCAGTCAAAGGAACAAACCAATAGTTCAAATGAGATACAGGAGCTGAGACAACTAATGCTGAATATACAAACAGAAATGGAAAACCTCTTCAAAAACCAAATCAATAAATTGAGGGAGGACATGAAGAAGACATGGGCTGAACAAAAAGAAGAAATAGAAAATCTGAAAAAACAAATCACAGAACTTATGGGAGTGAAGAAAAAGTAGAAAAGATGGAAAAAAACAATGGATACCTACAATGGTAGATTTAAAGAGGCAGAAGCTAGAATTAGTGAATTGGAGGATGGAACATCTGAATTCCAAAAACAAACAGAAACTATAGGGAAAAGAATGGAAAAATTTGAGCAGGGGATCAGGGAACTGAATGACAATATGAAGCGCACAAATATACGTGTTGTGGGTGTCCCAGAAGGAGAAGAGAAGGGAAAAGGAGGAGAAAAACTAATGGAAGAAATTATCACTGAGAATTTCCCAACTCTTATGAAAGACCTAAAATTACAGATCCAAGAAGTGCAGCGCACCCCAAAGAGAATAGACCCAAATAGGCATTCTCCAAGACACTTACTAGTTAGAATGTCAGAGGTCAAAGAGAAAGAGAGGATCTTGAAAGCAGCAAGAGAAAAACAATCCATCACATACAAGGGAGACCCAATAAGACTATGTGTAGATTTCTCAGCAGAAACCATGGAAGCTAGAAGAGAGTGGGATGATATATTTAAATTACTAAAAGAGAAAAACTGCCAACCAAGAATTCTATATCCAGCAAAATTGTCCTTCAAAAATGAGGGAGAAATTAAAACACTTTCAGACAAAAAGTCACTGAGAGAATTTGTGACCAAGAGACCAGCTCTGCAAAAAATACTAAAGGGAGCACTAGAGTCAGATACGAAAAGACAGAAGAGAGAGGTATGGAAAACAGTGTAGAAAGAAGGAAAATCAGATATGATATACATAATACAAAAGGCAAAATGGTAGAGGAAAATATTATCTAAACAGTAATAACACTAAATGTCAATGGACTGAATTCCCCAATCAAAAGACATAGACTGGCAGAATGGATTAAAAAACAGGATCCTTCTATATGCTGTCTACAGGAAACACATCTTAGACCCAAAGATAAATATACGTTGAAAGTGAAAGGTTGGGAAAAGATATTTCATGCAAATAACAACCAGAAAAGAGCAGGAGTGCCTATACTAATATCCAACAAATTAGACTTCAAATGTAAAACAGTTAAAAGAGACAAAGAAGGACACTATCTACTAATAAAAGGAACAATTAAATAAGAAGACATAGCAATCATAAATATTTATGCACCGAACCAGAATGCCCCAAAATACGTGAGGAATACACTGCAAATACTGAAAAGGGAAATAGACACATCTACCATAATAGTTGGAGACTTCAATTCACCACTCTCATCAATGGACAGAACATCTAGACAGAGGATCAATAAAGAAATAGAGAATCTGAATATTACTATAAAGGAGCTAGACTTAACAGACATGTATAGGACATTACACCCCACAACAGCAGGATATACCTTTTTCTCAAGTGCTCATGGATCATTCTCAAAGATAGACCATATGCTGGGCCACAAAGCAAGTCTTAACAAATTTAAAAAGATTGAAATCATACACAACACTTTCTCAGATCATAAAGGAATGAAGTTGGAAATCAATAATAGGCAGAGTGCCAGAAAATTCACAAATACGTGGAGGCTCAACAACACACTCTTAAACAACGAGTGGGTCAAGGAAGAAATTGCAAGAGAAATTAGTAAATATCTCGAGGCGAATGAAAACGAAAACATAGCATATCAAAACCTATGGGACGCAGCAAAGGCAGTGCTAAGAGGGAAATTTATTGCCCTAAATGCCTATATCAGAAAAGAAGAAAAGGCAAAAATGCAGGATTTAACTGTCCACTTGGAAGAACTGGAGAAAGATCAGCAAACTAACCCCAAAGCAAGCAAAAGGAAAGAAATAACAAAGATTAGAGCAGAAATAAATGAAATTGAAAACAGGAAAACAATAGAGAAAATCAATAAGACCAGAAGTTGGTTCTATGAGAAAATCAAGAAGATTGATGGGCCCTTAGCAAGAATGACAAAAAGAAGAAGAGAGAGGATGCAAATAAATAAGATCAGAAAAGGAAGAGGAGACATAACCACTGACCTCACAGAAATAAAGGAGGTAATAACAGGATACTATGAACAACTTTACGCTAATAAATACAAAAATTTAGATGAAATGGACGGGTTCCTGGAAAGGCATGAACAAACAACTTTGACTCAAGAAGAAATAGATAACCTCAACAAACCAATCACAAGTAAAGAAATTGAATCAGTCATTCAAAAGCTTCCTAAAAAGAAAAGTCCAGGACCAGACGGCTTCACATGTGAATTCTACCAAACATTCCAGAAAGAATAAGTACCAACTCTCCTCAAACTCTTCAAAAAAATCGAAGTGGAGAGAAAGCTACCTAATTCATTCTATGAAGCCAACATCACCCTCATACCAAAACCAGGCAAAGATATTACAAAAAAAGAAAACTACAGACCAATCTCTCTAATGAATATAGATGCAAAAATCCTCAACAAAATTCTAGCTAATCGAATCCAACAACACATTAAAAGAATTATACATCATGACCAAGTAGGATTCATCCCAGGTATGCAAGGATGGTTCAACATAAGAAAATCAATTAATGTAATACACCATATCAACAAATCAAAGCAGAAAAATCACATGATCATCTCAATTGATGCAGAGAAGGCATTTGACAAGATTCAACATCCTTTCCTGTTGAAAACACTTCAAAAGATAGGAATACAAGGGAACTTCTTTAAAATGATAGAGGGAATATATGAAAAACCCACAGCTAATATCATCCTCAATGGGGAAAAATTGAAAACTTTCCCCCTAAGATCAGGAACAAGACAAGGATGTCCATTATCACCACTATTATTCAACATCGTGTTGGAGGTTCTAGCCAGAGCAATTAGACAAGAAAAAGAAATACAAGGCATCAAAATTGGAAAGGAAAAGTAAAACTATCACTGTTTGCAGACGATATGATACTATATGTCGAAAACCCAGAAAAATCCACAACAAAACTACTAGAGCTAATAAATGAGTACAGCAAAGTAGCAGGTTACAAGAGCAACATTCAAAAATCTGTAGCATTCCTATACACTAGCAATGAACAAGCTGAGGGGGAAATCAAGAAACGAATTCCATTTACAATTGCAACTAAAAGAATAAAATACCTAGGAATAAATTTAACTAAAGAGACAAAAAACCTATACAAAGAAAACTACAAAAAACTGTTAAAAGAAATCACAGAAGACCTAAATAGAGGGAAGGACATACCGTGTTCATGGATGGGAAGACTAAATATAGTTAAGATGTCAATCCTACCTAAATTGATTTACAAATTCAACGCAATACCAATCAAAATCCCAACAACTTATTTTTCAGAAATAGAAAAACCAATAAGCAAATTTATCTGGAAGGGCAGGGTGCCCCGAATTGCTAAAAACATCTTGAGGGAAAAAAACGAAGCTGGAGGTCTCGCGCTGCCTGACTTTAAGGCATATTATGAAGCCACAGTGGTCAAAACAGCATGGTATTGGCATAAAGATAGATATATCGACCAATGGAATCGAATAGAGTGCTCAGATATAGACCCTCTCATCTATGGACATTTGATCTTTGATAAGGTAGTCAAGCCAACTCACCTGGGACAGAACAGTCTCTTCAATAAATGGTGCCTAGAGAACTGGATATCCATATGCAAAAGAATGAAAGAGGACCCGTATCTCACACCCTATACAAAAGTTAACTCAAAATGGATCAAAGATCTAAACATTAGGTCTAAGACCATAAAACAGTTAGAGGAAAATGTAGGGAGATATCTTATGAAACTTACAATTGGAGGCGGTTTTATGGACCTTAAATCTAAAGCAAGAGCACTGAAGAAGGGAATAAATAAATGGGAGCTCCTCAAAATTAAACACTTTTGTGCATCAAAGAACTTCATCAAGAAAGTAGAAAGACAGCCTACACAATGGGAGACAATATTTGGAAATGATATATCAGATAAAGGTCTAATATCCAGAATTTATAAAGAGATTGTTCATCTCAACAACAAAAAGACAGCCAACCCAATTACAAAATGGGAAAAAGACTTGAACAGACACCTCTCAGAAGAGGAAATACAAATGGCCAAAAGGCACATGAAGAGATGCTCAATGTTCCTGGCCATTAGAGAAATGCAAATCAAAACCACAATGAGATATCATCTCACACCCACCAGAATGGCCATTATCAACAAAACAGAAAATGACAAGTGTTGGAGAGGATGCAGAGAAAGAGGCACACTTATCCACTGTTGGTGGGAATGTCAAATGGTGCAACCAGTGTGGAAGGCAGTTTGGTGGTTCCTCAAAAAACTGAATATAGAATTGCCATATGATCCAGCAATACCATTGCTGGGAATATACTCAAAGGACTTAAGGGCAAAGACACAAACGGACATTTGCACACCAATGTTTATAGCAGCGTTATTTACAATTGCAAAGAGATGGAAACAGCCAAAATGTCCATCAACAGAAGAATGGCTAAACAAACTGTGGTATATACATACGATGGAATATTATGCAGCTTTAAGACAAGATAAACTTATGAACCATGTAATAACATGGATGGCCCTAGAGAATATTATGCTGAGTGAATCCAGCCAAAAACTAAAGGACAAATACTGTATGGTCCCACTGATGTGAACGGACATTTGAGAATAAACTTGAAATATGTCATTGGTAACAGAGTTCAGCAGGAGTTAGAAACAGGGTAAGACAATGGGTAATTGAAGCTGAAGGGATACAGACTGTGCAACAGGACTAGATACAAAAACTCAAAAATGGACAGCACAATAATACCTAATTGTAAAGTAATCATGTTAAAACACTGAATGAAGCTGCATCTGAGCTATAGGGTTTTTTTTGTTTTTGTTTGTTTGTTTGTTTGTTGTTGTTGTTTTTTACTATTATTACTACTTTTATTTCTTTTCTTTATATTAACATTTTATATCTTTTTCTGTTGTGTTGCTAGTTCCTCTAAACCGATGCAAATGTACTAAGAAACGATGATCATGCATCTATGTGATGATGTTAAGAATTACTGAGTGCATATGTAGAACGGTATGATTTCTAAATGTTGTGTTAATTTCTTTTTTTTTTCTTTCCGTTAATAAAAAATAAAAATAAAACAATAAATAAAAAAATGGACAGCACAATAATACCTAATTGTAATGTAATTATGTTAAAACACTGAATGACGCTGCATCTGAGCTATATATATTTTTTGTTTGTTTGTTTGTTTGTGTCTTTTGTTTTTTTTTCCTTTTTTATATATATATATTTTATTATTATTATTATTTTTATTTTTTTCTCTATGTTAACATTCTATATCTTTTTCTGTTGTTTTGCGAGTTCTTTTCCTAAATCGATGCAAATGTACTAAGAAATGATGATCATACATCTATGTGATGATAGTAAGAATTACTGATTGCATATGTAGAATGGAATGATTTCTAAATATTGTGTTAATTTCTTTTTTTTTTAATTAATAAAAAAATAAATAAATAAAGGACAATGAATAATGAAAAAAAACTGAATTGGTAAACTATGACCTGCAGGCTAGCTGCATGTTTTTATAAGTGAACTTTTATTACAATGGCCAGGCTTATCTCCTTTCGGAGGTTAACTCTAACCCATCACTGTCTACAAAAGTGTTCAATATTTCAGAAGAAATCATCTGGGGCCTTGAGGACTCTTAACGCATTAATTGTGAAATGTTCTTATCCTGTGACTCAGCTCTAAATTGGTGTCCAGATCCTGTAAGATGTGGGATACCCCATTTCATCAATAATTAGGATCCTCCAAATGATTTGGAAAAAAAAGCCACTGGAATACTGGGGGCCCTGAGACACAGGCTCAGCCCCTACCTCAGCTGGCTTGCTGGGGAAGGCTCATGAACTCTGCCAGAGAAAGACAGGTGAAGAGGCAGCATCCACCCGTTTGCTTCCAGTCCAAGGCAGGCATCTCTCCTGTGTGGGTGTGTCACAGCTTCCGTTACTGAGCCACGCTTTACCTTCCGTGACAGCTCATAAAAAGTCTGCCCAGTCTCATGCTGGCAGGAGCTTGTGGCCAGAAGTAACCGAGACATCAAAAGGGAGAATGGCATCTTTCCAACACACACGGGCGACCGCATAGTTAGTATTTCCTTAACAGCAGCCAGAGGTAGCTAGGAGAAAGGAGTAGACGTTTATAGGTTATCCAAACACCTCATCTCAAATAAATAATTGCTATTTCCTCCTAAGAAATCAATCCCTGGATTTGCTGATAAGAGCCACTTGTTGACTGTGTGACTCTGGACAAGTAACTTGGACACTTGACCATTTGGGAGCTCAGTTTCCCTATGTGAGAAGTGAGGGACTGGGTTTGAGCGGTCATCTCTGGGGTTCTTTTCAGCTCTGGAATGCTATAATTCTACCAGCTGGGGTGTCTCTGCCTCCTGCTCCCTTCCCGAGGAGGGGTAGGCTGTCCCAAGACAGTTGGTGGGGCCCAGAGTGTCAGGGCAGGAAAGGAAACGCAGCTTCATCTGCGTTTATATATTCTGGCAAGGGGGATGTAAGTCGAAATAAATTTGGGTTCATATTTCAAGAAATCTATCACCTAGTATTAGGATTAAAAAAAAAAATATATATATATTTTCGCATGGTCAGGCACTGGGAATTGAACCCTGGTCTCCAGCATGGCAGGCGAGAAGTCTGCCTGCTGAGCCACTGTGGCCCACCCCCCAAAAAACTTTTTACTGTAGTGTATATGTATATATATACATATATACAACTCAAAAGTTTCCATTTTAACCGTTTTCAAGCATACAATTCAGCAGTATTAATTAAATTCCCAGAATTGTGCTACCAAACCTCAGGAACAGACTGCCTCTCCCAACAAAAGTATTTTCATTACACTTGGGTTGGTTCAGGTTCTCTGGGCAGCAGGACTCCAAGATGGGAGTAAACGTGCATGAGATTCCCTGAAGGAAACACCCGTGAGGGGAAAGCATGGGGAGGAGACAGAGGCCACGGGAGAGCCTTAGACTGCAGTGCAGGTCCGATGTCTATGAAAGGAGAGAGAGGGAAGGAGAGTTGAGCAGCAAGTCTCAGGTGCAGCAATTCTAAGCAGGTTTCAGTTAGGCCCACAGGCTGTCCTCAAGCCAAAGTTAGCCTTCAGAGCAGTCCTGCATCTCGCCACAATGCATCTGCACTAGCCCCTGCACGCTGCTCAGCCCTTGGTGCAGAGGGGCCGCAGCTGGGGCACCAGTTAACCATCCTCCTGCCGGCGGGAGCTCTGACTGGTACATTTTCATGGTCACCACAACAATCAATTGTCCAATTACTGATCTGTGCAAAAAAATTAAATAAATAAATATTTTTTCAAAAACCCCTTAAAATACTAGCTCAGTCAGTCTCAGCCCTG
This sequence comes from Tamandua tetradactyla, assembly GCF_023851605.1. Taxonomy (NCBI): domain Eukaryota; kingdom Metazoa; phylum Chordata; class Mammalia; order Pilosa; family Myrmecophagidae; genus Tamandua; species Tamandua tetradactyla. Next base: position 78,300,180 of record NC_135340.1, read on the forward strand.
ACTGCATTTCAACAAAATCACTGGTAGAGATTCTGTTTTTTTGGTGCACGTTTATAGTCCCCATCTCTGGAGAGGGACAGCTGTGTTTCAGAACAGGTGTGCCAAGCGCTGGGGCAGGGTGGGGAAGGCTAAATGGGACTGTCTCTGCCCACCAGGAACTCCAGGTCAGGGCATAAAAGTGACGCCTTCAAAAGCCTCATACTTAGAATGGCAGGAGCATATCATTATCACACCCTGGTTATATCCGTAACCAGACTCTCTCACCTAGACGGGAGAAGCAGTGGTTGTGACTAGTAACAATCCATAATAAAGTTTCATGGTAGGAGGTTCAGAGACACATTCATCCTGCTTTCTCCCTCAGTCCTTACTTGCCAGACACAATCTTTCTTCTTCAGGCTAAAAGCAAGAGATGTGGCTCAGCTCAGATTACAGTGATTTCCTGCAAAGGCCAAACCTAAATACTAGAGTTCATTCAGTCTTACAGTTCATATCCTGTTGAACTGCAATCCCATCTGGTATCTGTTATGGTCATAGCAGACCAATCCCCTCTAGTTATAGCAAAAGGAAGAACGCCTAAAGGCTCTGTCCTTCCCCTGAATGTGGAATCTAAAGGAAAGACCAGAATTTTAATCCCAATTTTGCAACAATTCTTCAGTTGCCCCCAATTCCCTCCAAATAGGGAGGTGCCCCTCTCACATGGTGTCTCCCAGTTGGAATGGCCATGGAAGTGGCAGCAGCATCTATTCCTGAAGCTTGCAAACATTTTTAGCAGCAAACATTTTCTTTCTTCAAATTAAATATTACCCTAGACCTAACGTTTATAAAACAGATGCATGCCATATTTTATTGACATAAAACTTATTTTACTGCAAATGTATTATCTTTACTCATTACAACCTGGGAAAGTATAAACAAGAGGCTGTTTTGAGATTGGGTCATTAGATGACAGTTGCATTGTCTTATCATCTTTGATATCTTCTTTTTTATTATGCTGTGGTTGTTGTTTTGCTTACTCAGTATCAGGAAATCCCTGCCACACAGATAATTAATTGCTAATGGTTACAGTCTTTTAAAAGCTCTTCTGTCAATTTCAGGAGACTGAGAAAACTGTAATTAAAGCTTGAAAGAGTTGTAATAGCAAATTTCTGCTTCAAAGAGAATCATTATCACTAACTATTGCTCCCATTTATGTTACACACACACACACACGTATGTACACATGCATATACACACAGAGAGGGAAATTACATTAAGTACTTTAAATATATTTTTACATTGCAACATGCTTGGCATTCACTAGTTATTGCAAAAGTGACAATCTGCCTTGAGAGTGTGTCCAGGCTGATGCAGCCGAGCTTTGCATACAGCCTTTAACCCAACCTAGCACACAGGAGCTGTAGATGATGCCCTGACCTTAAGACAAGTGAGGAGCGGCAATCTTCCAGGGCAATGACACACCTTCAAGTCATCTAAATATATGCATAGGGATGTGCAGAAAAGGCTTATTCCAAGGCCAAGAATAAGTCCACGTGGAAATTCAAATTAATGTGCTCAGATCTCCTTGTGGTTAAAATTAGAATTCAATCTATGCGATTATTCTTGCTATCTTTTATTATCACAGTTTAAAGATATTTTAATGAAATTGGAGTTTGCAGCTCCTCAGAAACACCTCTGCAGAGCAGTCTGAAGGCCACTGATCCCAGCCCCTTTCTATCCCTATACGGATGGAGAAAACAGGCTCAGAGGAAGGTGGGGTCTTGCTCTAACTTCCACAGCTCATTAGTGGCAGGGCCACTATGAGAACTTAAATTCGAGTCTCCGCTAGTTCAGTGCTTTCAGCACTAACTACCCCCCAGGGCCCCGCTGTGAGGGCAGTGGTGGTTATCAAGCAAATATCCAGGCATGGAATTCTTTCTTCACATGGGAGAGAAAATTGCTGAAACAACTGGTGACCTTTATGACTCAGTCTGTGTTGTAAGAGGCTGGAAAAAAAATTAATGTTTTGTCTTTTTTGTTTTAGAGAAAGAGAGAAACCGAGATACATCAAATCAAGGCGTAGAGGTGCTAGGTCTGTGTGGCGAAGCCCTCTCAATAAGTGCGGGAACAGAGGGCGCCCGCGTTAACTGGGTGTTTTGCGTTTGTTTGGTGTTTCGGGGAGTCAGGTTTTGTCCCCACCAACAGAATAACGAGACCAGTAGACCTGCAGCAGCAAGTTCTCCACCTGCCAGACAATTCAAAGCACTGGCCTGGGGGCACACTTTGTTGATTTCAGCAACAAAATTGCGTGTTCCCAAGCTCATCTGTTTTGGACTATAAATGACAAAGAGCGCTATTACAGAATGTGAGATTTGTCCCCTGTATTAATACTTGTTTGCCTCTTACAAATGATTCATTTGTTGTGGCAGAATTACTGAGTCACTGTTAGAATAATTTAGTCACATTTCTCTCATCATTACTGCATGTTCTTCACTGCTGGAGCCAAATACTATTCATGGTTCCCTTTGTTCCTGCTAATATTCATGTCACCAGTGGGCTGTGTTTTCTTGTTGCTGAGCCAAGACATGGCAAACACGAGAATAAAATAAACGGGATCGCCAATGATGGTGAAATCCTGTTTCTAAAGCAGAAGCCCACATTTTCTAATCATTTAACAAAGGAGTGATTACCAGACTTTGAATTAACAAACAAATTCCACTCCCCTACTACTGAAGATGCTTTTCTCGGTGCTTCTCAAACAATTTTCCCTTATCCATAGCAACCTGCCCCCACCTAGAGCTGAGGAAGCAACTCTGTATGTTTTTCTTTGCTCAGATTCTCCTCTTCCTTTAGGTAAATGTCATTTTATCCTTGTGTGCTGTAGGGGGTCTTAGGCAGGAAACAAAGGACAGACACTCTCTCAAATGAGCTGTTATGGATTGAATTATGTCCCCCCCCCCAAAAAAAAGACACGTTGAAGTCCTACTTTGCTAGCGCTTTGAATGTGATCATATTTGGAAATAGGGTCATTACAGATGAATTAGGCAGGTTAAATTGGGTATTACTGGAGTAGGGCGGAGCCTTAAGCCAATATGTCTGGTGACCTTATAAGAGAAAATCTGGACAGGGACAGAGAGCAGAGGGTAGCATGCCCTGTGACAACTAGTACAGAGAACACTGCAGATGCCAGGGAGCCACGACCAGAAGCCAGGAGAGACACCTGGAACAGATGCTTCCCTACTCACTTCAAAGAAAGCACAACCCTATCGACACTTGATTTCAGAAACTTCTAGCCTCCGGAAGTACAAGACAATAAATTTCTGTATTTTTGTTTTCTTTTTAATTAGAGAAGTTGTAGGCTTGACAGAAAAATCACGCAGAAAACACAGAGTTCCTATATACTTCCCACCCCCTTGATATTAACACTTTCCATTAGTGTGATATATTTGTTACAGTTGATGAAAAAGATTACTATGACTGTATTAGTAACTATAGGCCATAGTTTATTTGGGTTCACTGTGTTAAACAGTCCTATGCGGTGTGCTTTTTTAAAATTTTTAGTCTAGTCACACATATGCAACTTAAAATTTCCCCATTTTAGCCACAAATAAACAATTTAATGCTGTTAATTACATTGACAGTGTTGTAGTACCAACACCATATTCCATTACCAAAACTTTTCTGTCATCCCAAATAGAAACTCTGCAAAATTTAAGTATTAACTCCTTCCCTACTCCACCCAGGCCCCTGGTAACATGTATTCTAGTTTCTGACTCTGTGAATTTGCTTATGCTAATTATTTTACATCAGTGAGATCAAATAACATCTGTCCTTCTGTCCCTGGCTTATTTCACTCACAGTGATGTCTTCAAGATTCATCCATGTTGTCTCATGTATCAGAACCCAAGTGGAATATTATTCAGCCATGAAAAGGAATGAAGTTCTGAATAATTTAAAGCTACTCATTTTGTGGTATTTTGCTATGAAAGCTATAGAAAATCAAGATGCTAGCTCAACAAAAAATGGGGACTATGTTGGGAGGCTACAGGGGTATCTCATAGAAGGCAAGGGCTGGAAGTATGGCTGAGTTCATGAGGAGACAGGGGCATACCTGGGAGAGCAGAGGGAATGGTTAAACCCCTTGGGTTCACTCTCTAAAGAGGTGCTTTTTCAGGAATTTAAGGAAATGTGTTGGTAGGAGAGTTGTTCAGCTTGTGTCAGAAAGTTAGAAGAAGTAACACAAGGGTTGCTTTGTCTAACAACTTACACATGGATGGGCAAGTCTGTGACATGTAGAGAAGGTAGTCAAATGGTGGCACATGAGTACACTATGCCCACCAACCAATAATTCATGTTCTGTCCCCAGCCCAGCTCCACTTACCAGCAGGGTCTAAGCGCCATGCTTATTTTTATATTTATGCCTCGCAAGTTAGATTATGGCTACACCCTTAGCTCCAGGAACCTCCAAATTGCTTAGAATCCAATCAGCTTTTTGTTTTGCTTCTCTAAATTAGTTCTTAATATCCTGACATCTTAATAACTTCGGGGGTGATTTTATGACTACCTGTACATTGCAAAGAATGCATGCATAGCATACAAAGAAAGCTGTAGGGTGAAAAGCATTCCCACAAAATTCGTGTGTATATAGAGCCTTCCAATGTGACTTTATTTGGTAACAGAGTCTTTGCAGATGTAACTGAGTCTGGATCTCACAATGAAATCACTCTGGGTTTAGGGTGGGTCCCATATCCAGTGAATGGTGTCATTAGAAGAAGAAGAGAAGATACAGAAAGACACAGAGAAGAAGGCCATGTAAAGACAGAGGCAGTGATGCTGCCACAAGCCAAGGAACAACAGGAGCCACCCAAAGTTAGAAGAGGCAAGGAAGGTGTTCTAATTTGCTAGCTCCTTGATGCAGTATACCAGAAATGGAATGGTTTTCAAAAAGGGGAATTTAATAAGTTGCAAGTTTACAGTTCTATGGCCAAGAAAATGTCCCAATTAAAACAAGTCTATAAAAACGTCCAAATTAAGGTACTGGCAAGAGGCCACATTCACTCAAGAAAGGCTGATGAAGTTCAGGGTTTCTCTCTCAACTGGAAAGGCACATGATGAACATGGTGACATCTGCTAGCTTCCTCTCCAGGCTTCTTGTTTCATGAAGCTCCTCTAGGGGTGCTCTCCTTCTTCAACTTCAAAGCTAACTGGTTGGTGGAGTCTGTGGCTTTCACCAAAATGCTTCCTCTTTTAAAGGATTCCAGTAAACTAATCAAGACCCACTGGGAATGGGTGGAGGCACTTCTTCCTCTAATCAAAGGTTAATACCCACAATTGGGCGAGGCACATCTCTGTGGAGATAATCTAATCAAGTTTCCAACACACAGTACCAAACAGGGTTTAAAAGGAACGGCTGCCTCCACAAGATTGGATTAGGAATAAAGCATGGCTTTTCTAGGGTGCACAAATCCTTTCAAATCAGCACAAAAGGTGTACTGTTTTGAAACTGTTGTGTTCCCCAGAAAAGCTATGTTCTTTAATCCTGATTCAATATTGTTGAATGGGATCTTTTTGATTAAGTTGTTTCTATGGGTGGGACCTTTTGTTTAGGTGTTTCTACGGAGATGTACCTCCAGCCATTCAAGGTGGAATTGCTTACTGGAGTCCTTTAAGAGGGAAGCATCTTGGAAAAAGTTTCAGAGCCTATGCACAGAGAGACCTTTGGAGATGCAGAGAGAAAACACCCCTGGGGAAGCTGTTTGAAACCAAGAAGCCATAGAACCAGCAGACACCAGCCATATGCCTCCCCAGCTGACAGAGGTGTTCTGGGCCCACGGCCTTTGAGTCAAGAAATCCCTGAGGCCTTAGTTTAGACATTGTTATGGCCTTAGAACTATAAACTTGTAACAATAAATTCCATTTATAAAAGCCAGTCTATTCCTGGTATATTGCATTTCCAGCAACATTAGCAACCGAAACAGAAAGATTGTTTCCTACAGCCTTCCTTTGGATGTAGCCCTGCTGACAACCTGATTTCAGACTTCTGGCCTCTAAAACTGTGGAAGAATAAATTTCTGTGGTCTTAAGCCACTCAGTTTGTAGAAATTTTAGAGCAACCACAACACACTAACACAGAAACTTTCCATCATCAATGCAGCATATGCCAATAATGTTGTGATATGTTCCCTCATGCTGGGAGGGGTGGTCCTTAGGTATACATTTGGAGTTAAGGCTTTATTTCTTCATCACTTCAAGAAAGTGTTCACTCATTATGAAAATGGGTGCATATTTGAAGGCATTCTTAAAAATATAAACTGTGTATTATTGTGAATGGAGATGGTCAGGGTAGATACTGGCTGTCTACTGGGCAAGGATATGGGAAGAATCTGAGCAGGAAGGGGACATGGGAAAGGCAAGAAAATTGGCTTAGTGGTTATTACCATGAGGAAGATGGTTGATATCTAAAGATGTCTAGGAAAGTCAGTCAAATCCCATTTGAACTAATGTCCCTAGAGCTCCAGGTGGTTTTCTTGAGGGGTGGAGGTGGGTTGTTGGGTACAACTACCACATTGCTAGACTGCATTCCATTCCTTGGACAAGGGAACATCCTATTGAAATAATGGCCCTGGAAGGACAATTCTGGCAGCTGTGAGCTGCCAGTCTCAGAACTGCCAGTGTAGGCCCTACCCCTTTTGTTAAGTACTGTGAGAATATTTGCCCCTGACCTTACTTGGAAAGGGGACACTGCACCCAACTTCTGCAATCTTATGACACTTGAGAAATAAATGAAAAGGGAGAGAAGAGAATGTAGAAACAAGGGAAGGCAGACGGAGGAGCCCATACTAATTTTGAGGACGCACCCTGTGCCAGGCACAGACTTCCCATTGAACACCTGAAAATGCACTTACTCCTCCCTGCAACTTGAGAGTTGGTATTATTGTTTCCAAGTACTGCTCACTGCCCTCACCCCCTAGGATTATCTCACTTCACTTGTCTGACTGTCAAATAGTCATTAATTCTCAACTCCCTCATGTCTCATCCTTTCAATTACCATCACCCACACACATTAACACATCCCCTGTTTGATGGTCACTCTCCCCATACAGCAACTTGACCTGCTATCGGTCCTTCGGTCCCACACAAGATGCACACATACATCCATGCATCCCTCCCACTCAGCCCGTAAAGGTGATCTGAGAACATCATCCTATTTCCCAGGTTTTCCCCATGACCCTCTCTCGCTCCAACCCACTTTTGCTCTGGACTCCCAACTCTTCTCTTAGCAATATGGCTTGTACCTTGTGGTGGTTTGAAGCTGCTTTGCACCCCAGAAAAGGCCATGTTCTTTTAGCCCATTCTTTGGGTACAGACCTGTTTGGGTTGGACTTTTTGGTTAGGTTATTCCAATTGAGATGTGACCGATCCCATTCAAGGGATGAAATTTATAACAGGTGAAATTAAGAGAAACTCATGGAGAAAAGCCCCCAGAGAAACTAGGAGAGGCCCCACAGAAGCTCAGAGAGGAAGTCACTGGAACATGAAGCTGGAAGCAACAAAACCCAGAAGCAAAGGACCAGCGCACACTGGCCATATGCCTTCCAATGTGACAGAGATGTCCTGGATGCCAGCAGCCTTTCTTCAGAATCCAGGTATCATCCTGTTGATGCCTTGAATTAGATATTTTCATGGCCTTAGAATTGTAAACTTACAGGCTAGTAATTCCCATTGTAAAAGCCAAACTCATTTCTGGTATATTACATTTTGGCAGCTCTAGCAAACTGAAACATACCACAACCCTCCACCTCTATCAATTGCAGACTTGGTATTTATCTCTGAAGAGCTCAGATCCAGCTTCTTCTCCAGACTTCAATTTGGCCCATACCTGTGGTCATTGAATCCTCACTGCCATGGAACCTGAACTCATCATGGATGCCTGGACAGCTCCCTGCCCTGTAAGGAGCAGTTCTGCTCAGCTGGAGGCTCCCAGCATCTCAAGTAAGTCCTCACTGCCTGTGCTCATGCCCCATTGCTGCCTCTCAGGTGAGGGGAGCATTAGGTGACAAGTCCAGATAGACAAATAGGAACAAAGACCAGAGGTTTCAGTGAGGCTCTAAGTCCCTATAGATGGCCAAAGAAGAAAATTGCAGGGCAAGAAATATATAGTGAGCAAATTCATCAGTTCCCCAGAAATTTGTGGGGGTTGAGGGGTGTTCTAGTCTGCTAGCTGCTGGAATGCAATATACCAGAAACAGAATGGCTTTTAAAAAGGGGAATTTAATAAGTTGCTAGTTTACAGTTCTAAGACCGAGAAAATGTCCCAATTAAAACAAGTCTATAAAAATCCAATCAAAGGCATCCAGGGAAAGATACCTTGGTTCAAGAAGGCCGATGAAGTTCAGGGTTTCTCTCTAGTGAGAAGGCACATGGCGAGCATGGTCACAGTTTCTCTCTCAGTTAGACAGGCACATGGTGAACACGGTCAGGGTGCCTCTCTCATCTGGAAGGGCACATGGTGAACACAGCATCATCAGCTAGCTTCTTCTCCTGGCTTCCTTTTTCATGAAACTCCCTGGGACGACGTATTTTCCTTCTTCATCTCCAAAGGTCTCTGGCTGGTGGTCTTCTGCTTCTCGTGTCTATGTTGTTCTGCTCTGCTCTCTCTGAATCTCTCATTCTCCAAAATGTTTCCTCTTTTATAGGACTCCGGAAACTAAACAAGACCCACCCAAATGGGTGGAGACATGCCGTCACCTAATCCAGTTTAACAACCACTCTTGATTAAATCACATCTCCAGGGAGATGATCTGATTACAGTTTCAAACATACAGTATTGAATAGGGATTATTCTGCCTTTATGAAATGGGATTTTGATGAAAACATGGCTTTTCTAGGATACATACCTCCTTTCAAACTAGCACAAGGGGCAAGAACACAGCAGACTGAAGGACAGCCCAGCAGCAAGGAGATCAAGCAGTCTGCTCTCCCAGCCTTGCCCTGCTGTCCTCCTCCCCACTGGCTGAGCCAGCTTAGCCTGTCCTCAGGTGGGAGAGGACCACATGTCTGCAGAACCTAGAACTGGAGGGTCCCTTGGAGGCCAAAGAGTAGAACCCATACCCAGTTCATCTGATTACTCCAATGATGGAGAGATTCCTGCCTTCTTTCCATCTTCAGACACCTCTGATCATCAGAAAATTCTTCCTTTTTTTTGAACTTCAGTTTTCACTCACCTGTAGTCCCAACTTTAATACTCAGAATTATGAAAATGTCTCTCATGTTCCCTTGGGTCTACTCCTTTTGAAGCCAAACATCCTCAGGACCTTCCATCATTCCTCATATGATGAGTTCAGGGCCCCAGGTTATCCTAGTGTCTGTCTCTAGATACCCTCGGGTGCATCCAAGTCCCTTTTAAAAGGTGCCACCCAAAACCAAACCCAGTGTTCCTGATGTTGTACACAAGGTAGAACGTTTTTTGATCCAGGCCCTATACTTCTATTTTTTTAAATGTCATTAATTATTTTCTGGCTGTTGGATACAAATACCTCCAACAAGGTTTGAGGTTTAAATTCAGTTTTCTAGAAGACAGAACATATTTTTGGCTCACACAAAGCTGGTCATCTCTTAATCCCCTAGACCCCGTTAACATGGACTACTTTTGGGCCTCAATCTCCCATCTTCTGCTATGGCAGTTAATGCTTAAAATCTAAATAAAATGCATTTACATTCATGACATTCTGCCTTTTTGAAATTGAGTCACTGTTTTACACTGATGAAATTATTTTGGGTCCTGATTCATAAAGTTGAGTTCTTCCATTACAACTCACTATCATTCATCTTTATATAGATCTTAGTTTGCAAGACCTACAGTCTGTATCTAGTCGTTGATATAAATATTGAAACATGAAAGATTGAGATCAAAGCCCCACAGACATACCTAGAAATCTTCCAATCTGTCATCCATTCACCCATCGATAAGGGTTTAGGTTCCATCTTTCAGAAAGGTTTAGATTAAACTTTATCATAATTAAATCAGCATTTCTCTATCATGTCCCCAACTTATCATGAAAGGGTCTATTTAATGCCATCCTACAATCCAAATAAACCATGCCTATTGCAGGTCCCTGCTCTGATCTGCCAACTTTCCTATTTAAAGGGGCAATAAAGTTCACTGGGCATGATTTATAGTGAACTGCTGCTGGCTCCTGGTGTATTTTTAGTCACCCAACTAAGAGCTCATAAAACATTCACTTAATAATTAGTTGTCAGGTTTCTGGACTCTACCTCCTTTCCTTTTTTAACAAGTAGGGCTGTGCTTTCTTCTCTCCATTCTTTTGGTACTTTCTCCAGAGATGACTTACAAATATTGTAATTTCATTTACTTGTTGTAATTTGCTTGAACCAGGAGGTGCTTTTTTCCCCACTCATTTTCCCTATCTTTAGCTTCATCTTCTTGATCGAGTTTTTCACTCTGCAGGTTAACAACCTTGATAGAATGGTGTATTAAACAGTCAGAGAGGAAGAACTGACGGGGAACTCCAATGAAAGTTTCAATGAGTTCCCCAGGAGAAGCTGGCTGGCTAAAGTAGAGACAGAAATGATTCATTCTGACCGCTGAAATCATCAGTTCTTCCTTTAAGGTTTTCAACCGATTGGATGAGCCTTCTCTCATTGCTGAAGGCAATCTCCTTTGTTGATTGTCCACATAATCAGCCACAGATGTTATCAAGTGACTAATGATTTAAATCCAGAAAATACTCTCACAATAACAATCAGGCCAGTACTTGTTTGACCAAACAACTGGACGGACCTAACTAAATTGACACATGACATTAACACCACAAAGGGCAAAGTGAAAAAACAGAAAATTGCGCTTTCCCTTGGTCACCTGTATACACTGCCTCATCTACTCCAAACAATAGGAGGATGGCTTTGCAGTTCTTCCTTCTCTGAATCAAGAACAATCCTTATTGTAGTTCTTACTATTATATTCCGTTCTAAATTCATTCTGAACTTTAAACATCCTGACTCTATTTTTACAAATTTATTCATTCATGCATCCATATGACAAAATTTTATTAAGAAATCTACAATGAGCCAATCTCCTGGAGATACAGAACTAGAAAAATTATTTTCTTGTCTCAAAAGAGCAAACAACTTATGGGCAGAAAGATAGATTTTTACAGATAAGATAATTGTGTCCTACTTATGCATCTTCCCTTTGCAAATTTTATAATTTGCATTTTGCTTCTGTTTACCTTCTCAACAACCAGAGTCATGTCACTTCTTTGGATACAATTAGAAAAAAAGAGAGAGTTGGTGGGGAAAAACAGGGGGTGGTAGCACATATGGCAGGGCAGGAGTAAAGGTATTTACAAAGAATTATAAGGAAAGATAAACTGAAGCTTTATAACTGCAGTCTCCCACTAGAGAGCAGGAATAGAGCTAAGGCATTTGTGTGCTTCTGAGACAAGGTGAGAGCAGGAGACAAGTCACCAGTTTCAAGTCATAAAACCAGACCAGGAAAACTAAATGCCTCTTGGCAGGCATGTAACCAGCAATAAAGCAAATGCACACGCAAGCTTACCACTGAGACTGCAAGGGAGGCAGATTCTGAAACATTCCTGAGGAATTATTACTTATTTATATGTATAAAAATATTACTGGCAGCTTAGCATACAGTTCTTATTATTTGATTTTTGGGGTAAGTGTAAAAATTAAAATACAGGTGTTTCATAGTTCTGTGACCTCAAGTGTCTCCAATTCTATGTTTCTCATAAGGCCTTAAGTTACTTAACTGCAAAATGCTCCCATCCCAGGGGTCTTCACAGACCAAGCTCTTGGGTTTAAGGAGGAGTCACTGATGCGTTGAAAAGCAGGTGCTTTGTAGGCACAGCAGTCAGAGGAACTAAAGAGGGCTAGGTAAGAGAAGAAGCTTCTCAAGTGCAGCAGAATTTGAAACAGACTTTCAAGGGTGAATGGGAGATGACAGGAGAGGGAAAAGGGCAGTCTGAGCAGAGGCCACAGCTTGTACAAAGACATGCAGGGTAGCATGCATGGCAGAGAAAGGGAAACATGAAACACTGCCCAAAGGAAGGAGGTGCAGGAAGCAAAACTAGACAGTAGATCCGGGGGGCAAGTCTCTGAAGCTTCTCGCACATCACAGCAGGGAGTCTGGAACATCTCCAGAAAGAAGAGGGAGATTTATAAGATTTGTGAGCAGGACAGTGTGGCATGAGCAAATTTGCGATTTCAAAAGACAAGGCAAAATCCTAAAGAATACCTAGAGCAACATATAAGATTCTACAAAGGTTCCATGCACTAGGGTAAACTTTCCAGAAACCTACAACCTCCAGATGGGTCCCTGGACCAGATAAAACCTGAAACCTAGAGGGGCCAGCCTCTCCAGAACATCAGCTAGTTTAATTTCCCTTCCCCATATTACTGACAGTCCCTTCCAACATGAAAAAATTAGAATGGGCATAGCCCAAATACCCCTAAAGAGTGGGATAGAAAGATCAAAGGTGATGGTGGAGTTATACAGCAAAGGTAGGATTTAACAAACGAATATGATTGCTGAATCATTATATTGATATTTCTTTTAGTCTCCAGTATCTTAGAGCAGCTAGAAGTAAAAACCCAAAATTGTGTCATTGTAACCCATACCAAACTCTGAAATCTGTTCTACAACTAATTGTTGTGCTGTGCTTTGAAATACATTGCTTTTTGTATATATGTTATTTTTCACAAAAAAGAAAAAAAGGGTTGATTGCCATGATGAAAAAATATTTATTCCTTCTAGTCTTCAATGTTCTGGAGTAGCTAGAAGGAAAAATCTGAGATGACGGTATGTAGCCCACGACAAACTCTGGAATCTGTTCTGTAACTGCTTGTTGAAGACTGCTTTGAAAACTATTGCTTTTTTCTTTCTTTGTTTTGTATATATATTGTATTATACAATAAAAAAAAGTGAGAGAAAAAAAGACAAGACTAGGGATGGTTTGAAACATGAGCTTTTCTAGGGAAACCACTTTGGAAGCCTCCATATTCTTCGGTTTTAGGTACCTCTTTTGTGTATTATCCTTAAGACGTTTTCCACCTTTGACATTCTAGCCGGTCATGAAACCAGGATTTTCTTCAGTTCTGCCCCTAAAAACCTGTGATGCACTCTCTCTGACTGTAGTTTCTCCATCTGTTCACATACCAGGGCACAACGCATCCCCCAGCTACCTCTTAGCCAAGGACAGCTTATGATGTGCCAGGCAGTGTACACATGCAGCGTCTCATTTTGTCCTCACAACAACCTTACCAGGAATGCATTATTAATAGCCATTAATAGCCATACACATAGATGAGGAAATTGAAATTCAGAGAGGGACTTGACTTCCCTAAGGTTTTACAAAGGTAAGTGGCATAGCCAGGAGATTCTTTCTCTGAATTTCCCTGTAATTCCATAGATGAGCCTTGTGAGGCTGCATACCTGCCCTGCATTCTAGGTATAAATGTGGTTGTAGGAAGCCGTGAGAAACCCTGTCACCCTGCCAGACAAACGTTTTGTCTTTTGTACAATGAGATTCTTTTCCCTCTCCCATCAAGCTGGTGCTGCCACATTGTGTTTAGAATATGGAGTTACTGATTTGAATTGCAATCCCTCTCCAAGCTCTCCAGAATGGAAACAGTTTGGGGCAACCCCATTCAGCTCTCACTTCCAGCAATACTGCAAGCCCGCTTCCCTTCTTAGCCTCTTACTCATCACTCCAGTGATTCAGAAACGAGCTGTTCTGATGGTAATTGATGCTCATGCTATCGTGTGTGCGCAGGCACTGGCCCTGACTTCCTCTTAGTGCACTGCTCTTACTTTCACCTGCACTTAGGCTAAATGACTGAGTCTTGAGCAAAAGTGAAAACAGAAGTTCCCGAAAACCCTGGGGCAGAGCTGGTCCAATGGTTCTGACTTTATGATGTCTTTCTTTGATGGGAGATGAGTTAACTAAGTAATAAAATTAAGAGGTAGTTGTGGCGTGGTAGGAAGAAGATAATACCTGAAGTTAGAAGACCAAAATTTTCCCCCTTTCTGATGGATTTAACTCCTGCCTCCTATACTTGGTCCTGGTGAAGAGAATACTTATTCCTCAACCCCAAGCTTTCAGGGAGAGTTGGGAACTCAAGCTCCATTCCATCCAGCAAGGTAATGGAAAGGAGAACGCATAGTTACCCCAACTCCTTTTAGCACTCCTCTTAGTGAGAAGCTGATCGACATAAGTCGTAAAGCCCCAAGGGTGAATTCTGCTAACAGGTAATATCTCAGCTGCCTTCAAAGTTTTGTTCTGAAGACGAGGACCCATGTTTGGATCCAGAGCTGAACTGCCCAGAACAGAGAAGAGAGGCTGTTAGCCGTGACAGACTTCCTTCATTGCCCTTCCCCCACTCAGACCTCTCCTTTAAATAAATATTCAACCACTCTCTGAAAGGGCTCTAGCTATTACCCTCCTCCAAATTCCATTTCAGTGGCTCCTAATGGAGTATTGGGGCAATTCACACCAAGTATTTTACCGAACGGAACCTCTGTCTCTTAGAATCCTTGGTAACCTAGGCAATCCAAACGCAAAAGAGAAAGTGAAGGCCACGTGGAAACTGGGTCAGCCTCTCTGAATAGTTGATTCAGCACAGACTCTAAGTCAGTGACATTTTGCCACGGCCTACAACATGGCAGAGCCTTTCATTAGACCCGGAGGCAAGGTTGATTTCCTTGGACTCTAACTAAATGCATGCATTTCCCCTCATCCTTGTCAAAGTGGAAAACACTTTCTTAAGTCTGACTACCAACTTCAGCCTTAACAGGTTTGGTGACCTACTTGGCACTGGCTTTCGTGGGCCACCAGTCACCTAAGGGCATCTGGATGCTCTGCAGCTACCTCGAGTTTGTTTATAACCAGGGTTTTCAGGATAGAAGCCCTTTATCTTCCTCCCTGACCTAAACAGCAGAACAATAACCAGAGTGTATACAGCAACAAAAGAATGAGGGCAAGCAAATTTGATTTTAAGGTTACGGCGTCAAACCAGGTAAATCACCGGTTTGGCCTTGCCGGTGGTTTCACACAGGTTTGGCCAAACATGGCTCACGTCAGGCTGTGAACTCCTGACCTCAGTCCAACAGGCAAACAAGGAGTGTCTGTTAGAATGGAAAGTATGTTTGGCCCTCAGGCAAATATGCAAAATAAGCTGCTTCTGAAAAAGAGATTGTCATAAACATTACTTTATGCCTTTAATCTTATAACAGACAGCAACATTTCCTATGTCCTGCCCTAACAAAGCCATATGGCCCCACTAAGACCAAATTTTAGTGAAATAAATTCAAGTCCACAAATATCTCATCACCCAAAAACATAACTTCTACTTTTCCAAAAGTTATGAGGTTAGTTTTCCCTTGAAGACTCAGGTCTATCGGTCTTCTCTGTTTCCTGTTCCCTGAGGGAGATGTGACCCCTTTGTCCCCCCACAGTATCCTGTACATGTCTGGTAAACTGCTGTTGCAGTCAGTTTGTCTCTCTCTGTCTTTCCTACCATTTCATGAGCTTACTGAGGTTCAACATCATATTTCGACTCTCCATATCTTTGATACCAGGCAAAAGCATGAGTTCTCTACCCGATCCACTCAACGACCAATTCCTGAGACACCAAGCTTTTAAAGAGAGAGAGAGCCTATCACTAGGTGCAAAGCAGATCAGATGGCCTCTCAGCCTAAAAATCTAACTCCCCAAACTGCAGTTAATCTGATAGTTTCATAGAATCAAAAGATAGGCAGGTTTTAGGATAATAAGCACAACGGCCCAGATGATATAATTAGAGGTGATCTAATTATTGGGCATACACAAATTGAGTACATGCTTGTAAGAAAATGGCAGCCTTAATATGATGATGGGCTTGATTTTTAGTATTATAATGAGGTATATGAGGTACAGGTGACTTATAGGTTAAAGTCTAAGCTTCTGTGCATGTCAGGTGGGCCCACTTGGGTTAGATCCAGTCTCGGTTATCCAGATAACTTTGGACTTGGGGTGGGTTAGTTCTGGGCTGACCCAAAACCCTTCATTAGTAAACATTACAGGCTGTCTTTAGTGTTCCTAAGACCAAAGTCGAAAAACCTTGAGTCAGTCACAAGGTTTTTACAATCCCAAGGGCACAAGATAAAAGTTATACAATCATTATCAGAGACCAAGGCAGCTGGATTATAGTTCAGAGATTTCAGGTATTTCCCTCTCTTTACTCCAATATACTAGAAAGGAAAAAAAAAAGGAGTATCTATATATTGAGTCAGTAATCATAATCATGACTTAATCCTAACTTCGCGGTCATATCTTCTCAGTGCTTACCATGGTGCCTGGAACATAGCTGGCACTAAATATACCTTTGTTGAATAAGCGGACAAATAAAGTCTCTTGAAATGCTGCAAAAGGCATGATTTCTACAATCAGCTTAATACTGTCACTAGCCAAACATGGACAATAAACAAAATTTTAAAAAAATTAAAATATGGACGAGTCACTTTCCATTTCCCATTTCCTTCAGCCCACACATTTTTCTTTCAAATACCCTTTTTCTTCAAAGAGATTTCAAGATTCTTTTAAGAGTTTATGTCATGTAGACATAAACTGTAATTATATACAGTGAAGTCTATAGTCAGCTATGCTTAAAGAGACTGGGATTTTTGTCCAGACCCTAACACCAATCAACTGTGTCACAAACTAGGAATCGCATTTCACAACTCCGACTGAACACAACCAAATGGGCTTCATCCCAGGATCAACCCCAATCAATTGGCAGTGACCACACAAGGCACTGTGTTGAGGTTTCTGATTGTGTTCGGTGAGAAAGAGTGCTGGGATTGATCGATGCTATGTGACACAGGGACCGACTCGAAGGAATGATGGCAAACAAGAGGGATATTTGTCATTCTGGTACCACATGGTCTCAACTACCCCCTTCAAGCCCTGGGATTATGATATAATTTTTTTTGTAATCCACAAACCATTTAGCATCTTAGGTCAAGACGTACTCAATATCTACTAGATTTGGGTACTGCACAGAGTAGTTTGCAAGGATGGTCTCATTTCGTCCTTACAACAAAACCGTGGAGCCCATGTTACTCTCATGCACATTACAGGAGAAGGAGGAACTGAGGCTGAAGGAGGTTGAATGGCATTCGCAGTCACACAGCTGTCCCAATGAAATCAGGATTCAGAGCCCAAGAGTCTTTTCTCCAGAAACTGTGTTGTCTCTGAATTAGAGTAGCCCTTTCACTTTTCACCTCTTTCTAGACACAGACTAAAATAATGTCTGCAATAGAAAAAATAAGCATAATCAGGGGTCAGGAAGCTGCTTGTACTTTACTATGGCAGATAATTATTTGCAGCAGTTAAGTAACAAAGGACACTATAAATAGTAACTGTTCCTGGATTCCTAATATTATAGGCAAGCTGTTTGAAATGCAAACAACCTTAGGAAAATTCAAACACATAATCATTCTTCAGTGGGAGTAATGAGTTAAGGCAGGTGGTATATTTTAGTTAAAAATGAAACAGGAAATCATTCCTTATCTCCTTCTCATACATGGAGAGGATGATTAGAACTTCAGTGGGGGTCTTGACACGAAGAGGCAATTCTTTTAGATAGTCAGCAACTTCTTCCATTACAAATCATCTTCAGCAGATTTGCCCACCATGTTCTTGGTCCTTTAGGCTAAGCAGACTCACCCATGCATTCACACCCTGCCAGTCCATAAAAGCAAGCCTACACTGTGAGTACTTTTCTAGGCTTATGTAAGAAGAGGCTTCATAGAATCCAGTATGATGAGTTATCAGAGATGGATATCTAGGACTGGTTCCCCAAATTCAACTGACCAATATAGGTGGGGTGTGGGACCTGGCCACACTTCCTTTCACTGGGGCTAAGAAGCATCCCTAACACCCTAACGTTGGAAAAGACATTTTCCACTGATGCCCTGAAAGTCGGAGGAATTGCATACTACTTCACAGAGAAAATGCTACCTTGCATTGCTTTTTTTAACTTTTTAAAATTTTATAATACAGCATATGTACAAAGCAAAGAAAGAAAAAAGCAATTATTTTTAAAGCACTCTTCAACAAGTAGCTACAGGACAGATCCCAGAGTGTGTCATGGGCTACAGTGCCATCACCATCACCTCAGATTTTTCCTTCTAGCTGCTCCAGAACATTGGAGGCTAGAAAGAATACATATTTTTTGTCATCACAATTAACTTTGTTCTTCTTTTTTTGTGAAAAAATAATACATATTAAAAAAAGCAACAAATTTCAAAGCAACAATTAGTTGTAGAACAGATTTCAGAGTTTGGTATGGGCTATAATTCCACAATTTTAGTCTTTCACTTGGTTACTCTAATACTGGAGACTAAGAGAAATACCAATATAATGATTCAGCAATAATACTCATTTGTTAAACCCTGCCTTCATTGTATAACTCCACCATCACCTTTGACCTTTCTCCCACTCTTTAGGAGTATTTTGGCTATGCCTATTCTATATTTTTCATGTTGCAAGGGCTGTCAATAATATGGGATAGGGGATAGAACTAGCTAATATTTTGGAGAGGGTGGCCTCTCTGGGTTTCAGGACTTATCTGGTCCAGGGACCCATCTGGAGGTTGTAGGTTTCTGGAAAGTTACCCTAGTGCATGTAGGGTAACCTTGTAGAATCTTATATCGCCTAGTGCTTTCGCTGCTTTTTTTGCATACTAATTTTCTGGTATCTTTATCCATTCTGACCTCATCCACTCCCCTCTCTCCAAGACTAATCTTTACTCATCACCCATGCTGTGGACCTTATCTTTACAAGAACATGTTTCCCCCTATATTGGACAGTGGAGTAAACTAATTTCCAATAATGTATTAAATACACTAACATTCTCTTTCTGAGAAATTAAGACATTACAGAAAAGGCTAAAGTCAAATAGATGGTTGAAACATGGATCTTGAAAGAGGGTTCTGGAAGTAGTAGTTTAAATGGTAATTAAAGTTCTGGTCAGGAACAAGATTGTGGACAGAGAATTTTCTCCTCTATCTTTGTTTTTTGTTTTTCTAAATTTCAAAATTTTCAAACATTCTCTACCCCCCGAAGCAACAATCTCCCCTTCCCCCTTCCTTTAACATACATACACTGGTAATCTCTAATGTACTTTCTGTCTCCATGGATTTGTTATTTCTAGATATTTCATGAAAGTGAAATCATACATTCGTCCTTATGTGCCTTGCTTATTTCACTCATGTTTTCAAAGCTCACGTGTTGCAGCATGCATCAGAACTTCATTTCTTTTTCTTGGCTGAATAATATTCCACTGCATATATATATATATATATATATATATATATATATATATATATATATACCACATTTTGTTTATCCATTCACCTGTTGACGGACATCTGAATTGTTTCTACTTTTCATCTCTTGTGAATAATGCTGCTCTGAGTGTTGATGTACAAAGTACCTGCCTGAGTCCCTGTTTTCAATTTTTTGAGGTATATATACCTGGAAGTCATATAGTTTTAATCCCTTTTAAAACTAGTATTTCCCTTTGGATGAGTTACTGGTTAACAAGCAGCTAGCAAAGAAACCAGTCAGGGAGTTCTCCTCTTGAGGTCATCAGTGGCAGCCATTTCAGCTGTGACAAGCTGTTTCTGTGTACCTTGTTAACACTCCATCTTAGCTGCACCCAGCTCGGTCCTATTTCCCTTATCAGAATCTTTTCATGTGTGCATATTATATTTTTCTGAACCATTTAAGAGAAAACTGCATTCAGGATGCAAATTTACCCCTAAATACTTCAGATTTCTAAAATCAAGGGCATTCTGCTTATATAGCCACAGCCCATGTGTTAAAATCAATTATTTAATTGAATGATTAAACACTGACATGATACCGTTATCTTAAAAAAGACAGAGAGAAGAGAAAATTAGTTCTTCCCTCTCAACATAAATAACCTTAAATCATTTTCACCTTCAGAAACAAAACAAAAGATAAAACTGCCTTTTTCCTAAGTTTTTCTCTAATTATCACCTGTCTTTCTCCTCATCTCCTCCGATTAACTCCTCTCAAGTTTTCCTCTGTGTGCGCCATCTTCTGCAGTTTCCCTACCATGTGTCTCGTTTTCCTTTACTCGGTCTTAGGCTGAATGAGCAAGTGTACACCTACAGCAAGTGTCCACCCACGCTTACTTTATTGCTTCCTTCTACCACCCCTGGGCCCAGGGAACTGGAGAAGCAGGAAGGCACATGCACAATCACACCCACCCAGCTGTGTCCTCAGCTGCGCAGACCGAAAGCACACCCCCGCCCAGGTATGGGGCATCTTCCCGTTAGGGGAGAGAGAGTTCATTTGCATCCAGAGTTCCTAGCATTTGCAGCCCTCCATTGAGTGTACCTAGCACACCTGGCGAGCAGGTGATTGCTAAAGTTAAGCGTTTCCTTTGTCAAGAGCTTATCAGGGTGTAACTGTGATTGCTAGCAGAAGTACCTGGCAAGCTCACTGCTCTACCTCATTCCAGTCAATTAATCATACTTATATGTTCACACTTAACTCATCATAATAAAATTGTTTGCATTTTTGAGCTTAAAATCCTTCTAATTTATACTGGTGATCTGCTGAAAGGAATCCCAATACATGGGGGATTAAGTCAGTAAATCTCCAGACCAAAACTGAAGTTACCACATTTCCTCTGGCTATGACATTATAGACACACACACAGAAAAATCAGGAATAAATTCTTTTTATAAAAGGATAGCCAGTGTTCTTGATAAAATCAAATGATCTCCAATATCACCTATATTACAAACCTCATTTTCAAATATTTGGGGCTCTATTTCTTTTTTAGGTTCTTTGATCTCTAATCCTATTTCAATACCACAATGTTTTACTTGATGCAGTCCATCACTACATTTTGATATTTGGTAGGGTAAGTGCCCCTTTGTTTGTTTCTGGCAAAAAATATTTTGGAGAGGGGTTATTCTATACATTTTCTCTTCCATCTGAACTTGAGAATCATCTTGTTACTTTTTTTTTTTTTAGCTTGTTAGTTTTTTTAATTAAATATCCTTTTGGAGTTAGCACAGGGGCTTATGAAATCAGTGAAGAAGAGCTGGACTTTTTATTATTCTATTATTGGGGAAAACCAGATAGCCATATGAAAAAAAATAAAATTGTATCAATTTCTCTCATTCAGTTATCCTGATACTTTGGAAGAGGATAAGCACTTACATCTAAAAATAAAACTATGCAAGTGCTTAAAGAAGACATGTGTGAGTCCCTCAGTTAGCTGGGAATGTGGGGAAAATTATTACCCATGACTCAAAATCCAGATGCAGTAAGGGGCAAGACTGATAAATTTTACTACATTAAAAACATGTTTTTTTATGGCATAAAAGCCCCACAAATGACAAAGTAAAAAGACAAATGACAAACTGGGGAAAGTACTAGTAACTTCTATCACAGGTAAAGAGGTAATATCCTTAATTATCCAAAACTTCTAAAGATAAAGAAGTAAAAGATTCAACAATGCTATAGAAAATGGGCAAGATGCAACATGAAACTACTGTCAAATGGTGGCTCCCCAAATATCACCAACACAACCACCTGTTGTTAGGACAAAGACTGGTTTATTGCATACCTTGGAAGAGACAACACCACTTCAAAAGAAAACAAGGTTGGATTTTTTTTTTTCCTGTGTTTTTGTTTTTTGTTTTTTGCATGGGCAGGCACTGGGAATCAAACCCAGGTCTCAGGAATGGCAGGCAAAAACTCTGCCACTGAGCCACTTGTGGCCTGCCCAAGGCTGGATTTTAATGAGAGTTTAAAGATTGGTTTTAAATGGTCTTTCAATGGAGGTGGGGATGCTTGATCAAAATCGAATAAGTATCATAATATAACAGTTTAGGATTAGTGGAAACCACAGGATGAAGATTTTGAGGTGGGGGGATTCAAAGAGCCTTAAAGCATAAGCTATTTGTTGTTGTTTTCTATTAAAGAGTTGATGGGTCTTTCAGGAAGTTTCTCTAAAGAGCATCCAAGTTATTTTCCTGGGCAAGAGACCCTTGGAAAAATAAAACTATGCTAAAGAAGACAATGGAATAGGAAATTCATGCTGATGCTTACAATAAGCTGTGGAGGAAGAGAAGTAGCTTCGATCCTCAGTATCCAAGCTGTGTGTGGGTAGATGGCTGCAGTTCTTATGATACTGAGACTTCTGGTTTCAGCTTAGAAGTGTAGACAGCTGGAAAAAACGTTGCTCTCATCCTTACAATTAGAAAAAGAAAAGGTGGACAAACTGCAAAATAAGGACTTTTCTTAAATCCACAAGGAATTAATTAGTGAACAACTAACCCCAATATTTGAGGGACAAACACCCTCAGGATTGGTGGAAACCACAAAATAAAGTTATCTGTTCATTTGTTTCCTGGTACAGATGTTGTTAAATGACATATAAACCCATAAGAAGATTCAGCTATAAATTTTAAACAAATTGCTAAAGAGTGAGTGTGGGTTAGCGTGAGAATGTGAAGCCCTTGGAGTACAGATATAGGGGTTGCCGCCTCTTACAGGCTTTTCCTCTAGGAACCTCACTAGGCTCTCACAGGGGAGATTGGTGGAGCCTAGGAAAGCCCTCCCTCCAGGGCTGACTGGGGGAAGACAATAGTGATCACTGCAGACGCTTCTCCTAGATCTAACTCCCTTATCTCTCCTAAGAGGGGAAGTCATTAAAACCTGTTTCTGAGGGCATTAATGGAAACCCACTGCAGTTGCAGGAGGAAATCAGGAAAGGGGGTAAGAAGTTCTACACTTGGGATAGGCAAGAATATAAACCAGGCCCAGCATTTTATCTGGAGGAGGTTTAGGAACACTTGTAGATGCCACACTTCTGAGACCTAGGTTCCAAGTACCTGTCTAAGACTGAGACTCTAGTCTCTTACCCTATATGTGAAGCAGTATAGTGTTATTTGAGGGTTGACCTAGATTATATAACTGTATATTGTAAGCCCTAAGCAACCACTAAAGAAGGCAAAAAGCTAAGCAGGAAAAAGAAAAAAAGAAGAAATAGAACAAATGGGAAAAAGCTAGCAAGGTAGTCAATTTCAATCCAATCACAGCAATTAGCACTCAAGATGTGAATGATTTAAACATACAAGTTAAACTACAGTGATTATCAGATTAGATATAAAAATAAGACCTAACTATATGCTATCTACAAGAAAACAACTTTAAATATAGATGATATAGATAGGCTAAAAGTAAAAGGATAGAGAAAGATATGCCATGCAATCACTAACCAAGAGAAAGCAGGAGTTGTTATATTAATTTCAGACATAGTAGACTACAGAACAAGGAATATTATCAGAAGAGGGGCACTGCATAATTTTAAAAAGTCAATTCTCCAAGAAGACACAATAAAATTAAATATATACATGCACATAACAAACCTTCAAAATACAAAAGGCTCAAACTGATAGATCTGAGAATATAAATACTAGAATCCATAGTTTTAGTTCAATACTCTCTTCCAATAATTGGTAGAACAAATAGTAAGAAAATGAGTAAGGACATAGATGACCCAACAATACTATTAACCAACTTGCCCTAACTGAGACTGACAGAACCCTCCACTGCGGTTGCACTTAGCAGAGATCCTAGATTAACAGCATAAATTTGAGGAACTGGAAGTGGTTCCAACAGTTTTCTCTGCTGTTTGACTAAAACCTGGACTAAATTATGGTCCCCCACTAAATCAAGTTGAGTTGCCAAAACTTCCTTGGTATAATACAGAGAAAGAAATCCAAATGTCTATGAGAAAAGTAATGCAAAAATGATCTATCCTGTGGGATCCGGGCAACCACTTCCTCACCATGCAGCGCATAAGGCACTCTCCTCACTGAAGCATTGAGGAGTAACTGGTGAGAGGGGGCCCAGTGTGAATTCAAAATTTCTATGGTGACTGTCACCTACAGCTGGGGTGATAATGGAAAGAGATCCTCTGTTAAAAAGGACTTTCTGATTTCAGTGGGGAAAATGGGATCCCAAAGTAGCAGAGACAAATAAGTGGCAAAAGTTAACTACCAGAGACACCAGAATGGGTGACAGGTTTGACCTGGGGGGATCTTGACAGGTTTGACCTGGGGGGATCTTTTCCTAAGGACTGAAAAGATGGGAGGCCTGCAAAAGTCCTATCTCATTTGTATAATAATTCAAAAAATTTTAGATCTTTTGATCTATGTGACTTGAGGAACTACAATGGAAAGTCATGGCCTTCACTTAATTCCCAGACCTTAGCCCAAAGATCAGCACATTTTTTCAGTAAAGGGTCAGATAGTTTAGGCTTTGCAGGATGTATGGTCTCTGTAACAACTACTTAATGCTGCTGCCACTATAATGCAAAGGCAGCCAGTGATAGTATGCAAAGAACTAAACATGCCTGGGCTCCCATAAAACTTTATCTATGGGCTCTGTCTGATATTTGAATTTCATGTAATTTTCATGGGTCATGAGGTATTCTTCTTCTTCTGATTTCTTTTAACCATTTAAAAACGCAAAAAAAAACATTTTTAGCTTGTGTGCTATAATACAACAACAAGCAGCAGATCTGATTTGCTGTGGGCCACAGTTTGTTAACCTCTGCCTTAGCCAGTTCATAGGCCTGAAGTCCTCTGGCCACTAACCATAGGTGGAATCGATCCCTGGTTTGCCTAGTCCCTTTGAATGCAGTAAATTCAACTGTTAGCCTGACTTAACCAGCCCCTTGTCAGCTCCACTGTCTTCATCCTGGCCTCTTCCTCTCTCTTCCCCTCCCCACATCTCCTTCCTCTTCAGATTCCAAACTAAGGTGGCCATATGACGCATGAGCTGTGCTGAGAGTTCTAGGAGCCACTTCAGTCTGTCGACCCTACTCCTCACTGCCAACAATTCCTTCCCAGTGCTTTTCCCCATGCCAGCAACCCTTTCCTCCCTTCCTACCCAACAACTGTGCTCCAGCTGTGCTCCCCCATAACCTTAAGTGAGAGTCATTTCAGAGGTCCTTGCAAAAGAGGAAATTTGCTTTAGTGGCCTGCTAAAGGAGGTGTTTGGAGCACCATGACTTCTTCTTAGCCAGGGGGCAGCAGCAAACACAGAGACAGAATTACCCATTATGTAAGGAATTGAGGAAGAAAAAAAACAGACAATGTAATAAATGTTGTTATTTTAATGGCTTTGCTGATTGTTCACCTCTCTTCTTCAGTTTGGCCTTCCTGTCAAGCTTGGATACAGCCTCAGAAAAACTGGATTTGGACCCCTAAGATTACTTTCTGATTTATTCTGCCTAAATTTGTAGAATATTAGCACAAGTCAGTATTTTTGTGAGCGCACTGCCAGATATAAGATGAGTATTAAAAATGTGATTGGGGGTGGGCCACGGTGCCTCAGCAGGCAGAATTCTCGCCTGCCATGACGGAAACCCAGGTTCGATTCCCGGTGCCTGCCCATGCAAAAAACAAAAAATGTGATTGACCATATGTTAACATCGGCTTCCACAATTGTAATTCTAATGCCCCATTAGAATCTTCTCCAGTCCTCTCTAATTTTTCATGGTTCATTTTGATAACATGGGGCCAAATATGCCTTCTTCAACTTGCTTGTACATCTCTGGTCTGATCCATTCATTCTTCTGAGTTTCTTGATCATCTAACCATTCCTTTTCATTCACCTCACCTCCATTCTGCACACCATCATTTGTATGATAGAAAGAACACTGGATTAAGTGTGAAAACACCTTTTGAGTTCTAGTCCTGGCTTAGTTACTCATTATTTCTGTAGTCTTAGCAAATCATGCCCCTGAAATTCAGTTTCTTTTAACTAGAAAATGGGATGATACTTTCTCTGCCCATTTCATTGGATTGCTAAGAGAATCAAATGAGACAATACATGTTAAGGTGTTTCAAAAACACTATTCAAATGCAATGCCTGGCTCTGCCATGAAACTTTCCTAAACTCCCCAGTCTGAAGTAAATGTTCTTTTTTCTGAATCCCACTGTCATCGCCAGTGTCATGATCACAGTGAGCCTTATGGGACAGCTACCTGCACATATCTTAACTCCCTGTTGGATTGTACTTCCCTTGGATAGGCTGTGGGCCTGTCATCTAACAGTCATCAAGAACTCAACGAGTAGGGCTTGCACCAGATGCTAAGCATACGAAGACAAATAGTTCATGGTTTCTGCCCATGAACTCTACAATTGGGCTTGGGAGACAGACAGGAAACAACTAACCACAGAGGGTCATCTTGGTTAACCTTCTGATTTGCCCCCTGTCTCTCTGCAAGCACATGATGGTCTGGAAACTTTCCATTTGATGATGTACCCCAGATAACAAAGGTCAGTGACAGATGATGCTTAGAAAAGTGCATTGCTTACCTGCTTCTCTGCTGAAGCCTCAAGGAGGCAGGCATCAGGAGGGCTATTAGCAAGAGGGACAGAGCCCACATTGCCAATTGTATAATGATCCTGCAGGAAAAGAGTAATTTCTGCATAGGGTTTGCCCCGACCTTTGCAGCATATGCTATAGGAAAATCCCACTGCACCTCACTCATCTTGTTAGAGAGTTGATACTCCCCTTGAACTAAAAAAATTGGTATCTTCAAAGGCAGGCCCTAAGCAGTGACCAGTGACCACACTGTCTAGGGGTACTTTGGGAAGACCTTTGGAAGGAAACAGGGCGGAAAAACCTGGTACGCGTCAGACCAAGCATTAAAACAGGGGTTCCCTAAGCCCTGAGTTCTTGCTGCTCTGTGTGGCTTTCTGAAACCTGACAGGTGACCCTAAAGAAGGCAGAATTGAAATGAACTTCACAGAAGGACAAATCTGATTTTGATAGTCAGAGTTCATTCATTTAGGAAACACTTTTTGAAGCTGCACTCCATACCAGGCCCTGAGGTGGCTATAAAGAGGAATGAGGGACACAGGTCCCAATTTTAATCCCAGTGGGGCAGACAGCTGCTTATGTGTATGGCTGCAATAAATGCAGCAAGGGTGATCATGCAGGTTTGTACAAAGCCCTATATAGGGAAAAGCAGCTCCACTTGGGAGTATGGAGCAGGCTTCATAGCACCTTCAGGTAACAAATGTGAAATTCAGTAGGCTTTGGAAAGGGGAAAGGGTATGCCAAGCCGAGGCAAAGGTTGGAGACAAAAGAGGGCACCTATGAGATCAGGGAGTGGTGGAGAGGGAAGGGCGTATGGCAGGGAGGGATGGAAGGTGAGCCTGGTGGAGGATTGACTGGGGCTAGCTCACAAAGGGCTCTGACTCTGAGCTGGAGAGCTAGTCAGAAAGAGGGGTGTGGAGCTAGTCAGAAAGACCCAATTCCTTTGGGTCTAGGAATTCACTTTGGAGCCTTGGGGTTATTGGAAACCCTTTCCTATTCCCCTGATTAGCTAAGTCAGCCAGTTCTGCCCAGACAGACAGGAACTAGCCTTCACTCTGACACTCTTAGGACTCCCTACTGATTTTCTTTTAGCAGAAACCTAACGTGATGTTCCCTTAGCACCATCCCTGCCCCTTCCCCAAATGGGTACAATCAGGCCTGAATGTTTGTCCCCTTTGCAGACAGATCAGGAGAGTTCAGGGATTTTCCTGTGTTAAAAACACTTGAGTTTCACTTAGTGCCAGCACCTGCCCAGGTCTCAAAGACTGGAGCCACCCACAAAGTCCAGCCAGATAACTGCCACGTGCACCATGTCCCCCCCCAATACTCCCCTTAAACTAACAAAAACACTCTAATCTCCTCACCCAAAAAGGAAAAAAAAATCCCCATCACCTTCTAAATGGACCAACTTCCTATTTTTCCTGGCGTGCCGCCCTCTCTTCTCTATGGCCTCCTCCTGGTTTCCCAGCAGCCACCAACAGCCCCTGCGACTTGGGCAGCAGGACCAGGTGGGGTGTGCCCAGGGGCCGGCCTGACACACAATGCGGGAGGAGGCGGGGAGCCGGGCATGGCAAGGTTCCATGATTCTCCAAGAGCCAGAGGCATTTCCAAGGCAGGCTTGGGGAGCAAACACCCAGGGCCTTGGAGGGAGTCACTGCAGGTCACACACGCTCAACCTTTCAAGCTTTCAAAGCTAGTTTCCTACACGTTACGTTTTTCTCACCCTCACAACCACCCTGTGAGGCAGGATCTTACCTTGATTCAAGGATGAGGAAGCTGAAGCTCAGAGAATGTAAAAATGGGCCTTCCCCAGAATACCCAGCCAATTCTGGAACTGCATTTAGGGTTTCTGACTCAATCTTGTGGACTTGCTCCTCCGCCCGATGTCAGGGAAAGGATGGATGATTCTGAGAAGCCCTAGGGGGCCGTGTGAGGGCCAGCACACACAAACACACACGTCATGGTACTGGTTCCACTTTAGGGAACTCCCATTGAATGAGGCAAAGCTCGTTGCACAGAGCCTGACATCAGAAGTGCCTGCCCTGCCTTGGGAGGAGACCACCTGAGGATGGCATCAGTGTTTCCAAATTCACTTGACAGCAGTTCATCACAATGGATGGCAATTATTTGTTTACAGTTCTGCTCCTTTCACCAGGCTGTGAGTTCTTGGGGAAACTGGCTCTATCTTATTCAGCCCTGCACAGTGTCTGGCAGACCGCTGATCCTTAAAATGGGTTTTGTTTTTGTTCTACATGGATAGGGAGAGTCAGAGTCCTGAGGGCAGACAAACCGCCACCTCATTCCCTCTGCTCAGGACGCTCCCCGGGTAGTTACTGCACTCACGAGCCCCAGGTGACGCCCAGTAGGCTGGCAGGCAGGGAGCAGGTGGGCCAGAGGGCCAGAGGGCACTTCCGTTTCAGTCTGGGGCACTAGAGGTCAAGCTGAGGTGCATAAGCCAGGCTCAAGACAGTTAACAGGAGACACCTGAGAAGGAGCAGACCTACGGCCTGCACAGAAACGTGGCAGAGCCGCGGGGAGAGCTGATGGGGCAGTGGCGTGGCTCCGCGTGCACACACAACCCGCACTGCGCGGCTGCCCAATTATGTAAGTTCCAGTGGGTGGTGCCGCTCTGGCCGGGGATGGCTCTAACTGTTCCCCTCCTACTGCGTGCCATCTGGAAGATAAGGGCGCCAGGTGCCCGGCTCCCTCCAGCCCACAGCTCTAAGAGTAAATATGTCTGTGTGGTGAGAGGTAGAGATGGGAGAAGTTGAGATGGGGAGAAAGTCGTTGAGACTCTATTTTTTTTCAAGAATAACAACTGCTACTATTTATTGAGCTCCGTATACTGAGCACCATGTGAAGTACATAAGTGTGCACACACGTGTGTGTGTATATATATATACATATACATATATTCCTAAAATTCCAACAGCATTCCTTTGCATTTCTTCAGTGAAGGGGAAATTTTCATTCTTTGAAGGTGATTTTTTTTTTTTTTTGCTTCTAGCTGTTCTAAAATACTGGAGACTAAAAGAGATACCAATTTAATGATTCAGCATTCATATTCATTTGTTAAACCCCACCTTTTCTGTATAACTCTACCATCACCTTTGATCTTTCCATTTCTCTCTTCAGGGGTGTTTGGGCTATGGCCATTCTAACTTTTTCATGTTGGAAGGGCCTGTCACTAATATGCGGTAGGGAGATGGAACTATCTGATGTTCTGGAGAGGCTGGGCCCTCTAGGTTTCAGGATTTATATGGTCCAGGGGCCCATCTGGAGGTTGTAGATTTCAGGAAAGTTACCCTAGTGCATGGAACCCTTGTGGAATCTTATATATTGCCCTAGGTGTTCTTTAGGATTGGCTGGAACGGTCCTGCTTGGGGGTTGGCAGATTATGATAGGTAGCAAGGTCCACCTGAAGCTTGCATAAGAGCAACCTCCAGAGTAGCCTCCCGACTCTATTTGAACTCTCTCTGCCATTGATATTTTATTATTTACACTTCTTTTCCCCCTTTTGCTCAGGATGGAATTGTTGATCTCACAGTGTTGATCTCTCCAAGAAATATTTGTAGTTGAGATGACCTTTATTTTTCAACCATTTCAAAAAGGCAGTACTTGTTTGTTTTCTGAATTGCAAAGACCACTTATCTTACTGTAGAAAATAGAAAAGACCAAAACACAAATTATTTGTAATTGATTATTATTTTTGTTTCCAATTCTGTTGCCACTAAAATTATACTGCAGTGAATATTCTTTTTTTATTTTTTATATAATAGCGCATGAATATACAATATATATTACATAATATATGCATAATATAACATGAATGCAAAGCAAAGAAAGAAAAAAGTAATAGTTTTCAAAGCACTCTTCAACAAGAAGTTATAAGGCCAATCCCAGGGTTTGTCATGGGCTACCATACCATCCTCCCAGATTTTTCCTTCTAACTGCTCCAGAATATAAGTGCCTAGAAGGAATAAATACTTTTTATCATTACAATCGACTTTTATTTTCTTTTTTATAAAAAAATAACATACATACAAAAAAAGCAATAAATTTCAAAGCACAGCACAACAATTAGTTGTACAACAGATTTGAGAGTTTGGTATGGGTTACAAGTGCACAATTTTACGTTTTTACTTTTAACTGCTCTAAGATACTGGAGACTAGAAGAAATATCAGTTTGATGATTCAGCAATCATATTCATTTGTTAAAACCTACCACCATAACCTTTGATCTTTATATCCCCCTCTTTAGGGGTATTAGTTGGGGTTTGGCAAGTTATGATAGGTAACAAGGTCTAACTGAAGCTTGTGTGAGTGACAACCAGTGTAGCCTCTAGACTCTATTGAACTCTCAGCCACTGATACTTTATTAGTTATACTTCTTTTCCCCATTTTGGTCAGGAGGGAATTTTTTATCCCATGGTGTTGGGGCCAGACTCATCCCCAGGAGTCATCTTCCACGCCACCAGGGAGACTTTCACCCCTGGATGTCATGTCCCACATAGTGGGGGGAGGGCAATGATTGCACATGCGAGTTGGACTTAGAGGGAGTGAGGCCACATCTGAGCAACAAAAGAGGTCCTCCAGAAGTAACTCTTAGAAATACCTATAGGTAGGCTAAACTTTTCTGCTACCTACATAAGCTTCACAAGAGTACGTACCTCAAGATCAAGGGTGTGGCCTATTGATTTGACAGAGTATCAGGGAATTCCCTGATAGTAAAGTCTAACAGTCCCATATTTTTTTCTCCCATCCCTCAAGGGACTTTGCCAATACTTTTTAATTGTCTGCTTAATATATTCTAGGATGTATCCAGGCATTACATTAAGTTATACAGGATTAAAGGCCCTCATTCTTATCCTGGGTTCCCTGTGTTTCAGTTGTTCAAATGAGCTGTACAGACAGGTTGAGTTAGATTATGTGTCACAGAAAATTTAGGTTCCAGACAAAATAAACCTCTCTTCCTTTGGTCTCACAGAGTAGGTGCAGTTCTAAAATACAGACAATGTCTTCCTTACCCGTGTATTCTGAATTACTTTAATCCCAACCTGATCAGCTTCATTCTTATCACAAAATGCTAGGTTATAGATATATAAAACTGCCTCTCAAAATCCAGAAATAATAGTTACCACTGCAAACTAAATGTGTCTGCTATAAGAACTTACAACCTATGCCCCTGTTTTCTTATAAATGTTTTCTAAAGGAGACCATACAGTAATTATTCTTTCGTTTCTGGCATATTCTGCCTCACCAAATGTCCCACAGCTTCTTTCACCATGTTGCATGTTTCACAGCTTCGTAGCAGCACAACATTCAATCATATGTATCCACCATGGTTCGCCAATCTACTTCTCAGTCAGTGCATCCTTTACCATCTGCATTCATTAGGCCTCATGTATAATGCCCAAAGTCCACAGTCCATCAACACTTTCAATTTTAGATAATTTCATTGTTCCCAAGAGAAAGATAACCAATAAACACACCCTTACCAAATAGGAAATCTAAACCTCCCCTTATCTCTTGTCCCTCTGCTGTTGCTATGGTACGTAGTGAATATTCTTGTATTAGATATATTTTGCACATCCTTGGTTAGGTTTTTAATATAAATTTCTAGAACTAGAATTTCTGAATCAAGGAGAATGTATAGTTTTTTTTAAAAAGTTCTTATAGATCGTAATCCCTCTGAAGTAACAGTTTACAAATTCTTTTTCTCAAGGATTCTTCTGGCAGAGCCAATACAAATATGCTTGTAACGGAAACGACAAGAAGAATGGAAGCTGAACAATCAATATAAACCCTATGAAAATATGAGACAGATGCTCTTCTTTCCACTGGTCCAACGCTGCTAAGTCTTCATGCTGGTGTCTCCTTTTTAAACAAATATGTTGCTGCAGATGGTTTATATCCTTTCCATTAAACTGTTTCATTTCACATGTATGGGAAGTGCCAGGCAAAAACGCAGAAACTTTCACATCTTTAATACCCCAGCATTGTGCAGTCACGCATCTCTAACATCTCCTGCCTTGTGTTCCTCCCAGGGGTTGGCTCCAGATCCCCACAGCAGCACTGCAGGAGTGAATAAAAACTGCTCTGGGAGCAGTTGTCATATCCCTGCTCAAAAGCACCAGTGCCTCACCACTGTTCAGAAGGATTAAGTCCAATCTCTTCGATTCTCTTCTGCCTTGCTTTCCTCTAGAGTGCAGGTACTATTATATATAGCCTCTTTTTTTTTTTATTGAGAATCTCCACTCACCATGTAGTCCATCCAAAGTATACAATCAGTGTCTCACAATATCATCGCCATGATTATTTTTAGAACATTTGTGTTACTCCAGAAAAAGAAATAGTCACTGAGACTCTTGATGTGCCCTTTAAATTGTCTGTCCCCTCCCCCACTGAAGTGAGTAGGGAACAAAACAACTTTTAAAACAAATTAATTGGGAGAAAACTGGAATAGAAATCAACCTCAACCTTCTAGATGACGAGGAAACTCTACTTTTTCTTGATCTCCATAATTTAAAAAGAAATGCTGCTCCCAGTGGCTTGTGTGGATGAGAAGTCATGGAGACACTTGCGATCAGCACCTAGAAAAGGCTTCTTACGAGATCCTAAGACCCCAGCATGGTACAGCCTATTAGAATTGCCCATTAAGCACTTGAAGAGGTTTTGTCTGATGAGCAGATATGGTGTCCATCTGGCCCAGCCCAGGGAGATGTTGTTAATGGAAAAGAAGTGAGGACACACACATGGAACTGTCAGGACATCCCAACCAGCAGTGGGACCCAGAGACAAATGCTGGACTCACATTTCAGGTAGGCAGATGAGATCTTTACTGAAGCTCTGGGTCAAAGCCCCTGAGGAGGACAGGGTTCTGGGTAGTTTAGTAGAAGAGAGGCTCAGGTAGAATGTCCAAGACCAAGGCCCAGTGATAAGAACTGGGCATATGTAGTTGTGCTGGTTTGAGGCTGTTGTGAACCCCAGAAAAGCCATGTTCTTTTTCCCAGTCCAAGCTTGTAGGGGCAGACCTATTTGTTGGGCAGGATCTTTTTGAGTAAGTTATTTCCATGGAGATGTGACCCACCCAATGGTGGTTGGGAACTTCTGATTAGGTGGTTTTCATGGAAATGTGTCTCTACCCATTCAAGGTGGGTCTTAATCCTCTTACTGGAGTCCTTTAAGAGGGAACCATTTTGGAAAAAGCTCATAGCCAACACAGACAGAGATCTTTGGAGATGCAGAAAGAAAATGCCCCTGGGGAAGCTATTTGAATCCAGAAGCCAAAGGACCAGCAGATGCCAGCCACATGCCTTCCCAGCTGACAGACATGTTCTGGACACTACTGGCCTTTCTTGAGTCAAGATCTCTTTCTCCAGATGCCTTAGTCTGGACATTCTTATGGCCTTAGAACTGCAAATTTGTAACAATAAACCCCTTTATAAAAGCCAACCCATTTCTGGTATATTGCAATCCAGCAACGTTAGCAAACGAAAACAGTGGTTTTAAGGCACTGGGACTTAGGAAAGTAATGGAAGTCCAAACATGTTTCAGTTTGGGGGTATCAATGATGGATCACAGAACTCAGTGCTAACTAAAGCTGGTTGAAAACCTCCTGCCTCCCTCTGAATTGGACTAGAGATTAGGAGAGGGATGAGTCCTATGGGTAGGAATCAAATGGCCTTCAGCTTAGGGAAGGAAAAGGAGAAAGAATTACAGAGGCTGGAGCACACGTTAGGCCTGATACTATTGGAAGATCTCATAGTTACCAATGAGCTAAAACTCATTTGTGACATGTTGATCTACTTTTCTTCCCAGAATTAAACTTCTTCCATGGAGGCACAGCTGGTGGGTGTTTTAAGACCCCAGGACAACTGTGTCCCACTGTGACAGAAGAACTATGTCCTTCTCTGAGGTTACTAAGGGAAAAGGAAGCACTGGTAGCAACATATTCCATCACACTAGGAGAGATGAGTCTAAACACTGTTGGACTGAGAGAGACAATGAAGGTACTTCAGTGGCACGGCAGCCAGAGAACCAGGTATGGCTTGCTTCAGAGTACCTGGCTTTCAACTCGTTTTACACCTGGCCTATAGACCAGCATGTTCAAAAGGAATCATTTCAGTCACATTTTTGTCTGAGACTCCAAGACAATAGTTGTTCATCACTCCCATAGTCCAAACTGATATAAAAAAACTACCTATTTGAGAAAGGAAGATCAGAAACAAATGTATTTGAGACAGAAAAGAAGTTTAGTTTCAAAGCATTTCAAGGGAGTTAGAATTTATTTTCTCTTTTCACATGGGCAGGCACCAGGATTCAAACCCGGTCTCTGGCACGGCAGGTAAGAACTCTACCACTGAGCCACCATGGCCTGCCCGGGAGTTAGAATTTAGAAGAACAGGTTCACCGGAAAAAAAAAAAAAAAATCTTGATAATTAAAGGAAAAATTCTTCAATATTAGCAAAGTTACCTAGTTTACATTAGCCTTTCATGGTAGAAAAAGAGTAGCTTTCTCACGGGATTACCATCCACAAAAGTCATAACATATTGTATATCAGCATTGCAAAAGTCAACTGTCAAGTTTTAAGTAGTCAGGTAAGAATCAACTGATACCCCTCTCCCAAGTCAGGAGAGAGGAAGGGATTACAGAGGCTAGAGATCTAGTGAAGCTTCTAGAGAAACACAAGGCTTCATTTATTTGGGAACCAGAACTAAACACGGTGAACTTGTTATTTTTGGTTTATCTCCCAGAGCAATCTGTTTTTCTTTTCCCTCTGGTTGTGAAACCTGACATACACGTTACTTAAAATGGCAGAGTGGCCATTTTGTTTCCAAAAGAAGCAGCTAAAAGCCTGTTACAACCTACATGCAGGGAAGAGTTAAAGCTGGAGGGTCTGAAGGAACCTGGAGATTGCAGAATCGCTTTAGAGAATCGCCAGTGTGCTGGGAGTCTCAGCCCTTGGCCAGTGTTGGGTAGGTGGGTTTCTTTCTCTTTCAAGCCTGGTGAGGGGCATAAAGGGCCTAGTCAGAGGGCTTCATGTGTGAGGGAAACTTCAAAGGAGGAGAAGCTGGGGGAAGCAGCCTGGGACCATGAGTGGGCTACCACCATCAGGAAGTAGCTGCTTGTTTGTGGAGGACCAAGTATAGGCCCTGGCAGGGAGGTCCACCCTGGAGGCCTCATTGGGTGAATGCATGAGGGCTGAAGGTATACCCAGACAACAGGGGCTGAGGGAGTTGCTGCTCAGTGACAAGCCACAAGATCCACATTTACCTCCAGCAAGGAAATGGCAGGGAGCAGATTTCTGGCTTGGAGGGCTGGGGGTGCAAGTCCAAGAAATCCACAAAAGCACTCCGTGAAAGAATATCAGCATTTCATACCTGCCAGGTCAAAGAAAATGAAAACAGATAAGTGCTAGAATCTCAGTAAGTGCTTTATAAGAATTATTCTTTTCATTCATTCACTTGATAAATTTATTGAATACCTGCTATGTCCCAGGCAATGTTCAGAGTACTGGAATATGTATTGCTAAGAGGGGAAGGCAAGAGAGAGCAAGTGCTTTAGCTGCTTTAAAGAGGGAAAGAAAGGGTGGGTGCCAAGATTTGGAGAAAAATTCAGAAAAGTGAAGCATTCATTGGTTGATTCTACAAGTTTCTGACAGTAATCTATCTGAAGGCGGGAGTCCCCTAGTTAAAAAACTTTACTTCTTTCTGCTTTTTTGTTTGTTTTAAGAAAAACTGGTCTAAGTGTATGTGTCTTAATACAGAAAGAAAAATATACACTATTAGAAAGCCTCAATATCTGTAGAAACAAATTCAGAAGCCTAAAGGGGCTTGGGCAGACCAATGACTACAGTTTGGGGACAACTTAGCCTAAGTACAGTGCTAAGGTCTCTGCAGAGGTGTACAATCTTCCTTGGGTTCTCTAAGTGAGTACCTATTAGATGCTGAATTGGAAAGTTGAAGCGATGTCTTCATGTTGCTGACTCCTGGAATCAATTTTCTTTAGATTGAGAAGAGATGTGGGAGAGGCAGGGAAAGATGGCTGCATAGTGAGGTGTGGAATTTAGTTTATCCTCTAGGGCATCTAGTAAATAGCAAAGAACTGAGTAGAACAACTACTTGGGGGGGGGGGGGGCATAAATGACCAGACATACATTGTACGCCAGTCTGGAACAGTGGAATGACTGAGATCACACACAGAACTCTAAGTCTGCCGAACCAAGGAGACTGGTGCCCTTCCCCTAAAGGCATGGCAGGCTGGTTCCCTGTGGAGAAAAGAAACAGACTTTACTAGTAGCAAGGAAGCTCAATCAAGTTCCAATTGCAAAATGAGTTAATAAATTTGGACTGCTGAAAACAGGCCTTGAACACAAACAAACCTGGAGTAAACACTAAAATAACTCGGAATTTTTGCCCTGGCAGAGAGGGGACAGGGCTGAGGAACAAAACAAAACAACAACAACAGAGGCTTTATGAGTTGGACAGCACAAAATATGAGAAAAGGACTGGGCCCCAAGAAAAGGGGGCACATAGAGCCTGGGGACACATAGAGCATTTTTTATTGGCAAACCTCTCTCTCTCTCCCTCTCTCTCTCCCCCTCCCTCATTTTTTTCTCTTACTTCTTAACACCTCATTAGATAGAACTGTGAACATTCAATAACACCTCATTAGATAGAACTGTGAACATTCTCAGACCATAGAACTGCAATCTCCCCCAAGAAAAGAGGGTTGGAGCTCAGCTCAAATGACGGCCCTCCTTCAGAGAATTCAGGCCCCAGGGGCTAAGAAACAAAAGCAACCTAAGCCCACCTTCTACCTCAGCCTCTGTCTCAACCACACCACTGGCAGGGAGAGGCTGCTGAGAATTAAGGGCAGTGCATCACATGATGCTGGTGGGATGATGTGAGCTGACAAATGTCATATGCTGGGCATGACAGGAAAAGCACAGAGTCTAGAGGCTTCATAGGAAAGTCCAACAACCTGCTGGATCTCACCCTCAAGGAAACTTGATACCAGCTATTCTTTCTTCCTGAGATGTGAGCCTGTCTGGTCTGGGAAAATCTGACTGGGGTCAATCATATTTGAGGAGACCCTCCTCAAAAAAAGATTCCATATAAGCAAGGCAAAAAACAAAAAAACAAAAGCTGAAAAATTCTGATTGGTTAAACAGAAGTTACATAGAGGTCTGGAATAAGTTGAACTGAATGCCAAAAAATAGATAGAGAAGAAAGCCAACCAACAAGAAAACAGAAGGTAAAAGAGTGAAAATAACCTCCATAATAAACTAATTAAGGAAATCAAATGCTTAGACATCAGCAAAAAATAATGAGCCATACTAGAAAAGTCAAAGATACAGCCCAGTCATAGGAACAAACCAAAATTTCAAATGAGACACAGAAGTTGAAGAACTAATTGAGGATGATTGAAAAGACATCCAAAATCACATCAAAAATCAAATCAATGACTTGAGGGAACATATGGCAAAAGAGATGAAGGATATAAAGAAGACATTGCGCAAACATAAAGAAGAACTTGAAAGTTTGAAAAAACAAATAGCAGAACTTATGGGAATGAAATGCACAATAGAAGAGATGAAAAAAGCAATGGAGACCAACAACAGATTTGAAGAGGCATAAGAAAGGATTAGTGAATTCAATGACAGAACATCTGAAACCCTACACAAACAAAAATTGATAGGGAAAAAAATAGAAAAATATGAGCAGGGTCTCAGGGAATTAAATGACAACATGAAGCACACAAGTATACATGTTTTGGGTGTCCCAGAAGGAGAAGAGAAGGGTAAAGGGGCAGAAAGAATAATGGAGGAAATCATCACTGAAAATTTCCCATCTGTTATGAAAGACATAAAATTACAAATCCAAGAAGCACAGTATACCCCAAACAGAATAGATCCAAAAAGATGTACTCCAAGACACTTACTGATCATATTGTCAAAAGTCAGAAGAAAAGACAGAATTCTGAAAGCAGATAAGGAAAACAATCCATCACACAAAAGGGAAGCTCGATAAGACTATGTGAATATTTCTCAACAGAAGTCATGGAGGTGAGGGATGATATATATTAAGATTCTGAAAGAAAAAACTGCCAACCAAGAATTCTATACTCAGCAAAACTGTCCCTCAAAAATGAAGGGGAGTTTAAAATATTTTCAGACAAACAGTCTCTGAGTTTGTGACTAAGAGACTGGCTCTACAAGAAATACTAAAAGAAACACTACAGGCAGATAGGAGAAGATAGGAGAGAGAGGTCTGGAGAAGAGTATAGAAATGAAGACTATCAGTAAAGGTAAAAACAGAGGGTGGGCAACAGTGGCTTAGTGACAGAGTTCTTGCCTGCTATACTGGGTCAATTCACAGAGACTGCCCATGTTAAAAAAAAAAGGTAAAAACAGAAAAAAACTTGAGATATGACATATAAATGACAAAATGGTAGAAGAAACTACTGTTTTTACAGTAACAACATTACATGTTAATGGATTAAACTCCCCAGTCAAAAAGCATAAATTGGTAGAATGGATTGTAAAACAGGACCCATCTATGTGCTGTCTACAAGCGAGTCACTTCAGACCCAAGGACAAAAACAGATTGAAAGTGAAAGGTTAGGAAAAGATATTTCACACAAACAACAACCAGAAAAGAGTGGGAGTAGCTAAACTAATA
This sequence comes from Tamandua tetradactyla, assembly GCF_023851605.1. Classification (NCBI taxonomy): domain Eukaryota; kingdom Metazoa; phylum Chordata; class Mammalia; order Pilosa; family Myrmecophagidae; genus Tamandua; species Tamandua tetradactyla. Next base: position 78,339,308 of record NC_135340.1, read on the forward strand.
TCCTAAATAAATTTGACTTTAAATGTAAAACAATTAAAAGAGACAAAGAAGGACACTATGTATTAGTAAAAAGAACAATTCATCAAGAAGACATAACAATCATAAATATTTATGCACTTAGCCAGGGTATCCCAAAATACATGAGGCAAATACTGGCAACACTCAAGGGGAAATTAGACACCACTACCATAATAGTTGGAGACTTCAATTCACCTCTCTCATCAATGGATAGAACATCTATACAGAAGATCAATAAGGAAACAGAGATTTGTTATAGGAGATGGCTTCCTAGACCTTACACCCAAAGCATGAGCAATGAGAAAAGAAATAATAAATGGGATCTCTACAAAATTAAGCACTTTTGTGCATCAAAGAACTTTGTCAGAAAAGTAAAAAGGCAGCCTACATAATGGGAGACAATATTCGGAAACCATGTATCAGATAAAGTTTAATATCCAGAATATATAAAGAGATTCTGTAACTCAATAACAAAAGAGTAGCTTAAATTTTAGAGAGCTTCTATTTGAGGTGATGAACAAGTTTGGGAATGGATGGTGGTGATACAGTACAACATGGAGAACATACTTTATAGCACCAAATATATATTTAAATGCCGCTAAAAGGGGAAATTTTAGTTTACATATATATATACATATATATATATAGAGAGAGAGAGAGAGAGAGAATAAAAATTTAAGAAGAATCATAGGATGGCACAACACAAATAGTGAACCCTAAAGTAAACCATGGATGGTGGTTAAAAGTACAGTATCATTCTAGTAATAGTCTTTTATCATTTGTAATGAGTGCATCACATTAATGCAAGGTGTTAATAATAGGGGGCTTTTGGGGAACTATATTTTCTGCATGTTTTTTCTGTAAACCTACAACTTTTCTAATTAAAAAAAGGGGGGAGAGATGAGGAAGACAAGAAGTATAGGGAAAAGAGAAATCTGCCAAAGAATTGCTAAAATGAGAACCAACGCTTTTCTGTTGGTTGAATTACAACCTTTCCTAACCAGAGAAGTCTCAAAAATCAATACTTGCTACAATCAAAGAGGATGAGTCCATACACACTTTTTTTCTGAGCCTTGATTTTTTTTTTCACTTAGCAATATAGATTTAGGCTTTCTATTTAAAATAAAGAGCTAAGAAAGACTTCTTGGTTTTTTAAGATGAAATTTGAGCATGTTTGTAAGACAAGGGGAAGAAGCCAGGGAAGACAGCGAGTAAAACTGACAACTAGACATTATAACTATGACAGCTGTGGCAATGCAGAAATACATAAAATCGCATGATGTGTGCTATTGTGACTTTGAAAAAGTATGCAATTAGGTAAAGATGGAAGAGTTTATGAAAAGATGCTAACTATTGTGCTAAAGTGGTAGGATTGTGGCTAATTTCTCTCCATGGTGCCTTAATCTCTGAAATCTTAGTATAGTCTTCAAATTAAAATGATTATGATAAAATGACATATACACAGGGTAATTATTTACGAAAGGAGATTCCAAAATTTCTGGACCCATTTCTTAAGCTTTTCTACTAAGCCTCCTTCCCACTATCGCTATCTTAATTCCTAAAGTTTTACTCTGATTTCTCACGGTTTTATCAGATCATCCCCTCAAGGCACCTTAACAAATTTTTCTCTTTCACATTTAACCCAGCTCTTTAAGAAAATATTTTTATTTTGGCTAGCAAACATCTCCTGTCACTCTCTTCAGCATTTTTACAATTTTTGATTAATGCATTGAAGTGTGTTTCTCCCCCATTCATCACAAATCTGTACAGGAGACAAGTTTACCCCTTTAACACTGCTGGGCAACCATGTCATCAGAATCCCCTAAAATATTTGTAGTTTAAATATCATCTACAATTGATGGCATCACATCATTGTGAATGTAATGAACACCATTTAATTGTATACTTTGAAAGGGGTTAAAATGGGAAATCCTAGGTTGCTTATACAACACAAAAAAAAATTTTAAAAACAACATGGAATTATACAACACAAAGAATGAGCCCTAAGGTAAACTGTGGGCTTTTGTTAATAATATAATTACAATAAAATGACTCATTAATTGGAATAAATATACTGTCCTAATGTCAAATACTAATAATAGAGAAAGCAGTGGAGGTGGGGTATATGAGAGCGCTATACTTACTGCATGATTTTTTTGCAAATCAACAACGGCTCCAAAAATTTCTTTTAATATCATATAAAGATACTATTTATAAAATACTAAAAACAGGTGGAATTTTAATAAGAATATCAAGATAATTAGCCAAAAAATAAATAGCAACCTATGGCAACACAGACCTAATTTCTTTCGGCAAGCAAGAAAAGTGGTCCGAGCAGGCTTTATCAAGACCCAGTGAGCTTTTTTTCTGTTAAAGCATGTATCCATAAAATGAAGTCTTACATTCCTATTTATTCTTAGGTCAAGTAAATGGAAATGTAAATATCTTATCAGGAGACCAGGTTCTGCTCAGTGTATATTGGCCATTCCATTGATATCACTCCTTACCTTTTAAAATTTGGCCTCACTAGGTCCCTGATATTTCCTGACACAAAACAGAAAAACCAAATAACATGTCAATTTAAAATATCAGTGTGTTGTACATGATCTCAGTACATAACAGCCCTCCAAATCTACAACTTTCTATAGCAAAGGACATCATTATCACTCTTACTCTTACAATGTTTTCGGCCCTTGAGTTTCTTTAAAAATATCTTGATGTCATCCAGTTCTCACAAGCACACTGAAAGCATTATTAGTGTCCTGTTTTACAGATAAATAGGCTGAGGCTCGGAGAAATAAGTAGTTTTGCAATAGAAGAGACTCCTGAATCCTGGTGAGGGCTCTTTCCACATTCCCACAATAGGCATAGAAAGGTATTATTTTCTGTGAAAATATGGAGGCTACAAACCACTGAAAGAATCTATGCAGGTGTGAATCTAAATCGTTTCTTCAGATTCTCCACTGCGCCTTTCCTATAGTCTCTTTCCAGCTTCCAAGGACAAAACTACTTCACGAGTGAACCATGATCCTCTCAGAGATTCAGTGTCTCTGACCTGAGGCCTTTGTATGAAGCCAATCCACCTGCTCTCCTTTGCAATCATTTGCCCGCATTGTGGTCTACCTTGGGCTCTACCTCGGACCCCCATCCATTCTCTGATTCCTTCTGCCTCTAGCACTCGGGTGCCCATTAGCTCCTTTCCTTCTCCTCTCCTGACCTGGAACTACTGGCTATAACCCCTGAGGGCTCTTCCTGCACTTGAATGGAAAATCTTGACTCCTCTCCGTTATCTCTGAATCATTCCAAGCCGTGGTCTAGACCTCCCTCACAATGACAACCACTGGGCCCTGTCCTAAGCACTCAATCTGGTGGGACACAGGAGTTCAGGTACAGAGGGCTTCCTCGAGCACGGCGTTTCTGGGAGAAAAGGAACACGGAGCATTTCCTGAGCAGAACCTAAAATGAAGGGTGCACGAGCTGTGTTTGTAAGTGTTTGGGGACCTGAGAAGCAGTGCAGAGCCTGGAGGCCAGCACCACCTCTGGGTCTGCCAGTACCATCCTCAGCTCCAGAGCAATCCAATATCCCAGGAGTCGGTGGTAGGGAAGAGCAGGAACTCCCCCCAAAATGCTCCTCATGGTCCCTGACTTGACCATGAGCCCATTCCATACACTTCCCTTGCCCATGAGGCCTCCTAGGCCTTGCTTCCAGCTCATTTGCCGTTCAGGAAGATAACTCTTTTTTTCCTATAGCAAATCGCCTAAAAGGTAGTTTTGTAATCTTTGTAACTTTGAGGGACACAAGACCCATGGCATACATATATTGAATGTCAACAAAAGACAAGTGGTATGCTTGATGGAAAGAGGTGTGCAGCATGGTCTCAACAGTCTAGTTGGGCTGATAGAACATAGAGGCATCTGAAAATTTACATTACAACTTAAGGCAGCAGATGCCAGATACAGACCCTAGGACTCAGCCAATTTCCCAGCCAACGCTGCAGGACCCCACCAGCAGGGCCACCCTGGTTCCTGGTTTCCAGGCACAATCTTGACTGGGTACAAAAAATAATAATAATTTTTAACAAGAGCAGCTATACATCATGAGGCTAGCACCAAGTCTTCTTAGCAGTTAATTTAGCCCCAGTTCTGATAACTGGATTATTGCTAGTGTTACCAGTCTCCTACTGGAGCACTCCAATTCTTGTTCAGCTCTCACTGCTTGTAGCTTGCTTATCCCATGCTGAGGTCTAGAAGTTTCCCCCACCCCTATTCTCTTATTCAAGGCAGCCACTTGCCCTCCTGACCTTTTCAATGTCCCCCCTACCCAGATTCTCAGTTGACAGGTTCTGCCTAGAGCTGAACAAAGCATTTTGTGACGCTGTTGGAACCCCAGGGGCAATCAAAACCATGAGACACAGCAGCCACTGGGCCCCAAGGGTCTTCTTATGTCATTCATGTGAGCATCCTGTACCTGCCTGAAGCACACTTCTGGCAGCTGCTTGTCATTACCTTCAAAGTCATAACTCCCCATTGAAAACAAAGCCAGATGCGGCTCGGCTCGTATAACCCAGCCCAGGTTTTCACCACTGCCACCTGTTTCTCTCGGAACTGCCAACTCAGACCAAAGTTCAACCTGGTTGTAATTACGACAAGCAGCTACATTTCTGATAAATAATTAGTTATCAAATTAACTGTGGCCTTGGCACCTGCCAGATCAAACCAATTTATGAGTTTTGAGAAAGCAGATGTTTGAAATTTTGTATTTATTACTCGTGTCTTTTCATAATCAGAGGATTTTAAAGACGACTTTGGATAGCATAAATACTTCCTCTCTGATGCGGCTTCTAGATAAGGTGTGTGTGTTAGGTTTAAACTCAGTAATTCCATATTTACTGGAGAATTAGGGTTTAAATTCACGCTGTTCAGTATTGTCCACCTCTTTCTATCTTTTATTTGTCATTCCCATGGGGGAGGTGTCTGCATCAAGAGCCATTGTGAGGGTGGCTGGCTCTGCAGGGCAGGGGCCTGTGGTCTAAAGCTGGTAACCTTACGGACTGGCTTTGCAGTTGATATCTAAGCCCTACCATGGCCTCTGGCCACGGGGTCCCCTCACTTCGCTTCTGCCTGGTTCTGAAACCAGGCCTTTTGGGGTGAGCCAGCTCACTCCCAGCCATGGGGATTTCTGTGAAGCTTTCCTATGACCCCTGGGAATCTGCCATGTAGCGAGCTTTCCCGCAGGTGCACCGGCTGGCACTCCTCCCTCAGCCACCGCTATCTCCCCACTCAGCCTCCAGGATAGGGTGTTCACCTGTGTGCATTCAGTGTAATTCCCGACACACAGAATACCAAAAGAATGTATAGATATAGATACATCTTCCCTGCCTCCTTAAACAGGATCTACTGAAAATAATTTGACTTCATTAATTCATCAGCAAATATTTACGTTGAATGTTGAATACATTTATTCAGCAACAAATATTTATCAACTGTCTACTGTGTGCCAAGAACTGGGCTAGGGGCTGGAGATAGTTATAAACAAGACAAGACATGAATCCTGACTTTGTGGAAAATAGATTCTAGCGCGTCAAGACAGACAATAAACAAGCTCTCCTTTCACGATGGAAATTGAGCTTATTTTTGATTCTTACATCCAAATCACCCATGAAATATTAAACTTCCCCCCAAACAGGATATGCCTGAAAGCTCTGTAGTTCTGAGCCAATTCTCACGGTGTAAGAATTACAAGTTTCCAGGATTGTGCTGTAGGTTGCTTTCCAGGATGTTAAAAAGTACCAAAATGGGGTGCACAGGTGGTTCAGTGGTAGAATGCTCGGCTTCCAAGTGGGAGACCTGAATTAAATACCCGGAGCAAGTACCTCCACTACCCCCCCAAAAAAAGTACCAAAACGACCTCTTTTAAGGCAATATAAATAGCCATCTATTACTGAAGGTTTCCTATGTGCCAGGGTCTTTGTCTATATTATCTCTAATTCTTAGTGCAACCCTCAGTAAGGAGGGTATTATTATTATTAACCCCACTTTACACACAAGAAAACTGCAAATTACCTTAGGTCACAAAGATTTGAAATAGACGAGCCTTAATGGAATCTGGATACTCTGACATCACCCTGCCACCCTACTATATACAGAAATCCATCAAAAAAGAAAGGCAACATGATAAGTAAGAATTTTTAGAATGTTTCTTTAAACAATACGCCTTGCCCTTTACACTGAAGAGTGAATAAGTGTAAGGAAGAGAAATTAGGGAAAAGGTTGACCTGGGGAAAGAAAAGGTTAAAGCTAATGTTGTGGAAACAGTGACCATTGAGGGCCAAGCAGAAATGATAGAACATCTCAGAAAGTACAATGTAGATAGATATAAAAATAGAATTCATTCTACAAATGTTTGGTTCCCATACCAGCTTCTGAAAAGAGATCTTGAAGAGGTTGGGTAAGGAGAGAGGAACACAGGCCCAGTGCAGCTGCTGTGTGGGCATGCATTCAACGGAAGGCCTCTCCCACCAAATCCCTCTTTCCCTGTTCCCCACCTCTCAAAACTGAATTTGCAAATGGGTGCATGGTTGGTTCAGTGGTAGAATGCTCGCCCTCCATGTGGGAGACCTGGATTCAATTCTCGGACCATGCACATAAAAAAAAAAAAAAAAAAGGAACAGAAAAACTGAACTTGTCCTCTCCAGGCCCGGCCTCCAACAGGATTGCAAACTCTTTCCTTGCATGCTCAGTAGTGACCCTGGATCGGCCTCCCTGGCACATTCAGGCTGCCCCAGGCCATTCCATCAGGCCAGGCCTCCCCATGCCCTGAGCAGACCCACGCCACTGAGTCAGACCTCCATGAAAATCACATTCTCCACCTGTATCCACTTCCCTCCTGGTGCCTTCGAAGTGTGCAAAAGCTCAGCCTCCTGTGAGCTGAATTAAACTCCATGAGGAGGTCCTTGGGTGCCCACTCAGGGAGCCAGGAGGGAGAAAACAGTGTAATAACAGCAGGATCAGCCTTGCCTGTGAGGGGGTCCTTGAAAGTCAGATCTAATAACCCTTCATCTTTGCATCTGCCTCTGTGGGGCATCTTTCACTCTGTCTTGCCTTGCATACATCTTTCTCCTCCACAAGATAAGTTCCTTGAAGGCAGCACAGAGTAACTGCGTCACTGACATTCTCGAATGTTCCATAAGCTCCATTCTCTCATCTTCAGAGAAGAAGGAACCCAACTGAACAGCTGCTGTAAAAGGAACCTGCCCTTTGTGCTAAACTGCCCTCCTCACCCCACCCTCTATCCCACCTTTTCCTCTTTTTCTCACTTAATCCCTGCTGGATTTCTGTTAATCAGAACAAAAATGACATTGTGACCATACCCCATTATGGTGAATGGAAACACAAAGAACCGAACAGATTAAGCTAGTTGGAGTTTCCTGTCACATGTTCTACATATCAATGTCCCATTCACAGCTCTAAAAGTTATTGTGAGCTTTGGTCTCAAGTCAAAGTTATTTTATTAATTACCTTTATTTGTCCTCTTTAAAATACTGTAGCTGCCTATTATTTTTTTTATACAGAGTCCATATGATATCCATCTTCAGAAAAAATTCTGGAACTAGGACAGATATAGTTGATTCCTGGGCTACAGGGATAGCACTGGTATCTTAGAGGAAAGGGCATTAGGGTGTTCTCTCTAAGCCTTGATTTGTACAGAATTTACATTTTCAGGCTAGTGCCTGGAAAAACACTGTGAGATAGGTGAAATTTGTTTTCAATATCCTCTCTCTACCTCATGTCTGGAGTCTTCCACTGAGATGAAATAGTGTTAAGAGCTTGACCTCTGGTGTAAGACTGCCTGGGTTCAAATCCAAGCACTACGGTTTTACTAATTTTGTGACCTTGGGCAAGTTACTTGATCTCTCTGTCCTTCGGTTTCCTCCTGTGCGATGTGGGAATAATCATAGCTTGCCACAAGGATGCAATGGATTAATAAATGAAAAGTGCTTGAAACAGTGACTTGGAATCGGAACTTAGTGATAAATAAGTTTTGGGGTTTTGTTTTTTGTTTTTTACCACAGTACCACACCCAAATCAACTCCCCAAAAGCAGTGTCATAACTGTCCAACCCATCAGAGTCCTGGGCACGCTCTTCTACTCTTCTATCCTGCGTGTTCTCATCTCTTCTTCCAGTTACACTGTTTAACATTTGCACTGACACACAGCTGCTCTAGGTTCTTTCCTTTCTCAGCCCTTCCTCTTTTCACTTCCCTGTCTACTTTGCTCCACTGCTCCTTTGCCCTTGGTGCCCTTGCCTCCTTGCCTTTGCTGCCGCTCAGCTCTAGGTTTGGGCTGTACCCTCCAGCTGCAACTTGGCCTCCCCCGTCCTGCTCGACCAATGCCCACAGCCCATCCCAAAAGTGTCAGCCCCAGAGCTCTTCAGTCCCAGGGGGATTTGATATGATCAGTGCAGGATTCCTGACTGGCAGGGGGAGTAAGCTACGTTATAAGCCAAGCTATAAAGTCATGGTTCCTCAAAAGGACCATCATCAATATTGCCGGGTTTTGAAAATAGATGGTAATTCATATTTTAAAACTTAACTTATGTGTGAGACTAAAGCAAAAAATGTTTCTTTGGTACAAAATTTATAGTTTGACTAGTGCATTTCCTAATATAACTTATATGGACAGTTTAACTGAACACCATAAGTACATGGAATCTTGAATATGGCATGAGATTTTGTAGGTTTGTCCAGAGTGATGCCCCAATAAGTCCCAGAGGGATTTGAACAGTGAATAAAAAAGTATTTGCAAAGTCCCCTTGGGTGAATGGTGAGAAAAGGGGAAAATTCAACTTTCCCATTTGGAGAATTCCTGATATTCTCACAAGCAGTGGGGACAACCAAATCAATAGGCTGAGCCCTCAATCTTGGGGTTTGTTCCTTTGAAACTTATCTCTGCAAAGGATAGGCTAGGCCTACTTAAAATAAGAGTCACCCCCAGAGAACCTCTTTTGTTGCTCAGGTGTGGCCTCTCTCTCTCTCAGCCAACACCCTTCCCCTCTCTACATGGGATATGACTCCCAGGGGTGTAAACCTCCCTGGTAACATGGGACAGAAATCCTAGAATGAGCTGGGACTCAGCATCAAGGGATTGAGAAAGCCTTCTTGACCAAAAGGGGGAAGAGAGAAATGAGACAAAATAAAGTGGCAGTGGCTGAGAAATTTCAAACAGAGTCAAGAGGTTATCCTGGAAGTCATTCTTACATATTATATGGATATCCCCTTTTTAGATTAAGGTGCATTAGGCTAGAGGGAAGTGCTTGAAGCAGTAGAGCTGTATTCCAGTAGCCACGTTTCTTGACGATGATTGTACAATGATAGAGCTTTCACAATGTGACTGTGTGATTGTGAAAACCTTGTGTCTGATGCTCCTTTTATCTATGGTGTGGACAGATGAATAAAACATATGGATTAAAAATCAATAAATAATAGAGGGGAAAATGTAAAAAAAAAAAAAAAAAGTCGTGGTTCCTTTTACACTGAGAGTCTGAGATTCCCTGACTCTGCCCTTTGTCTGTTTCTCTGAGAACTTCACACATAGCGGCAAAAGCTTTGATCTTTAGCAGATGGGGCAGTGACCAACCCTCCTCAGTGAGGCTGTTGGGGAAAAACTAGCTCATGATGGTACATAAAATCCCCCATCACTGAATCTTCTCCCTTGCTTTGAGAATGGGCATAGCATACTCTGAAGGAGTAAATAGTCACTCCTCTCTTAATCACACCCCATCAGAGACAGAGAATCCACCGCTAATCTGGGTCAGACGTTTCCTCCAGCAACAACCTCTCTTCTCCCAGCATCGTCCTCCCCACCCCGCCCCAAAGGACATGGGGAGCTTACACATACACTGTCCTCACACTCTGCTCTCCCAAGGACAAAGAGAACTCCTCCCGTAACGGAGACCTGCTGTCCCCACATGGGTAATCACTCCAGGGTTAGGGAGTTGATGCAATAGGCAGACTTAGTCTGAGCATCTGGACAACAGGCTGGGATCAGGCAAAAGCTGACCCAGAGTTACATGAGCAGAGAATGAAGATCCACTTCAGGACTGGGTCAGAGGCCAGAACAGAAGTCCTCATCGGAAAAGTCAGTTGGAAAAGTCAAAATTCTAGGACTTCCAGCTAAGAATGAGGTCTCAACTCTGATTCTGAGTTCTTTATGTGTCCTATCAATTCAGTCCTTGAGTAAAGAGAGAAACTTGACCAGGTAACTGATATATGTATAGAGGCTTAGATTGTGCCAGTGCCTTACACATATTAATTTACTTAATCTTCACAAGAACCCACCCAAGTACATAAGATTACATCCCTATTTCACAATGAGGAAAGAGGCACAGAGCAAAAGGTGTCTTACTGAAGCTCACATGGCTTGGACAATTGGGTTCCAAATTCCATGCTCTTAACCATACCCCATACAATCTGGGTTCTAGGCCCAGTTCTGCAGTTGCCTAGCTTGGAAACCTAGGCTTATTTATTCTCTAAGCCTTCATACCCACTTCATATAGGATTGCTGTGAAAATTTAATAACACCACACATATAAAATGCTCAGCATGGTGCCTTAGTAGTAAACACACAATAAATGTTAGTTACTAACAATACCATCACCTTAGTACTAGATGCCAAATATTCCCAAATTCATGTGGCTAGAATTTGCCTGCCTCTCTCCCTTTCCCTTGCCTGTTTCCCTGGATAAGGGCTAGGGCCCACATGGCTCAGTTATTCCCACGCTGCCTCAACCTTAGTTCCCAGGCTAATGTGGACAAGTCCTTCATCTTGTTTGATCTTTAAAATAATCCTATAATGTCAGGAGTGCTGAGGCTTAGCAAAATTAAATACAAGACAATTCTTTCAGGTGCTAAGATTTCTGTAAATTGAGTAGAGAACTTTTTTTTCCCATTAGCAAAATAAATGTAACTTCAGCTTGTAATAAAGGGAAAGACAATCCACAATCCCACCATCATAACACAGCAGTGATATTCATTTTATATATATTTTTATGTATTACTTCTCAGACATTATCCATTTACAGAGACTGACTTTTCCCATAATGATTCACTGCCTACATGGAGCCTAAAATGTAGCTCTACTCACTTCAGTGGGGGAATTCACTGAGTACCCACAGAGGGACTCTGGAGTAAGTATGGCATAGATTTAAAATCACCAAATTATAACTACACTATATAATGAGTAAAACAAGCATCCTTTTGAATGCATCTCTTTGAAACTGGGTTTCTTAATCTAAACTACACTCTATCTGAATTCTCTACTGTAAACTGTTGACACTGTCTACACATAAAATCTACTCATACATTCTTTGCTGAATAAATATTCAGTCAACCAAAACCAAAGTTAAACTATGAACTCTATCCTGTGACTTTTTCTCCTTTACATCATTGAGCACATCAAGTCTCATTTTTACTTTAACAGTGTTTTTTTTTTAAGTTAAAAGATTTTCAGAAACAAGGATCTCATATAATAAAATGTTATAGAGTGGTAAAATATTGTGAACATCCACTGTCATTCTGGAGATTGACACCCAGAGCAGCCTCGTATAGATTATGGGCTGGGGAAAGTTAGAGGAAGAATGGGGGGGGGGCAGGGGGACCTAGTGATTAGAACACACAGCTAGGCTTAGGTGTCCTCCCATCTCCCCCCCTCCCAATGTCTGAAGCTCAGTGCTGTCTTTCTCCATTTTGTCCTTTTCTGGTCTGATCATCAAAAGACATATTTCACTGATATCATTTAAGGCTGATCTCCTACACACACAGCTGGCTGGGGCGTGTTGGCATGAATACGTAGAGATCTATAAGAAACAGACCCTCATTCTGGAACCAACAATTCAGTCAGGACATGATGTTAATAATCAGAAGACCTGGGATCGGTTCCTGGCCTCTTTATTTACTAATGTATTTACCATAAACAATTTATTAAAATCCTTTGTAAAACAGGGTTAATTAATAATAATAATCATAAATCTACACCTGTTTTAAGGACCAACAGGGATAAATGATATTCAGAAAATTATTTATGTTAATATAGAATATATACACAACTCAAAATACCACCTCCAAGATTTTTGTCTTTGTGATAGTTAGGTTCAGGTGTCAACTTGGCCAGGTGAAGGTACCTAGTTCTGTTGCTGTGGATATGAGCCAATGGCATGTGAACCTCATCTGTTGCTCATTACATCTGCAATCCGCAGTCAGCTAGAAGGCGTGCCTGCTGCAATGAGTGATTTTTTATTTAATTGGCTGGAAGCTTAAATGAGAGAGCTCAAGGTAGCACAGCCCAAGCAGCACAGCATACCTCATGTCAGCACTCACAGCTCAGCCCAGGCCTTTGGAGATGCAGAAAGGAATTACCCTGGGGAAAGTTGTTGGAACCCAGAGGCCTGGAGAGAAGGCAAGCAGATATCACCCTGTGCCTTCCCACATAAGAAAGAACCTCAGCTGAAAGTTAGCTGCCTTTCCTCTGAAGAACTATATGTTAACTTAATAAATTCCCTTTTATTGAAAGCTAATCAGTCTCTGGTGTCTTGCATTCTGGCAGCTAGCAAACTAGAACAGATACCTTAACTCCAAAGAAAGGGTCGATGATGTTTCTCTCTCAGCTGGGAGGCACATGGCAATGTCTGCTAGCTCTCTCTCCTCATTTCATAAAGCTTCCTTGGGGGTGTTTCCCTTTTGCATCTCCAAAGATCTCTGGCTGTTGCACTCTGTTGGCACTGAGCTTTTTCCAAAATGGTTCCCTCTTAAAGGGCTCCAGTAAGCAAACTCACCTTGAATGGGTGGAGACACATCTCCATGGAAATCATCTAATCAAAACTTACCACCCACATTTGCGTGGTCATATCTCTAGGTAAATAGTAAAAAAGATTCCACCCAGCAACATTGAATGAGGATTAAAGAGCAAGGCTTTTCTGGGGATATGTGACAGTTTCAAACCAGCACAAATGGTCAATTAACAAAACCTGAATAAGATCTGTAGATTATGTAATAGTATTGAATCAATATTAATTCTTTGATTTTTTAATAACTGTACCATTGCTATGAAAGAGAATGTCCTTATTTTTAAGAAATATACAGGGAAATATTTAGGGGTAAAGAGACAAACATCTGCAACTTATTCCTAAATCTTCCAAGGAAAAACTTATATGTATATAATATATATGAATATATAATATGTACATATGTGTATATATATACATATAAAAACTTACATGTATATAATATCTATATGAATATATAATATGTATGCATATAAATATATGTATGTGATGAAAATGAATATGGCAAAATGTTAACAGTTCAAGACTCTGGGTGAAGGATATGAGATTTCTTTGTACTATGTTTTTTTTATACTTTAATTGATATATCTTCATGCACATACAGTCCATCCAAAGTACATAATCAATGGTTCACAATATCATCATATAGTTGTGTATTCATCACCATGATCATTTTTACAACATATGCATCACTCCAGAAAAATAAGAAAAAAATCCATACTGTAACAGTCCTCTAAGCTTGAAGTTATTAAAAAAAAAAAAAAGGATGACAGTGAGGAGGGCAGTTGAGAGCAGACAAGTAAAAGAGGAAGAGGTGGTGGTTCTAGGCCAGGCTGGTTAGAAGAGGAAGAGGGGGGAGTTCCAGATGTGCTGCAAGAGGAGCCCTGACAAATGAGGCACCATCTCCCCACAGACAGATGAGACAGGAGGACACGAGACATTGATTCTTTGCTAAATCAGGACTGTTTACCATTCTGAAAAAAAAAAATCCCATTATTTTTGCAAATAAAGCAAACTATGGATTTTCATGTTAGGATAAATAACCAGGTTTTCTGGTTTCTTGCTACGTTAGGAGATCTCATTAAGGCCATTATGTTCACATATGATGAAAAACTCCTTGTAGTTAGGGCTAGATTTTAGAAGCACATGTCAGCTGAGCTGTCATTCCCTCTGGAACATAGCAGATAGAGTCTGAAGCGTACAACCAGTGGAATGGAAAAATGTAATTCTTTGTGTTTGTGTCAACTAGTGCAGTCACCTGGACATGTTCCCAGCAGAATGCCCTTTGTACAGACTTAAAACTATAACCGCAGATGTACATAAAAGCTGTTTTGCAAAATTATACCAATCAGCATGAGCTGAATAGGGGCTGTTCAAATTATATTTGAAACCCAAGAGATGCCTAAAATCCTCCTGTGACTAAATGCAATCGTCTCATTTACCCCTTCCCATCTCCCTAACCAATATCTTAGAAAAAACAAAACTGAGGTTCACAAAGGTCAAGCATTTCCCCCATGGTCACACAACTAGTTGATAGCAAAGCCTCAATTTCTTGACCTGAGACTTTCTGCTCTTTCTAATACTCTACTACATTTCCCCTTTCTTACTTCCCAACAGGGGAAGTATTTTCTCTCAGCAGAAACTGACCCTGCCCATAATTACAGAGATAGGCATAATAACTCTAAGGATAACACCTTCCCCTTGCAGGAATTCTTTCAGGATTGGGAATGCAACAGAATTTGGGCAAATAAAATCTATATACAAGCTTTCTGGGGGATTCTGGAAAAGGGTTGGGGGAGTAGTTTTAGAAGCCAGGCCTTTTCTCCAGCCTGTACACTGATAAGTTATGGAAGAGACCTCACTGCTAATGACCACCGTCCTAGGACACAAGTGTGATCTGTCTTGGGATAAAGTGATGTTGTACATAGCAGAGGAGAACTGTGGAATGAACATGATTCTCAGTAACTGCTTCTATCCACTTATATTCTGGACCCCCTCTTGTTCTACAAAGATTCTGCTTCTACAATTATTGCTAGTTCACTTTCTCTTTACTATCAATAGCTCCCTTTCTCTGATTATTTCCATCTGTGTTCAAATGTGCATTGGATTCCTTCGTATTAAAACAAAACAAACCTCCTTAGACACTCTACATTCTCTCCCAGTTACAACTTTCTGTCTATACTTTTTCACCTTTCATCACTTTTTAACCCATTCTAGTGTAGCTCCTGTCATCACTCTTCTTATAGAACTGCTCTTGTCAAAGTCATCATTGACCTCCATCTTGCCAACTCCAATGGACATGCTTCTGATCTTACTTTTCTTGACCCCCCCAAAAGGATTTAAATTGGTTCAGTATCCCCTCCTTCTTGAATACTTTCTTATCTTGGCTTCCCTGACTCCACACTTGCCTGGTATTTTTGTTACTTCACTGGTTGCTGCTTCTTTTACTCCCAAACGCTGCCTTCTTCTCCTCCAATGAATTTCTAATTCCTCAAGGCTTGGGCCTAAAATTTCTACTCTTCCCTATTCCTTCTCTTCCCATATTCATTCAGCATTCCATTTGGGCAGTGTTCATGCAATATCCAATATTCACTGATTTTCTATTGTATGCCATACACTGGTCTAAGTGGTCGATATAAGGCAATGAACAAGCTAACAAAGACGCTGCCTTTTTGAAGCACACACTCTAGTGGAAGAGAGAAAACATAAAAGAGAGAGTACTCAATCAACAACAAAATAAAGGTCTAATATAATGTTAGGTAGGATTAAGTGCTATGAACTAAAGGCCATGTAAGTAGATAGTGACAGTGATGCTATTTTTCAATTGGGTGGCCAGCAAAGGACTCTTGAGGAGGTAGACATTTACTTCAGGGTAAAGTGCAGTGTGAGAGAGATGAGTTAAAGGATGACTCCAAATTCTTGGTTTGAATGATAGGAAGAATGATGATGCTATTTATTGAGATAAGAAAGAGTAGGGGAGAAGAAGATTTACCAGGGGAAAATCAAGAATTCTGTTCTGGATGTTGTATTAGCTTCTTACAGCTGCTGTAACAATACACCACAAAGCGGGTAGCTTAAAACAATAGAAATTTATTCTCTCACGGTTCTGGAGACTAGAAGTTCAAAATCAAGGTGTTGGTAGGGTTATGCTCCCTCTGGAGAATCCAGGGAGGAATCCTTTCTTGCTTCTCCCTAGCTCTTATGACTCCTGGCAATTTTGGCATTCCTTGGTTTTCCTTGACTTGTAAATGCATCATTTCAATCTCTGTGTCTGTCTCTACATAGCCTTCTTCTCTTGTGTCTATGTGCCCTCTCCTTTTCTTATAAGGACACCAGTCATTGGACTCAGGTCCCACCATAATCCAGCTTGATTGCATGTTAACTTAATCATGCCTGCAAATACTCCATTTTCAAATAAGGTCACATTCACAGGTACCAAGGTTAGGACTTGAACATATCGTTTTTTGGGGGGGAGGGGGGACACAATTTAACCTAAAAAGGACAAAATGCATAAAGATGAGACATTGAGCTTCATAATAGTTGGGGGTGTATTAAGGGATAGTTTGGATGTACTGAGTTCCTCGTGTAGCTCCTCTTGTAGACCTCCTTCTTCAGGTCTCAGGGAGACCTTCCCTGACCACTCTGTCCCTGAGAACATCCCATCTGCCACTCCCACCTAGATAGTCATTTTCACACCCCTATCTTATTGTCATTATATTATCATAATCTGTAGTAATGAAATTTGATTATTGTATGGCTAAGCCCAATAAAAATACGTCTTGGGAGAACAAGAACCTTGTCTGCATCTCTTGGCACCACAGAGGAAGGGCTCAAAGAATATTTGATGAGTGAATGAAAGGTAGGTCTGTCCTCTGGAGAGGTCATAAGAACTGAGTTCTTTTTCGGAGCTCAGTCAGTCACTAACTATATTGCTTTGGTATTTTCTCAATTTTAAAAGTAGTCTGATTAGATTATTTCAAGACGCTAATTTGTCCACTTGGAAATTAAATTTTAAATCCAGATTTTCATTCATTTTGCCTGACTAAATTGTACCTAGGTCCTCATTTTGGTAAAAATAATGCCAAAGAACTTTCTGATGCAGAATGAGCAAGACACTATAAACCAGAGGAATCCTGAAGAGTTTATTGTTCCCTTGCCTGCCCACCCCTTCCATCCAAATCCTCAGTTCAAAATATGCATCATTCTACAGACTATACTCCAAGACCCGGGGAAAACAATTGGAAAGAATAAGAAGTTCTTTTCCTGCAACATTATTGAGCTCTTAATCAGCAGTAGAACGTATGCCTTTCAGATAATTACTACATTTCACATGTATTAGAGATTTATTTGCATATTAAGTCAAAACCCTGTGAGGTAGATTTAAATACTCCCCTTTGATTGATGAAGAAAATGAAGCTCAGGGAGAGAAAAACTGATTTGCTCTTCATTCCAAGAATTGGCAAGTGGCAGAAGGAAGATTGGAATATACATCTGCTTTCCACTCTGTTGTGTCTTCCACTACACTGTAGATGCCTATAGTTGTTGGCAAAACCTTGTTGGGTATAATCAGTTTCCAGTGGATTCAGGTCTACTTGTGATTCACCATATGAAAATATCAGAAATGCTCTCTTAGAACCCAGTGTTCAAGAAACTGACAATTTACTTTCCAACATCTGGAAAATCCTATCGCAAAACTGTTAACTGCTATGTAATTTAGCTAGGTGGGGTTAATGTCATGGAAACTATCAAGTTGTTTACAGAGGGTAGAAAAATTTCCCTTCTGAAATAAGATTTCCCAGGGCTCCTTCCTGAGAAGAGAGAGATGCCAGAAATATTTATTCCCCACATAACTAGGCATTGGGAGATCCCCCACTATCCTTTGCATTCCTCTTCCTCAATAATTTTTGAAGTCTTCACTTTCAAAAGAATCATGCTCTTTCTTAATAAAGGAATCCTTTGCCCACCAGATGTCCTTATAAGAGAACAGGGTCTCTCACTACTAGAGCAACAATGTGGGTATACATGTATGTGTGTGTGTTTGTGGATGAGGATATGATAATCATGTATCATATGAAATAACATATATGAAAATATATAAAGCTGTACATAGAAAAATAGCATGGGGCATGATTTTGAATGTATAACTTTTGCCTTTTTTTTTTTCTTTTGACCTAAAAATCAGTTAGGACTGATATAAGTCAGGAAGAGAGGAAAGAACACTGTAGATGTGGTGTACTCATTTCCTCTCCCTTCCACCCCCATTCAGTTTGTGTTGTTTTCCTTTGAAAGTAAAGTTGGCATAGAAAGAGG
The DNA here is from genome assembly GCF_023851605.1 of Tamandua tetradactyla. Lineage (NCBI taxonomy): Eukaryota > Metazoa > Chordata > Mammalia > Pilosa > Myrmecophagidae > Tamandua > Tamandua tetradactyla. Next base: position 78,357,474 of record NC_135340.1, read on the forward strand.
GATTGGGGTGCTGTGAAGAGAGGAGGGATTCATTAGTTTTTTTCTTACCTACCAATAAAATGATCAAGGCAGGCTAAGAACTAAAGCATCAATAAAAAAAGACCCTGAATAGAAAAACGAATAAATACATTTATTTTGTACAAAGCGACTGCAGGCACCCGAAGGTCCCGTCAGAGGAGCAGGAGGGAGCCCAGCAGCAGCTCGCCCCGGCCCAGCTCGCGGTCTCGCTCCAGGCCGCGGCCCTTGTGCTTGGCCTTGACGCGCACGGCCATGCGGCGCACCTCGTCCTCCGTGAGCCCGTCAAAGCAGAAGTCCTGCTCGAACACCGGGTCGCGACTCCGCCCGACCACGGCGCTGCGCCGCTTGCGCGTCTCGCCCGGCGACTGCAGGACGAAGCTGAGGCGGCAGCCGAGGGCGCGGGCTCCCTCGGCACCCCCGGCCATGCCCTCCGCGCGCAGCAGCCGGATGCGGAGGCGCCCGCTGCCCGGGCAGTAGTCGGCGGCCAGGCGCAGGACGCCGCCGGCGCGACCCAGAGCCACGGTGCCCTCGGCCTCCAGCCGCTCGGGCCGCGGGACCAAGAGTGGCGGCGGCGGCGGGGATTCAGAGGGGCCCGGGGTCGGCGGTCCCGAGCAGGCGCCGCGCTCTGCGTCTGCGTCCCCGTCCCCGCCGGAGACAGAGCGGGAGCCGGCCGGGTCGCGACGCCTCCGGGTTCTCAGCGCGCGGCCCAGCAGCCGGTCGGTGGCGCGCAGGAGGCGGCGGCGGCGGGGCCTCGAGGGGAGGGCGTCCCGGGGTGGGTGGGGACTGCCGGTAGCCGCGGGGGTGGCGGTCGGAGCTCCGCCGGGGGTTCGCTGCCAGCTCTTGGGCGCGCAGGGAACGTCACCGCCGCGGACAAAGTTTTGGCCACTGGCCGGGCGACGGACAGCGGGTGGCCGCAGGAGCACGGCAGCGCCGGGGTCCCCGAGGAAGAGTGACTCCTTGCGGCGGGTGTGCGGGCTCTCGAGCAGCGCGCAGAAGCCGTAGGCGGTGCGCACGCGGGGCAGGTGCGGCAACGAGAGCGCGGCCTGAGAACGTGGGTCCCAGTCGGTGCGGCCGGCGCCCTCGGAGGGGGGCCACAGGTCCGACTCGGCAGCGCACCGCCGGGGCAAGGTGGTGGCCAGGAGCGGTGACTCGGGCGTGTAGGTCGCGGGCATCCGAGGTGGGATGCAAAATTTAGGGATGCGGTCGGGAGTGAGCACGTTGGCGTAGGCGGGCTCCGGAACAGCACTGCCCACGGCGGAGGCGCGGAGTCTCCCGAGGAGCCCCATGCTCCGAGCGGGGGCCGGGCGTAACGGGAAGAAGCGCTCCTGCAGAGATGAGAGGCTGCTGAGTTCTCGACGCTCGGGACTGCTGGACCCCTCCCCCTTGACTCTTTGGACCGAGGAGCCCAGTATCATGTGCCAGACCGAGAGGAGCTCTCCCGCACCCACAAACCCGACCCTCCTTCCATTCATTGATACTTTAAAAAAAATAAACGAATAAATAGAAATAGGACCTTTCCTCTTCTTCAGTCACTTAGGCACTCGTAAGCTCAGTGCCCTCGGCCTCCCGGTCCTGCCCGGCGTGCTTGCACTGCTGCTGGACAGTGGTGCTCCTCTCTTATAACCCGCAGCCGGAGCCCCGCCTAGCTGGCAGGGAGCCAGCGGACAGTCCGCCTTCCCGCCATCTCCTCCCACCGACGCCGGGAACCATGAAGCGGACACCCTCTGGTCTGCCCTGGACTATGCACCTGTGCACAGGCCCGGGAGCGTGCCGGTGAAGCGAGGGCGCCTAGTCGCCCTGCCAAGGAAGAATTGGCAGTAGAAAGTGATTGCTGCCTCTTGGAAAAGGTGAAGCAGGATGAGGAAACAGGAAGTTCCTTTGACTAGGAGCTAAATCCCTTCACCCTGCCAGTCACCTACTCCCCTAGGGGTTTCTGTTTTCCTGCCCGGTTCTATACACCCACCGTGTGCGGACCATTATGGTTTCCTTGGCATTCATGTCCTCACTGACTTACACGTGTCTCCTGCTGGACTGTGGCCTCCTTAAGCGCACAGGGCCTGGCTCAGTCGATGTCCTCGGTTTTGATGAAGTGGGTGAATTAATATATGCAAAAGTTCCTGAATGACTGCAGGCTCTGCATGTCCATCTTGAATGTCATAGGGCTCATGCCCTAAAAACAGCACTTGATGTTTCCACTGTTAGCCACTTTTTGCTCTACTATGGAAAGATGCTAGTTGGAAAGCACATTACCAGAAGTCTAGTTGCCTCTTTTCATCCCCTTTCATTTCCCAAGATGAGAAAAGCCCAGAGGATTTGAAGAAATTCCATAAGGATGAAGTAGACCTAGTTAGTGGCAGAAACTGTAGCTTGTCAATGCCTACTTTGCATGCTTTTTTTTTTTTTTTTATTTTTTTATTTTTTTTGCTTTTGCTTTTTTAAATTTTTTTATTAATCAAAAAAAAGAAAAGAAATTAACACAACATTTAGAAATCATTCCATTTTACACATGCACTCAGTAATTCTTAGTATCATCACATAGATGTATGATCATCATTTCTTAGCACATTTGCATCGATTTAGGAAAAGAACTAGCAAAACAGCAGAAAAAGATATAGAATGTTAATATAGAGAAGAGAATTCAAATAATAATACTAATAAAAAATATATATATAAAAAAGGAAAAAAAAACAAAAACAAAAGATACAAACAAACAAACAAAAAACTATATTTCAGGTGCAGCTTCATTCAGTGTTCCAACATAGTTACATTACACTTAGGTATTATTGTGCTGTCCATTTTTGAGTTTTTGGATCTAGTCCTGTTGCACAGTCTGTATCCCTTCAGCTCCAATTACCCATTATCTTACCCTGTTTCTAACTCCTGCTGGTCTCTGTTACCAATGATATATTCCAAGCTGATTCTCGAATGTCGGTTCACATCAGTGGGACCATACAGTATTTGTCCTTTAGTTTTTGGCTAGACTCACTCAGCATAATGTTCTCTAGGTCCATCCATGTTATTACATGCTTCATAAGTTTAGTCTGTCTTAAAGCTGCATAATATTCCATCAGAGGTATACGCCACCGTTTGTTTAGCCACTCGTCTGTTGATGGACATTTTGGCTGTTTCCATCTCTTTGCAATTGTAGATAATGCTGCTATAAACACTGGTGTGCAAATGTCCGTCTGTGTCTTTGCCCTTAAGTCCTTTGAGTAGATACCTAGCAGTGGTATTGCTGGGTCGTAATCCATTCTGCCATTCTATGTCTTTTGATTGGGAAATTCAGTCCATTAACTTTTAGTATTATTACTGTTTGGATAATATTTTCCTCTACCATTTTGGCTTTTGTATTATATATATCGTATCTGATTTTCCTTCTTTCTACACTTTACTCCATACCTCTCTCTTCTGTCTTTTCGTATCTGACTCTAGTGCTCCCTTTAGTATTTCTTGCAGAGCTGGTCTCTTGGTCACAAATTCTCTCAGTGACTTTTTGTCTATAAATGTTTTAATTTCTCCTTCATTTTTGAAGGACAATTTTGCTGGATATAGAAGTCTTGGTTGGCAGTTTTTCTCTTTTAGTAACTTAAATATATCATCCCACTGTCTTCTAGCTTCCATGGTTTCTGCTGAGAAATCTACACATAGTCTTATTGGGTTTCCCTTGTATGTGACAAATTGTTTTTCTCTTGCTGCTTTCAAGATCCTCTCTTTCTCTTTGACCTCTGACATTCTAACTAGTAAGTGTCTTGGAGAACGCCTATTTGGGTCTATTCTCTTTGGGGTGCGCTGCACTTCTTGGATCTGTAAATTTAGGTCTTTCATAAGAGTTGGGAAATTTTCAGTGATAATTTCTTCCATTAGTTTTTCTCCTCCTTTTCCCTTCTCTTCTCCTTCTGGGACACCCACAACACGTATATTTGTGCGCTTCATATTGTCATTCAGTTCCCTGATCCCCTGCTCAAGTTTTTCCATTCTATAGTTTCTGTTTCTTTTTGGAATTCAGATGTTCCATCCTCCAGTTCACTAATTATAGCTTCTGTCTCTTTAGATCTACCATTGTAGGTATCCATTGTTTTTTCCATTTTTTCTTCTTTGTCCTTCACTCCCATAAGTTCTGTGATTTGTTTTTTCAGATTTTCTATTTCTTCTTTTTGTTCAGCCCATGTCTTCTTCATGTCCTCCCTCAATTTATTGATTTGGTTTTTGAAGAGTTTTTCCATTTCTGTTCGTATATTCAGCATTAGTTGTCTCAGCTCCTGTATCTCATTTGAACTATTGGTTTGTTCCTTTGACTGGGTCATATCTTCAATTTTCCGAGCGTCATCCATTATTTTCTGCTGGTGTCTGGGCATTTGATCAGATTTCCCTGGGTGTGGGACCCGGCTGGTTGAAAGGTTTTTCTGTGAAATCTCTGGGCTCTGTTTTTCTTTTCCTGCCCAGTAGGTGGCGCTCGTGGCGCTCGTCTGTCTGCGGGGCCCACCAGTAAAAGATGCTGTGGCTCCTTTAACTTGCCAATCTGAATCTCGCAGTTGGCCCAGGAAACCACGTGTGGAGGGGGAGGTTGCCGGCCGCCGCGGCTTGGGGGAGTGCTGGTCCAAATTGCCCAGCTGGCCCGAGACACCAAGCGTGGTGGGAGGGCCCTGCTATCCAACGTTCCCAGTCAGACCGGGGAGCCACGTGCGTGGAGGGGACCCCAGTCGCCAGCCGCCCCAGCCGGGAAAACATGCTCCCCTCAGGTATCTCACCACAGCGGATTCTCCCTGCCCATTCAGCCATTCCAGAATGGGGTACGCTGTCTTTTTGGTCTCTGTCGTGGCTCCGGGAGCTGTTTCGTATTGTTTCTGTTTCTTTAGTTGCTTTTCTGGAGGAGGAACTAAGACCCGCGCGTCTTACTAAGCCGCCATGTTCTCCGGAAGTCCTACTTTGCATGCTTTGCTTCTTGTTATCTGAAATGCCCTTTCTCTGCTTTTTCTCTTTGTAGGAACTCTCATTTTCCATAATTCAGCCCAGACATCATCCCCTTTAGGAACCTTTACTTAGCTCTCCAACTAGAGTCTATCAATATCTCCTCATTCCTTCCATGCTTTAGGTATCACCACTGTTGCATTTTGCACACTGCTTTGGGTGTCTTGGTTTATAGTTTTGTTGCCCCCTAGACTGAGTTTTTTGAAGGCAGAGCTGGGGCAGCTAAACCAGAGTGGAGTTTGGGAATCTGTTATGAATATATGTAAAATAAGATAGAAGTCCTAAGATCCAGACCCTAGGTCTGCCTCCATCCCAGCTGCCATATCCAAAGGACAAGCCTGGCTATCTTATTCACCTCTTATCCAATTCCAGCACCTGGGGATACAATGCTAGGCAAACAGTAAGTGCTCAGTAAACATCTGTTGAATTATATTGTGTTGAGCCTTATCGAGCATCCAGGTCTTATGAGTGTCAGGTGCTTTCAACCACATAATTCTCTATTATTCTATTATTTGTTTCTCAAAACAAACCAGTGAGGTAGACAATGTTTCTATTTTCCAGATGAAAAACTGATCCTCAGATTAAGGGTCATTCAAATTATGAGTCATCAAGGACATAATCCACATATTCTAAATTCTGGTCTTTTTTGCTCATTTATTCTCTCTTCTTTCATTTCTTCCTTCCTCTTTTCCTCTTTCCCATCCCTCCCTTCTTCCTCCGGCCACCCACTCAGCTCAGTATAATTCACTGTCTATTGTGTGTCCAGCATTGAGACCTGTATAGCACATTACACCCAGGAAGTTAATTTTTAAAACAACTCAGTCTACAATTAGCTATTTTCCGTCATCTTTGCTTTGGAATAGGCGCTATTATTATAATCTTTTCAGGTGAGGAGAATTAATGTTTTCCATGGATTAATAATAAATGCTTTTATCCTGAACTGATCACTGTTCCATACTATGTGCTCCTTAGATGGGGCAAGTATGATTTAATAGGCAGTGACTGGGCCCAAGGAGCCATAGCCATTCCTGCTGAAGCCAGTCTGTAGGCTGAGGCATCCCTCAGGTCTCTGGCTCATTTTCCTGTGGTTCATCTAGGTAATCTGAAGGTGTGATGACAAATGGTCTTTCCTAAAGCAGCAGACACCTGCATTATGTCCTGCAGCTGGTGCCAACTCACTTCAAATTAAACTTCATTGAAAATGGCTTTCACTCTCCCAAGGGCTTTTTGTGAGATTAACCCAAAGAAATTTCATCAGTGGGTTAATGACAGTGAAAGTAAGTCGTGGATTTGAGTGCTTGCACTTACAAGCACTTCCATGGTCACAGAACAACAAAAGCATGGCTATAAATACAGTATCTAGAGGGCTTTTTCATACCATTATTTTTCCATGAATCAATATTCTACAAAAGGGATAGTAAGATACAGGGAAATTAAACTATTTACCCAGGGACACAATCCAGCCATTCATTAATTTAAACCCATAGCGGAGTACTGTACACACAGTTAGAGATCTGGATTCCTTCCTGATTCCTAAATCACTTTAGGAAAAAGTGAAAAACACCTCAGTGGAAAACAGCTTCAGCTGTTTCATTATTTTGTGCCTTATGACTATATAAGGTGCATTACTGTTTTGTATTCAAAGCTTCAAAAATTATTATTACAAGGGAACTATCCCATTAGTAACATTAGCATTTACTGAACACTCACTATGTACTGGATAGAAATCATGTTGAATGCTTCATATACTTTATCTCATTTAATACTTAAGTCATTAAGAAGATGGAATAGTAACCTTCTTTTAAAGATACAAAAACTGAGGCTCCCAGAGAATCAACATTACCCAACTCTCACATCTTGTAAGGATACAGCTGGACTCAAACCTAGATCCACCTATCTCATTATCTTGTGTGCATATAACCACTTTCCTACAGTACTCCCCTCAAAGCTATTTCTCCCATCTCTATGGGACCATAGTTTAGTTTGCTAAAGTTGCAGAAATGCAACATACCAGAAATGAGTTGGCTTTTACAACAGGAATTTATCAACTGACAAGTTTACAGTTCTGATTCCAAGAAAATGTCCAAATCAAGACATCAACAAGTGATGCATTCCACCTGAACACCAGCTACCAGCCATCTGGGAGTCTTCTGTCAAATGGCAAGACACATGGCAACGTCTGCTAGTATCTCCCTTCTCTCCCAGCTTTCACTGCTTCCAGCTTCTGGTTTCAGCAGCTTCCTCTCTGTTTCTGAGGTTCTCTCTCAGCTTCTCTGTCTTTTCTTTTTCATTTTGTTAAAAGCTACAAGGAGAAGCCAGGCTGCACTTTTCATATTTAATTTGGATACCTCCTCTGCTAAACATCCAAGCTTGTCACATTCAAATTTTGTCTTCCATCCGACATCAGTACTCAACTTTATCAGGTTCTCTGCCACTTTAAAACAAGAATCTCCTTTCTTCCAGTTGGCAGTGACATATCCATCATTTCTAAGACCTCCTCAGAAGAACCTTAAGCATCCATATTTCTACCAATTATCTCTTTGCAGCAATCTAGCCCTTTTCTATCAAGCTTCTCAAGTTCTTCCAGAATCTGTCCCTTATCCATTTATAAAGTTGTTTCAGCATATTTGGAATTTGCAGTCGTAGCACCCCATTCTTCAGGTACCAAAATCTGTTTTAGTTCACTAAGGCTGCTGAAATGGGCTGGCTTTTAACAATGGGGATTTGCTAGTTTACAAGTTTACAGTTCTGAGGCCATAAAAATGTCCAAATCAAGGTAACAGCAGGCGACCTGGTAATGCTGGACTACTCTGTCAGATGGCAAGGCACAGGTCAATGTTTGCTGGTCATTTTCTCCCAGGTTTTACTGCTTTCAGCTTCCAACTGCTCCATCCATGGCTTTCTTTCTGAGCTTCTGTTCATTCTACCTTTCATCTTCTTATAAAGAACTCCAGTACCAAACCATGATAGACCAGATAAAAGAAAAAGAGACCTTGTTCAAAGGCCTTGACTTGAAACTTACACCTTACTGATTAAACTAGACCCTGATATATTAAAGCATTAGATTGTCATAAGCAGAAAACTACTAGTTATATTAGTGCTATACGATTATAAGCAGAATCCTTGTTCTCCTAGGAAGTGTATTCATTCTCTTCATTTACACCATTGCTTAAAAAGGGATTCTAAGTGATTTATGTAACAAAAACACAGGCAATTTATCAACCACTACAGCCTGACCAGGAAAAAGGTTAAAGACCGAGTAAAGAACCTTGAAGAAGGTCACGAAGTGTCCATATCTACACCCCTGGAATGGGGAGGGCAAATGTGAAGGCCTGGGATGGTGAGAAGTCCTACAGGAGAACCTCTCTTTCCACTGGCTTCAGAAAGCCACTGAAGAACCAGCCCGAATGTCCACTGGTACAGGGCCATATCCAATTGCCCTGGTCTTGGTCAGGGACCCTTTTTCTGTGATCTTCCTTCAGAGTGAAAATGGAGAGTGCAGCAAATTTCGGAGTCTCTCAAACTTAGGTTCACAATCTTGGCTCTGCCATTTTTTACATGTGTGGCCTTGGCCAATTTAGTAAAACCCTCCCAGAGAACGATCTCATCTATTAAATGAGAGTAACCATAGCTATTACCTGCATTTTGTGAGGATTACAGATAGGGTACAGAAAGGACATAGCAGGGCTTAGTAAATTCTGGTTATTACTACTAAAATAGTTTATTTGGATTAGGTTGCCCATGATAAACTTTCAAAACTATTTCGTTTCCTACAGCACATTAAATCAACTATGAAAGTATATCTTTTGAAAAACAGCTTTTGAAAACTGTGTAAAAAAACTGTACAAGAAAAACTTGTTCCTTAGCCGCAAGAGAAGAGCCATAGCAAATTGCAGATTGCTTAATATTAATATAATTAAATGTTTATTGAGTTAACAGATGAGAATCAAGACTAATCAAATAAATCGCCATTTATTTAATGTGTCTGGACTCTGGGGTGTGTCTGGACTCTGGGACTTCCTATCTTTATCTTTTCAGACAACTGACTTGTCTAATTTGTGGCCATCTTCTAAAAGTCTTTAGCTCATTAAGCTTTTTTCCTTTGATGTTGGGAATGAGAAAACTTCTAAGCATTTTTACAAATACTGAGCTTATTTAATCCTCACAACAGTTACATCAATCTTCTACTCATTTTACAGATGATGAATTAGAGACTCAGAGGCACTAAGTGTTTCATTCACAATCACACAACTAGAACTTGCCTGAGAGATTGTTTAGACCCTGGCCTTGTCCCAAAATCTTATGCTTTTCCCCCAAAACAATTATTTCACTGGCTTATTACCCAGGGAATATATAAAATATATTGAAAGTTAGTTTCTTAGAGCAACTCAGCAAATTGTCGTGACGAAGTGTGAAGTGACTCACAGAGTTGTAGGCAAGTCTTTGTGTATCATCTCCTTCTAGTTACTCTCTTCTGCTTGAAATGCCCTGAAATGAAGCTGTTACATGGAGTGTTTGCTGCAGTTTCTTTTCTGACAATGTCCACCTTCCCTAGTGATATATTCAATCTGCATGATGCAGGGTCACTTCACATCTCTTTGTGCACGTCTTTTGGTGCTGTGTGAAGTCAGCCTCCACTGTCACCTTCCTTCAGCCTGTTCCCTCCCACTGCTACCAGAAGGAACTGAAACACAGACCTGATCAGGTCACTCCCCCACTTCATAGCCATCTATGTTATCCCATCAACTTCAGGACAAAGGCCAAACTCCTTTGCTGGGGTCCAAGAACCCTCAAGATCTGGCCCCTCCCCTCCTATGCCTCTAGCCTCATCTCCTGCTTTACCTGCTTTATCCTGCTGTCTTCAGTCACAGTGCTGGCTGTTCCCTAAAGCACTAAATATCATGCCTTTCCTTATGCTGTTCCCTCTGCTGGGAGAACCCACCTCCCATCTGCTTTCATAAGTCCTATTTGTTCTTTAAAACTCAGTTCAAACATCAACTCCTTCTCAAGACCTTTCTTGACCTCTACAGGCTGGACTGTGTCCTCTGCTGTTAAAGTATTTCTCACATAGTAAGCAACTTATTCCCTTATCTGTCTGACTCTTACACTGAACTCTTTGAAGGAAGAGACTTTATGCTTCATTTCCATACCCCAGGACCTGCACAGGGCCAACACATAATAGACAACCATATGTTTGCTGAAATTAGACACAATCTAGCACTGCTATTTAACTGTTTTGGCTTTCTCTTTTCTTTTTTTAATGTATCATGTATATTGTTTTCTCAAACAAATTTTAAACTCATTTAAGGTTGAGAATCAAAGCTATTCTGGTCAGATCCCTAACTGCTTGGTCACTTATTTAAGTATGTCCTTTCTCTAAGAACAGCAACCCCAATTTTTTTTTTTTTTTTTTGTATGCTGTATGGCGGAGTCACATTTCATTCTTATTGCAGCACTATTTGTTGAATTTTTGTTTGTTAGTTTTTGTTTGTTTGTTTCGGGGGGGGATGTGCATGGGCTGGGAATTGAACCTGAGTCTCCTGCATGGCAGGCAAGAATTCTACCACTGAACTACCCTTGCATCCCCAGCAACCCAATTGTTAAGAAAGGATTCTCCTCCCCATAGTGACACTATAATGTTGGCCAAAGTTACATTCCTGATGAAGATTTATTTTTGTTTCTCTCTATCCATACTATCTACAACTCATTCGCATGGGTTTTTCTTGTTTTAGGTTTCTTTATATTATGGAAAATCTTATACATGCCCTGAAATAAAGAATTTGGCTTCAGCCCAAAGGGAGGTATGGCCTTTGTCCCTGGTTCATGGGAGGTAACCTCTAAACCCTTGGAATTTTCCAAGTGAAATGAGTGTCTTTGGTTTCATAGTGGGTCCCTTAGACCATATCTGATAGCTTATGCTAAAGAGGTGACTCATGGGCACCTGAACCACGTCAGTCTGACCTCCAGGGAAGGGACTGACTGATTGCTGCAAATTGATTCCAACCATGTGGGCAATGATGCAATCAGTTGAGCCTATATAATTAAAACCAAATTTAAAACTCTGGACACTGAAGCCTGGGTGAGCTTCCCCGGTTGGCAATGCACTTTGTGCCTGGTTACAAATAGTGGCCTGGAGGAGGAAATGCCATCCAGGAATGGACAGAGAGAAGACACCCAGAAGCTTCCAGTTTATGCCCCTCCCAGACTTTGCCCTATGTGACTCTTCTTTAGTTGGTCCTAATTTGTACCATTCATAATTCTAATCATTCAAATTATAATAACTGCAATCATAAATATAAAGGCATCATAAATACAGTGCTTTCCTGAGTTCTGGGTATCTTTCTAGCTAATTATCGAAACTGAGGGTGGTTTTAGGAAAACCCTAAACTTGAGGTTGGTGTCAGAAGTTGTGGGCAGACTTGGCAGTCTGGAGGACTGTCACTTAACTTGGCTAAACTCCTTCTGCACATGCAAAACCAGCCAAAATACAGCATGATATAGTGAGCACCTATTTACCCACCTACCAGCTTAAAAAAGAAACTGTCCAATACAGATGAAACCCCCCTGGGGATTCCTCCTCAATAACATTTCTTTCCTTTCCCAGAGTTAAATACTATCCTCAATTTTATGCTTATTGTTCTCGTTCTCTTTAGCTTTATTACATATATATGTATCCTAAAATTTATTCTATTTTGAACTTTACCAAATTGTAATTTACTGTAAATATTCTTCTATGATTAGTTTTTCACTTTAAATTCTGTTTGTAAAATCATCTTTGTAGTATAGCTCTAGTTCATTCGTTCTCACTGTTATATAGTATTCCATTATATAATTTATTTTCTTGCTGATGGAAATACGTATTGTTTCCAATTTTTCCAATGCTGATAAAATCATTTGTTTACACATCTTCTTGTGTACCTGTGCAAAAGTTTTCTTGGATATATTTCAAGAAGCGGAATAAGGTTTTTTTTGTTTGTTTGTTTGTTTTGCATGGGCAGGCACTGGGAATCCAACCCAGGTCTCTAGCACGGCAGGCGAGAACTCTGCTACTGAGCTACCATTGCCTGCCAGGCAAATCAGTTTAATTAGCATTTTTCTTATTTACTCTTGAGATTGAATAATTTTGTATATGCTAATTCATCATTTGGGCTTCTTCTATAAAATTTGTTAAGACTTTTGCTTTTTAAATTTCCATTGGGTTGTCTTCTTTTATACATACAAAAGATGAATACTCCTTGTTAGTTATTTGTAAACATAATCTGCCTGTGACTTGCTTTTCATATTTTTTATGTCTTTTGAGAAATAAAAGTTTTAAATTCTAATATAATTAGGTATAATCAATCTTTTCCTTTGTTATCCTGCTTAAGAAATAATGTCTGTCCCAAGGTTTAAAGGTATTTTTCTATATTTTCTTCTCATGTTTTAACAGTTTTGACTTTTCACATTTAGGCCTTTAATCTATCACTTGGAATTAATTTTGGAGTATGGTACATTGTAGAATATTGTTTTTGCCTATTTTTTCCTCTGTATGGATAACCAGTTGCCCCAGCACTATTCATTGGAGAAACCATTCATTTCCATCCATCAAAATAATAGTTTTTCATGTACCACATTCCACCATATACGTGGGTCTGTTTCTGGGTTCTCTGTTGGTGATATGGCCAATGTTAGATCATGCCAAGGCGAGAATTTTAGAGCAAGGCATGATGACTGCCAGGGCAAGTCCCACTACCTTGTGGTTCTTCTTCATGTTCTCTTTTTATATTTTTGGCCCTTCTCTTCCAAATAAATAGTAGGATTAGCTTCCTATGTTCAATGAAGAAACCTGTCCATATTTTGAATGAATTTACATTTTGTTTTAGATTAATTTAGGGAGTATAGAATCATAATGAAATGGATTCCTCCTATGTACAAAACAAAGTACAATTTAATAGACTTTGGTACATTTGCTAAAAGTTTTTAACAGGATGTTTTAAATAATATTTCCATAAATCATGTACTTCTTTGGTTAGATTTATTCTCAACTACCTATTTCTTGTATGCAATTGTAACTGAAATTTTTCAGTCGATATTTTTGGTAAATTGATCTATTATTCAGAAAACTTCCAGAATTCTTACTCTATTAATTAGTCTTTTAGATATCTGTGAATTTTCTAGGTACACAAGCATTATTTTTCTCAATAGTGACAGTTCTTTCTTATTCCTTTCCAAGTCTTCCACCTTTCGTTTTCCTTCCTTTACGTGAGGGTTGTTTTGAATTTAAGTGGTGCTACCTAGCATCTTTTTCTAATTTTTTTAGATTTTAAAGAAATGCTTCTAACATTTTACCCTTAAATATTATTATGCTCATTGAGCATTTTCAGTAGATCCCCTTAGCAGGTTAATAAAGTGACATTTTATTCCTAGTTTGCTGAAACCTTTTATCATGAAGGGGTACTGAATTCTATCAAAGTATTTTCTGCATTTATTGAAATAATCATATGGTTTTTCTCTTTAATTTACCCCAACACATTTTTCTAATATTTAACTAACCTTGTTTTCCTGAGTTAATTCCAGCTTTAAAATGATACGTTATCCTTCTAATACATTCTGGATTCAGTTCTCAGGTATTTCTTGAGGATTTTCATACAACTGTTCATTAGTAAAACTGATTGGAAATTTTTCTTTCCTGTTCCTTCCTTTCCTAGTTTGGGTTAAATGGTTATGCTGTCTTAACAAATGAGTCATAATGTTGTGGAAGTAGACCTTCTTTTTTGTTTCTCTGTAAAGGTTTGTATATAATTATTCTTTTCCTTGAATGTTTGATGGAATTTTTCTATAAACCATGTAATTGTGGTGTTTTAAACTATTCACTCAATTACTTTAATGGGTAAAGAGCAACTACAGTTGATAACTAATTTGGTGACTGTAGGGCAAAATGTTCAGTCAGTGTTTTCTAAAGATGGAAGGGAGTTCCTTGAGAGTTGATGTGCTCCCCATCTTCAGAGGTGCTCCATTAGTTTGGACAATCATGAGGTAGGATGCTATAAGGAGGATTTAAGAACCATATGGATCTAGGACCATACTGTCTATTTGGTCATGGATCTGAGTACAAAAGAAGATGGTATTGCTATAAAAATACATCTCAAATATTATATTAGGGAATTTGGTTCTCATATCTTGGCTACACATGACTTACTAATTCTTATTTGAAAGACACAACTAATTTAACCAAGTCATTTCAGCTTATGGACAGGTCAGGAATGCTGTAAATTGACAAACGTTGCCACCTTTTGGTAATTGTGAAGAATTAAACATAAGTAACCTATAGTTTTTTGCTTTGCAACCAGACTCTGCTCTAATTTCATGGTGGACATTAGGGATAAAATATTGCTGTTTTTATTTTTCCTATTAGTCACATAAAACAGACCACCTGGGTTTTTATTCCAGCTTCACCACTATCTAGTTATGTGAGTTTTGGCAAATTTCTTAATTTCCTTACACCTCAGTTTTTTCTTCTATAAAACGAGGCTAACCTTTATAACTACATCCTAGAGTTATACTGATTAGGTAATCCACGTAAAGCCATTGTGGTGGAGTGCCTGGCATTTACTCAACAAATCTGATCAATTCTTTTATTAGTAGTAAAAGCTAATTAATTTTTAATACACAAATGAGAACTTAAAAAAGAACTGAAAAAAGAAAGACAAACTACCTTTGTAAAAGATTGCTTTACAAAAGATCATGTCTCATCTTTCATCAATTCTGCAAGGTTATAACTATGTGACTTTTAAAGAAATTCTGGCTCAGAAAGTTTAAATAAGTTCCCCTTAAAGTTACTTGACCTCTCATCACAGAGCTTGTATCTAAGCACTATTATCTGATGCAAAAAATTAAAGTCTGTATTTCATTAACACTGCCTTTTATAAGTTACCTGCAGCTTAATCAAATTGATGGACCTGTTTCTCCAAAGCCCAATCTACCTGACTAGCTTTGAGAAGTCAGTATAGGTTTCCTCAAAATTGCTTCCTAATTGCACAACGTTTTGACATCCCTACAAGGAAGCCCAGAGTTGGGAAAACATGCTGACCTGCATCTCAGGATGCTTGGAGTGCCAGTCTTAAACCAATTATTTATCTGCTAGGACTCCTGAACAGTCACTTAACCTTCTGTTCTAGTTTGTTAGCTGCCAGAAACCAAAAGTTTGGCTTTTATAAAGGGAATTTATTGGGCGGGCCGCGGTGGCTCAGCGGGCAAAGTGCTTGCCTGCTATGCCGGAGGACCTCGGTTCGATTCCCGGCCCCAACCCATGTAACAAAAACGGAGAAACAGAATACAATAAAACAAGAAAATGTTTAAAGATGTTTCCCTTTCTTCCTTCCTTCCTTCCTTCTATCCTTCCTTCCTTCTCTCTGTCTTTAAAAAAAATAAATAAATAAATAAATAAATAAATAAAGGGAATTTATTAAGTTACAAGTTTACAGTTCTAAGGCTTTAAAAATGCTCAAACTAAGGCATCCAGGGAAAGATACTTTGACTCAAGAAAGGCCAATGATGTGGACAGCTCTATCAGTTGGGAAGGCACGTGGCTGGTGTCTGCTTGTCCTCTGACTTCTTGTTTCAAACAGCTTCCCCAGGGGCATTTCTTTTTTGCAACTACAAACACCTCTGTCTGTGTCAGCTCTGAGCTTTTTCCAAAAGGGTTCTCTTTTAAAGGACTCCCCTAAACAGATTAAGACCCACCTTGAATGGGTGGAGATACAGCTCCATGGAAACCATCTAAACAAAAAGTCCCACCCACAACTGGGTGGGTCACATCTCCATGGAAACAATAAAAAAGACTCCACCCAAACAATAAGTCTGCATGCACAAGATTAGGATTAAAAGAACAACGCTTTTCTGGGGTACATGACATCTTCAAACCAGCACACTTCCCAATCCAATTTAATATAGGGGATGATGGGGCAACTTCAGGGCCTAAACTGGGGGAAAAAAATTGGAGTCTTCATAGAAACTGAACCATCAATCCCCAGCAGAGGAACCAGAGGTCACTTCCATGCCTCTGCTTTTGGTTAGAGAATTTTATAACTGTTTCCTCCCTTGGGGAAATGTGAAAACTAACCAGCCTAATTAGGGTCTTGCCACTTTGCTAGGGCTGTTCTGGATTGGCCGATAGCCAACAATAGCTTTTAAGGAGTAATTAACATCACAAATAAGGAGGGTGTTAAATGAAGCCTGGGAATTCAAGGGTGGAAACAGGTTCTAAAAATGTTTCATCCTCAATGTGTAGGGCACATGCAGCTCAGCAGCTCATGGGAAGGTTGTAGACCAAGCACATAACTTCTCAGAGGAGCAGTGAGGGTCCCAGGCCAGCACTGAGTAAGTGGTGTCACAAAAGTATCTGCTTAGCTATGAGGAGACTGCTAAGAACTGGGCAGGAGGCAACCTCAGGAGCATTCACTGGATGGCCAAGCACCTACTCTCACCAACTTTTTCATCCCAGATCTGTGAACTGGGATGGTGGTGCAGACCAAATGGTGGGTAAGACTGTAAAGTCATGGAAAATGACAACTACAGAACATTTCCTGTTGATTTTTTCAGGTAAGTACTCTAAGCCAGATTTCATTTAATTTAGAAAGTTGTTACCTTTTTAACAACAAGTATATTGTGGATAAATCTGTAACTAATACACTTAAAACTAAATATTATTTAATTTGTCATTGTCTCTGTAAGACATTTCAAGCACATATACTCTTTGTCAATGCAATAATGTAAACTTGACTTCAGTGCCTGTCAACAGATTGGGTTCCCTGGAAAGCAGACCCTAAGTTGGAGACTTGCACGTCAGAAGTTTATTGGAAGGTGTTCTCAGGAGATATCCCTGTGGGTGAGTGAAGAAAAGAAAGCCAGACTGGGCAGAGGGAGAACAGGTGCAATGTAGTCCTAAAACAGGCCTCAGCCAATTCCACAAATAGTGCTGGAATTTGGATATCCCTGAAGAGTTGTCCCAAACTGAGGTAAGAGAGCAGGTAATCATATCCCCCACATGAACCAATTATTGGATGAGAGCTCATCCTGGAAGGAGGCATGACCTTGATCAGGGTGGCCCCTTTAGCTAAGACAGTTCCTGGAGAGGGATTTAGATGTGACTTGTCTACAGTTTGGGGAATGAGTGCTTAGAGACTAAAGGGGAGGGATTTCTGGGCAGGATGTCATCCTGTATGACAGGGTTCTTACTCTGTACATACATTGTGTGATGCACAAACACTGCAAGAGGGTGGTTAGTGCATTTAATACATACCATGGCTTGTCAGCATGTGCTGGTATCCTTTGCTCCATAAGCAGAAATACCTAATTCCAAACCCTCTTCCACCTAACATAATCCATCTATACCTCATTTAGTCACAAATGCTCTCGTTGAACTCCCCAACAGGAGATACCAAATAGCACATTGTGGGACTGTACTTAGTGTTTGTCTAAGTGATATCTAGTCCTCTTCCAGGTCAAATTCTCAAGGTCTCATAACCGTGGGCAAAGCATATTGGTTACATGAACTGAAGCACATCCATATAATATATACTTAAAATTGAAAAGTTATAGAGGATTATATTTATATAAGAACATTTTCTGTGGTACTGTTAAGAGGCAAAAGATAACAAAACAATATGGAACATATGATCCCATTCTGGGAAAAAAATATGCGTACTGGAAGAATTTATAAGACTGATCTATAAAATAGAGTGGTTTCCTCTAGATGGTGGGATTATAAATTATTCGTTCTTTATTTGCTTAAATGTATATTTTGATTCAAGCCAATCAATAGGTTACTTTCATAGTAAGGAAAATTATTTTTCCCCTCAAAACCAGATATTTGTGAGGAGTGGGCCAAAGCCTACTTTAATCAAATAATGATTTGTTTAACCACCAGTTGCAGAAATCAGGAATGGTACTTTAAATGGAGTTTGGAGATTGAAGTGCCACTGCAGAGTCTGAGGTTTCAGGTAAAGACAAGTTTAGGTAAAAGAAGGTTTAGATATGTGGCTTAATTTGCTAGGACTGCTGTAATAGAAACCACAGACTCAAGAGTCTGATTTCAGTTTGAAACAAACCCATGTTCCAGTGTTTTGACTTAAAAAAAAAAAGGAATTTATTGTCTCTGTTTTGGAGGCTAGAAATTCAAATCAAGGCGTCGGCAGCCATACTTTCTCCAAAGTCTGTGGCATTGCGGTGGTGGCTTGCCAGCAATCCATAATATAATCTCTACCTCCATCACACCGCCTTCTGTCTCCTGTAATCCCTGTGTACAAGTTTCCTCTGTTCATGAGGACTCCAATCATATTGGAGTAAGGCCTACCCTAATTCAATTTGGCCTATACCGTAATAGGATCTTCAAAGATCCCATTTACAAATGAGTTCACAGCCACAGGACCAGGGTTAGGACTTGAACACGTCTTTCTGGGAGACAGGATTCAATCCATAACAACCAGCACTGTCCAAAACAGTAGCCACTAGCCACATGTGACTATTAAGCACTTGAATTGTGGCTACTCTGAATTGAGGTGTGCTATAAATGTAAAATTCACATTAGACTTCAAAGGCAGTACAAAAACTGTAAAAGATCTCATTTATAATTTTAAAATACTGATATCTTAAAATATATTTTAATATATTGGGTACAATAAAATAGAATTCTACCTCTTTCTTTTGTACAGTGCTAATTCAGACACTTGGCAAGAAGCATAAATTCTCTGAAATAACCTTCCCAAAGTCAAAACAACATAGAGAAGCAGTTGCCTCACAGGAAACCTGCCAACCTTACAGTTTTAACTGGTGCGTTTATAGGACAACCACTGAAAAAGGCAGTTTGTTATCAAATGAATTCTGGGCATCACGTTGAGGCAAAATGAAACTATACTTAAGTGGAGTATATGTAAATCCAAATAACTGAAGTCTATCAACTCAGGACAAGTTAAGAAAACACTACATTGCAGAAATCCATTAACATCTTCCTCTTGGAAAAGTGTTCAGGCCTGTCATAGGGGATAATAACTTAAATGAGTATTTGACAGAAGGTTCCAACCCTTTCCCTAGGAAGAAACTCAAGACTTGAGTATTATGACTATTCCCATTTTAAATTTGAGAAAACAAACCCAGAGCACAAAACGCTTAGGACTCTGCCTGGGAAAGAGTAAGTACCATATAGAGGCTGTTAAGAAAGTAAATACATAAAATGGAGGACTGAAAGAACCAGTGCTAGCCAATCAAAACCATACTACATCAATCTCCAAAGAACCAGGTATCAGCACTGAATCAAAACAAGGCATCTCAGTCTTTCCAACTCTGAGATTTCAAGAACATTTAATATTTTGGTTTGCTAATGCTACCAGAATGCAATATAACAGAAATTGATTGGGATTTTTTTTAACCAAATAACTTGTTTGATCTAACCAATTCACCATCACAGACCACACTTTGTCAGCTTGGCACTCATACACACTTTTTTTTTTAAGTTTTTTTTTTTATTGTATAATATATATACAAAGCGAAAAAGAAAAAAACAGTAATTTTCAAACAAACTTCAACAAGTAGTTACAGAACAGATCCCAGAGTTTGTCATGAGCTACCATTCCATCACCTCAGAGTTTCCCTTCCAGCTGCTCCAAAAACACTGGAGGCTAGAAGGACTATTAATATAGTGATTAACAGAGATATTCGTTCTTTAAATCCCATTTTCTCTGTTAAAACTCCTGCTTCTCCTTTGATCTTTATTCCAATCTATAGAGATCTTTAGGCAATGTCCATTCTTTTTCATGTTGAGAATTAATTATATCCCCCTACACTGAAGGACAGGGGGATATAATTAATTGATAATCCTGGAGAGGTTGGTCCCTCTGGGTTTCAGGATTTATCTGAGGTAGGAACCCTCTAGGAATTATATGTTCCAGGAAGGCAAACCTAGTACATGAAACCTTTACAGAGTCTCAGTTTAAGCGCTAGGTGTTCATAAGAATCAACAGGAGTGATGGTAATTGGGGGTTAGCAAACCATGGCAATTAGCACTATCTAACCGCAGCTGCATAAGAACAGCCTCCAAAACAGCCTCTTGACTCCATTTGATCTCTCTTGGCCACTGACGCTTTCTTTTATTCCATTTCTTTTCCCCCTGTTGGTCAGGAAGGTATTGCTGATCCCACGGTGCCAGGACCAGACTAAATCCTGCAAGTCATGACCCATGTTGTCAGGGAGATTTTCATGACCCATGTAGTCGGGAAGGTAACGATTTTCCCTGCAGAGTTGGGCTTACAGAGGCCACGTATGAGCAACAAAGAGGCTTCATGGAAACAATTCTTGGGCCTTGTTATGAATAGTCGTAGCTTCTCCCCTACAGAAGTAAGTTTTATAAGAGCAAGCCTCAAAATCCAGGGCTTGGCCTATTTTCTTGGGAACCCCCAATGGTTTGGAGGATACCTGGGGTTTCCCAGATGGGAGGGTTTAATTGTTTCATATATATATATATATTTTTTTTTCTCCCCTTCATATGCTCATGAGACTCTATCAATACTTTATAATTATCAGCCCACCATAGTCTGAGATGTACCCTGGCACTACACCCCATGCCACAAAGAATTACAAGGCGCTGTTCCCATTCTGGACCTGAGGAGTTCAGGCTATCTAAATGAGCTATCCAAAGAGGCTGATTCAGACTATGTGTTACAGAAAATTTAGGTTCTAGACATAATAAACCTCTCTGCCTTTGATCTCATACAGCAGCTGAACATCTAGAGTACACACATTTTCATCTTTTACCCAGCATTCTAATTTACCTTAGACCCAGCCAGACTGGCCTTGTTTTAACCTCTGAGACCTAATCTCATTCTCAGTTACTTCAACTGTTATTATATACAGCTATGCTAAGTTTCAGGTCTGCAGCACACCATTTCTGGAACAGAGGTGTCACAGATGTCTCAAAGTTCCAGGGAAACACCAAGTGATACACATATAGCTTGGTGTCTCAGAATCCACAGATCCACAACTTTAGACCAAATGTGGCTATAAGGGTTCACAATCCCGGGTCTCATTTTTAATAAGTATTTTCTGAGAGAGACCTAGGCATATTTGTTCTTTTGTTTCTGGTCCATTCTGCACAATCCATGCTCCCCAAGGTTTATTGATTTCATTGTGTGCCCCCCAATGTCCCTTCTTATTGTAGCTGCATCAAATTCCATCATGTAAAGTCTGCCATTGTGCTTCTCAATCATTGTATCCTTCGGCTCCCTCCATCTATTCGACATCATGGATAATGTCCAAAATAAACTATGTCTTACTGTATCTTCGTTTGGTTGTACAATCAGTAGCACTCCAAATTTTAGGCAACTTTCTTTAGTCCAAAATGACAAAGAACCAGCAAACAAAAGATCACCAACTATTAAATCAAAACTGCCCCTTTTCACTTGTCCCTCACCCCCCACCACCCCCACCCCCATAGTTAGTTGCCCATGGTAGTGCTGTGGTATTGCTGATGACTGCCTGCTAACTATTGGGCATAGCATGCATTTTCAGTCCCCCCTCATACACCTCTACTGCTGACTGTTTGTCCACTACTGAACCACTGAAATAGTTCATGCAAGAACTTATTTATAATCGTAAATTTAATCAATGGGATACATGGCACTATACATCCCCTTTCAGTCATATTCACCTTCAATACAGCAATATTACTTATAAACCCATTAATTAGTTATCATCACTTCTATCTGTTTCCTTTCATTTACAGTTAACCTCTTTGGGTAGCCTTTCTTCTATCTCTAGCTTTTGTTCACCTCTAGGCCTGCTATATTTTACTGTGTTACTTCTGAGATTACCTGAGTCATAATAATGACATCATACAGTATCTGTCCTTTTGTGACTGATTTATTTCACTGAGCATTATGTCCTCAAGGTCCATTCATGCTGTCTGTCATGTTTTGGGACATCATTTTCTCTTACTGCTGCATAATACTCCATTGTACATATGTATCATATTTTGTTTTCAGTTGTCTGTTGATGGACACTTGGATTGTTTCCAACTCTTGGCAATTGTGAACAGTGTTGCTATTAACATCGGTGACCGTGTTCATGTCACCATCCTCAGCTCTTCTGGGTGTACAGCGAGTATTAGTATTGCTAGGTCATAGGGCAATTTGATATTCTTCCATGGTGGCTGCACCATTATACATTTCCACCAACAGTGAATTAGTGTCCAAACTTCTCCACATCCTCTCCAACACTTGTACATTTCTGTTTGTTTAACAGTAGCCATTCTTATAGGTGTGAAGTGGTCTTTCATTGTAGTCTTGATCTGCATTTCCCTTATAGCTAATGAAAATGAGCATCTCTTCATGTGCTTTAGCCATCTGTATTTGTTCTTCAGAAAAGTGTCTATTCATTTCTTCTGCCCATTTTATGATTGGGTTGTTAGTTCTTTTGTTTTTGAGCTGTGTAATTTCTTTATGTACAAGATATCAAGCCTGTATCTGATATGTGGTTTCCAAATATTTTCTCCCATTCAGTTGGCTGCCGCTTCACCTTTTTAATAAAGTCCCTTGAGGCACAGAGGCTCTTGATCTTAAAGAGTTCCCATTTGTCTATTTCTTTCTGTCACAGCTTGTGCTTTAGGTGCAAAGTTTAAGAAGCTACCTCCTATTACTAAATCTTGAAGATGTTTCTGTACATTTTCTTCTAGAAGTTTTATGCTACTGGCTCTTACATTGAGGTCTTTAATCTATTTTGAATTAATTTTTGTATAGGGTGTAAGGCAGGGGGGTCTTCTTTCATTTTATTGGCTACTGAAATCCAGTTCTTCCATGCCCATTTATTAAAAAGATTATTCTGTCCCAGTTCAGAATTGGGGGCCTTATTAAAGATCAAATATCCATAAACTTTCTGGTCTATCTCTGCACTCTCAACTCTATTCCACTGGTCAGTCCTTCTATCTTTGTGCCTGTTTTGACCTCTGTGGCTTTATAGGAAACTTTAAAGTCAGGAAGTGATAGTCCTCCCACTTCACTCTTCTTTTTTCAGGATATCTTTAGCTATTCGGAGTCTCTTTCCACTCCATATAAATTTGATAACCAGCTTTTTGAACACTCCAAAGTAGGTTGCTGAGATTTTGATTGGTATTGCATTGAATCAGTACATCAGTCTGGGTAGAAACTGACATCTTGATGATATTCAAACTTCCTATCCATGAATATAGAACGTCACTTCACCTAGTTAGGTCATTTTTTATTTCTTTTAGCAATTTTTTTTTTGTAATTTTCTGTGTATAAGTCCTTAACATCCCTGGTTAGGCTTATTCCTAGATACCTGATTCTTCTGGTCGATATTTTGAATGGAATTTTTTCCATAGTGGTCACTTCAGGTTGTTGCTTGTCTATAACAACATTACTGATTTCTGTACATTAATCTTGTATCCTGCCACACTGCTGAATTTGCTTATTAGCTCAAGTAGTTTTGCTGTATATTTCTCATAGAGGATACAAATTTTCCGTAAATAATCAAAGTTTTACTTCTTCCTTTCCTATTTGGATGCCTTTTATTTCTTTTTTCTTATCTAATCACTCCAGGTAGTGTTTCTAATACAATGTTGAATAATAGTGGTGACGATGGGCATCTTATCTCATTCCCGATCTTAAGGGGAATGCTTTCAGTTTCTCACCATTAAGTATGATGCTATATATGGGTTTTTTATATGTCTTTTATGATATTGAGAAAGTTTCCTTCAATTCCTACCTTTTGAAGTGTTTTTATCAGGAAAGGTTGCTGGATTTCGTCAAATGCTTTTTCAGCATCAATAAGTATGTTCATGTGATTTTTCCCTTTTGATTTGTTGATGCGCTGTATTACACTGATTGATTTTCTTGTGTTGAACCATCTTTACATTCCTGGTATAAATCGTACTTGGTCATAATGTATAAATCTTTTAATGTGGTACTGGATATGATCTGCTAGTATTTTGTGAAGAATTTTTGCATCTATGTTCATTAAGGATATTAATTTGTAATTTTCTTTTCTTGTATCATCTTTACCCAATTTTTGTATTAGAGTGATGTCAGCTTTATAAAATGAGTTAGGTAGCATTCCTTTTTCCTCAATTTTCTGGAAGCGTTTGAGCAGGATTAGTATTAGCTCTTTATGAAATGTTTGATAAAATCCTCCTGTGAAGCCAGCTGGTCCTTGGCTTTTTTTGTGGGGCGAGGGGAAGATTTTTAATGACTAATTGAATCACTCTACTTGTAACTGGTTTGCTGAGATCTTCTATTTGTTCTTGAGTCAATATAATTAATTTATGTGTTCCTAGGAATTTGTCCATTTCATCTAACTTGTCCAGTTTGTTGGAATGTACTTGTTCATGATATTCTTTCAGGATTTTTAAAATTTCTTCATTATTTGTGGTAATGACCCCCCCTCGTATTTGTGATTTTATTTGTGTCCTCTCTCTTCTTTTCTTCATTAGTCTAGTTAGGGGGACCATCAATTTTATTTATTTTCTCAAATAACCAACTTTTAGTTTTGTTGATTCTATTGTTTTAATGTTCTCCAGTTCATTTATTTCTGCTTTAGTCTTTATTATTTCTCTTCTTTTATTTGCTTTGTGGTTAGTTTGCTGTTCTTTCTCTAAATTGCCTTTTATTTCTTTTTCCTGTCTAATCACTCCAGCTAGGACTTCTAATACAATGTTGAATAATAGTTGTGACAATGAGCATCCTTGTCTGGTTCCCAATCTTAGGGGGAATGCTTTCAATTTCCCATCATTAAGTATGATGCTGGATATGAATTTTTCATATAAGCCATTTATGATATTGAGAAAGTTTCCTTCAATTTCTGACTTTTGAAGTGATTTTATCAGGAAAGGGTGCTGGATTTTGTTGAATGCTTTTTTCAGTATCAATTGATATGATCGTGTAATTTTTTCCTTTCCTTTTATTAAAATGCTGTATTATGCTGATTGATTTTCTTATGTTGAACCACCCTCACATTCCTGGTATAAATCCTGCTTGGTCATTGTATTAGAGTTCTCTAGAAAAACAGAACCAACAAGTGATATCTGAAAATATGAGATTACAAAAGTGTTTCATGCAACCATGAGGACATAAGAGTCCAAAATCTGTAAGGCAGGCCACAAACTGACAGCTTCATTGAAAGTCCTCAATGAACTCCCCAGGAGAGGCTGGCTGGCTGGAGTAGAAAGAGAGATTCTCACTTCTGAAATCTCCTTAAAAGCCTTCAGATGATTAGATTAAGCATCACTCATTGCAGAAGACACTCCCCTTAGCTGACTGCAGATGTAATCAGCCGTGGATGTAACCAATGCGCTCATGACTTAAGCCCATGAAATGTCCTCACAGCAACAGATAGGCCAGTGCTTGCTTGACCAGACAACTGGGGACCATCACCTGGCCAAGGTAACCACCACAATCATGAGGTATAATTCATTTATACATCAATCATTAGATTCAATTTATTAGTATTTTGTTAAGAATTTTTGCATCTATGTTCATTAGGGAGATTGGTCTGTAGTGTTACTTTCTTGTAGTGCCTTTAACCAATTTTGGTATTAGAGCGATGCTAGCTTTATAAAATGAGTTAGACAGTGTTCCTTTTCCATCTTTTTTATGGAAGAATTTGAGCAGGATTGGCATTAGTTTCTTTTGGAATGTATGATAAAATTCACCTGTGAAGCCATCTGGACCTGGGCTCTTCTTTATGGGATGATTTTTCATGACTGATTGAATCTCTTCACTTGTAATTGGTTTGTTGAGATCTTCTATTTCTTCTTGAGTCAGCATAGGGAATTTGCATTTTTCTAGGAATTTATCCATTTTATCTAAGCTGTCTAGTTCATTGGCATATAGTTGCTCATAATATTCTTTTATGATTTTTTAAATTTCTTCATTATCTGTGGTAATAACCCCCACTCATTTCTGATTTTGTTTATTTGCATCCTCTCTCTTTTTTTCTTTGTTACTCTAGCTAGAGGGCCATCAATTTTATTCATTTTCTCAAAGCACCAACTTTCAGTTTTGTTGACTCTTTCCCATTGTTTCACTGTTCTCCAGTTTTTTTATTTCTGCCTTAATTTTTATTATTTTTCTTCTTTTATTTGCTCTGGGGTCAGTTTGCTGTTCTTTCTTTAAATTCTCCAGTTGAGCAGTTAAATCCTCAAGTTTTGCCCATTCTTGTTTTTCTTTTTATAAACATGTTTTACTTGTATCATCAGAAATGAAAACTACTGATTATCATTTCCCTATAAGGGAAATCAATCTAAAACACATACAGGTGCTTTTTAAAAGATGGCAATTTAAAGGGCTGGCAGCAGCAAGCATTTGATCTTTTTCTCTCAAAAACTTTCAGACTGCAGGAAAAACATGTGACCAAAAGTGTTATGATTTTCCATAAAAGATTTTTATCAGTACCTGTACCAATTTAGATGACATTACAGAAGATCTAAGAATTAATGAAAGATAAGTCTATGCCATAAGGAATGATATAAAGTTCAAACCCTACAAAAGTCTTTATCAAAGAAAACTGTTAAATATTCAAAAGATATCTAAATAGTTCACATTAAATACAGAAGTGGCCATCCAGATTACATCCCATATTTGTTGTATATTGTTCAAAATGCCAGTCAAAGCCTTATTTTTCATTTTGGCTTCATCTCCATACAGTATCAACCGTTATATCACAGTAGTTTGACCAGATGATGAAGAATGTTGTGTCAAAGCTGGCAGCCAGCCTTAAATGTGTGATCAAGGGCCCATGCATGATTTGGTATGCATTCTAAATGTCCAGTGCTCCAATTAAACTGGAAAAGCTTTGAAATGCAGTTCTTCTGCCAAAACACACTCCATTCCTTCCATTTTTCTTTCATGGGATATATTTTCATTTTCTCAATTACCACTGAACTCTAGGGCCGATTTGTAGATTTTATCAAATGTCAGAAAAGTCAATCTTGCTTTTCCAAACCACTTCAAATAACTATGGAGATGATATCATCCTATAAAGTATGTTTTATTCCTAAACAAGTAAGGAATCTATCATGTGCAAGGATCAAATGATGCTTATGACAGACGATGCAGAAGAAAAATAGTTTCCTTCCATATCCAGTTAACATCAAGTTGACAATTGTAGTTCTGTCTTTTGGGGATGAAAACAGTTCTTCTACAATAAATTTCATGAAAGGAAGAACAAATAGATAATAACTCTTCTGGTAACATCATATAGTACACTGGCCAGTGTGTTTTAGGCAATTAAATATAATCCTGTGAATCAGATTAATTTATTTTCTGAGTGTTCACTTGCGGCATCCCTTTGTTTGGTCTTGGGGGCCCTCCACGACCTAGTGGGGCTCCCCCTGGTCCACTCTGTCTAGATCCTCACTTGAAATTCTGCTGGTATCTATCCCGCTGATAGCCAGAATAGTTCCGGGGATCACTGAACTGAGATTACATATAACCACTGTTTGGAGTGTTAGAGAATGAAGGGCAGTAATCGTCATATCTTTCTCTGAATCCATTGGCAGGGCCCTAGTATCCATTCATCAAGCCTCTAGCACCACAGAAACCTCCATGTGGTGTTGTAATAGGACTGACTGCTATGAGGAAATCCAGTATTCTGCTGGTGTGGCTGCTGGTGATTATCAGTCACTTGATAGGGCTGGTCCTGGGAACCATATTAAGTACCAACTACTATTTAAAGCTGTTCAAACTGTTCTTGCTGAAGTTCTGCCTGATTCACTTGGTGAGGCTGACTGGAAAAGCTCTGATTATAACTAAGCTGGTACTAATTTTGCTGCTTTAAAGTTTCTAGTCCATTAACAGGAGGAACTGGGGCATTCATGTTGAACACTGTCTGCATGGGTTGGAATGGAGCTGCATTTACATTGATTCCACTGCTATGTAAAGGTTTGCTTGTCCCAGCTTAGAACACCTGAGGCTGAGAAGCAGCAGGTAGGGATGATGATGCTATAGTCTGGTCTGTATTTAAAGTGACTGTTGCCTGAATTTGGTCAACTGGTTCCTTTTGTGGTCATTGCTCGGTAGCATGAGAAGACTGATACATGAGCTGAGATACTGTGCATAAAACCAAAGGAACCTGTGTAGCTTCTGGTTATACAGGAACTTGATTAGGTTGAGCAACTCTAGATTCAGAATGAACTGGTAGACAAACCAGCTGGGCCATGTCCATGCTTTGTGTTGGATGCATGGGTTGTGCAGATACAATGGTGGGATCAATTGTCTGGTTTTCAAAATTCAGCATTGGATCTGTGTGAAATTACAGGGTCCCTGCACTTGCACCGTAAGGTCCTATACTCGCTGTCTTCTACAAGGGGATATGCCTGAGCCACTGGAATCAAAGAGGGAGACTCTGGTATTGAAGGAGATGCAGCCTGTGGTTGCTGCTGGAGTGAATTTATCACCTCAACTTTTTTTTTTTTTTTTGGCATGAGCAGGCACAGAATCGAACCCGGGTCTCTGGCATGGCAGCTGAGAATTCTACCACTGAGCCACTGTCGCACCACCCTCTACCTGCTCCTTTTCACTTCTGCCCAGGTTCAGCTTCAGCTACCTGGTCATCAAACCATTAGTGCTGAGGCTGCCTCCTCTTCCTCACGCAGCCTGTTCTGGTGGCTGTGGGTACTGTCAAAATGTCTGACTGGAAAATACACTCAACGATTTCCTTAAGAGCTTTATAGGCTGTTTCACATACAGATTTTTTTCCTTCCCTTCCAGCTAATCCCACAGCTGAATGGAGGCATGTTCATGTTGCTCATTCAACCTCAAGCTCATGTCCCATTCAGTGTTCACTAACTTACAAAATTCATTCAATAATGACAATGCCTCTTCAGACAGTATCGGAACTACATTCAATCACTCCGAGAATCTGTTTCATGGCCTCAGTCTGGACAGTGTGGGGTGCGAGTTATGGGGAGCTGAGAAGCCAGTGCAGCTGCCCTGGCCCCTGCCTCCCTCCCAGAAGAGCCTGGAGTGGGTGGAGGTCCAGATCACTTGCTGCCACTGTCGCTGTGGCTGGTAGCCAAGGGCATCATGTGCACATGGAGACCGCTGGAGATCCTGAGTGGGTGGCTGTGGGAGCAAGAGTGGCAGTAGGTTCTGAGTTGTGTCATGTGCTCCTTGGGCACAGGCTGCTTCGCCCCATCCTTGTTACACTGAGAGCTGCTGCTAGGGAAGCATGTTCATGGTTTTTAATATAGGCATTTAGTGCAATCAACTTTCCTCTCAGATTGTATCTCAGCGTATGATCTATTCTGGAGAATATTCCATGTATGCTAGAGAAGAACGTATATCCTGGTGTTTTAGAGTGTAATGATCTACATATGTCTATTAGGTCTAATTCAATTATCCCATTGTTTAGGTTCTCTATTTCCTTGTTAATCCTCTGTCTGGTTGTTCTATCTACAGTGGAGAGTGGTGTATTGAAGTCTCCTACTATTATTGTTGAAATGTCTATAGCTACCTTCAGTTTTGCCAATGTTTGTCTCATATACTTTGGAGCTCCTTGATTGGGAGCATACACATTTATGATTGTGATTTCCTCTCGGTGAACTGTTTCTTTTATTAATATGTAGTGTTCTTCTTTGTCTCTTAGGACATCTTTACATTTAAAGTCGATTTGTCTCATTTTAGTAGAGTTACTCCTGCATTCTTTTGGCTTCAGCTTACATAAAAGATCTTTTTTTCATCCTTTCACTTTCAATCTATCTGTGTCCTTGAGTTTAAGATGCATCTCTTGTAAATAGCATAGATGAATTATGTTTTTTAACCCATTCTGCCAGTGGGTATCTTTTAATTGTTAAGTTTAGTCCATGAACATTCAAAGTAATTATTGTAAAAGCAGTTCTTGATTCTCCCATCTTATCCCTTAGTTTTTAATTTGTCATATCTATATATTATTTTCCTTCTCTCTTTTTTTAGTCCTTTAAATTACTGTTACTCGTATTCTTCAATTCTGTGACCTCCTCCCAATCTCCCTCTCCTCTTTTTTTTTTTTTTTTTTCAGGTGATAGGACTTCCTTTAGCATTTCTTGTAGGGCAGGTATCTTGTTGACTAGTTCTCCCAATCTTTGCTTATCTCTGAAGATTTTAATCTCTCTCTCAATTTTAAAGAATAATTTGGCTGGATAAAGAATTCTTAGCTGAAAGCCTTTCTCATTCACAATCTTTTTTTTTTTTTTTGATTTTTTTTTTTAAATTTTTTTTATTAATCAAAAAAAGAAAAGAAATTAACACAACATTTAGAAATCATTCCATTCTACAAATGCACTCAGTAATTCTTAGTATCATCACATAGATGTATGATCATCATTTCTTAGTACATTTGCATCGATTTAGGAAAAGAACTAGCAAAACAGCAGAAAAAGATATAGAATGTTAATATAGAGAAGAGAATTAAAATAATAATACTAATAAAATACATATATATATATAAAAAGGAAAAAGAAAAAAACAAAAACAAAAGATACCAACACACAAACAAACAAAAAACCATATTTCAGGTGCAGCTTCATTCAGTGTTCCAACCTAGTTACATTACACCTAGGTATTATTGTGCTGTCCATTTTTGAGTTTTTGTATCTAGTCCTGTTGCACAGTCTGTATCCCTTCAGCTCCAATTACCCATTATCTTACCCTGTTTCTAACTCCTGCTGGTCTCTGTTACCAATGATATATTCCAAGCTGATTCTCGAAT
Source organism: Tamandua tetradactyla (assembly GCF_023851605.1). Classification (NCBI taxonomy): domain Eukaryota; kingdom Metazoa; phylum Chordata; class Mammalia; order Pilosa; family Myrmecophagidae; genus Tamandua; species Tamandua tetradactyla. The sequence continues at coordinate 78,388,188 of NC_135340.1, forward strand.
GTCGGTTCACATCAGTGGGACCTTACAGTATTTGTCCTTTAGTTTTGGGCTAGACTCACTCAGCATAATGTTCTCTAGGTCCATCCATGTTACTACATGCTTCATAAGTTTAGTCTGTCTTAAAGCTGCATAATATTCCATCGTAGGTATACGCCACAGTTTGTTTAGCCACTCGTCTGTTGATGGACATTTTGGCTGTTTCCATCTCTTTGCAATTGTAGATAATGCTGCTATAAACACTGGTGTGCAAATGTCCGTCTGTGTCTTTGCCCTTAAGTCCTTTGAGTAGATACCTAGCAGTGGTATTGCTGGGTCGTAATCCATTCTGCCATTCTATGTCTTTTGATTGGGAAATTCAGTCCATTAACTTTTAGTATTATTACTGTTTGGATAATATTTTCCTCTACCATTTTGGCTTTTGTATTATATATATCATATCTGATTTTCCTTCTTTCTACACTTTACTCCACACCTCTCTTTTCTGTCTTTTCGTATCTGACTTTAGTGCTCCCTTTAGTATTTCTTGCAGAGCTGGTCTCTTGGTCACAAATTCTCTCAGTGACTTTTTGTCTATAAATGTTTTAATTTCTCCTTCATTTTTGAAGGACAATTTTGCTGGATATAGGAGTCTTGGTTGGCAGTTTTTCTCTTTTAGTAATTTAAATATATCATCCCACTGTCTTCTAGCTTCCATGGTTTCTGCTGAGAAATCTACACATAGTCTTATTGGGTTTCCCTTGTATGTGACAGATTGTTTTTCTCTTGCTGCTTTCAAGATCCTCTCTTTCTCTTTGACCTCTGACATTCTAACTAGTAAGTGTCTTGGAGAACGCCTATTTGGGTCTATTCTCTTTGGGGTGCGCTGCACTTCTTGGATCTGCAAATTTAGGTCTTTCATAAGAGTTGGGAAATTTTCAGTGATAATTTCTTCCATTAGTTTTTCTCCTCCTTTTCCCTTCTCTTCTCCTTCTGGGACACCCACAACACGTATATTTGTGCGCTTCATATTGTCATTCAGTTCCCTGATCCCCTGCTCAAGTTTTTCCATTCTTTTCCCTATAGTTTCTGTTTCTTTTTGGAATTCAGATGTTCCATCCTCCAGTTCACTAATTGTAGCTTCTGTCTCTTTAGATCTACCATTGTAGGTATCCATTGTTTTTTCCATTTTTTCTTCTTTGCCCTTCACTCCCATAAGTTCTGTGATTTGTTTTTTCAGATTTTCTATTTCTTCTTTTTGTTCAGCCCATGTCTTCTTCATGTCCTCCCTCAATTTATTGATTTGGTTTTTGAAGACTTCTTCCATTTCTGTTCGTATATTCAGCATTAGTTGTCTCAGCTCCTGTATCTCATTTGAACTATTGGTTTGTTCCTTTGACTGGGCCATATCTTCAATTTTCCGAGCGTCATCCATTATTTTCTGCTGGTGTCTGGGCATTTGGTCAGATTTCCCTGGGTGTGGGACCCAGCTGGTTGAAAGGTTTTTCTGTGAAATCTCTGGGCTCTGTTTTTCTTTTCCTGCCCAGTAGGTGGCGCTCGTGGCGCTCGTCTGTCTGCGGGGCAGTCGGCCCGGGAAACCGCGCGTGGAGGCGGGGGTCGCTGGCCGCCGGGGCTTGGGAGAGTGCCGGTCCTAATTGCCCAGCTGGCCCGAAATGCCAAGCGTGACGGGAGGGCCCCGCTATCCAACGTTCCCAGTCAGACCAGGGAGCCACGTGCGTGGAGGGGACCCCTGTCGCTAGCCGCCCCGGCCGGGAAAACGCGCGCCCCTCGAGTATCTCACCGCAGCAGATTTTCCCTGCCCGTTCAGCCGTTCCAGAATGGGTTACGCTGTCTTTTTGGTCTCTGTCGTGACTCCGGGAGCTGTTTCGTATTGTTTCTGTTTCTTTAGTTGCTTTTTTGGAGGAGGAACTAAGACCCGCGCGTCTTACTAAGCCGCCATCTTCTCCGGTTTCCAGCAGATGATTTTTGATGGCTAACACAACAGCTATCACTCTACCTGTGGGACGCGGGCCTCAGCGTCACCAGATGCTGTGTGGGGATCACATTCACAATCTTAAATACATCATACCTTTTTGCCTTCTTGCTTCCATGGTGCCTATTGAATAGTCCGAAGTTAGTATTATATGTTTTCTCTTATATGTTGTAGATTGCTTTTCTCACGCTGCTTTCAGAACTTTCTGTTTTTCTTCAACATTTGACAGTTTGATTAGTATATTTCTTGGAGTAGGCCTATTCAGATTTATTCCATTTGGAGTTCACTGGGCCTCTTTGGCTTGCTATTTATGTCTTTATAAGGGTTGGGAAGTTTTCCTGATTATATTTTCAACTAACTTTTCCAGCACTTTACTCTAGGGGACCAAGGACTAAGGGTATCAAAAAATGAACTAGTTTGTGGAAAAGGGAAGTTAAATATTTAGGTATCTTATAAATGAATGAAAAAGAATAAATCCAAAGAGAATTCAGGCCATAGTTGGACTGCCTCTTTCCCAAACAAAGAGGGAACTAAGGAAGTTCTTAGGATTAGTGGGGTACTGTAGGTTGTGGATAGGTTCTTATGCCTCTCAAACTATAGGGTTGTACCAAAAACTGTTAGAGGAAGAACCTGACAAATTACAATGGAGGGAGGGGTAAGCAGGAGCCTTAGAAGGGCTCAAATGGGTACCAGTACAGGCTCCTGTGCTAGCACTCCCCTCCTTCGAGAAGTCTTTCCATCTATTTGTTACAGTAAATAAAGGAACAGCATTAGGGTTACTAACCCAGACTTCGGAGAGACCAAAGGAGATCTGTGGCCTTCCTTTCTAAACTTTTGGACTCTGTCTCCAGAGGATGGCCCAGTGCGTTCAAGCTGTTGTGGCAACCTCTCCTAGTACAAGAAAGTAGGAAACTAACCTTTGGAAGGGCATTAGTGATTAGCACCCCTCTTCAGGTCAGGACTATTTTATCCCAAAAGACAGGGAGGTGGCTGACTGATTCCCAAATCCTAAAGTGTGAGGCAATCTTAATGGAAAAAGATGACTTGGGTTTTGACTGCAGACAATAGCTAGAACCCGGCCTCCTTTCTTTGGAAAGGGCCTGACCAGACGAAAGCCCTTGAATATGACTGTATGGACTTAAGTGAGTATCAAACCCAAGTTTGGCCTGACCTGGGGGATCTCCCCTTACATTCAGGGGAAAAATTATTCATAGATGGGTCTTCTAGGGTCCTGGAGGGAAAGAGGCACAATGGTTATTGTCATGGTCAGGTTCATGTGTCAACTTGGCCAAGTGGTGGTACCTGTTTGTCTGGTTGGGCAAGTGCTGTCTTGTCTGTTGCAATGAAGACATTTCATAGAATTAGATCATGATCATGTCAGCTGCATCCACAGCTGATTCCATTTGTAATCAGCCAAAGGGGAGTGTCTTCTGCAATGAGCGATGCTTAATCTAATCACGGGAAGCCTTTTAGGAGGATTCAGAAGAGACAGGTTCTACTCCTGCTTAGGCTGGCGAGCCTCTCCTGTGGAGTTCGTCTAGACCCTCCATCGGATACGTCGGCTTCACAGCCTGCCCTGCAGATTTTGGACTCTGCATTCCCGCAGTCACGCGAGACACTTTTATAAATTTATATTTGCGAGTGTTCCCTGTTGACTCTGTTTCTCTAGAGAACCATAACTAATACAATTATGCAATTGTGGATGGATTAACATATGAAGTAAGGGAAGCTAGTTAATTGCCCAATGATCTGTCAGCTCAAACTTGCGAGTTGTATGCATTAAAGCAAGCCCTCAAATTATTAGAAGGAAAAGATGGTACAGTCTACACTGACTCTAAGCATGCCTTTGGGGTAGTTCACACCTTTGGAAAAATCTGGGAAGAAAGGGAACTAACTAGTAGCAAGGGGAAAGAATTGGTTCATTAATCCTTCTTTATTAAGAATTAATAAAACAAGTATTAATTAACCTTCTCTTACCAAGGGAAATATCAGCAGTGCAAGTAAATGGACACAAGAAAGGCCATACCTTTGAGGCAAAGGGCAACAGGCTGGCAGATGAAAAGGCTGAGGAAGCTTCCCTTTGCCCCCTCCCATTAAAATTAATAGTCTTAATCCCCATCATTCCCAGAGAATTTGAGGTCCCTCTATTCTCTGAGAAGGAAGTAAAGGAACCTCTATTCTCTGAGAAGGAAGTAAAGGAACTGCAACAATTGGGAGCAAGCCCTGACATTCATGGGAGATGGGTCCTCCCAAATGGCAGGCAGATGTTGAAAAACAGGTAATAAGGGAAATATTAGCAGTCTAACATTACAGAAGTCACTGGGGAATACAGGCCATGTATGACCTGGTTCTTAAACATTTTGGGTGTGTGGGTCTCTACTTTGTAGCTAAACAAGCGTGTGAATGGTGCATAATTTGCCAAAAGATCAATAAAAAGGTTCTAAGAAAACAGGTACAAGGAGGAAGAGAACCAGGCTTCAGGCCATGTCAAAGCACTCAAGTTGATTACACTGAGATGCCTCCAGTGGGCGGTTAAAATATATTCAGGTTCTTGTAGACCATCTAACAGGGTGTGTGGAGGTATATTCTCTAGTCTCAGCTACAGCATCAGGGACTTCCAAAATTATCCTTGAACAAATTGTTCCCCACTATGGGTTGGTAGAGAATGTCAATTCTGGCAATGGCAGCCACTTTACCTCCTGTGTACTGTGAAGTGTCATTCGAAGCTTAGGCATTGCATGGGATCTTCACACACCCTGGCATCTACCATCCTCGGGAAAGAGAGAAAGAATGAATCAAACTTTAAAGAAGCATCTTTCTAAACTGGTCTTAGAAACCAAGTTATTTTGGCTAAGTGTTTACCCATAGCTCTGCTAAGAATCAGAACTAGCCCTAGGAAAGAATTAGGGGTCTCCCCTTATGAAATGCTCTTTGGCTTACCTCTTCCGGGAAGAACTAGACATCTCCCTTCCTTAGAATCAAAGGACCTCTTCCTTAAAAATTATGTACTGGCTTGACCTATACTCTGTCATCCCTCAGGCACCATGGCTTGCTGACCCAGACTACACCTCTTGAACCTGCTGTCCATCAACAACAGCCCGGCAGTTGGGTCCTCACCAAATCGTGGAAAGAGTCCAAACTCCAACCATCCTGGGAAGGACCCTATAAGTTCTTCTGACAATTTGAGATAGCCATCCAGACAGCAGGGAAGGGCTGGACATACCATGCCTGAGTGAAAGGACCAGTATCTGAGCCAGACGATACGTTTGATTCCTGGGAAATAACTCCAACTTTGGACCCTTTAAAAATTACATTAAAGAGACAATAGTTGGGAGATAAAGGGAGTTTTCAGATTTGGAGGTTTTGGAGTCTGCATTTTAACCTAATTAATATAATTAATAGTGACCCTGGTCAAAGGACAAATAAGGGATCTGAGGCCCAACCTAAAATGAGAATAATTATACTAGTCATAATGCTCCTAATTGGGGACCCAATAAACCTTGTCAAGTTGGTGGTGAGTATAGCTAAAGGTTTAGAGCCCCGAAATGTGCAGTTTAATGTTTGCCAGGTGGTAAACCATGGAAACGTACCAAGTCAGCGATGATTAAGTTGGGAAAATGAGTACCTATATCCAAAGCCAGTAAACAATTATAAATACTCCCCTTGGTCACAGGGGCCTTGCCACCCCTGGGTTTTTGTGTGGTGGACTATCCAATACGAGGAGTGTACTATGACCAGTGATTGGGGTTCACAAGTATGGCAGAACCTCCAAAATAAAATACCCTCTTACAGAGAAAATCCTCCACCAAATTGCCAAGATCTCCAATACAACCCTGTACTGATGATGATCAAAAAAGGCAGACAAAATCAATATCACCACTCAGGGTAGGGAATTCAGTTTGGTCTCAAACAGGTATACCTCCCTTGATCAAGTATATGGAACATGGGTAGAAATTACTTAAGGGGAGTCTCTGGAAAAATTCTGAATGGAGGTCCTCTTCCCGACACCAATAACACCCTTTTCTATTGGCCCTCTGATAGCACCAAAGGACACTCAGCTAGGGGTTGGTTCCCTAATACAGAATGATCCCAAAGTTGTCCGGGTGGACAGGACAGAAAACTTGGAGCAAACCATAAGGGCAGGAACAGGGTGCAGAGATACAAATACCTGGGTGGAACTGATCAAATATACACTCCAGAATCTAGACAAAAGCAACTGTTATGCTTACACAATAGGCCGACCCACTATTCTTGTGACACCCTTCCCAATGGGTATGGAGGAACATGAAAAGGAGTCCAAGTGCACGGTACTCCTTTTTCAGAATACTACTCCTGGTAAAAATTGTAGTACGTTGTCCTCTCTTTTCCCTCTAGTCAGGAGCAGAAAAGACAGGCCATACTGGCTTCTCACCTTAGTTCAGGAAACCATTCTGCCTGTCTCTCTAGAAAGGAAGAAGGGCTCCAGGATCTTGGAACCATGGTCTCTTGTACCCAACCATGGGATGTGACTGAGGATAGTACTGCCAATTTCTCCAGTTTCACCACACCACGAGCAGGTCTTTGGTGGTACTGTAGAAAGAGCATCCTCTGACCAGTTTTGTCCAAGAAGTGAAAGGGGACCTGTGCTCTGGTCCAACTGGCCATCCCGTTCACCCTGGCATTTGAAAAGGAGGAAGAGCAAGTTAATTTAGACAGTATAGGGGTGCCAAGGGAAATCCCAGATGAGTTTAAGGCTAAAAACCAAGTATCTGCAAGATTTAAGCCATCCTTATTCTGATGGATCACCATCAACAAAAATGTAGATTGAACTAATCAGCAAAGATTTATCAAATACATCAAGGATGCAGTTAAAGAAATAACAAAACAGTTAAGTGCTACTAGCAGAATAGCCTGGGAGAATTAGATGGCCCTAGACATAAAGTTAGCTGAAAAGGGAGACGTTTGCATTATGGTCGGGGGTAGGTGTTGTACATTTACCCCCAATAATACAGCCCCAAGTGAAACTATCACCAAAGCTTTACAAGGTCTGAGGGCCTTATATGAAGAATTGGTGAAAAATTCAGACATTGATGACTCCCTCACAAGAAGGTTAGAAAACTGGTTCGGGGAATAGGAAGGGGTGGCACTGAGCATGCTAGTTTCTCTAACTACCAAAGCTGGGGTACTCACAATACTGCATTATCCCAGGCACCCAGGGGTTAGTTCAAACACTCATCAAGAACCTCCTTAGAGAGTAGGAGCCCTATGATAAAGAGTGAGAAAAGGCTCTTATTAGCTTTGAAAAAAAAGACTAAAATGTGAAAACTAAAGGTTTGAAAAGAAAGGGGATTTGTAAGAATCAAACTAAGTTTAGCTCTTACAAAGGTGACGCAGGTGGGGAAAGGAGAGAGCCTCTGATGCAAGCTTAGAACTAGCACCAAATCCTTAATGACCAGGGTCATTTAAAATGTAAAACATAATAAAAGAGGGAACCTTTGGCAGGAAGTTCAAATTAGTTCGATTTCCTGGATAGGCTATAACCTCTGGAGTATCCAATCAGCAGAGAAACAGGAGAGAAACTGTCTCAGCATTCTATTGTTTGGTGTATCAGCCACCATTTTGTGTTCAAATAGGTGCCCGTTCTTACAAGATTGTAAATAAATAATTTTCTCCTCCACAATCGGACAAGCATTTGTTCTCCTGCAGGTACAGCATTCTTTCTAACACTAAGAATTCTGTGAATGAGGGCTCCACTCAGAGTAAGAAATATACCCCACAGCAGATCCTGAGAGCTTTCAGCAGGTCTTCCAGAGCATCCACTAACATGAAGCAGCTGCCCCCCCCACACACACTTTGAGCCCATCAGCCAAATGTAGGAAATATGTCATAGATAGCTGAAGCCAGAAATCCATTCAAAAGAGCAGATCTTGGAAGTACTGGTGCTGGAACTGTTCCTGGCTATTCTATCGAAGAACATATAAGATGCAGAATCATCATCCACAGAGCACAGAGGATACTGTGGCCCTAGCACAGTACTTGGGGTGAAAATATCCTAAGTAAAGAATAAAGTTACAGTCCATGTGCTGGGAACAGAGGCAGTGCTCTTGGGAGGAGCAGCAGAGGCCCTGGGGTTCAAGAGGCAGTTAGCAGAGCCCCTGGCTATGCACCAGGAAGAAGAAACTTGGAATACATTCGGAGTACTACAAGAATGGCTGGGCCCGAATCCTCACCAAAAAACAACCTGTACGAGAAAGGGTCTTCTCAACCAATTCTAGCCCTTGCTGAACAGGCAAGTATCAACCAGTCAAAGATGGCATCTCAGCCCATCTTGGCTGAGTTCCAGAATTGTTGAAATTTAAAGACGTAACCATGTATTTTACCTGGGAAGAATGGAAGTTACTGAACTCTACTCAGAAGACCCTCTACAATGGTGTCATGCAGGAAGTCTGAGACAGTCACCTCCCTAGGGTTATAGCTCAAAAATGGCACTGAAAATGATATGCCTACTTTAGAATTATAAGCACTACGTGATAAAGTAGTATCTGTGCAGGCCAGAGTGAAAGATTCCTAAAAAATAAGAATCAAAGGAAGTCCTAAGAAGTGTTGGGAAACAGCATCAAGATTTACCAAGCAACAAAAGAAAGAAAGTGTCAGTTTGTAAACAAGACTTTCTGAATCTTAAAGTCACTCACATGAAAAGGCCACTCAGGAGAGAAACGTTATAATGCCAAGAATGTGGGGAAAACTTTAGAGTTAGGTCTTCCCTTATTAAGCACCAGGTAATTCACACTGAAGAGAAACCCCATGCACGTCAACGTGGTAGAGTTCAGATCTTAATAAGCACTTAGTGTCACACCAAGGAATAAAACTATATAGATTTTACAGGTAATTTGGGGAAAACTTCACTCATAGCACAGACTTTTATGCACATCACCGAATTCATGCAGGAGAAAAGCCCTATAAATGTCAGGAATATGGGAAAAGTTTCTGTCAGAAAGCCCACCTTGTTAAAACACCAAAGAACACACTCAAGAGGACAGACTTGTAGTTACAGAATGTGCAGGAGAAACTTTAGCAGGCACTTAAGCCTCCTGAGACACCAGAAAGTCCAAAAGGGAAAGGAAGCTTGTCCAGTGTCCCCAGTCTAAAAAAGTCACAAATGGCTCTTGACCCGAAGATGATGACTGAATAAAAAATCATCAAGCACCGAAGATTGGGATCTGTCATTAACAGAAACTTTGAAAGACAAAACGGCCTTGCTTGGCAAAAGGAAATAATTTTTCTTCTTGTTCAGCATTATATCTTTAGCAAACTGACACAATTTTTTTATACTTTAGCACTCTGAACAAAACTGACACACAGTGAGTTCTTTATACATTAGCACGTAACACAAGGCTGATACACAGTGAGTTCTTTATACTTTAGTACTTAGCAAAAGACTGAGATATAGTGATTTTACATTAGCATTTAGCATAAAACTGACACATAGTGAGTTCTTTAGACTTCAGCACTGAGCACAAAATTGACAGAGACTGAGTCCTTTGAACATTAACTATGTGTTAGTATAAGGCTAACACATAGTGAGTTCTTTATAAATAAAAGGATGACAGTATTGTATCAAAGAGTAGAAACTGCTCTGGCCAGTTTCTGCTCTTTGACAGATATACCAAACTGAATTAGTTCTGGTTCCTCTGAGCTTCCTCAGGTTCAGCGATCTTCATTCCCAGGATGCCAGATAGTTGGCAAATGTATGAAACCCATGTGTCCTTGCCTCATCCTCTAGCAGGAGAGATGGAAGAGAAGAGTATTCAGTTCCTTTGCAGGGAGCTCAGAGAGAATTAATAATTGGAGATTGCTGCTCTGGCTGTCATTCTAATGGTATGAACTTCCAAGGTTAGAGCTCTGGGCACTTCACTCTGGAAAAGGAAGAAGTGATTTATTGTGTGTCCCGGGAGAAACACCTCCACTCAAGTCTCATTTCCACCCAGCACCCAATACTGTAGGGTCTGCTATTCAGGAATTCCAAGTAGCAATGGCCTGAATCTTAACAGAGACCAAATAGGGACTTGCAAGCATTGGACATCTCCCCTTAATCCTCTCAAAACTGAGATTTACAGAATATAAAGCCTTCTGCTCTTGAAGGAAGCTAGAAATCTTGCTACTTAGTGCATACCACACATACTCAGGCAATGCTGTTTGACAGCAACTACGATGTATACTATGAAAAGAAAATATTCTTCAAGTACATTCGGGATCTAGAAGTTTATAACATCATTGGTTCTTTAGCCAAGGACTTGTCATAGCACTTGGGTGTAATGTACACTGAGAAACTAAAAGAGATTAAAGGGAGAGGGATATAAGTACGCATTTTCTAGTGTTTTTTTAAGCAGAGAATTTGTGGGGGGCATATGTTTTTATGGCACCTCTAACATCTTAAAGAGCATTGTTGTGGGGCACCAGTTAGGGAAATACTGATCCAATTAAACTCTGCATTATAGTTACTCAACGCCCAGAATGGTAAACTGAGCTGTTAGAACAAAAACCAGATCCCACATCACCTGATTCACAATTAAATATCCTCTCATCTACACTATACAGTTTTGCTGGTGGGAGAGAAACACCAACATTCCTCAAATTAGGAAGTTGAATCTCACCATATTATGCCAGGCATTGGTATTAGAACAGAACCAGAACCCGTACATCCACTTCCTAGGAGATAATGTGGAAAATTCCCTTTCCATAGGCCCAAGGAGAGGTTTTCACTTCATCCAGTATTGTTTGCTATCTTCTCACGTGTCTAGTATGATATCCAAGTGTTTTAACAGAACAGTCTCCCTAACTTTCAACAGTTGCTACAGATGGAGAAGAAGGCAGGAATCAGTTTTTCCTGGTCCTCTAGACCAAACCAGTATTGCCCAATCTGTGTTGAAGGACCAGTTTGTAGTTGTATTTGCTTCTATCGTCTTTGTTTAATTTCACACCTGTTATATCCTTTTTGTAAAGTACAATAAAACAAGTGCTAGAAAAGTTCAATAAAAAAATCCAAAGACACATGAATATAAGGAGAAACATTAAAGGGTCTCTTGGATACCAGAGCAATACTTTCAACTCTAAACCTATACTGTTAAAACAACAAGTCCCTTGTAGTCAAAAGCAGATTACAATACTGAGAGTTACCCAAAGATTGGAAGAAAGATCAAGGGAGAAGGTAGAGTTATAACAGAGAAGATAGGATCTAACAAATGAATATGACTGCTTGAATCATTATATTGATATTTTTTTTAGTTTCCAGTATCTTGGAGCAACTAGAAGGAAAAACCTAAAACGTGGAATTGTAACCCATTCTGTACTCTGAAATCTGTTTCACAACTAATTGTTACAGAGTGCTTTGAAATTTATTGCTTTTTTGTATATATATATATATATTTTCACAATAAAATTTTTTGAAAAAATATTGGGGGTTAGCAATAAAGCCTAAAGAGAGTATTTATCCCAACTAATTAAAATGTTCTTAGGCTCTTTTATTGAAAAGTATTCCTTTTTGCTTTGTGACTAGGAGGAGAAGGCTTTTTAGAATTTCCTAAAGCTACTGAGGCAGACCTTATATGCTCTTTGCAAACCTTATAATAGACATTGAGGATGAGGAAATAACTCGTGATACCTCTGACCTACCTGCTGTACCAGAAACCCTATAAGCTATATCCAGCACTGACATATAGGGAGAATTCAAGTGCCCAATATATAAAAATACAGGTAGACACACCCAAATCTTTACCAAAACTTCCTCAAATTCCATTTAAACTGGAGGCGATTGCCAGCCTAATTCCAACAGTTCAAGATTTAATATCTCAAGGACTAATTATTCCCTGTACTAGTCCTATTTTTCAATAGCTTTTTTTTTCATCTTCATCATCACGATCACTTCTTAGAACATTTGCATCAATTCAGAAAAAGAAATAAAAAGACAAAAGAAAAATAAAACGAAAAAAAGAAATTATGCATATCATACTCCTTACCCCTCCCTTTCATTGATCACTAGCATTTCAAACTAAATTTATTTTAACATTTGTTCTCCCTATTATTTATTTTTATTTCATATGTTCTACTTGTCTGTTGACAAGGTAGATAAAAGGAACATCAGACACAAGGTTTTCACAGTCACACAGTCACATTATGAAAGCTATATCATTATACAATCATCATCAACAAACATGGCTACTGGAAAACAGCTCTACATTTTCAGGCAGTTCCCTCCAGCCTCTCCACTACATCTTGAACAACAAGGTGATATCTACTTAATGCATAAGAATAACCTCCAGGATAACCTCTCGACTCTGGAATCTCTCAGCCTTTGACACTTTGTCTCATTTTCTCTTCCCCCTTTTGGTCGAGAAGGTTTTCTCAATCCCTTGATGCTGGGTCTCAGCTCATTCTAGAGTTTTTCTCAATCCCTTGACGCTGAGTCTCAGTTCATTCTAGGATTTCTGTCCCACGTTGCCAGGCAGGTCCACACCCCTGGGAGTCATGTCCCACACAGACAGGGGGAGAGTGGTGAGTTTGCTTGTTCTGTTGGCTGGAGAGAGAGGTCACATCCGAGCAACAAAAGAGGCTCTCTTGGGTGTGACTCTTAGGCCTAATTTTAAGTAGGCTTGACCTATCCTTTGTGGAATTAAGTTTCATATGAACAAACCCCAAGACTGGGGGCTCAGCCTATAACTTTGGTTGTCCATGCTGCCTGTGAGAATATCAAGAATTCAACTTGGGGAGGTTGAATTTTCTCCCGTTCTCACCATTCCCCAAAGGGGACTTTGCAAATACTTTTCCACTCACTGATCAAATCACTCTGGGATTCATCAAGGCATCACTTTGGACAAACCAACAAAATCTCATGTCCTACCTAAGGTTCCATGTACTTATGTTGTTCAACCAACTATCTACATAAGTTATATTAGGAAATGTACTAGTCAAAACATAAATTTTGTACCAAATAAACATTTTTTGCTTTAGTCTCATACATAAGTTGAAATTTTAAAATATTAATTACCATCTATTTTCAGCACCCTGCAGTAATGACATTTCTTTGTTCTTCCTCATGCAAAAACATTTTTAAAATTTGTACATTTAGTCACTATCATTATACACTCTAGGCATTTCTAGATTATACCATCTCAATCTTTATCGTCTATCTTTCTTTCTGATTTCATTTATGCCCTCAGCCCTCCTCCCTCTATCATTCTCACATTCAGCTTCATCCAATGTTTTAATATAATTGTATTACAGTTAGGTAGTATTGTGCTGTCCATTTCTGAGTTTTTATATTCAGTCCTGTTGCACAATCTGTATCCCTTCAGCTCCAATTACCCAATATCTGACCCTATTTCTATCTCCTGATGGTCTCTGTTACCAACAAAATATCCAAGTTTATTCACTAATGTCAGTTCATATCAGTGAGACCATACAGTACTTGTCCTTTTGTTTTTGGCTGATCTCACTCAGCATAATGTCCTTAAGGTCCATCCATGTTGTTACACACTTCATAACTTTATTCTGTCTTACAGCTGCATAATATTCCATCATATGTATATGCCACAGTTTGTTTAGCCACCCGTCTATTGATGGACATTATGGCTGTTTTCATCTCTTGGTAACTGTAAATAATGCTGCTATAAACATTGGTGTGCAAATGTCCGTTTGTGTCCTTGCCCTCATGTCCTTTGAGTAGAGACAGCATATAAATGGGTCCTGTTTTTTAATCTATTCTGCCAGTCTATGTCTTTTGATTGGGGAGTTTAAACCATTAACATTTAGTGTTATTATCGCATGGGTAGTACTTTCTTCTACTATTTTGCCTTCTGGATTTTATATGTCATATCTAAGTGTCCTTCCTTTTACCTTTACTCATAGTCTTCCTTTCTGCACTCTTCTCCACACCTCTCTCTTCTGTCTTTTTGTATCTGTCTCTAATGCTCCCTTTAGTATTTCTTGCAGAGCTGGTCTCTTGGTCACAAATTCTCTCAGTGATTTTTTTTGTCTGAAAATGTTTTAATTTCTCCCTCATTTTTGAAGGACAATTTTGCTGGATATAGAATTCTTGGTTTGCAGTTTTTCTCTTTTAATAATTTAAATATATCATCCCACTGTCTTCTTGCCTCCATGGTTTCTGCTGAGAAATCTACGCATAGTCTTATTGGGATTCCCTTGTATGTGATAGATTGCTTTTCTCTTGTTGCTTTCAAGAGTCTCTTTCTCTTTGACTTCTGACATTCTGATGAGTAAATGTCTTGGAGTATGTCTATTTGGATCTATTCTCTTTGGGGTATGCTGCACTTTTTGGATCTGTAATTTTAAGTCTTCATAAGAGTAGGGAAATTTTCAGTGATAATTTCCTCCATTAGTTTTTCTCCTCCTTTTCCCTTCTCTTCTCCTTCTGGGACACCCACAACATGTATATTCGTGCGCTTCATATTGTCATTCAATTCCCTGAGTCCCTGCTCATATTTTTCCATTTTTTCCCCTATATTTTCTTTTTCTTGTCGGATTTCAGATGTTCTGTCCTCCAGTTCACTAATCCTATGTTCTGCCTCTCAAAATCTACCATTGTAGGTTTCCATTGTTTTTTCATCTCTTCTACCGTGCCTTTCATTCCCATAAATACTGTGATTCGTTTTTTCTGACTCTCAATTTCTTCTTTTTGTTCATTCCTTGCCTTCTTTATATCCTCCCTCAATTCACTGATTTTGTTTTTGATGAGGTTTTTCATGTCTGTTCGTATATTCTGAATTAATTGTTTCAGCTCCTGTAGCTCATTAGAATTGTTGGTTTGTTCCTTTGACTGGGCCATATCTTCTAGTGTGATTTGTTATTTTTTGCTGACGTCTATACATTTAATTACTTTTGTTAGTTTATTCTGGAGATTGCTTTCACTTCTTTTACCTAGGGTTTTCTTGCTGGATGAATTTGTTGCCTATCGGTTCTTTGACATTCAATTCAACTTTATCTGGACCTCTAGCTTAGGTTTTGTTTAACAGAGGAGAATTTTTCAGTTGTTGTTTTCTTGTCTCTTGCCCTGCTTGTATGGTGCCTTTTCCCCTCCCACCCTCAGGAGGGTGTATATAGGTATTATAGACCCCAGCTGGATTTTCCCAGACCAAACTGGCCTCCTTTCAGGAGGAAAGAGTCACCTGCATCGGTTTTCCCTGAGGGTGAGACCCAGCAGGTTGAAAGACTTTCCTGTGAAATCTCTGGGCTCTGTTTTTCTTATCCTGCCCAGTATGTGGTGCTTGTTTGCCTGCAGGTCCCACCAGCATAAGATGGTGCAGTACCTTTAACTTTGGCAGACTCTCCCTGCTGCGGGTGTGGTGGAGACAGAGGAGAGGTTATAGGCTAGTTTTAATGGCTTCAAATTATCAAGTCCTGGTGTCTCAATTCCTTGAGGGAGGGATTCCACCTGAGTTGGGCTTCACCCCTTCCAGTTGGGCTTCACCCCTTTCCTGGGGAAGGCATAGGCTCCAGACAAGCCCTCAAACGAGCTTGTTTCTGCCTATGCCTGGGGCAGCTACAGCCTGAGACGTCCTGCTGCTGTATCCAAAAGCAGTCAAGCCTTTGTAGAAACACAGCCACAGAAACCTCTGTTTCCTTTTTTTTTCCTTTTTCCATCAGCCCTGCCCCCTTGGCGCCAGGGCAAAAATGAGCAACCCCT